>NC_057891.1:8093380-9293380 GCF_019740435.1 Gambusia affinis | reverse complement strand
ATGGTTTACTAACCACATGAACAGACTTATTTATGCATGATTTAATTTCGTCTATTATTTAGTAGAAACACAGCAATTGCAAAACTGTGTTTTTTTTTTCATTAGTGGAAAGTTGAGAAAGTTTTGCGCACGATTGAAATGGAAATATTATATTGTTGTGATGGTGTAAGACCCAAATGTAGGAGCAGCAGAGGAATGAATATTTAACGAAAAGATGAAGAACAAAGACCTAAAAAAACAAACACACACACACGTTTGCGTGGCTATCTTTGTGGGAACTTTCCATTAACTTCCATTCATTTCTACAGCCTAAACCGAACCTATTGCTAACCCTAACCAAAACTCAATCACACCTTAGTCCTAAATCTGACCCCCGACCCCAAAACAGCGCTTCCCCTTGAGGGGACTGGGCTTAGGTCCTCACAAGGAGCAGTGGGTTCCCACAACGTTGTATGTGTCAGGACAATGGTCCCCACAAGGTATTACAAACAAACACACACACACAAACACACTCAAGGCCAGAGTAGAACAAAAACAGGGATCAGGGGTAGAAAAAGAGCAGGTTTTTACAGGGAAGAAACATGAACATAGTGGGAGGGGCCAGAACAGTGAGACTGAATAAATGACATAAATACTGGGGAACTTGATATTCAGATTAGAAATGGGTTGCAGGTGTGAGGGGAGAGAATGGCAAAAAATATTTACAAATATTTTACAAATCAATATTTGTTAAATGGATTTGTAAAATGAATTTAACAAATAACTAGACATAGAGAAGAAATGTAGACACATTAGAGCAGCTAAGAACTGACCCAAGGTAAAACAGAAAAAAGCCTGATCTAATTGTAACTAGGGCTGCACCGATTCAGTTTTTTGGCCGATCACCGATCTTTTAAAAAGCTTAACCTTTCGATTCCAATTTTGGGCAACACCATTTTTTTGACTGAAATGTTGCTCAGTGAAGTAAGAGAATTGTTGAGTTGGCAATTGTGGGGTCACTAATGCTAATTATGTTAAAGTCTAATGAACATCTTCACCTTACTTTTTATCTTTCATCAACAGGGTAAGCTGCCTACTTGTCTATTTAGGCTATAGTAGGTAGATTAACAGTGCTTCACTTGGCTCAGTCTCGTTTGGCTTTCTGTACGTTGTAGGCTTATTAAAGCTGGAGCTAAATTTGCAGTTGAGTTCAGGCTATAAATCTAAGCATACTTCAGTTTCAGTGGAAATGACTCTAGTCAGGCCCTCACCAATGAACTACTCCTTTATTTACTTGTTTATTCTTAAAGCCCCTCCCACCATCATCATTATCATTCTTTGAGTAAGGTGTTGATCATCTCTTCAGCTTCATTCAGAATAGCTGCTTCATATCTTACACAAATTAGTTTAAAAAAAAAAACACATGTTCATCAGTTTATTGCCATGATTCTGTGTGTTTTCCAAACTTCAGTGGACTTTATCTGAAAAGAGAAAGTTGTGAAGTGCTTAAAGACTGTGTTTCCCAAGCATGGCCCTCAAGTCACACTGCCCTGCATCTTTTAGATAGCTTCCTGCCTTAGTATTCCTGATTCAGGTGATTGCAGTTCAGCAAATGCCTGAAATCAGTTTGGCTGAAGAAAAGAAGCACCTAAAACATGCAGGGCAGAATGGCTGGAGGACCAGGGCTGAGACACACTGGCTTAAGATACCGTCACCACTCAACATAAACCCCAATAAAATCTGTTGTTGAAGCTTCCAATCATACCAAAATGACAACATAACACAACATAGTCAGACGTTAGCAAGCTGAAAGTTCAGAAATTCAATGTTTGGTTTTGCAAAGCTCTAATTACTTTATTTGAGCCTATGCTCTTCCCGTAGCATCCATTATTAATGAGCACTAATGGTCCACATGAGCCCTGACGCTCCTATTGATTAGGTTTGTCTTACCTCGGATCTAAACACAGCTTACCACCCAGACCCTGCTCAGGGTCTTAGAACTTCAGCTGTGAAGAAGTTCAACATGACATTTCCAGAGGAACACATTGAGATGCTGAACATCTTTGTGGACGATGATGGCTCCAGCACATGGAGAACTGATATTGGTGAACAACAAAAGAACAAGAAGACTCTCTAAAGATGTTTGAGAGAGACAGGCAGAAGTGGACGCTTGCTGGAAGCTTTTTTTGAAAAATACTCAGAGTCACAATGGGAAGCAGAAGGCTACAGTCATCAGGTGGTGCAGTCTGAGAGTCCACCTGCTACTAACTGGGGCCCTGCTCTTCCTCATGCCTCATCCTCTTCTTAAGCTGCTCTCCAATGTCCAGCAGTGGGTTCTGTTTGCCGGAGAGTATCCTGACTGCGTCGTTGAAGCGGCTGCTCTCGGTTTCCCTGTGGAAGCAGAGAACAGGTTGACCCTGGGTGACCGAGCCCTTTGTTTAACCCAGTGTTTAACAAACGTTTTCAGGCTGAAGATCACTCTACTAATTTAACAAACACTCATGGACCATCTAAACTGAAGTTGCCCCTATAATAACACATCATCTTAATATATACAACCTAAAGTTAAGATATTAGCCTCTTAACAGACGTATTGTTGTCTTCTTTGTTGGTCCTAATGAGAAGGGTGATGCTATTTTGTAAATGTGTCTGACCACAACAGAACCATGAGTGAGTCTACTCTGTCATTTTGACTTGTTTACAGATTCCAAAAGAGCAGACAGTTTCCCAATGATGAAAAACTCATAAAAATCCAAAAAGAAGTTATTTATTACAAGTGCTGTGTGCATTACTAAAAGTTTAGAGTAATTTGTAAATTAGAAGCATTATAAAAAATAGACATAAGTTACTATGGCAGAAACAAATATTTTTCTCTTAGCCCTAAGAAAGCTCAATTTGAATAATTGTTTTATTTGAGATGTTAAAATGTAGTTAGTCAGCGTGGGGCGCAGCGCTGCTCACTGCCTGGTCTCTGTCATGTCGTACTCAGCCCAGCGGCAGCAGGGCAGCTCCAGGTCAGGGTCAGACCTGGCCACAGTCTAGGTCTGTTCTAAAAACAAACGCTCTGCCAATCACCCGCAAAAACAAACTGAAAAATATTCATGCAAGCAGTCTGGGTTTTGTCTTCTTTCCACTGGTGTACTCAGATTTTCTTCTGAGTGAATATAAGCCACTTACTCATTATTATTTTAAATACAATTCTTAGGTAAGCTAACAGCACACTCTTTAAGATCATGTTACAGCAAATGCAAAACCTTGCGGGCCAGTAAGGGTACCGCAGTTTGAGAAAGACTTCCATCATCAAACAGAAAAGTGATGCTTACAGCAGTTTATGTTTCTGGGACTGTTTCATCTGGCTGAAGTCTGTGGGCTCTGGCCTCTTCATGGGCCTGAAACACAAGAACAAAGCATGTTACAGTGACACATCTCACAACCTTCTCTTTGATTTAGGAGTGTCTGAAGAGAAGTTTGGACATTCACTCCATTTTTCTTCCTGCTCTTTCTTGGACCTGCCGTTAAGAGCTGAACAGAATAAGCTCTGAACGGTTACTTACGTTTTGTTCTTCCTTGTCTTACGACGGGATCCCAAGGCAGCAGGGGGCCTAATGAGCTGGCAGAGCTCCGGCAGGGCATCCACCAGCGGCCTGAGGTCTCCCACAACAGGGGTGGCCCGCCGCCGGGCCTCCGCCGCCTGCTTCTCCTTGGCCTGCCTGATGAAGCTGATCTCTGTGAGAACAGAAACAGAACAATGAGCATAAAAACAAGCCAGCATGTTTATCATCCACAGCATCAGAAATCAGGAGACCCAAAATGAAACTGATCCAAACAGCAGCTTTATGCTTGTTTCATGACTAGTTACTGCTAGTTGCTACTTTTCATGGTGATCAAAAGTCAGTTAACTTGATCCTGAACTATTATCATTCAAAGGTTTAAAACATAAATCCATAATGTTTTCTACTTTTTAAATGTGAAACTGTGGATTCTGGAGGGTTTCTTCTCTGAGGAACTGAAAAACACAGTTATGAGAAAGTCCAGCAGCAATTTAACTCCTCGAAGGAAAAGCTCCACAAGAAGAATCTCACGCTACAGTTCGTGCAAAACTAGTAAAGAACTAAAGGAAACATCTGTAAACAAAAGTTCCTGTCAGGGCTGAATGATGCATCTAACATCTCTGATTTTGTTTTTTTCAAACCAAATCTAATTTTTGTTTTTAATCAATTTTCTCCCTTTCCTTCCTTAAACACAAATAACAGAAAAGATTTTCAAAAACTTGTTTTATTTCAATCATTCCTTGTGGGAACTGATCTGAATTCAAACCTAACTAAATACAGGCCGTGAAGCAAACATCTTTACAGCTTGGATGTAGTAAAGCTGTAAATGCTGATGTCACAATGACTGAACTATAGAACGTTTTGGAAAATCTACAAGTTTTCCAAAAATCTAATTCTTAAACCACAAATTCTATTAGTTGATCAAATTGATTCAAGAAGAAGAAGAAATTATAACTATTCTGTTATTATAGTCAAAACAAAAATGGAACTTCACTTTCCTGAGAGAGATTATAAAGCAAGGAGAAAAAAAAAGAAACCAAAGAAAAGATAAATATTAAGTTGGAAATGTAAAAAGCAAACCACAAAAATAAAAATACAGCAACAAAAAACATAGTATAAAATAATTATGAAGTATGGCTCTCATTGGAGAGTGGATCAAAACGTTTAATCAAATTTGTTCTCTAAAAATGAAATCAGATTTTTTAAGTTTTACATAATCTACCATAATCTGCCTCCACTGACTGAATAGTTCAGTCTTGTGACTAGAGGCTGTTATTGTTTCCATTTTCTGCATGTTAAATATTAAATCAATCCAGTCGTCTGAAGTTGGTTTGTCTTGTGATAATCATTTTCTTTCTAATGTTTTTCTTACTTGCCGTTAATAAAATAGTCATCAGATATTTGTTTCTTTCTGAAGCTACTTGAGGAATTATGCCAAACTATATAATCTTGATCTCTGAAGGAATATTCTGTTGAAAATATCTTGTAAGGCCTGTTTATCTCTGTCCAGTGATGTTTTATGATCGGTCCGTCCCAGAAGACATGATGATGGTTTGTGTTTTGATTTCTACATTTTCTCCAACATGCAGGAGGATTTCCATCATAGTGATGTTTCTGAGCAGGTAATAAAGAATCTTACCAGATTTTTCCATCCATATTCTTTCCATTGTAGAGATTTATTATATTTCCATTGGTATCTCCACATTATTGTTAAATTGCCCTCTCTTTGCTTTGATATGTAGGGTTGAATTGATTTTGAGATCTAATAGGTTTTATAGGTAAGTGAACTAATTTTCCATTTAATTTTTGATTTATAGGCATTAATAAAAATTTCCATTAGGTTTATATTCTTGTCAGTAAGAGGCTTAATTTTAAAGTTAACAAAAGTTTTTCTTTGTAAATATCGATAAAAGTTCTGTTTGGCCAAAGAATATTTTCTCTTGAGTGTTTTGAAATCACTTAAGATTTTGTTGTACAGAGCAGTGACTAAAAATAACAATTATTCAAAAATCATACTATGATTTGAAGTATTTTTAGGTAGTCTCTCTCAGTTGAGATGGACCTACGATGAGGCTTTACACACCTCATCACTCTTTGTAAGTGGTGACACTTGAAGAATCAAAGCTAAATAAAATGTTTCTTTTCCCAACTATACAACCAACCATAAGAGTGCAATTGTTTTGAATTACTAGAAAATGAATAAATATTTCAGGTCAATCGCAGTAAAACTGTTAGGTGAGTCAGTCATGCTTTTCTTTTGTCCTTTCAAACATTCATTCTTTGTAGACCAAGCAAACCCAGAACAAGCTGTCCTTCTAAGTTCTTCCCTAATTCTGGAAAAGCGTCCTCTGTGGAGCCGGGCTCGGATTTCAGCGGGTCTGAGGCAGCAGCCATTAGCACCTAATTATACGCGTGAAGAAGCTGGGGGTTGTGTTACTGAGGAATTGATGGGCTCAGCAGAAGGCTTTGGTTACAGGCTTCATGTCAATTACTGGAGATGATGGCAGCAATAATTACACTGAGACACAATAACGCTCCTAAATCCCAAACCCACTCATGCAGTCAGCATGTGTGACATTTATAGATGGATTCTGAAGAGGAAAACACTTCTGAATGTTAGGTTAGCGCTAACAGTGCTACTTTTTAAGCTAAGAAAACTCTTTACAGATAACCAGTAACAGCTCAGCGACCCGTGCTTGTTCTCCTGATTCATGCAGATTGGATCTGTGGTTATACTGCAAAGTTTTGATAAATTCATTTTTCTGGAGTTTCTGAACGTTAGAATAGACAACAATTTTCAAATGCCATTTACTGCATCCGATTTGGAGCTACAGTGAATCAGGTCCGAGGCTGAAAGGTCACTGAGAGGAAGAGGCCATTATTCAAACAGCAACATTAAAAACTAGATTACAGTTTGCACTGACAGATCATTTAAAGGGCAAATGATGTGAAAAACTTTGAATTTAAAGAAAGTCATCATAATTCTGGCACTTAGTAAATAAAATGTAGAATGGTAGCTAAAACAGGAACATGTTATCTGCTCTCAGCTGAATGTGGAGAAATAAAGTTTTCTGAATGAAGGCAGACATTAAAGCATGCTTGTTTTCAGTGAAGAACAGCAACATGTTCTTCAGGCACTGATGAACTTACTGCTGAGCCATCTTTCTCTTCTTTCCTTCATCTTCTCTTTCTTTGACTTGAGTTTTTTCTCCACTGGTCCTGTGGAAACAGAATCACAGTTACATGGCAGCACGTATAAAACCCAGTGGAACAGGAGACGTTTCTAGGGGCAGAGAACGGAGCTGACCTGCACTCAATTATCTAGATAAAGAAGGTTCAAAGTGTGGCACAGGGGCCAATTGGAGGTCTGTAGATCATCTTGTTTGGGCCCCATACTGCAGGTACATATCTGACCAGTGAGAACAGGCAGCTGGACGCTCTAGTGATGAATTCAAACTTCTCATCTTCTGTTTTAATCAAACTTTTTCTTTCAATTTCAGTTAAAAGTAAACGGGACCAAAAACATTCAGCAACTTTCACTCAATTTAGAAAAAAAGACAATTAACTCCCAAAACTGCCGGTGATCCCTCTCTAGATTCATTAGAATGTAAACATAGCATTTCATATTGCCCAATGTTGAGTTTTTTTAACAGAAACTTACAACAACAAAAAAACAAAACAAAAAAAAAACAAAAACACTCAGCATTCTGTCAAGTAATAACTGAGGTGGATAAAATAAAAAAGGAGTGGTAGGAAAAGCTCAGCAGGTTGAGGCTAAAATGGTTCCAGTAGTTAAGTCCTCTGCACACGCTGGGATTTTTATCTGCCACCACAGAACCAAACAACACAAGTGTTTGCAGTCAGAACAGGTAAAGATAAGCATCTGATGCTGACTACAGAACCAGGATAGATAAGAGGGGGTGGGGGGGGGGGATTTACCACCACTCTGCTCCCATGAGGAGAGTCAGCTTTCTACTGTTAGATGAAATTGATAGCTGCTGTGATTCTGGCTGAATGGACACAAGGCCACCCTCCAAACCACACACTTTGAATTGTTTCAATGGAAAAAAAAAAAAAGACACAAATTAAAGACGTATTCAAGTCTTTAATCTGCTTATGTGCTTCATGTCTGGGCCATTTGTTTAGTTAGCCATTTTCAGGAAACGTGAAGAGAACCACCTAGAATCAGGTGAGCTTTAAAAGCTCACCATATGGAGTCAAGTTTGGACTGGAGCACTGTACAGATCACTGATTCATTTCATTAATGAAAGCAAAAACTGGGAAAAGATATTTATTGGCTCTAGAGGTTTTATTGACAGTCACCAGACAGGAAATATGACTAACCATATTTCAGAATTGTCACTTTATCAACGACAGAGAAACAGAAAAATATCATCTGAAGTCTTTTGAAGGTTCACTGGTTGTGAGAAGTAAAAGTGAAGACAGGCTGAAATGAACTTATTTTATTTCACACTAAGTGCACACAAACAACTTGACTTGTTTGGCATCATTATATTTAAGCATCACTTGTGTATGTTGAGTCTTTAAAGCAGTGGTCTTAATCAGGAAACACCTTCATGTTTACTCTCTGCTGATCTGGACTGCCAGCAAATTCAACACACATACTTCATCTTGAGACGTGTTTTAAGAAAGTGCAAAAGACATTTTGTGATAAAACGTCTATTGCACTTGCAGTAGAAAAACAAGCCACAAAGACAATAAAGACAACTGAATCCTAAAAACAAAGGATTCAATAACCTTGAATCCTAAAATCCAGAAACGGAACCAAACAGTGGCCAAAGAGCAGAATCCCTTCAAATGAACCACTGCTGCTGAAATGTGTGGAGTGAAGTTCAGACCAAGCCCTCAAATAGTCCACAGGTTCAGTGACCAGCCTGCTGGCGGCCCCTGCTGGTTTCTTCCAGTCAGAGCATTCACAGGTTGAATATTTAAATAAACCTGGATTTTAAAATGTGTTGGCCTTTTTTATTGTAGATAATATAGTTGGAAAAAGATCTATTAGAGCATCATCCAGTCTAAAACAATGACTGTACCTGTTTGTTGTGATTCCTTGCTGATGAGAAAATCTAAACTGTTTTCTGCTGCACCAAGCCCTGAGCGTTAATGGCATAAAAATTCAGATCCTTTTCGAGCGTGAGCTTGTTAAACACATCTGGACAGTTTAGAAAAATTTCCAGACAAACTTTTATCCCAAAACTGGAACACAGACTGCCAAGCAAACTGTAAGACAGCAACAACATCTGGTATGTATCTTCAATTTGGACTGAGTCAAACCAGATGTTGATGTTTGCTAATGTTCTTTGACAAGCTGGACTCTTTATTAACTAGGTGATTTCTGAAGATTATCAGCAGTTGTGGCTTTATTTAGGCTGATCAAAGGGCTATTAGATTTATTTAGGTTCGCTGAATACAAATTCAAGTCACAGATTTCAGTCGTTTCTTAGAAAAAACAATGTTGCAAATGTTATAAATATGTGTGAAATCCATAGGACTACAGTTAGGCACCAATTTGTGTTGGTCTATCACATAAAATCTGTTGTGATTTGTGGTTGTAAGGAGACAATACACTATACATTAGATTACCAAAAGGATTCGCTCACCTGCCACCTGTCACTTAGATAAGAGTTAAAGTGACACATTGTCATGTTGAAGCTATAGGATTCAATATGACGCTGGTCCACCTTTGCAGCTAGAACAGCTTCAACTCTTCTAGGAAGGCTGTCCACAAGGTTTAGGAGTGTTTATGGGAATTTTCAACCATTCTTCCAGAAGCGCATTTTTGATGTCACATACTGAGAAGGCCTGGCTCTCAATCTCTGCTCTAATTCATCCCAAAGCTGTTCCATGGGTTTGAGGTCAGAACTCTGTGCAGGCCAGTCAAGTTCATCCTCACCAGACTCTACCATCATGTCTTTATGGACCTTGCTTTGTGCTCTGATGCAGGGTCATGTTGAAAGAGAAAGGAACCAACTCCAAACTGTTCCCACAAAGTGAAGACCATGGAATTGTCCAAAATGTCTTGGTATGCTGAAGCATACAGAGTTCATTTCACTGGAACTAATGGGCCAAGCTCAGCTCCTGGAAAACCTCCCCACACAATGATCCCTCCTCCACCAAACTTTACAGTCAGACAAGTACCATTGTCCTGGCAACCACCGAACCCAGACTGGTTCATCAGATTGCAAGATGGAGAAGCGTGATTCGTCACTCCAGAAAAGAAGCCTCCACTGCTCTAGAGTCCAGAGGCGGCTTGCCATACACCACAGCGTCCAATGCTGTGCATTGCACTTGGTGATGTATGGCTGGGATGCAGCTGATCACCATGGAAACCCATTCCATGAAGAAACCTCATGCTGTGAGAGCGATTAAACTTCAAAGTTGGGACATCAGACAGGATTCCATGAAGTTTGGAGGTCTGTAGTGACTGACTCTACAAAACGTTGACGACCTCTTTGCACTATGAGCTCCAGCGTCCGCTGACCCTGCTGAACCCAGCCTACCACTTTGTGGCTGAGTTGCTGTTGTTCCCAAACACTTCCTTCTACTTATAATACAACTGACTGTGGAATATTTAGGAACAAAGAAATATCATGACTGGACTTGTCCTGAGAGAGCTCAGTCAATGATTTCACAAATGTTTATAAAAGCAGTCTGCATATATAGGTGCTTCATTTTTACAGCTGTGGCCTTGGAAATGATTAGAACACCTAATTCCCATCATTTGGATGGCTGAGAAAATACATTTGGGAATAGTGTCCTTCGGTAAGGTGCAGCGGAGCGTCAATCTTACCTGTGTTGCTGGGCTGAACTTGTGGGCGTTCCTCAAAGCTGAGTGTTTGGACCAGGGACTCTGCAGAGATCTTTGTGGCAGCAAATATCCCAGAAGGAAAGAAGCTCTGAGAAATAGTCTGAAAAAATGTAATGAAATCAAAACACATTATTATCATTGAGAGAAAAGGGCTTATTAGGAATCCTGGAGGGGCTCAATTTTCAATAATATCTTTTCTTGAACAGTTTTATAATATCCTTTTTGTTTTCCTCTTAGAAAATCTTTTAACCACCTGTACATCCAACCTTTAACAACCAACTTGGACAGTTGGTCAGTCTTCAATTCCACATTATTGTATAACCGTTATATCTAAAGTACAGCCACCATACTTTCTCTGTTTATCTGTGCTTTACTAATGTTATGGTCCACATACAGGCGGATCCACAAATTTCCTTCCTTTTCTGAAACTACTTTAGCATATAGATATTGTTTACTTTCTATATAACAACCTCCATTGTTTTAGCACATATTAGAAGTTAATGCAACAGGCCGTTAATTCCCCGGGTTGCTGGCTCGTATTTTCCCTTTTTCCAAACCCGGTTATACAATTTCAGCAGAATATCAATTGATGTTTCACAAAGTTGATTTATAGCAATATTATATATTTGGTCTTTTCCTGGAGATGACTTTTAAAACCTGACATTCTGATAGATGATGTCTGACCTGTCCTTCGCCTTGGGTCGGTTCTTTGTCCCCGGGTGGCGCCGCCGGTGGGTTGTGGAGCTCTAGCGGGCTTTGGGACAGCTCCGTCCCGCTGGGCTGAGTGAGGATGTGGGGACCGTGGAGCTTCACGGCCTCCTGATGGAGCTTCTGACGGACATGTTTCACCTTCCCAACCATATTAACATCTCCAGCACGTCCAGTTTTTTCTTTTATGTCGACCAGACTACTTGGACCTGTCGTTTCTACTAACAGTGCGTTGAAAACCACGTGGGGTCTGACTGTCTGAACTATCGGAAGTTCATGTTTTTACATTTTAAATGTCGCGTATGTACATCCTTCAGACGAACATTAGCTAAATTCATTACTGACAATTTCAGAGTGAATAACATTTTTGATTAATACTTGTTTAGCAATACGAGTTGGAAACGAGAAAGATACTAAAACTGTAAGACAAGCACAAATCTTTTATTTTGACAACACTTGACGGAAGTGTTGTGTTGAGTTCAACATGACGCCAATTGTGTCACGGTTTGCTCCGTCTTTAGGAAACAAATTAAAAACGTTCCGCATGTCCAGCATAAAAAATGTTGTCACAGGGAAAAATGTGCAAAACTGCAACTACTACTACTACTACTACTACTACTACTACTACTACTACTACTACTACTAATAATAATAATAATAATAATAATAATAATAATAATAATAATAATAATAATAATAATACTTTTGATGAATGTTTTAGCTTACAAGTACGTAGGACGTTTTCCATTTATGTTTTCTGATGAGATGTCAAAAGAATATTAAATTGTCTTTCTAGACCAGAAGTTCAAAGTACTGACGTAAAGACAACATGCTGAATTACAATATAAACTGGAACACAAAATTTGAGGTTTTTCATAGTGTATAGTTACAGCACAGTTTGTCTCATGCACTGTGTTAAGTATAGGTTAGAACCTAGCACAGACCAATATGTGAACAGATAATTTTAAGGTTTCTTGCAAGTTTTAGCTCATTGTCAGCATCACATGAATGATGAAGAAGCTGGCATATAATGAAAGGCTGATTCAGACGTTTGAATTAGCTACATTGTAGCAGGAATATGGAGCATAATGATTTCTATTTAAGGATTTGAAAGGATATTTAATTCTTTTGTACATTTAAATCATCAGCTGAAACCGAGTGAGACTCGGGGTCTAACTGTTACCCATAACTGTTTCTGAGAGATTTCAAGCTCTGTTGGTTTGACCAAGATAACTGTGACATCACCAGGAATGATAAAATTTGCAGTCCACCTTTTAAAGAAAAGGAACTATTCAATGTAAGTCTTTTATTTCTTCCTAATTGTGCTCAATGAAAATATGTCCAATACAAAACAAACAAAAAAGGTTTACAGTTTGCTATAAATATCATGGTATAAATACAAAAATAAATTCACACAATTCTTTATTATATACACACACTGAACTGTGAGAAATTCCTCACTTCAGCTTCAACTCAGACCAATGTGCTTCAAAGAGAAGGTGGAAAAACACTGTCCACTGAAAGTGTGTGTAAGAACTCCATCATGATTTTCTTTCATGGGCGACATGACAGTAGGAGCAGAACTGAAGACAGAAGGAATGCAGACGGATACATAAAGCAAGGGAGTGAATTTCCTGACTCAGATATCTGGTGGCACATTCTCCACTACAGCACAATAAACAAGAACAGCAGAAATCCACATGCATGCAGTCACTAACAATCCAACACACACACATGCACACCCACACACAGACACACACACTATAAGATGGAGAGCAGCCATCCTTGCATCAGCTCTTTAGAATCTCTTCACATTTGGCATAAAATTTCGATTCACTTCAAATAAGAATATTGCAATACTAACATTTAATCTAATGCTTTATGAGACAAATATAAATGGACTTCCATTTTTAAATACAATGTGGAAAGCTGTTCTTTGCAGAAAATCCTTTCAGGTCATTCCAGATCAGTGATCCTGACATGAACAAACAAGGATGAGGGAGAAATCCTGGTTCCGTCTCTGGACAAAAGGTGAATGTGACGATAACCTAAAGAACACAGAACCAAACCACGGACATTAGCAGGAGTGGAAGCAGCTGTTTGTTTGACAGAAACACTTTAGTTGTTTTAAACATCCATCTGTAGGAAGAATAACTGAGTCTAATGACCCTTCAGGCAGACTGTGCTTTGTCTACTTTATTATTCTCTGTTGAAAATGGTGGAAAAATAGCACTGCAATGTTTTATGCAATAACAGATTTGCTGGTAACCCCTCCTCCTTTTGTTCTTCGATTTAAGAGGAAGGATAGAACAAGGTGATTAAAAAGACCTACCTTTTTGCATGCAGCTGAGTGGGAGTGTAAATTGCCCCACAAAGTCGTTTTTGGATGTCTTGTCGTAGTCTTCCACCACAAAGCGGACCAGAGCCAGTTCAGGTGAGTGGATGGTGAAGCGCAGAGTATCATTCCACAGGGGATTGAATCCTAGAAAACAAATCAGCTAATCTGTAATCAGAACTGTGACTATAATAATAACAATAATAATAATAATAATAATAATAATAATAATAATAATAATAATAATAATAATAATAATAATAATAATAATAATAATAATAATAATAATAATAATGGAGGAAGGGGGTTGCAGTCTAAGAGAGAAATTCAAATGATTGACTTTTTTATGTGATATGTGTTCTGTAACACACATCACTGAGCTTTTGAGGAACAAAAGTCTTATCACACAAACAGGACCTAATGGAAGTATTCATATCTTTTCTGTTTAGACTTTTTGTTGGATTAAAAGCACAAACGTCAATGACTTATGTGTCCAACCAACACAAATTGGAAAGAAGTTGATACGAGATTTTCTACTATTATTTTACAAACACAATGTGTAAAATCCAACCAATTACCCCAGTCATCAACAATAGTAAACAGAGTCCGTGTGTGATGTAATCTGAATGTAATGTAATCTCCTGTTCTTTAAGGCCTGTTTTTGTTCTTATGAAAAATACAAACGTAAAGAAAATTCTGAGAAATACTTAGTTCTGAATTTCTAGCAGTAGGGTCATTTAAATGCTACACATTGGAATATGAACAGTGCAGAGCTCAACATGTCATACCATTGTTTTCAATGTGTCTGGTTTCCTGTTTGGCCTGGTCCATTAAAACTCCATGGATCTCCACTCTGACTAGAGGATCCACTATAGAATCCTCTTTGATGTTGACTTTAGGCAACTGCTGGCCACTTATCACCTTTATGAGAGGGCAGTAAAACACATGCAGTCAATGCAGGATTCAGTGCAGCCTATGAAGCCAATCCTGAGAACAAAAATTACTGTTTCTTTTAGGTGGGTTGTACCTGAATGGTGAGGTGAACAGGCCATCATTTAAATCCATCCCCTCTCCAGCTGTCTGGAAATTCAGTGCAACTGGGTGGAAAAGTGACGAAATGTATGATGTTGCTCATTCTAATTCTCAGTACATTACATAAAGCTGATCCAAACCGACCACAAGGTGGAACTGGACTGTCATGACCAACATGTTTGAGAAATTCTGATTTGTTCCCCCCAAAATCAGTGAGTTTTGTTGTTTGTAGATTTATTTACCATCTATCTCTTTGGAGTGATGAAGTTCCTTAATTTAAAAAAATATGTTTCAAAATACAGTTGGATGATATTGCCCACAATTATTATCAGGATGTAGTTTAACACTAGATATAATATTTGTACTTAAATCCAACTGTAAACTCAGACTCCAATCCTGAATCACATTTTCCACATCATGCAAAAATACACTACAACCCATGATATGAGACAAATAGTACAAATCCCTCTGACTAATCATTAGACCATGCAAAAGTGACGAAACCCACAAATTTATTAGCAAAAAACAAAAACTGAACAAAAGCAGTTAACAGTATAATAACACACAAACGAGCTAAACGTTGAAACAATCTTCAGTGACTGGAAGAGCAGCCATGTAAATGCACAATGTTTTTTGTTTTTTTTTAAGATTAACTCATAACAATGTGGCCAGTAAACTATCCATATCTATCACTATCATATTTCAGAGCATGATATACTTATTATATCGCCCAGCACTGTTTCAGAGGATTATATTGAGATTATGTATTGAGTTAGTGAAAAGTGCTAAATGGGCGTCACTTGAACTAAAATCAGGAAAGCTTCCTAACATGGATCTTAAAAGTTTTGATCCCTGACTCTGAGACACTAGAGTATCACTTTGGTTTTGTCCCACATTGCTTCATCATGTTGAAAGAAATTCAGTTGATTAACATCAAATTCTTACTGGATTGTTGAGCAAGCTTATACAGAGTTCTCAGACATTTATAGAGAAACAGTCAAGTTGGTGTTGGTCTGAAAAAAATTGGCAGAGAGTGCAAGACAATTTGAAAAGAAAGTCAAAGGTCAAACTGCTAGGTCAGTAGTCAGACTCTTCACCTTGCAGGTAAGGCCTTTGCAGCCAGTTTGAAATCAACATTTAGGCTAATAAAAACCAAGTTTGGAAAACAGTACTCTCTTTTGAGAGTGTTTTCAAGTTTTATGGTGGTTGATACTCTAAAGGTCAGTACCGGTGGCAATAGCAATAGCTTCGTTGTCATTTAAAATAGTTCCCAGTGCTGCCTATCTCTGCTGTTTTGCCCAGTGACTTTCCCTTGGTGGCCAGCAACTCGAACAAATGATTCAAAATCTTCTGGAGAAAAGTGTTGAGGACATAAATGTCCATAGAAAGTTGTGTTTGGCTCTCTCCTGCACTTGTCTTCTTTTTATGTGAGAAATATTCCAAACTCACCAGATTATTTCTTTTTTCAAATTACAGCCAACAGTGAGTATGAGACTGTCTAAATTTACACTGGTTTAAAGCAGTATGATAAACAAAAACTGTAGTACAGTTAGCCTTCTTGTGTTTACTCTGTAGATTCCAGTACAGATCCAATTGCATCATCAACCCATCATGCATTGCACAGCTAAAAAAATGGCAACCTTCATGGGTGAAAAACATAACAAAAGATTCAATTTTTTAAAAATAATTATGAGTTTTTTCATGTATCACAAACAGCTATTTTTAGGCCAACATGTTCAACTAATTGTGGATCCCTTTAAGATCCCTTTAAAGGCTAGTTCTTGTGCATACTTTACAAGACCTTGGTACAGAGCCCTAGAAATAAAAGTCTTGCAGAAGATTTCATCATACAAAATTGCACCCAGTTCAGCCACAAGCAAATACATAGCAGGCAGAGCACATTGTGTGATTTGTCTGATCAGGACCAGTAATCTTTGGGTTGTAGTCACCTATTTGGCACCCAGCATTCCACATTTCCTGGGGATTGAAATTGGAAGAGTCAGTTCGGAAGCCAGTGGGATATACCCTGGTCAGTTGACGGGCATTATGGTGCACAAACTCTGCTCCTGGAAAGGAAATGATCCAGTGCAATTCACAACAACACACAAACAAAGCTATTTTGTGCAGACATAAATGCTACATTTGAAAACTTTATGATATTTATGATGGATGGATAGAACTAACCAGCCTCTCGTAGGTGCTTGCGAGCTTTGGACTCTGTGAAAGAGGCCACTTCGTAGAACTTGGAGTGGATGCGGGCATGTTTGAAGCTCCTGAAGTGAACACTCTTGCAGTAGACCACACAGTCTGACAGCTCTTTAGACAAACGCTGCTTTGACTTCTATGGACAGAAACAAATGATAGAAATACAACTGTCACAGCCTACCTTTACTTTGATAGCAGAGAGAAACATATATAGCTTTTAATCACTGTGTTGCTCACAAAGGGAGCAGAACGCTGCCTCTTTGTGAGCAGTGGCCCGCTGTCGTTGCTCTACATACCACAGTTAAAGTGCCAGGGCTTTGAAATTTAACAAAATTATTTACAAACTTTCCACATATGGAAACATTTATGTAAAAGACAAAAATTGTCATTTTGTAACATTGCTAATTACTGAGTGTGATTATTATATATCTTTTGTACATTTAGATATTTTCTTAACAGGAAAAGATCTGCTTTTAGTATGTTTTTATGTAAAAACGCCATCTAGTGGAGATACTTGAAAAATGATGTGAAAAGCGCTGCGTGACAGATCAGAAATAAAATGGATGTAAAGTAGATAGCTTGGTTCCATACAGTTTTTCACCTTTCATAAGGCTTTTTGTTGTAAATATTTCTTTAATTCATAGACAAACACAAGAGCACATGGTGGAACAGAAACGTGTCAGCTAAAAACCAAGCTGATAAACATAAACAAGAAGAAACTGAAATTCTAGAGTCGCTTTGACTGAAACATAAAGCTTGTACTATTCAACTCAATAAGAAGCAAATCTGGAGGGAAAATGTGAAAAACTCATACAACTCAGGCATGTTCCCGTCATTAAACAAATACTTGGTTGAAAACACCTTTAGATTTAGTTTTGATGTTTCAGCCTTCTTTGGCAGGAATGTGTAAACATCTCTCTTCTTGGATTGGTAATATCTGTCCACTACTCCAAAAGACCAACATCTGTCAGATTGTCAGGCATCTCTAGTCCACAACCTTCTTCAAGTGAGTTCTGCAAATTCTCTGTGGTACTTAGTTCTGGATTCTGGGAAGCATTGTCCTATAAAGGTCCAGTTTGTTTAATCTAATGTGAATATTTCTGTCTCAAAGCCATTCTGTTTGATGTTCCAGCTTTGAGGTTTAATCGCTCTCACAGCATGAGGTTTCTCTATTACACCCATGAACTAGCTGTGCATTAACATCACCTGACTGTTATTTCAGTCCAATCACATGATAGTGTGAACCCTTGTGCTGAAAACAAATCCCATGGTGAGTGGAAGTGATACCCACTGCAATGTGAAGGAGGCGTGTCGGCGGGTTTCTGTCATGGCTGCTCAGACCAAAGGTTCTGGATAGTGAGACTGTCAGAGCACCTCTGTACGCATGCCTGCCTTCCTGACTGCTTTCACATGAAAGACAATCTGGGAGGGCATTCCTGCCCTCTGCCAGCACTATCACCTTCACCTGTCTATAAGACGGAGACACAGACACCTAAACCATGAACAGAGACCCAGAGGAGCTTATGTCACTGTCCAAAGCCTCACCTCTGAGGAATGTGCTAACAAGTCTCTGTAGCAGTTTCTGTTTTGTTGTGATGCTTTTTACCAAACAGGACTGTGAGTGCTCTGTGGGTTTGTGTCCACTCAAATAGATACTTTTACCCAAAGCTTAACAAAACAAGTTGAGTGAGTGAGTTTGAGACTCCAAGAGGCACAGTTCTTTGCAGTAGAGAACCTAAAGATAAAATAAGAGATTCAAGAACTGAATATTATACTATGTTTTTTCTAGCACTGTTATTCAAATTTACAAACTTTTCAAACCTGTAGTCAAAGTATTGTGTCTTCCTTTCAGCAGGAGAAAACCTTTACCTTACCAGACACCGTCTGCATCTAGATGTTTAAGACACTAAATCTGAAAGACTAAGGTGCCTATTATTTTTGTTATCATAGTTTGGTTTGCTTGTCAGTGGTTCTTTCTTTGGTTATATTGTCACATGTTACAGGCTGGAGTAAAGCCTGTTCTGCATTTGTGGTTCACCAGTGTGAAAGTTGATCACATCATGTACCAGCCTCTGTCTATTTCCTGCCTTTCAAACCTTTTTTATTTTTCATGAAGTGTAGGGAGGGGTTACCCAGTGGCATAGTGGTTCATGTTGCTTCCTTGCAAGAAGGAATCCCAGCTTGAGGTCTGTCTTTGAAGAGGTTGCCAACTAGGTTCTCTTTGGGTACTGGGACTTCCTGCCACAGTCTACAAACTTGACTTTTGGGTTAACTTGTTGCTTTATGCTGCCTCTAGTTATGAGTCTGTGTATATGGATGGGTGTCTGACCTGCCTGTCACCCCCCACAAATTCTACTCCCCCCCCTCACAATTTCTATAAATACTAAATTTATAGAAAACGCTAAAATAGTCCAGGAAATATAATGGGCCAGACAGCAATCAATTATTTTGATGTCCTTTATCAAAACAGGGTGAATATATTGGGGATTACCTTAATTTATTAAATGTTTAATTCATTCATCACCTGCCACTTCCTGATTAAAAGCTCAACAGCGGCTTAAAATCTAATAAAACAGATGGTTCTGAGAGTAGATGAGCCAGGATTATCAGACTGTGAAAAGACAGTTTGGGTCTAAGACACAGAAACTGAACATGTGAGCAAACCCACCTTAACTCTGCGCCGGATACTCTCACGATGTAGAATATCTTCATCTATTTCTGCTGCTTCATCTTCATCACTGACCTCTCCTGTCAGTGAGTCTTCAACAGTCCCATTGAGTGTTTCCTCTAAACCACCATTTTTCTTTGCTTTCAGAAGAATCTTCCCTTTAAGTTCCTGAAAAAGATACAATACTGAGACATGGACTCTGGTGCTGTTTGTAAGCAGTGTCTGCAATAATTCTTGGTGAATTTAGAGGAAAATGCTGTTATTGAAGGAGATTAAATTGTTAGGGGATCATTTTTAAATATAGACAACATCACCTGGGAAAACTCACCAATTTCCTGGTAAAGCTAAGAATTACTGTTTGCAGTAACAATCTCTCTGATATGTGACTACAGAAGTATGTTTATAAGCTCCTGGTAAACCTTTGACAAAAACCACTTCTGTGATAAAGCTATCCTGAAACATTATTCCCAAGAACTGATTCCAGTGAATTATGGAGTCTATATCAAATGCCTATGATTTGTGACATAACTGACCATCCTCCAGTCAATGCATAATATGATGACAACTGTAATTACCATAAAACATCTCAAAAATCCATATGTAAACATGTACTATTACGTTACTTTATCATGACTTAACAGAACAGGACTGGAATACTGTTTATAGTATGTAGAAAATTTGTGGTTTGTGGATTTGATATATTTTTGGATATTTTTCAAATAGCATACAATTTAAAAAAACCTTCAATCCATCAAATTAGGGAAAATAATGATAAAACAACACAAATATAAAATGTCCTTGATTAACAAATAAATTAGAATGTTTGAAAGGAAAAATACATTGAAAATTTCTTATACCAAGGACTGATGCGTCTGGCTATAGGTATAAAATATATCAAATCACCTGGCATAATAACTCGTAGGAAATGATGCTATACCACTTTGTTGAATAATAATAAGATTAACACTAAAAGGGTCTGGGGAATACTAAATACTGTTATTAAATGTAATCTAAAAATATTTCATATCCAGACTCCTTCAGTGACAACAACTGTGATAATTATAACAATGAATGAAGTTGTAAATAGTTTTAACAAAATTTGTATATGTTGGGTCAGATTTGGCAGATGAAATCCCTAAGAGGTTTCTCTCTGGAGTAACTGAGATAGAATGAATAGACATAGTTAATAACTGTAAAAACAAATCATTTACTGATACTTATGCTATAGATACAACATTAATAAAATACATAATAGTTCATATATACATAATATCTCATAAACCTTATGTATACATGTAATGTATATGAAAATTACAAAAGCAATACCTCTAGATTGGAAACAAACATTTTCACAAAGTGCAGACCTGTCTCTCTGACTTTTAGTTGGTTTCATATGTATTTAATAAGGAGACAGCAGCAGGAAGACAACAGGTATTTCCTTGAGCGGTCCCACAGGGATCTGTATTGGGTCCATATTTGTTATATATATATATATAAATGATGTAGTTGATGTATCTAAATAATTTGGGATAATTAATATTTTAGGATGACACCACCATATTCTACACAAGTGATGATTTTAGGGATTTTAATGTATAATATAAATAATTAAGCTAAAGTCATGGATAGATATTGACAAATTATCTCTAAATTTAAATAAAACTAAAATATTTGTTCCTTTCTGTATTTAGTTTTCTTTTCTTATCAAGTTTAAAGAAATTACATTATATTGTGTTTTATTTGATTTCTTACTGACTTGGAACTAAGGAAACAAAACTAAACAAATGAACCAACCCGCTTTAGCAAAAACCTGGGTTAGCTGCATGTATACTATGCTCTGAGATAGGCAAGTTAAAATTCTGATTACACAGGAAGTAGAATAAATTACACTATTTCTGTTTGAACTAGACTACACCAACACACTATCCATGCACCATCTTGCAGCTACATGTTTTTAAAGCCCAGCTATGGAACATCTACACTGCCTAAAATCTCCCTAAACAAACAGTGGCAGATAGCTCACCTCAGGAGATGGAAGCCCTACTGGGGCCCTGCCATCCAACATTCCTGTAAGCAACTTGTCACCAAGAATGTGCTTGAGGTGTTGGGCCATGACTCTCTGCTGGTCAACACTGCAGTGGTTCTCGATTGACAGGATAACCGGATATTCTGATATCTGGAGAAGGAAAAAGAGTAAAAGAAGGAGAGCAGAACCATAAATGGAAACTATAGACCTTTCCCAAGCTAAATTTCTAGGCTGCTCCTTAACAGCTAACTAGCAGCTAGCACAGCTAGTTCTGTGATAGCTGTGTCTTAACAGAAACTAGCTCTAAATTCAGTTTAAACATTCATTATAGGAAAAAACACTCATTGTAGCGTTATCATTTTAAGGGTTAGAGTTTGATCCATCAGTAAATGTGAAGTCAAGGTGGCATAAAGGAAGAACCCTGTGACCAAAACAGGATATCCATGCACATTTATTCACTCAGCACACTAAGATACACAGAAACTAAGCCCTCAAAAGATATGTTCCTACTCTTATTCTGTGAAATATTTACTCCGAAAAAATGCAAAGACAATCTTTCATCCACACTCAAACAGATTACAATTTAATAATGTCAGGGTGAGCTAAGTACTCTCATTGCTTGAAAAACAGCATATTCTCAAAACTGTAAATTCCACTCATGAACTATGCACAACATTGTCTTGTTCACTGTAACATTGAAACATACATACGGTTACATAGCCAGCATGTTCTGCCGGATTGAAATACTGTTTGACATGAACATAATTCTGCTAGCTTTTTTTGGCCAGTGCTTTTGCTTTAACTATTGTGTATCATTGCACAGTTTTACCCTCTCTTCTCTGTCAAAAGGAAAAAACAGCTTATTCTTATTTTAAGTCAGTTAATGTTGTTTATTAGTTTGGATGATAGCAGATTGACATATTATCAATTTAACAATTTATTAGCTTAAGGCGACAGTATAATATGTTTTAAAGCCAGATACTGCCATTTCATAGAACAACACAGTCTACAAATTATCCATTTCAACTAGAAGGTTGAAATGGACAATATTCAGTTTATGAAAATAATGCTCCATATATCAAACATAACTTAGAAGAAATTTGACTTCGTACTTTAACGCCTTGAACATGATACTAACCCAACAAACAGGAACCTCAGTAGTTTGTTGGAATGCCAAACACAACCCCACAACCTGGAACCTCATACTCATGCTGGTTGCCACGTTGTTCACCCACTGCTGTGTGATGACCAACCATTCCTCAACCAGTATTTGGTGGAAGTCAGTCAATATGGTTGCGTTTGTCACTCTGGCACACCCTGGCTGAATTTCTAAGTGTTGAATGGCTTTTCCATGGTCTTTTCTCCTAAATTCTGGTGGTAGTTTGTGATAAACCCCATTCAGTGAGGGTGAAAATTAACACGATGATAAATAGTTTGGTTCCAGACTATGAAGATATGAGGTTACTGGTTACAAAGGTAAAGGTAAAGGTAACTTTATTTAAATAGCGCATTTTCAGCAACAAGGCATTACAAAGTGCTTGCAAAATCTAATTTCAATATCTATCTGGAATGAGGTTGCCCAGATATGTTGACAAACCTTATTTTTCCAGTAAGAGTGGTTCCACCATCACAAGGCTTCCACCAAAAACTGTAAACCTTTTTACATTTGCTGCATCATCAGAGTTATTGGAAGGCAATGCTGGAACACTATTCACTTAGAGATGCATATCTTCACACATCATAGAAAAGTAAGGCAAATACAATACATACCGGTGGGAAGGAGTTATAAATTGGAGCTATGAGTTTGACGTAGTATTAAATCTTTAACCTACATGGAAGCATATTTTGGAGCAACATAATTTCAGTCAGCCAGATATTTCCATCAAAGACAATAAATGACAGATAGGATTACCTTGAAAGCATATTTTCCCACTGCATTGACCACATCCTTGAAGAGGATCTTAGAGGTGAATGTATGTCCATGATAGACAATGGGCTCTCCATTGGCACCATCCCAACAGTCTACTTCCACACACCTGCAGCCGCGATTAAGAGCCCTAAACAATGACGACAAATCCACCTTTTATCCACTTGCTCATGTTAATCAGAAAAAAAGCTGGTGTGCAGAGCTTATCTCTTCTGTTAATCCCAATACCAGAGTAATGAAACAGAATTAATCAACTTGGATCATTTAGACATCAAAGCTTTCAGAAAAAATCATAGACAATTAAGGTTAAGGGCAAGGTCACTGTGA
The DNA here is from genome assembly GCF_019740435.1 of Gambusia affinis. Lineage (NCBI taxonomy): Eukaryota > Metazoa > Chordata > Actinopteri > Cyprinodontiformes > Poeciliidae > Gambusia > Gambusia affinis. Next base: position 9,269,793 of record NC_057891.1, on the reverse strand, counting down.
CTCTAATTTTATGATAAATCTCATCACATTTTAATATCACTGCATCTTGTTACACTTCATGTGATACAAATGTACAATTAAAAAAAGATTTCTTCAAAGCTTTCCACCTTCCAACACTACATTTTGTACAATCTGACTTTTGAGAGCTACCTGATGTATCCTTCCACACTGCTTTGTCCTCTGAGCTGGTCCTCCATCAGATATGTGTTGTGGGAGGAGGAGATGAAGTAATGGCACAGAGGCTGACTCATGTCTTGAAAAATGCCCCTGCACTTTGGACTGAAGATAGAGCCTTCAGCAGAACCAAGGTACATCAAGAAGCCATCAAATGTCATAGCCTTCAGTTGTTTTGCTGGAATGCAACAAGAATTGATAAGCTCTGAGTTTGTAAGGCAAAGGCAACATGTATTCCTGAGTATGTACCTGTATCTGAGGGCTCATAGTATCTAATTAGCTCTTGAGCATGGTGTTGGATATCTACATCCTCCAGCTGCTCCTTTCTCAGGAAGTCCTCTATGTCACTCTGGGATAACTTCTGACCATCAGATGAGTACTCCTGGAAAATTTTCAAAATATCTTCTCTCTGGGTTAACATCTTGTAGAACAAGACAAACTCATCCCCTTCGAGGGCACCAGTCTGTGATTTATCTGCCATCTGATGAAAAGAAAATAATGATCAGGGTGTGACTGTCAAAAACACAGTCATTGCAGACCCACATCCTGGCTCTTTATCAAAAGGCTCTCACTGTGAAGAGACGGTGAGCATGGTGTTCATTCATATCCACATTCATCATCCTCAGGAGATCTCGCACTTCCTTGAAGTTCATCCTGCCATCGTTGTTCTTGTCAGCCTTTTGGAACCAGTCACCTATCCATCTGGGAATCATGCTTAAAGAAGGAACAGTCACTGTGTTCTTGTCCAGTTAGTTGGGGAAATTGTATACCAAGCATCACTCTTGGAAATTATTATAAATTAATAAGGAAATCTATTCCTCCATGGGAGGTTTGTGAAGACTTTTTGGAGTCAAAAGTCTAAATCTCACAATCTTCCTTAATTGAATCCAAATTTGTTCTGTTTGGTTGAGGTCAAGTTCCTCCATAACAACCCCAACATCAATTTCTTTTGGAGTTCATCAGTGCACACTTGGATTTGGAATATCCCTAAAACAGTTCCCACATAGTCAAGAGCATAGTACTGTCCAACATCCCTCATTATGCCTTAGCATATTTAGATTTCTTGTTACTGGAAACAAGGCACTGACGCCAACCCCTGGAAATCAACCAAACACCTTTCCACCAAAATCATTCTACAAATTTCCCGGCAAACACAGATTTGTTTATCAGACTGCCTTGTTCCAACTCTGGGATTTCACATGACCAAATCTTCCAACTTTAAAATTGTTGTATTTTGTCATTGCTTCCTTTTTGCTATGAGACCACTAGTTGGCCCTGCGATATTTAGAAGCAACATTTAATTACTGAATTTACTGCACAACTTGCCGTGCTTGAATTTACTTAACACTTGAGAGCAATCCATTCTTTCAAATATTTTTGAAAGAAGTCTTCAAGCCAGGGGCTGGATTTTATACATCTGTGACCACGGAAGTGATTTGATCTCATGAACTGAATGATTTGCTGACCCTGTACTTTTGGCAATATACATTACATTGAGGCAACATGCAGAAACGCTTTATAAGCAAACTACAAATAAGAAAGGATACTGGTCTAGTTTTTCCCTCTCTCCCATGTTTTCCAGGTTTTCAATCAGCTTCCTCATGCCCTTGATCCAGGACTGGGCCTCCTCGGCTGACTCGGCCACCAGGTCCAAGTTTCCTCTGCGACCATGGAATACCACCGTGAAGCATCGGTTAGCAGGGAACTCGTCTGCGATGCTGAGAAGTACTTCACTTTGATGGCCCTCTCGCACTACCTCCACATCCCTCATAGAAACTGCACACAAAGCACCGTGTAAGTATCACATGGATAAACCACAGACCTAATATACAGAAAAAGATCTGACCGTAACATAAAAGCACAAATTGGCTTTTTCTCTATTCAAAACCAAGCGCTATGACCAGACTAAAGCAAGATAATTATAGCCTTTTTTGCAACCATCTGCAATATTGTTAAATTGTCAACTCTTACAGGTGGAGTGTGCTTTGCCAGCTTTCTTGGATTTGTACCAGATGGTCATGAAGTCATCCTGGAGCTTGAAATATCGTTGTTTTTTCCAAGTACGAGACTTAATTTTTCTCATAACTGTCCCCACCAGCATGGACTGCAGGTTTTCATCCCCCTGAATACCTGAGAAGAAAAGAAAAGCAGAGACGCTAAGATAAACTGATAGTCCTCCTGGGAATATTCACATACAGAGGAAAGCTTAGTTTAGTAAGTGAAGACAATAAAATGCATTATTGTTAAACATAATTTCTTAGACTCATGTGAAGACTAGAAGTTTGACTTGACTTACGGAGCCCACCCTCTGTGGAAGCCATCTCCTCCTGTCTTATAGAGCCATCTAAGCAGAAGAACACAACAGGCAGTAACAGACCAGATCAAGTACAAAAATGAAGCTCATAAAACATTTTACAGGGTTTTTTTAGTAGATTATAAATACATATAAATATTAACTGTTGGTGATGGTGGTGACTGTGGTTGGAGTTTGCCAGTTCAATCCCCGTTCCCTCTCTCATTGTCTTCTTGGGCAAGACCCTTCACACACCTTCCATGCTGGTGGTGGTCAAAAGGCCTGGTCAGCCTGGTGGCACCAGTCAGTGCATGGCAGCCCTGTCTCTGTGAGTGTGTGAGTGTGTGCCACCATCGTTCTAGACAATTGGTTGTGTTGACACTCTGTGTTGTTATGTGCAGCATTTTTCTAATGGTACTTTAACATAAAAGCCAGTTACATACGGAAGCAGGTCCAACTACTTTATTGCAAACTATTTTATAATGTGTGTGGTCTAACAGAGGAGAATTTGATGTAACAATTGCTTCTGGGTTTCGTCCCAGTGGAACGTGGCCTGAACGCCTCACCAAGCAGGCGTCATAACCAGACGCCCCAGACACATCAACTTATTATTTTTACTTTATTTTAAATAAATTTTCAAATAATTCATTATTTTATTAATATCTTCTGTGTTTTTTCACCTTTTGTAACTAATGCAGTTAATACCATTAATGCTCTATAAAACAGAGGTGAACTCAGTTTGCTGTTCCACCACTGTGTGTTTCATCTTCAGTTGCAGGGGGAATATTCAGCCTGTGCCTCTTTGGGGGACGGTTAAAGCTGATGTTGATACTGCTTTGCTTCTCCATTGTGTTTCACTGCATTCACTTTTTGAAAAGCTGCCTAAGCCGACTAATCTTCTCAAATCCCTGTCACCTTCACTCTTGACCTCAACACTCAGCCAGAGCAGCATCTGGTCATCTCTGCAAGTTGATTCATCTGCAGAATCGCAACAGAAGCACATTTGCTTGTTTCCCACACTGAGTTTCATGCAGAAGTCTAGATCCTACTGTCTAGACCCGAAGTGTAAAATGATGATACGACATTCCACTGCAACAATGAACCGAATAAACGTTTAGGTGCATGGCTTTGCATTTCTTTGATTTTTACTTTTACTTTAATCTATGCATGCTCCCATAGCTAAACTGCTTAGCTATGGGAGCTAAATAGTTCCCATATAGTGTTAAACATTTTGGATACTATGCTTATGCAAGTAAACCAACTAATTCAATTTAAATATACCCTGTTTGATGAGAAGTTATTACAAAAAAATTCTAAAAAAATGTTCTTGCCAAGTTTTCTGGTATTTAGCAAATAGAAATAATTTTGGTAATTCTAACTAAGCTAAAACAAGAAACGTTTGGTCTGATTTAATGTCTAACAGTAAGAAAAAATGTGTTTGTCTTTTTACTCAACGTATGTAAATATCTAGTTTCAATTGAACATATAAATCAAGCACTTAATTATACTCATCTGATACTTTTGGCTAAAAAACTTTTATGTTACCTGGCCAGCAAACCTAGGTGGGCCCCATATGGGATAGGTGAGGACTAACAATATGCCAACAATCACCCAGATAGAAAATCTCTCTGGGCAAACCCATGTAGAGCCACCATGGAAACCACGGACAAAACCTTCTGGGACCCATATTGTTTGCTCTCATTTGTCCCATATGGGGCCCACCTAAGCATCCTAGCTCAGTATCTGTTCAAAACATTAAAAACTTAACTTGAATTTTGTTTTCAAAATGAAATCAGAGGTCTACACATAAATGCTGAAAACTAATATTTGTTCACAGTTGAGCAAGTCTATGTACAAAAGTAGAAAACCCAGCATATGATAAGAGTTTGAAATTTAAACAGAAATGTTTAGAAACTAAACATGTGTCTGACCTGTTGGATGATCATTCCTAAATTCTGGTAGCTGATCCTGTAGTTCTGCTGCTGTCGCATTGCACTGTGTCCAGCAACATGGGAAAGCAGAGTCACCCCTCCTCCCTCCTCCCCCCCACCCCCTTTTCCCTCCCTCTCATTTTTTTTCTCTCTCTCTGGCATCTGCAACAAAGCAGAGGTTCAGTGTTCAGTCGGCTGTTTGATAAGTTGTCTAACTGTTGCCTTACTGTAAATTGTCTGGAAATGTGTTTTGATTTACCAAATCGCGATACACATCATATTTCTGGTGCAGAGGAAGTTCAAGTTTGTTGTTATGGAAAATGACTGAAATTAATTATGTGGCGTTTTAAAGGTTTCATCACAATCTGTTTGACTAAACCTGCTGCTCCTCTCATTCTACATGATCAGTGTTAGAGGACCACACAACCCCTCTACATCCATTCAGGAGTAGTGGAACCCCAGCACACAGTGATCCAACATGTTTTCTGTCACATCTCAGGTTACTAAGATCTGCTCATCAAATTTTGATCAGCACAGTTTTCAGGATTGGAAGGACAGCACCACCAGAACATAAGTTCCTGCTTACAGCATCCACATTCCCTGTGGAGTCATGAAATACATGATTCACACACACAGACGAGGTTCTTTTCATCAGACTGAATTCTTCTTTCACGCTTCTGCCAAGCTCCCTGCTAAGGTTGAGACTCATCAATAATCCACAGCTTCAGCTCAGTTTCACACCTCAGATTACACACACTGAGCCAAGACCAAAGTGGACAGATCTCCTTCATGATGATCTTAAATGGACCAAGCGTCACCTTCAACTTAGATCAAAAGACATAATTTACCCAATATACACATTTAGTTGGATTCATTTGTTTAAAATTGAACTAGGGTTTAGAAATTACTTGCAGTTACTGGCTATTTTTATTTGTTTTTTATTCAGTGAAATCTTAATATTGGTCAGCGGAGACAAGCTCATTTGGCTGACTTCTACACTTCAACAACCCATAAAAATTTCAAAATATATTTGCATGTTATATTACCAAGACACATGGATGTTTCCATTTCTTGATTTTTTTCAAAAAATCTTGTTTGCATAATATGAAAATCTTTGAGATAAACCTGTGAGACACAAAATGCACCGAATTTAGAGAATGACCCAACTGCTAAGATAGTTCCCTTTCAGTCGATTCACTCGGTACAACACACAGATTATGGGATTTCACGCCCCTGTGTGACCTAACTGAAGACACCTTTAATCACGCCTTTAGGCAAATGACGTGTAATGACGGGTGGCAGGCCCTGCCTGCATATAAATACACCCCCATCACAGTCATTATTCAGTTCGACAGCATCTTGTTTGTTCTGTTCAGGGTTCCATCCCCAAGATGCGCTTCGTTTTCCTAACACAGTCTCCTAAGCACAACACCCCAACGCACACAGAGTTTGCACTTTCAGCCCCAGGTTTAAGTGGGCTTAACGTTTCTCAAGAAACGAGAGAAAATGTTTGGAATATTTGTATAACTGTTCCACATGTTTCAATAAAGAGTGTAATTCCTTTGCCAAAAACATCAAAATCAAAACACTGTGTACCACGACCTGCAGTCAAACGGAGCTGCTCCTCTCCGTTCCAGCAGAGGGCAGCACCTCGCCAACAGTGCGTCAGGTCAGCTGTCTGGCTGCACGTGTATTTCTTTGGCGCGCATGCACACTTTCCCCATTGATAGAAAGGACCGTTGCTGCGGGTTACCGGTTGCAGTTTCAGATAAGACCACCCCGGTTCTAATCAGTTATAATCACAACTGTGGGGACCGAAGCAGCAAAAGTTCGGGGGAGGGGGGACCATTTCCACTACACGTTGGACCGGGGAGGGGGGGAGAGACACCGCAACACGTTGGACCGGTGGGGGGGACGGGGGTGGAGAGAAACCACGACACGTTGGACCGGGTCCTGCAAAAAACAGGACATTTCCTCACTTTCTAAAAATATCCCGGGACGCCCGGGACAGGACATGAAATACGGACATGTCCCGGGAAATACGGACGTTTGGTCACCCTAGTACAGCCGCTATTTTGTTGTTCCGAAGAAGGCTGGTGGGCTACGTCCCATCCTGGATTTAAGAGTATTAAACAAGCACCTTCGCAAGTACAAATTCAAAATGTTGACGCTGAAAGCTGCGAGCCCATTTTGCAGCGTCTCCGTGTTATCGTGTTCTTCCATGCTCTCTGCTGGGGCTTTTTCGTGTTCGGAGATTTCTTCCGTTACAGGCAGTTTTTCGGTTCTGTCTTGCTTTTCATAGTTTTTCCGGCTTCTTCTCTTGCTTATCCCACTCATGCTTTAGATTTATCTATCGAGTACCAATGTTGCTGTGGGCATTTTAACCCGACTTTGGAGAGCTAGCTGACTATGCTCCTATTCCCTCTGCCATCTTGAAAAAAAGTCTATGCTTTTTGTTTTGATTGTTTATTAAACTTTTCATGTGCAATACTTTGTTGAATTCATTGTGGAACCTAGTTTGAACCTATTAGAGTGAATGGGACTAATTTACTTTCAAATTTTCTTTTTAAATAAATGAAATCCATCCATCCATCCATCCATTTTCTATACACCCTTGTCCCTAATGGGCTCGGGAGGGTTGCTGGTTCCTCTCCAGCTACGTTCTGGGCGAGAGGCGGGTCACCCTGGACAGGTCGCCAGTCTGTCGCAGGGCAACACAGAAACATAAAGGACACACAACCATTCACACACACACACTCACACCTAGGGAGAATTTAGAGAGACCAATTAACCTGACAGTCATGTTTTTGTACTGTGGGAGGAACCCGGAGAACCCAGAGAGAACCCACGATCAAATTGTATATTGTATTTCTTTTTCTTTTCCTTTTTACAGAATTTCTGCAAAGCGGAGGCGTTAAGTGGAAAAGTTGTGCAGAGCTACTTTGCCACATAAAGTACATACACCTATTGGAAGCTTCTGCACACTACAAGCTTCTGGTTTACAGAAATGACACAAACGTAACGCGAGGTGTTCACTCTCACCTGGATGACAGCACTGAACCAGCAGGTGTTTCCTACGTTACGGATGCTGACGGGCCAGTCATCCTGACGGATCCAGCCTGCAGGGCTGCACATCTCACTCTGCGCTTCACATCTCTTCCTCTTCATCCGTGCTGCATTTTCTTCAACGCTGGCTTCCAGAGCTCTGTGGGACATCAAATTATCTTTCTGAAAACATCTGACTGACGGCTATCTTTTGCTCAGACTGAGGACGGTTTGCAGAACCAGAGATGAACTCATGTTGGTGGACTTCCTGACCAGAGTTCACTCATCTCAAACACACACAGTGTCCTTACATATCAGCTACATAACTTTACACACACACCTCATGTATTTATGGACATTTATGTGTCCATTCATGCACAACATTCCCAGGTGGACAAAGTTGTTGGTTTCTTCTGTTAATGACTGAAAAAGCCACAGTGGCTCTGAAACAACTTGAAACCGACAAAAGTAATAAATAAAAATTTACTGAAAATTAACCAATAAAATCAGACATTGTTTTTAATTGAGGTTCAACAGAATAAGAAAATGACAGACCAAGATGACTAAAGTTGTACAGATTATTCTGAAACTTAAGGTCCACAGGACTGGAGTCGATCTCTCTGACTGTGGCTGCAGGAAGAAAATGGACAAATTCAAGAGAATTATGATATGAATGGTTACTAAAAGTCCAGAACAACCAAGTCCAGAAAGTAAAGGTGAACTTCAAGGTCAAGGTGGACTTCATGTGAAATGACCAAAGAGGAAAGCAAATTATAAAAAAGTGAGGCTGAATTTACCAGACAGGTTCTGGGAGAAATGAGACAAAAGTCCATCAGCTCTTTGGTCACAGACACAAACATGCTAATAAGTTTTAGCTGCCATCATTTTAATTGAGCCACAATTTAAAAGCAGTGTCTGACTTTCATCAGTTTGTCAGTAAAGAATTTTTTACGACTTTTGTCAGTTTGAACTAACTACTGAGAGGTCCAGCTTGTTAATTAGAGGCCTTCCTTTAGATGTGGTTGCAACTATTCAGAGTTCCAGAGCAGCTTCCACGAGGGGTTTATATGCCTATAAATGGCGTGTTTTTGAACAGTGGCGTCAGCAAAAGCATTTCCCCCTTCCAGTGCTCCTTTGTGGATGTTTTTACATTCCTACAGGGGCTAGTGGATAAAGGTCTGTCTTTCTCCACAATTAAAGTTTCCTTGGCTTCCATCTCTGCTTGTCATGTTGGCCTTGATGGAGGGACACCAGGTACTCATCCCCTGCTGTGCGTTTCTTAAAAGGGGTCAGTAGACTGTGACCAGGGATAAAATCTAATGTTCCTTCCTGGAATCTCACTGTGGTCTGGGATGCTCTTTGCAGCATTCACATGGAGTGCTACAAAGATGGTTGATTTGAAATTTCTATCATACAAGACAGCTCTGCTTCTTGCTTTGGCGACTACAAAATGGGTTGGGCACCTGCATGCACTTTTGGTGCATTCCTCTTTTGTTCAGTTTTCAGCTCTGAACTGAACACAGTTCATAGCTGAAGGTCTTAAGGTGTCTTAAGGTGGCCTTTAATGGTTTAAAGGCCACCTTAAGACCAAATGCTGCATATCTCCCGAAGGTGATTTCTTTGGATTATAGCACAATGACCATTGAGATTTCTAGTCTTTATCTAGTTTTTATCCCTCTCCATTTGCTTCTGAAGAGTAAGGAAGGCTGTATTTTCTGTGCCCAGTATGTGCACTGAGTCTTTACATCAATCACACTCAGAATGTGCGACGGTGTGATCAGCTGTTTGTGTATTTTGTCATCCAGCTAGAGGCAAGGCTCTGTCCAGACAGAGACTCTCTCATTGGGTCGTGGAGACTATTTCTCTGACTTAGAACTTAGAACTTAGAACTCAGTGCTTTTGTCTTAGGTTTGATAGCTGCTCCACAAGGAGTGTACATATGTCCCATACTCTGTGTTGTACTGAGTGAATCCACTGAAAGGGAACAGAAGTTGTATGCTAACATGACATTTTTCTGGATTCTAAGTTTGTTCTCAACCCTGTTCTGGGTTGATAAATAAGTATAAGTGAATATTCTCTGGACTTTCTAAGTATGTTCTAAATTTGTAAAAGTAATGAGTACTCCACAGTTTCTAAATAATAAAAACTAAATGTTCATGTTCTGGAAGAATTTTTCTGGATTCTAATTTCCTTCTGGTTCCTTTTCTGGGTTGCAACAATAGAAGTTTATCTGCATAATAATCTGAAAATAACTGAATAATTAGCTAACATATTTAGTTTGGAACTAAAGATTTAGTTTTAGATTTAGATTTAGAATGAAGTGATTCCACGGTTAAGCTCTTATCTTCATTGTAGTATGTCTGTTAATAATCAAAATGATTCAAATAGTTTCTTCAAATAAAAATGTAAAAATTGTGGGAGGTAATTGTGCTTAGCTCTCACTACTCTACTACTTCAAAAACACCAATACTCACATGGTTGGTACCGCCTGTTAGAGTTTAATCAATTGTTTTAAATACAAGAAACTTTCAAACTGCGTTGAAAATTATAGATACACTGGGAGGAGTTGGAATGAGCAACTTGAAATAATTCATCAGAGCAAGTAGAATTTATTTTAATCACAGCCGTGTCACAAAGCAGCACATCATCTAGATCTTCTAAATCATCTGGGACTTCTCCACTCTCTTTAGTGAGAAGTTGTTATATTCTGCTATTGTTAAAAGAATTAGAATTTGTAAACGTGAATATGCAGCCCAAACAGCAATCTGCTGATTTCTGCTCTGTTGGCTCACATACAAGGACAGAGCGATGTGTTTCAGAAATTCCACACAACCGTTTCTGCAGTTCCCAAATATTCCCATGCATATGCTGTGTTGGTTGTCGTGGCCACTGATCTACTGATTCGTCCCTAACTAAACTGAGCATCGTAAGCGGTGATCCATGTCCCCTCCTGTGAACTAAATATGGTTCAGAGCTCTGAGAACACACAGAACCACAACTGTGATCAGCAGAACTCCACCAATGATCCCAATCCGAACCCAGGGGAAATCCCCAAGCTGCAAAACACTCCAACTTGCATCCAGGTCGTCTGCAGTAAAGAAGGAAACAAGTCAGAATTTTTCTCCAGCCATAATTCCAACATTTATTCAGATGGCGTCACTGACCCTTATCTGAAAATGTCTCTTTTTCCTCAACGGTCTCCATCTGCTGTGTGTTGGTCAGATCACTGGGAAGCAGATTCCCATCATCTGGAAGCACAAAACAGAAACAATCAGTAAAATCAAAATCAGTTTCCTGAGCAAGGCACAGATCATGATCAGTTCTAGAGTTTTTGTTTTCTCTAGATGTTAATGTTCACTTCCCAAACACACTAGAAAGAAAATGTTTTGATAAGAGCTGAAACATGCATTGTAACTAGGGGATGATTTTTCCTCTGTCTGTTCTCCTCGCCAGCTAAAAGAGACTAACCCTCTTGTCCTTTCTAGTGTCTGTATTTAGATGTTCTAGGTGATTCCAACCTGACAGAAAAATTTAACGATAATTTGTAACAATTACAAAAAATGTTCCCATGAATTGTGCACAAGTAAAATACACTTGATGCCAATAAGTTTATTAAAGAAGAAGGCAAGTGAGTGTGAGGGGAAGGTTGGTTTTTAGAAATATCCCAGTGAACCATGAGACAACTTTATTTAGAAATATTATATTATCCATACAGTCATGTTTACACTCATTCTGATTGAATGGATGCAGAATCACCTGAAATATATACTGATATATGTTAGTGACCAAGCTGAGGCTGCCTTTATGTAGTGATTCTAAATATAAAACATTGCTTATGTTACCCCTACTGTAGAATTACAGTTCAATGCATAAATGATCTTACTGCACAGCAGGGCCAGGTTGGAGCTAATAAAGCCTACATGCATTCATTCTATTATTCTACCTTGAATCAGCTGGGTGGAGTCTTCCAGTAGACCAGGAAGCTCAGTGGGGAATCCAGTGGCTTCAACAGCATTCACCTCATCTGAAAGGAGGGTCACCGTCTCTTGGGATGTTCTGGTTTCTTCTTCTGAGGATGTCTCAACAGACTCTGCAGCTGTGTGAAAAGTTAAAGATCTGTTAAAATTCCTATTTTCATCTATGTTCATGGGTTATTTATAGCACTCAACAAAAAAGGGCCATGTTCTCATCAGATACTCACCTTCCATTATCTGAGTGGACATTTCCAAAGTAACTGGTAGATGACCAGTAGGTGTTTCTGAAATCCCAGCAGCAGTCGTCACATCTAGCAAAAATATAACAGAGCTCCCCCAGACATTTTTATTTGTCTCTTCCATGTCAAAAGTTGTTTCTGAAGGGGGGAGAACATCTGTAGATTTTTTTAAAGGAAAAAACTACAGATGTAGTTTTTGCATAAATGATCTTACTGCACAGCAGGGCCAGGTTGGAGCTAATAAAGCCTACATGCATTCATTCTATTATTCTACCTTGAATCAGCTGGGTGGAGTCTTCCAGTAGACCAGGAAGCTCAGTGGGGAATCCAGTGGCTTCAACAGCATTCACCTCATCTGAAAGGAGGGTCACCGTCTCTTGGGATGTTCTAGTTTCTTCTTTTGAGGATGTCTCAACAGACTCTGTAGCTGTGTGAAAAGCTAAAGATCTGTTAAAATTCCTATTTTCATCTATGTTCATGGGTTGTTTATAGCACTCAACAAAAAAGGGCCATGTTCTCTTCAGATACTCACCTTCCATTATCTGAGTGGACATTTCCAAAGTAACTGGTAGATGACCAGTAGGTGTTTCTGAAATCCCAGCAGCAGTCGTCACATCTAGCAAAAATATAGCAGAGCTCCCCCAGACATTTTTATTTGTCTCTTCCATGTCAAAAGTTGTTTCTGAAGGGGGGAGAACATCTGTAGTTTTTTTAAAGGAATCAAGATTACCAGGATCAGTGGTTAGCCCATCCACAGTTAGTGTGTAGCTTTCAGGTAATGCAAGTTTAGGACTCTCAGACTCCCTAAAATGACAACATAAAAAGGTTTTCAGTGAACATTATTTTAACAATTTTATAAGGTCCCATTAGAACAGAGAAGATGTCTTACTACTGAAAGAGACTACAAATATCATGCAGGAAATAAGATGCTAGTAATGTAACAGTGTAGCCAGGACTTTCTAAATAAACTTCATAGACACAAATTAATATATCTCAAATTAATTATCCATCCATCCATCCATCCATTCATTTTCTGTTCACCCTTGTCCCTAATGGGGTCAGGAGGGTTGCTGGTTCATCTCCAGCTACGTTCCAGGCGAGAGGCGGGGTCCCCCTGGACAGGCCGCCAGTCTGTCACATTTAAATTAATTAATTTAAGATATTATTTTAGATTCTTTTATTAAGACAGGGTACAATCTGAGAATGTAGTCTTAGATCAGTGCTGCTGTGTTTTGTTTTTGTCTTTTTAGTTGCAGCAGATGTTGATGACGTTGAGCCCCATTCAGAATCTGCTGGAGTTTTCTTCCTGTTACATACAGTACATTCTTGGCAATAGGCATTGCTACCAAGTCAACAACACTAAACATATTCACTATTGCATAATGCTCATTGTTATAAGTCAACAGATTTGTTTCTATGAACCACAGAGTTGTGTAAATCAAAATTACAAAAATACTTTTACTCAATAGAAACACTAATTTTGACAACCGTTTTTCGTTTTTTGTGTTAGGATGAGGTGGTTTTTTGTTCATATCAAATTAGATTAGATTTTACTTTACTGAAATGAAAACACTGTTTTCATATCATAAGAGTTACGTGATGTTACAACAGATGGAAACAGCAAAGTAGTAGGAAGAGGAAATTTGATTTTCTCTGTTAAACATAGTTCACACAAAGTTCACAAAGTTTATAAAAAGTTTGTTGCTCCAACACCTGAATAAGACGTCGACGTCTCCTCTGATGGCTGATAGACAATAAGCACAGCAGCTGAATTATGAAGATATTTCATGGAATTGTTTACATCTGTCGTTGCCATCATTCATAATGATTTATTACCTGAACAAGCTTATTCATGTGTGATTTTAATTTCATTTTATTTAATGGAAACACCACATTAGCAAAATTTTGTTTTTTGACAAGTAGAATGTGAACAAAGAGGTGCATAAATTTGTGATGGAAATTCAGCTTCTGACTAATTTGCTGGGTTTACTGAGGCAGAAATCTTTGATAAGAAAAACCATGTGGAAAATTAGCACAATGGCAGAAATGTCAAACATTTTGGATGTCTGACTGACCACCAAAATGTCTCGTCTATATAAACTCAGATATTTCATCATGTTTTAGTTGTCATCTTCTTATTTTTGACATGAAACATTTGGCGTTGACAAAACAATTTTATCATTGTTAATGAAAACAACAAACCAAACAAGTTGAAGACTCTTACCCAGTTGTATACCAACACTGGTACTTCCCACTTTCATTCCTAGTTGGTCTCAAATAAAGATGAAACTCTTCTTCATTAAATTTCACTGATTTAGGAAACTTGTACGTCGTTATGCTAAGGGTTTGCTGGAGATAGAAAAGAGATGCTGATCATCCAGCATGATACATGTGGTATAATTGAAGATTAGAAGTATTTTAAACAAGAAACAGTGCAGTTCTATAACTTACAAAGAAAGGAAGATGTATATTTTGTTATATTTAAATGCAATGTATAGGCAAAACTCTGGCCCCAACTAATTGACTTTCACCACTTGGATCTTATGGACCCCATATTTTCACTTGTCTTTCGAGTATTGCTATGTTGTGCATCTGAAATAAGCTAATTAATATTATTTGATGGTTTGGTTATTAGCTTGTGCAAATTTAGCTGATTTTCCATTTGTTCCTCCTTCCTTATTGTATGTTAAAGTTTCCAAAGGATCAACTAAAGATAAGTAAACATGTATGAGTTGCCATCTGGAGAATACCATACGTGGTCATGTTGAATGAGAAATCTGCCATTCATAGTCCAATAAAAACGCTTTATGTTTTCTCTCTCAGGTTTAATGAAGCATGCTAGGTCCACCTCAGAGTCCTCAAATGTAGTGATGAACGTGTTCACATGGGGCTCTTGTATGAGAAGCCGAGCAAAAGGACCGAGGTCAGCACATGGAGAGAAAGGACAATGATTGTATCGTTAGAATTTTCTTCAAGTACGACTCCAAAAATTAGAATACTAAGAAAATATTTAATATTTTTTTTGTCACTCATTTCAGAAAGTGAAATAGATGCAGTACACAAAGTGGAACATTTCAAGAATTAATTTCTTGTCACTTTGAAGATGACGGCTTACGGATGTCAAGCTTTCATTTTGCTCACACACTGATCGAACCACATTCCCCAGGAAAAGCGGCACACAAATAAAATGTATTGTTATAATAATACTGCTGTAATTATTTTCTTTTTCCACCATCTACAAGGTCTTACTTAATTTTCCAAAAAGTAATACATGGTAATACAACTGTTTTCAATCACAGGTAAGAGAACACTTACTTATAACTTCAAAAAATATGAATTCATCACTCAATGTAAATCAAATCTGTGGCACATGGCTTTTATTATCCAAATGCAACTCCTTTTTTCAATCAAAGCAAACCACAGTAGTTCATGTAGCCAACAGAGCAATTTTTGGAGCTGTGCTTGAGCAAAAAACATCTCTGATAAACTAACTCTAAAAGGAAAGCTCATCACGCATAACTACAGCACCATTGTATTTCCCATAGCTGGGTTTGCTAAATGCTGGAAGTAAACATATTAGCCTGCACCTTCTTTTGCTTAGTTGGAAGGTAAGGGAGAGGAGACAAAGATTTGCAAATCCCTTTAGCCACTATCATGTTGTGTGAAATATATCTAAACTTTCTTAATCGAGGGCTTCATCAGAACCACAGGAAACATCTGTGCTAAAGCAATGCTACCGTTATTTACCCTTGATTTTATATATATTTTATATATATATTTCCATATATATATAAAATATATATAGTCTTTGGCTGAACATTAAAAAATCATGGAAAGGTTTTCCACCTGATTACTTTGCTTTATTTCAGCACCATGTAGTTCTGTGACTCCTATTTAAAGCAAATGTGTTAGGTCAACTTAATTCATTAAGTTGACCTAACATATATATATTTTGTATATTATATATATATATATATATAAAATTAATTTTTTTATTTCGTTTTAAATAAAATCATCAAACTCACCATTGACTGAGAGCCAGACAGTTGATACAGTAGTTGCTCCTCCAAAGATGCACTCATACATATCAGCATCTCGGAATCTGGTTTCTCTGAGGACCAAAGACCAGTTCCCTTCCCTTATCTGCTCCTCTGAAGGCAGCTCAACCCGACCCTGGGATATATATCAGAAATATTTGAAAACAATTACTCCTCAAATTTGTCTGCTGTTCACCCTACTGGCTCTATTACAGCTTTCAAATGCAGTCATGGTTTACGCTGTACAGTATTTGAAATATGTAACCTAGTCAAAGATTTTTCTAAGGTATTTTTTTTACTCTAGGGCCTTTATTTGAAAGTGCTATGACAGGAAAGTGGGGTAATGAGAGCAAGGGAAGCCATGCAAAAAAGGTCACCAAGCCAGGAATCGAACCTTCGACGGCCAAGCTGAGGACTAAGGCCTCCTTATGTGGGCTGTGCTTAGCCCTGCGCCACCACAGCACCCCCGCCCTAGTCAAAGGTAAACTAGTTGTGTGACTGCATATACTTTATTTTGTTTGCTAATTATTGAATGGATTGTACGTTTAAAAAATGTACTTCCAGGAAGCTACAGTCTCGTAATATTATTCAATCCTTAATATTTAGAAGGTGAAATATTGAAAATATTGTAGGTACAGCAAGCATTTAGAATGCTGAGGTGAATTGATTCTCATTAGCTCAGACAGTCTAGTTTCAGAACTCATTCCACTGGTTAAAGTCACTATGTATTGTCATGGCCTCAGATAATGGATTTCTGTTTGTAAGTTCTGTTAGATCTCAGACAGAATCGATCACAATAGTCTCTTAAAAAGGCTTAAACATGTAGGGATTTTTTTCATGTAATGACAAATCTTCACACTCCAGGGTTTCCTGTGGAGTGCCACAGGGTTCAGTACATGGGCCAATTATATTATAGACATTATATATATATATATATATATATATGTCTTTACAAAAATGGATATATATATATATATATATATATATATATATATATATATAATGTCTATAATATAATTGGCCCATGTACTGAACCCTGTGGCATCAGGAAAAAGGAGCATGAGAAACTAGAGAAATACCAGGGCCTAAGGGAGGAACTGGAGAGGGCCTGGAAGGTGAAGACCACAGTGGTGCCTGTGGTCATCGGGACCCTCGGGGCAGTCACCCCCAAACTGGAACAGTGGCTACAACAGATCCCAGGAACAACATCAGACATCTCAGTCCAGAAATGTGCAGTCCTAGGCACAGCCAAGATACTGCGCAGAACCCTCAAGCTCCCAGGCCTCTGGTAGAGGACCCGAGCTAAGAGGAAGAAGAATCACCACCCGCGGTGGGTGAGAAGGGAATTTTTTTTATATATATATATATATATATATATATATATATATATATATATATATATATATATATATAGAGAGAGAGAGAGAGAGAGAGAGCTTCTGTATGCCTCAAACTGTCTCTTAAGGAATCAGACTCATTTTAATGTAGTCAAGAATCTGACCTTAAATTTTTCAGAAACTTGTGCTTCTCCTTCTCGTAGAATTACCACATCCTCTCCTCTTAGCTCCCAGTGCACCACCCCATCTTCTTTCAAGTCTGAGCCGTCACAGTGCAGTACAGCAAGATCCCCATACTGCACCTCCACCCGTGAAGTTTGAAAGGCTGGACAAAAACAAGAAAACACCAGGAGAGAATGATATAAAATCTTGGAAAAAATGGTGTGTAAGAAGTATGAACAAGTAAAATCAGATGATGACACAATCATACAACAAAATGTACATAAAACAAGTACACTGAAAAAAATTAACTTCAGGAGTTATTACATTAACAAAAGAATATCATGTACTTTTTACAGAATAATTTTAAGTTTGAAACGTAAACGTGATAAAATCATGTTGGATAAACTATAGATATTTGTTTTTCTCTGCATGCAGAGAAAAATACGTCTTTGGATGAACATAAAAAAATCATGGAAAGGTTTTCCACCTGATTACTTTGTTTTATTTCAGCACCATGTAATTCTGTTACTACTATTTAACCCAAATGTGTTAGGTCAACTTAATTCATTGTCAAGTTAAAACAGCAAATGGTGTATTTGTGTGAGGTGCAATACCATCTCCACCCAGCTAGCATGTGGCTCACAGAAAATCAAGCACACCCGTCTCTCACTCAGGCCTTCAAGAGCCTATAAGGCAACTCAGCACACCTGTGTTGCAATAATCTCTACAAACAAAGACCTCATCTTTAAGCTCCTGCAGAAACACCACTGGTAGGAACTGAACTTTAAACCTGTATTTGGAGGACTTAGCTGGCTTTACAAAAATTGATTTATGAAAGTAGTTTATTTTGTTTATTTTTTTGATGACTTAAAAGTAATTTGTAATTTGTTTGTTTGTAGGTTTTCAGCCTGCTTGGGTGTCATGTATTGGAAAGTACAGTGATTTAAAGAAAAAAGAAAAAAGAGAAATAAAATGAAAAGATGACACTGAGAAAAGTTGGTCCTGGATTTCTTTGATGGGAGCAAGCCCTTGTCAAGTTTGGGCAGAAGCTAAGGTGATTTGTAGAGGCCAGAAAACTTGACATTCATTAAGGTTATTCCAATGTAAAGCTATTGTGTTGGCTCAACTTATGTTATTATGGTTATTCTATGGTTGATTCTAAATCAAACGTGTTGGCTGAACTCAATATATTATGGTCATTCTAATTTAAATAAAATGTGTTGGCTCAGTATAATTTATTAAGGTTGAGTCAACTCATTTACTATAGATGGACCCAATGTAATTTAAAAGAGCCAGCCCAACTAATTTACAACGCTTTGGACCAAATAATTTACTTGAGTAAGATTAATGGCAATTTAGTTGAAACAAACTTTTTTTTTTCTCCGAAGAGTTTTTGCGGCGCTAGTGGCTCGTATTTTTTTTTGTTTATCCAACATGATTGTATCACGTTTTTGTCTGAAACATGAAATTATTTAGTTAAAAGTACATGATATTCTTTTGTTAATCTGATAACCCCCTAAATTCATTTTGTACAGTGCAGGGCACTATTGTTAATTAAGAACTGCACTGTAACAAATGGCTGTAAAAACTACAGCATAAAAATAAGGTGGCTGGGTTTTGAAAATACAGCTCTGTTGTACCTTTTCTAATTCTTGAGTGTTCTTTCTACCCTTTCACCCAGTCCGGTCTTAAAACACTTAATGTGATGTAACGTAAAAAAAACATCTTTGAATTAACGTAATTAAATCATGGAAAGGATTTCCACACGATTAAATAGTTTTCTTTCAGCATGAAGCATGTTTGTTGAGCTAATTTAATTTTCATGAGTTGGATCAACTTATGTGAAGGTATCGCTGTAACATAAGTTGGTTTCTCCAGTGTGCTGTGGTGTTGCAGGGGTTTAGCACACTGCATGTTTAGAGGCCTTAGTCCTCGACGCAGACGTTGCTGGTTCGACTCCCGGTCCTGGCGACCTTTGCCGCATGTCCTCACCCTGTCTGGCAACTGTCTCAAAAAATATGAGCCACTAGTGCCGCAAAAACTCTTCAGAGGAAAAAAAAAAGTTTGTTTCAACTAAACTGCCATTAATCTTAGTCAAGTAAATTATTTGGTCCAAAGCATTGCAAATTAGTTGGGCTGGCTCTTTTAAATTACATTGGGTCCAAAATCTACTGTTTAACTCATTATAGTAAATGAGTTAAATCAACCTTAATGTATTAAGTTGACCTAACACATTTGCTTTAAATAGGACTAACAGAATTACATGGTGCTGAAATAAAGCAAAGTAAACAGGTGGAAAACCTTTTCATGATTTTTTAATGTTCATCCAGACTTATTTTTTTCAACCCTCCTGTCCCTAATGGGGTCAGGAGGGTTGCTGGTTCCACTCCAGCTACGTTCTGGGCGAGAGGCGGGATCACCCTGGACAGGTCGCCAGTCTGTCGCAGGGCAACACAGAGAGATAAAGGACACACAACCATTCACACACTCACACCTAGGGAGAATTTAGAGATACCAATTAACCTGACAGTCATGTTATTGGAGGAAGCCGGAGAACCCGGAGAGAACCCACCATGCACAGGGAGAACATGCAAACTCCATGCAGAAAGACCCCGGGCCTGGAATCGAACCCAGGACCTTCTTGCTGCAAGGCAACAGCTCTACCAACTGCGCCGCCCCGTTATTTTTTTCAGTGTATGTCCATTTAGTTTAAAATGATCACTCCATGTTAAATGTATACTTACCTTGCTTAGTTTGTTCATTAATAAAGAAATGAACTGGCTCTTCATTTATGGCAGAGTTTTATTAAAGTTGTTTGCATGCCAATGAAAAAGTTTTTATTCCTGAGTAAAAATGGCCTATAATATGTTGTTAAACCCTGTAAACACCCAAGAATCAAAAAATGAATTTGTTATAACCTGCTAACAAGAAGTACCATAAAAATCACACTCATCTGTCATTCTAAGGAAATTCAAGAACAGATGAGAAATAAAGTCACCAACATCTATCAGTTTGAAAAGGGCCACAAAACCATTTATAAGACATTTGGACTCCAGAGAACCACTGTCAGAGCCATTATCCACAAACAGAAAAAACATGAAACATGTAGAACCTTCTCAGGAGAAGGCAATGAATCCAAAAGCTCATCAACAAATGAACTGTTGAGGTCACAGAACAACGTCTAAAGCTCTGCTGGCCTCACCACCTTAGTAAGGGTCAGAGTTCCACAATATGAGCAACTGGGCAATAATAACCTCTGTGGGAGAGTTTCAAAACCAGAACAACTCCTCACCCAAAAGAACACAAAGGCTGTCATGAAGTGGGGTGTTTGGTGGTGAGAGACGTGGTTGACCCCAGGTTGTAGTGATGATGTTGACTTAATGATGATAAACAAGCTGTACAGAAATCCAGGCAGCACAGGTGAGCAACAAGGCAGGGAGTTCAGACACTGGTAGCAACTGGTCAGGCACAACACAGAAACTGGGGAGAGACAGGCTGATATCTGGCACAAAACAAGGACCTGCAACCCAGACACAGGTGGGATTAAATACACAGAGGAGTAACGAGAGACAGGAGACAATTAAGGGCAAAATGTGACAACACAGAGACTCAGCTGACTAGGAACATGCATAAAAAAAACAAATCCTTACATATTTACCAAGACCATTTTGATGATCTCCAGATGTGTAACGGTGAATATCTTTTTGTCAGTAGGTGTGAAGGCTGCAGGACTGTGTACTGTAATCATTAGCACTGACCCCAAGCTGTTATGTTAACACAACACATTTATTTAGGTCTGCTATCTATAGTGATGTGAAGCTGAACAGGGTTATACATGTGCTGTTATGTACAACCAGTGTATTATTTTGGTATTTTATTGACATAATCATCCAGACTCGACGTATCATGGTGTCAATGTCACTGCTGCAACTTACCCTGCAAAGTACAACAACTGGATCCTATTTAAAAATTCTTTACAGATTCTCAGTGGGTGGAACAGAAGGAAGTGGGGCTAAAAGAACAAGTGTGAAGCTGTGCTTGACAAAAAGTCCTTATCTGAGCCACCATAAGTCTGTGAGGTATAAATGAGGAAACATATATGGGGAAACATTTGTTTCCAGGAATATTTTAGAGATGGCTGCATTTTAGCTTTCAGAGAAATGTGGCCTACTGGACAAGACTGGGCCTCTAATGTTTTTTCTGAAGGAATCACCTTTTCATTTGAACTGAAACGTTACTTAACTATGTGTACATTAACATTGTGTACATTCACAATGTTAATGTACATTAACATTGTATAATAGTGTTTCTAACACTATTAGAGATGTAGTGCAGAAACACCAGCCTTTTCACCAAAGTCACCAGACCATATACTAGCTGACTTTAGTATATGGTATGGTGACCATATACTAAACAAATTTCAGCAATTTGTTTTGCTGAAATTGATTATTTTCAACAGCAACAAAAAAATGTCCTGGATGTTTGCTATGGATCGGTAAAGGATTCCTGTATGTCAGCATTATTGCCTCCATTTGACTCTGTAGATTGCAACTCTGTGCTTTTGCTGCCTAAAACAAAATACATAAAGAATTGGATGGAAGAAGTTGTGCTCTGCCTGCAGGAGAGCAATGACTGCAAGGACTCAGACATGAAGAGAAGATTTACCTACTCTTGCTCTTAGAATGACTAAATATGTCCAGGAGACAGAAACAGAATTTAATACTCAGTTACTACTAGTATCTTAGAATTCAACATCCAAAAAACATGTAAAGTACAGAACATTCAGTCTGTTAGTATGTCTTCAGACTTGATACTTGTTTGGAGATGATCAATAAGTAATCTTCTGAACACCGAGGTGATTGATTAGCCAATTTAAACTCTTACTCAACTGGTGATCAGTTATTATGTAGATTGCCTTATTTTTTTAACTGAACTGAAACACAGGATTCTGGATCACATCTACATGTTAAAATTGTCAAAGTCAAGCTAGCATAACTGACCTATCTCCCATTGCATTTTTAAAAATATTAAAACATTTTGTGATGCCTTTGATCCTTGTTGTCTTGTTATAGTGTTGACAATTAGCAGCACAGCACTGCATGTCCTTTTCTTTTCTAATTAAAGCTCTGTGTGTTTGGCTGACAGTAAAACCAGTGGTAGGTTTTGGCCTCCAGGTGGAGGAGGGGGGTGGGGGGGTATCTTGATATCACATTTGCAACTTGTCTTTAAGATGCTCATATTTTTTGCAACAAAGCAGACATTGATTATTATTAGTGATGTATGATTTAATGATATGGAATGATATGAATGACTGTCTCACCACTGCAGAACGTTCTCTGATGAAGACACAGAAACGCCACCAAACCCCAGACTCTAAACATCTTGTTCTCCTGGAGTTTAGAACAAAACACAACATTCTGGTTCAACATGGGGTTACTTATCAAAACTACAACAGTTGGTTTTTTCATCACATTCCTACACATTGATCATAATGTCTTCAAAGTGTAAGAGTGCTATGATATTGAATCACCTTACAGTAGCAGAGTTCCAAGTTCTGTTCAAATTATGTCAAAACAAAATAATACAAACGTTACATTGAATTGTCACAAACAAGACCTGCTCTTACCAGGAAATGGCTGCATGAATAAAAAAAATGAATCCTTCAGAGCTGGGGTGTTGCCGTCACCCTTCATATGTTTAAAATAACACCAGCTGCTTCCTCTCACTTTACACGGCAGCCTTAAGTCTCAGGAGCAACATGGGCTGCTTTCAAGTGTTGTGGGTCATGTCTGAACGACACTGAAGTATACCATCAAAAATTCACACTCCTTAAACTTTTCCACATGAAAACTAACACTGGACAGTCCTCATGAATGTGCATTGTTAGTTCTGCCACCAAGCTGCGACTAACACTGGTGGTGCTTTCACAACCAGGGTGAAACATGGTGGTGGCAGCATCATGCTTTTCTTCAGCAGGTTCAGGGAAGCAGCTCAGAACTGAAGAGTAGATGGATGGAGCTAAATCCAAGGAAATCCCAGAGGAAAACCTAAACATTTTAGAATGGCCCAGTTAAAGTCCAGCCCTAAATCCAATGGAGAATTTGTAACAAGACTTCAAAGCAGATATTTACAGAAGCTCTCCATCCAGTCTTAGTTAGTATGAGATGTTCAAATCTGGTAGAAACAAAACCAAACACTTGGAGCGTGACAGATCTACAAACTAGAGATGGGCTCAATGCCAACGAACGGCACATTATTACATTTTTCTTTTTTGCAAAATACAATTAGAAGTCCATGAATCACAGACCTTTCTTCACAATGATTCATTACATTGTGAATCATTGTGTCCAACTAGTTTAGATCCGCTTGGTAAATCTGCTCCCTCTGAACAAACATGGCAGGTTTGCCATAAGGAAAACGTTTGTCTCTTTAAGACGGTCTGATTCAATCACCTGATTGAAAAGCTCCTTTATGTTAACCAGGCACATCCATAATGAGGGTAAGAATATAACCTTTAGCACATGCTGCTGTTTTTGCTTGGCTGACAACTGAATCATGTTATCTGACACCAAGAGGCACGTGGCAGGATTCCTGCATGTGGATAATGTTTAAAATGCAGAGCTATCAATAATACTGATGTGGAGGAAGGGAACTAAATGTGTTGCAAGAAACTCTGGATAGTGGAGCCCACAGAGTAAGTCAAGAGCTGTGTGCAATCTGGAATGGCAATAAAACTCTGAGAAGAACTTCTGGATGTAAGATGATCAGGGGATTTTAACATAAAGAAAAAAATCGCTTTTAGCTCAAAATCTATTTCAATTTGCTACATAGGTGCAGTCAACATTTCAGGAATTATATCTCTGCACTGAGCTCTGTGAATTATTACATGTATGCCAGAAGCATTGAGGAAAGTGAGAAGTGGCATCAGAACCTATACGTGTGGATTCCAGAGTCTCATGTGACCACAGGGACACCCACTGAAGATGCATTCACAATCACTGGGAGAAAGCATTGCTTGATGGACATTTTTGAATTGTGATCTTCATAATAGTAAACTAATAAAGTCCTGTGAAGACAATCAAAAGAAAACCTGTGCAGACCTAATCTTTAGAATGAGGAAAACCCTATAGAAACTTCCAGACTCCACTGAGGTGTTAGAGTCAATGCAGCATAATAAAAGCCTTTGAAATATTTTTTAAAAATTGCAGCATGTACATCTAAAAGAAAAAAGCATAACAAAAAATCCCACTGAGTTCGAGTCTTGTTTTGGAAAAAGAGTTTACTGGACTAAAAAGTGCCTATAAACCTCTGATTGTCTTGTGTCCATAAACAGCAGGTGGCGCTCTAGTTCTATAGAATGACTCAACTTCTCATTCAAACACCATTTAGTAAAATCTCAGAAGCACAAAGCTCATTTGTTGTCTTTATCCTGTGAAGGAAAGACCTTCAGCACCGTTCCAGTGACCGAATCGATAATGTAGAGAAAAAACCATTAATGAGGTTGCCTATATTAAAGAAGTAACCTGGAAATAACCTGCTTGTTATCTAGTGAGATGGACCACTGGTTCACTGGGCAAATGATGAAAAGATTCTAATTTGGATCCCAACTGAACAATTGCTCCCATCTAAAACCCAGCATGGAAAAATCAGTCAGGAATTGTTGAAGTCAAGTATCAACAGGGCAAATGGCAGACCAAGTAGATTTACTTGCACACAATTGATATATTTGTCAATAAGAAAGAATTAGACAGACAGACAGACAGACAGATAGATTTGTATAAAAGTAATCATATATATGCCTATAATCATCAAATGCTGAGATAACAGGAAGAAGTTTGTCAAACTTCTATTTATTGTTGTTCCACAAACAGTAAGTAATATTTATCAAAATAAATGTACCAGGACTAAACAATAGAGACACAGAGCCTTGTGCAGGGTTCAAATGTAGACATGTTTTCTCACAGTGCTGCTAATCCAGAGCTCCCTGTAACTTGCACATATATAACATTGTCAAGTGATCAGCATTTATATAGGCATTAATCACCGTCACTTTTTAAACAAAGAAAATAACATTCTCTACAGAGTGTGAGCTCTGTCATTAATAAACATATTTTCAGAAGCTATTAGACAACTTGGTGGTTATGGCCATTCACTAAGCGATGCTAACACTGAAGACAACACGGGTACATCAGGTCTGCACACCCTGACTAAAATTACATCTGTGCAAACGTGTTTTCAGTTACATGTTACATGTCAACAGTTAGAGCAGGACACACAGTTTAAAAAAGTATTCACACCCCACTGAGCTTCTCCACATTCTGTCCAGGTCCAACCACATTATTATTATTATTAATAATAATAATAATAATAATAATAATAATAATAATAATAATAATAATAATAATAATAATAATAATAATAATAATAATCAAGAAAAAAAACTTTTACTTTGTTCTCCCTCTTCTGAAGTGAAGCTGAAAGGTCAGAAGGTGTGAATACTTTAGTCATGCTGTGACGCTGCAGGAAACATTCCTATGATGATCTCACACAAAATCCCAGCAGAAACAAAACAAGCTTTCTGGAGCCTGGATTTTCCAACCTACCAACACTAAATACACCCATCTGGAAAGAGGCCACCCCTGTTTGGCTTTCTGTTGCAGAAGGAAATGCAGCCACAGGAAGTAAGGGTGCCTGCTTGGTTCAGCAGAGCAGATATGTAAAGCTCAGTCATCAGATGAAACAGTAGCAAAGTCATCTGGCAAAGCAGAACAAAAGAGTTCATCAGCAGCAAGAATTCGCTCCTTCAGTTCCAGTCAGCTGACCAACACTTTGTTCATATCAGAAATTAATGCAACCATACAATAAAGTGAATGGATGATTTAGGCTGGGCCTGATTTAACACTGGATTTCACCAAAGTGGAAAATCAGGCAAGCTGGATGAGGACAAAGATTTTACAATGATGCAACGATAACATTTCCTTCAACCCAAACACTAAATATCATCTGTTGGCTAAGCTCAATTGGTTCTAACAGGAAACTCTCATAATGTAGTTCCCATTGGACAGAAGTCCAATCAGCAGCTAGTTTTCTGTCTCCATCTTAGAAGACACGCCCCTCGCCAGGATACTTTGCTCCCTAGAAGGCGCTCTTAAATCCCCCAACCTGTCAAAGAATCTTTGTGAGAGCGTGGTCAGCTCTTGACCAATGACTTCATGATAAAACTTTGCACTCTGTTGTGGTCACTGTTCACTGCTCCACCCTGGGGGTGTAGTCAGGGCGTCGAGTCTGGACGATCTTTGGCTGGGGGGGACAGGGCTTGTCCTCCTGGTCACTGTCGGGAGCCGCCGAACTGCCAGCATGCTCATCCTCACACACATGGACGACCACGCTGGGGGTAGTGGGCGTGGCCGTGTGAAGTTCATACTTCTCTCCTGCAGGGGAAAAGGAGCACAAGTTAGCAACATTAACATAATAATTATGTGGAAACACAATGCAGGGTTTGTCCTGCATAAATAAGCCTGGTAGCCCTTTGCTTGCCCACCGCCAGGCTAAGGTTTGTTTGTTTATTTATTTCAAACACCCTTTTACATACACCAATAACAGCGACTGCAAAGATATCTAAAGAACATCTTTGGTGAAACTAGATAGATAAGATAAATCTTTATTATCATTGTCACAAGAACAACAAAATTTTAAAAGTGCCATCAGTCAGTTCATATGCTTAAAAATAACTGTCTGACAATTTACACACAATATAAGAGATACATAACAAATAACTGATGAAAAAAACAAATAAATAAGAATAGCCACATTCTCACACACACTTCATTCGTGATGATTAATGGTTGTTTTGATTGCATTTAGTTTTGTTGGTTCTTGTTCTGATTGTTCTGTATCGTCTGCCTGAAGGCAGCAGTGAGAACAGAGAATGTCTGGGGTGAGAAGTGTTCTTTGTGATGTGTTGTGCTTTCTTTAGACAGCGGTCGCTGTGCAAGTCCTCCAGTGAGGGGAGAGGGCAGCCAATGATTTTTTGGGCTGTATTCACAACCCTTTGGAGAGTTTTCCTTTGAGCCGCAGTGCTGCTGTTATACGATATGCAGATACAGTAAGTCAGTATGCTCTCTATGGAGCACTTGTAGAAGGACACCAGCAGTTTCTCCTTGATGTTGTTCTTCCTGAGAACCCTCAGGAAGAACAGTCTTTGCTGGGCAGAAAGACTAACAGAAGTCTGGGGTCAGGTGTCTTTTGTTATTTTAATTATCTGAACTCCGTAGCCACAGCTGTGAATAAAACAACAAGTCACCGATAAACAATCAATAAACGCTGGACCTTTTCTTTTTACAAAGTATCAGTGTTTTTTATCCAGTCTGAATATTCTTTGCAAATTCAATTGGATAAATAACAACCAATCACAACCAGCAACATTACTAGAAATGATGGGAGTTAGGAAAACACAAAACGATTTAATATTATAAATACTTGGATTTTGTAACCTAAGAATATTTAGTTAGGCATACAAATACTCATTATTGTCCATCTTGTTAGCATTTCCTTTAATTCATTGTATTTCTAAATGTGACCAGCATTGCATAGCTGGTTTTAAGATCAACTGGCTTGATAACTCAGGATTGAGTTCTGTACCTATCATTAAGACTGTCATCCACTCCACAGTACCATCATGCAGCAGAAGAGTCTGATCAGCTGGAGACTTCGCTCCCTGACATGCTCAACAGACAGACTCAGGAAGTCATTTGTACCAAGGGCCATACTATTGTACAATGCTTCACTGAAGGGCAGGGGAGAAGTGGACTTCTCTGCTTAGTCCATCGACACAGCAGACTTCACCTCCACACTCCTTATAGTGTCATACAGACTGATGGAACTGTACTCTGACTGACTCTGTGAGGTATATTTTTAGCCAACATGCACTCCTCCATTTTGGCAACGGTCTTAAATTTAATTTAGCACTTAGGTTTTTAGTGTTTTCTAGTATTTTTAGCTCTTAGTAATGTTGGTCTGGTAATTGTGTTAATTTGGTGATTTAGTGTTTTTGTGGTATATTGTGTGAATTGTAGTGTATGTTGTGTGTAATGTCTTGAGCTGCTGGGACCTTGAATTTCCCGTTGGGGATTAATAAAGTATTCATCATCATCATCATTGGATTTAACTGAAGTGTATAAGATTGATATTTATTTTAATTGTATTTTTATAGTTGATGTTTTAATCAAGTCAGTATTTCTTTCCAATAACATAAATTTCTGGTCATATTTTCAAATTTCCTATCAGCTTTTAACATTTTTTAACTGGTGAACTGCCTCAGTGGCTCTACCACTGGGTTGACAAGATTTCCCAGAGAAAGCCTACTGGTTCCCAGGGTGCAGGAGTGACACTCCGCCCAGTTTATGAGATGAAGATTTAAAACGTCTGTCCCAGTTCAGGCCCTACTTACCCCTGTTTTTCATTAAAGGTGAAGGGGAAGCTGAGTTCTGTACCTGGTCCAAGTGTGGAGATGGCACACAGCAGGTCATAGTTGATGACTGGTGTGGCATCATAAGACGGTTCCCAGCCGACTGGAGGGGAGGCTGGAGGGGAGATGAGGAACTGCTTCTCTGGCTTTGGAGGCTCCAGACGAGGACTCCCAATGTGGACAGACTATAGGAAATAAAAATGAACAAACAAGTGAACAAACCGGCCTATTCAGCAGCTTTTAGTTTCACAGATCAGTATATTTAAAATATCAAACATTATTGAAAGTTACAAAGGTTTAACAGAAGCTTACAAATTCACTAAAATACTGCTAAAAGTTGCTGTCTAGCTAATTTCTTAAACACATTTTATCTTTTTATTCATCAAACTGTTAAGAAATGTGGAAGACCTTCCAGTCTGGAACACAAGCATCACCTGAGGAAAGTACAGCCTCATCTCTTTCCCATTGAAGTCCGTCTTGTTCAGCCTGAGCCTCGCCTCAGCTGCTGCCAGAGCGTCTCTGAAGCTAATCCTGACCCGTCGAAATGACCGGAAGTACTGGAACTGAGCCTCTGGGTCAAATGAACGGAACAGGGACTCAAAGCTGGCCTGGAAAACATCAATATAACAGGGAGGACAATGAAATAAGAATGACAAACGTCTGTAGCTTATCCTCAAATCCTTTCAATTATTTCACCCTCAACTCTTCCTTCATGTTACTGACCGATACCTTAATAGAGAGATTCCATGATTCCTTGGTATTAATAATTCTAGTTTAAAATGATAAGGAATCAACTAGTCTTTTAAATATAAATTCAATAAAGCATTTTTTTTCATGTAATACATAAATTTCTCACAACAGAATGACACTAAAAGTGGTATTGTTTTAGATCTATTTATCATTAAATTGGAAACTATATACCATTTCCATCCATCCATCCATCCATTTTCTGTTCACCCTAATGGGGTCAGGAGGGTTGCTGGTTCCTCTCCAGCTACGTTCCAGGCGAGAGGCGGGTCACCCTGGACAGGTCGCCAGTCTGTCACAGGGCAACACAGAGACACACAACCATTCACACACACACTCACACCTAGGGAGAATTTAGAGAGACCAATTAAATTAAGTTAATTAAATTAAATTAAGACCGGGAATCGAACCCAGGACCTTCTTGCTGCAAGGCAACAGCTCTAAATACCATTTCTTCATTTTCATTTTCCATAAATTTAAACATATCCATCTTCTTTTCTGCTAAGGTTTTATGTTTTTCTTTATTATAAAATGTAAAAAATAATTTAAAAAAAAATAAAACAGAGATCTAGAAAAATAAAAACATCCTTAAGTAGACATTTATCAAAATTTTAAGTCATCCTTTATAGAAAAAGTAAGTCAGGTAACATTTATGGCTCTTAAGTTATTTAGCTGGACGGGAGGCAATTATGGTTCTTAGGACTGTAAATGTTGCAGACCTCTGGTCAGGTCAGGAAGAGGGCATCTATCATCTCTGCAGACTCCACACATCCTGGACACAGACTTTTACCTTCAGGTCAACTCCAACAAGCAGCGGTTTCAAAACCAATAAAAGTTTCTTCTTTCAGGCTGCTTCTCTAATGAACATCTTATAACCTGGGCAGTCAAATACTCTGGTGTGAAGCAAAATAAGCAGATTCAGATCTCTGCAGTTCTCTAACAAATATCTGAAGTCAATCTGAAATTAAAGTACAAGCAGGAGGAATTTATTTTCTACTTTATAAGTGGTAAATCGCCCTGAAATCATGCATCATTTTCTTCCACTTCGGGGTATGCTGCATAGTTTGATCATGGAAGGAAAACCCGGTAGGCTTTCAGCCACTTGTTACCTTCAGACTGCTGACGGTGAACAGATCATCCGGGACCTTCAAGGCGATCAGGGCGTTCAGTAAATCAGTGACCTGAACATCTACAGCCACCTCTTCTTCTTCCTGCTCGGCTCCGTTCACAGCCTGCTGCAGCTCCATCGCCAGGCTCTCCTCCTACACACAGACACAACATCACGATGAGCTTACACACAGTGTCCTCGCAGAGTGAAGCTGGTCTGAGCTGACAGACGGTTGAGTTAGCTC
Organism: Gambusia affinis; assembly: GCF_019740435.1. NCBI lineage: Eukaryota > Metazoa > Chordata > Actinopteri > Cyprinodontiformes > Poeciliidae > Gambusia > Gambusia affinis. The sequence goes on along the minus strand of NC_057891.1, from coordinate 9,239,035 downwards.
CTGGTAGCCTAATGACTCCACACTAACCTGCGTCAGACTGAATCGGAGCTGCTAGGCCAAAATGAACTCTGAATTATATCTGGAGACACAGAAATACTGAGTCTGCTGACATGACAGCTGCTCACAGGATAAAGGACATGACGCGCCCATGCATTTTCTCCCAGGCGCTTCCCACTCACAGCAAGCTATCGCCCTCTAGAGTCCTGGAGCAGATCAGCGCCACAAAAATACTGCTGAAGTCCTATGGCATTTTTCATCACGGTAGAGGGAGCATTACTACGACGCAACTGAAAAAAGGGGGGAAATAATTCAGTTTTTTTTTGTTTGTTTTTTAAATTCTATGTCAGAATCTTCACTTTTTCTTCAGTTTATTCTCAAAATTTGCAGAGTTCTTAGATTGAAGTCAGAATTTCTTATTTTAGGAAGGCATGAAAAATATCTGTCTACAATTATTTCTATTGTAGATCGACAAAATTTTCATGTGTGAATTTGAGGATTTCTTTTCAATTATCTCTAAATATGAAAAAATAACAAAAATAAAACATGATCTGTTTCATGTCAGGAAGAACACAATCAGATCCAGGAAAATCTAAATAATCCATCCATTTATTTTCTTTCACTTTATCCGGGGTCGTGTCATGGGGGTAGCAGCTTAAGAAGGGAGGCCCAGATTTCCCTCTCCCCAGCCACTTGTTCCAGCTTCTACAGGTGTATCCCAAGACGTTCCCAGGTCAGCTGAGAAACATAGTCCCTCCAGCGTGTCCTGGGTTTTACCCAGGGCCTCCTCCCGGTGGGACGTGTCCAGAACACCTCAGCAGGGAGGTGTCCAGGAAGCATCCTGACCAGATGGCTGAGCCACCTCAACTGATTCCTCTTGATGTGAAAGAGCAGCGGCTATACTCTGAGACCCTCCTTGATGACAGAGCTTCTCACCCTGTCTCTAAGGGAGAGCCCAGACACCCTACAGGGATAACTCTTTTAGTCCTTCTTGTATCCGTGATCTCGTTCTTTCGGTCCTGACCCAAAGCTCATGACCATAGATGAGGGTAGGAATGTAGATCAACTGGTAAATTGAGAGCTTCACTTTTTGAGTCAGTTCTCTCTCCCGATCTCCCGCTCCCTTCTACCCTCATTTGTGAACAAGATCCAGAGATACTTGAACTCCTCCACTTGGGGCAGGACCCCACCCCCTGCCCCCGACCCAGAGAAGGCACTCTACCCTTTTCCGTCTTAAGAGCATGGCCTCGGATTTGAAGGCACTAATCATCATCCCGGCTGCTTCACACTCGGCTGCAAACCACTCCAGCAAGAGCTGCAGATCACGACCTAATAAAGCTAATAGGACCACAATATCCTCAAAAACCAGAGATCCTAAGGCCACCAAAACGGATCCCCTCAACACCTTGGCTGTGCCTTGAAATTCTGTCCATGAAAGTAATGAACAGAATTGGTGACAAAGAGCAGCCCTGTCAGAGTCCAACTCTCATCAGAAATGAGCCCGACTTATTGTCAGCAATGCGGTCCAGACTTTGACACCGGTCATACAGGGACCTAATAGCCCATATCAAAGGGCCCGGTACCCCATACTCCCGGAGAACCCCCCACAGGGCTCCCCAATTGACACAGTTGAATGCCTTCTCCAAGTCCACAAAACCCATGTAGATCAGTTGGGCAAACTCCCATGCACCCTCCAGCACCCTGCTGAGGGTGTAGAGCAGGTCCATTTTTCCACGACCAGGACGAAAACCACACTGCTCTATCTGAATCTGATGTTCAACTATCTGACGGACCCTCCGCTCCAGGACCCCTGAATAGACCTTGCCATGGAGGCTTAAGAGTGTGGCCTCCCTATAATTGGAGCACACACTCCGGTCCTCCTTTTTGAACATCCACCCCTGGGGCCCTGCCAACGAGGAGCTTTTTAACCCCCTCGGCGACCTCATCCCCCGAGAATAGAAAGCCCAACCCAGAGTCCCTAGGCTCAGCTTCCTCAATGGAAGGCATGTTGGTGGAATTGAGGAGGTCTTCAAAGTACTCTCCCCACAACCTCCTGAGTCAAGATGAGCAGCACACCATCACCACTATAAACAGTGTTGGTGCTGTACCTCTTCCCCCTCCTGAGACACCAGATGGTGTCTCGTGAAGTCTTTCTCCATAGCCTCTCCAAACTCCTCTCACGCCCAAGTTTTTGCCTCAGCAACCACCAGAGCCGCATGCCGCTTCGCCAGCCAGTCCCTTCAGCTGCTTCTGGAGTCCCACAGGCCAAAAAGGCCTGATGGGACTCCTCCTTCAGCCTGACAGCATCCCTCACCGAAGGTGTCCACCAACAGGTTCGTGGGTTACCGCCGCGACAGGCACCGAGAACCTTGTGGCCACAGCTCCAATAAGTCGCCTCGACAATGGATGCTCGTTACATGGTCTGCTCAGATTCAATGTCCTTCACCTCTCCCGGAACGTGTTCAAAGTTCTACCGGTGATTGGAGTTAAAACTCCGTCTCACAGGGGTTTCCACCAGACATTCCCAGTAGACCTTCACAACACGTTTAAGCCTGCCAAGTGTGACCGGCATCCTCCCTCTCCACCGGAGCCAATTCACCACCAGGTAGTGGTCAGTGGACACCTCCGCACCTCTCTTCACATACGGCCACAGACTTAGTGAAATGATGACAAAGTCGATCATCGAACTGTGACCTAGGGTGTCCTGGTGCCAAGCGCACATATGGACACCCTTATGCCTGAACATGGTGTTGGTTATGGACAATCCGTGACGAGCACAGAAGTCCAACAACAGAACACCACTTGAGTTCAGATCAGGGGGGGCCGTTCCTCCCAACAACACACCTCCAGGTCTGTTGTTGGAATGCAAACATGAGCATTGAAGTCCCCCAGCAGAACAAGGGAGTCCCCAGGAGGGGCACTCTCCACTACCCCCTCTAAGGACTCCAAGAAGGGTGGGTAATCTGAACTGTCGTATGGCTCAAAAGCACAAACGACAGTCAGGACCCGTCCCCCCACCTGAAGGCGGAGGGAGGCTACCCTCTCATTCACTGGGGTAAACCCCAATGTACAGGCGCCGAGATGGGGAGCAACAAGTATGCCCACTCCTTTCACCATGGGCAACTCCAGAGTGGAAGTATGTCCAGTCCCTCTCAAGGAGACTGGTTCCAGAACCAGAGCCATGCGGCAAGGTGAGATCGACTATTTCTAACCGGAACCTCACAGCCTCACACACTAGCTCTGGCTCCTTCCCCACCAGAGAGGTGACATTCCACGTCCCAGAGCTAGCTACAGCAACCGAGGATCTGATTGCCAGGGCTCCCTCCCTCAGCCACCACCCATCCCACATTGCACCCACCACCTCTTTCATAGGTGGTGGGCCCATGGGAGGGGGGACCCATGTCTTCTCTTTGGGCTGAGCCTGGCAGGGCTCCATGGGTAAAACCCCGGCCACCAGGTGCTCTCCATCGTGCCCCACCTCCAGGCCTGGCTCCAGAGTGGGGCCCCGGTGACCCGCGTCCGGGCGAGGGATCACCAAGTCCAAAGTTTCCATTCATCTTCGTGGTCTTCGGGCTCTGCTTTGTGTGGTCCCTCTCCTAAGACCTGTCTGTCTTGGGTGGCCCTACCAGGGGCATAAAGCCCTGGACAGCATTGCTCCTTGAATCACTGGGGCACTCAAACCCCTCCATCACGCAGCCTAAGGAGAGAAAATGTAAATAATATCACATGCATTATGTAGACAATGCTAGTTTCTGGTTGGAAGCCCACTTTGCTTTAAGGACAGCTTCTTTCCCTCATAGACTTAGGTGTCAGAAAATAATTTCTGAGATTTAGGTCAATATTAACAACAAAGCGTCACAAAATCATTGCAAGTTTGTCAACTGCATGTCTATTTCTATCTCTAGCGATCAACAGGTGAGAGGCGGGGTCAGCCTGGGCAGGTTGCCAGTCCATCACAGGCATACAAACACACATGCACACCTCAGGAGAGGCCAAGCAACTTGAAAATCATGTCTTTGGACTGTTAGAAAGAAGGAGAAACCAAGAACACACACATGCACAGGGAGAACATTAAACCTCCATGCAGAAAGACCCAGGGCAGGGAATCAAACCCTGGAACCAAGGCAAGCACTACCAACTGCTCCACTGTGCAGAAATGAACTTTTCAATAAAATAATTTAATTAACCTGATTGTTTTCACAAACTGTAAACCTAAGAGGTGCAAAAGTTTTAGTGCAGGTTCTGCTGAGTTTTTTTTTTCTGTTTAAATGGTGCTGGTCCTTGAATTGCAAAGAGATTAAAGCCTTTGGTCATATGGGGATCAGCCTTGTTTTAATCTCTGAACAGAGGGAGAGAGAGAGAGAGGACATAGAAGAGGAGGAGGAAGGGAAAGGGAAGGAGGGAGTAAGATTGTACATATTAATATCCAGCACTTGCTAGAAGACAGGAGCACAGGAGCCTCACATCAAGAAGTCAAGCAGATCCTTCAGGTGGATATTATTCCTATCGTACGCTTGAACTTCTTCATTTCTGAAATTTTGGAGTCTGGATTTTGAACTTCCATGAATATAAAGGTTTGGTAAATATTCATCTTTGCTTTGTTCTGGATGTAAAGACTCATCTAAAAGTCACAGAACAAAAAGCAATTTAATCAATTGAGTCAATCGTATCCTGGGATCCTGGGCAGCATTAGCTCTGGATTAAATTCCATCATTCAGTAAAAGTTCCTCATGGCTCAGTTCAGCTCCTGCCAACACCCAGATCTGTCAAACAGAGCCGTTATCTACAGCCCTTTAGCCATCTGTTCAGATCGGGACACACAGAGCGGTAAAGAGGATGAGGAGCCAATGGGGGAATTTGAAGAGGTGGAACTAGCAGAGGAGGTAGGTGAAGATGTCTTGATGTTAACTGCGGCAGGACAGGAGCAAGTTGATGACACTGTGAATGAGTTGAGACAGCAAAGTGAAGATGAGGACACAAGAAGAAGTGAAGTGGCTTCACTACAACACGAGGAAGGAGAGGAGCATGTAAATGAGGGAACTGAAGCAGAGGATGAAGATCGAGGAAAGTTAGATGAACAGACAAAAGACAAAGAATGTGAGATCATTATAAGTTCTTCTGTGTTAGCAGAGACTAAGACATATCAAATTTCCGACTGCAGTGAAGTCCACAGGGAAGAAATCTATGCAGAAGAATGTATGGAAACAGATCCAATTGAAAAAAATATGCGGGACTCCAGTTTAAAAGAACTCCAGGTCAACTGTCTTGACGTCTGCCAGGGACAGTCCAGAGATGGGAAAAAATATTCTGTTGGAAAAACTTCAGAAGGCACGACCCAAGATCCTGACCATTTAGAGAGAGACTTGGCCCAAGTTCTCACTCCAGTAAAAGAAAATGTCAGCTCTCAGGGTAATAAATGCCAAAGCAATGAGTGCATAGAAGTCAATACACTTACCCAAACCGAGGACAACCAGATAATAACCAACCATCAAGATGAGGTGAAAAACAATGAGAACGGGAAAAACACAAACACCATTTCTGGTCCTAATGATCAGCATTCCAATGTTGAGTCAAAGATAGGAAGTGAAGCAGGTGAAGAAACAGACCCGGGAACGCTGCTCGCTGTAACCTTTGAACCACAATCACTGACAGAGATTGGGGTTGCAGAAAGGAAAACAGGGGCCAGAGTTGGCCAGGCTGAGACTTTGGAAGATGAGGAATATGAAAGAAAGACATGCCGAGAAGTTATTGAAGACTTAGTGTTTGAGGGGAAAGATGAAATGGAAAAAGAAATGTTTCATCAGATTGAAAACCTGGCAGTTGATGTTCATGTAGAACCGGGTGAGCTGCATGTGCAGGATGTGTCTGTAAATAGACACAAAGATAAGATTTTTGATAAGGAGAGGGACTCATTTGAAATGAATAAAATAACTGAAGTCCCATTAAAAGAAAATACAACTACAACAACTGAAAGAGGCAGAGTGCAGGAGCATCTTTTGCAAGATCTCAGAATGTCTGAAATAGATCCAGGAGACAATCAGGAACTCAGGCAACTTGCTGAAGATAAGAAAAAGACTGAACAAGAAAATGCAATAGAAGGAGAAGTTGAAATGGGAGAGGAACCTGTCACTGTTTTAGATGATTACATTATAGAGTCCATCGAAGTCCCAAACATTTCATTTATAAGATGGCCTGTTGGTACAACTAGTGAGAGACCGCAGGATAAAGAGCTTCAAAAAGTGACAGTGCAAGCTGGAGAAAAGGAAGAGGAAAAAACGACACAAGTCCAAAAAAAAGAAAAGTGCACAAAACAAGAGGGGGAGAAAGAGAAACTAAAAGAAAAAGAAGAGAAAAAAGATTATCAGATTTTAAAAGACATAAAGAAAGACTTTGAAGTTAAAGGACTGAAGCAGGCAATAGAGAATGGAACTGTGGGGGTGCAACCACAACCACTTTGGAACGAAGGACAGGGGAAATTGAAACTGTTGTCAACCATGAGAAAAGATGATGACTGGATTAAAAGAGACCAACAAGATGAAGGGAGTGGAGAGGAGGTGAACGACCGGAGAAAAGAACTGAGGCCTTTTCGAAAAAATGTCTTGGAGAATGAAAGGAGAGGACAAGAATGGATGATTGAAAAAAATGTGCCAGAACCGCAAAGTTCACCAAAGAAGGGGGATTGGATGAAAGAGTTAAAGTCAGTGATCAAAGATGAATCCCAGTCCAAAAAAAAAGATGACCATGCGAAGAAGAAGCGAGTAGTGCTACTGGAGGATGGCCATTCATATATACCACAGAGGGAGGAGATGACCCCGGACGAGAGAGAGGAGGTCAAGCTGATCGTCCACAGAAAAGTGGAAAGCCCAGTACATCCTAAACAAAGAAACAGCAGAACACTTCAAGATCAGAACCATGAAATCTCTCTCTATGTGAAGGTAATGAATGGAGATCCCACACTGCACTTCAAAACCTATACATGGCTCTGGACAAAATTAAGAGGCCACTTAAAATGATCAGTTTCTCTGATTTTACTTTTTATAGGTATATGTTTGAGTAAAATGAACATTGTTCTTTTATTTTATGAACTACTGACAACATGGCTCCAAATTTCCAAGCAAAAAGTTAGTATTTATTTGCAGAACATGAGAAATGGTCAAAATATTGAGAAAGATGCAGTGCTTTCCGATTTCAAATAATACAAATAAAACTTCATATTCTTTTAGAAACAACAATAGTAAAATTTTAACTCAGGAAGAGTTCAGAAATCAATATTTGGTGGGTAAAAGATGAGGTTTTCAATAAGTTCAGTGTAGTGGTCTCTTAATTTTTTCTAGAGTTGTACATATCAATATTTACAAGTTGATGTTATGTTGAATACTAAACTAAGTCTAAACAATAGTAGATTCTGGTTCATTAAGACTGTAAGATCATTTAATTGTATTGTCCTTCATAGAATGAAAATTAAGTTTTTCAAATGAGAAGATCTACAGTGACTGTGTAGGCTGAAGTTTAAAATAACTTTTTCAAAACTGATATTTCTGGCTGGAGCTTCACTCATTACCACTACCAGGTGTCAGAGATAATACAGCAGCAATAAGGCTTAGGTCCCTCTAAAATGTTGCTTTAGAAGGGCTGATTACATACTTTCTTCTTATAAGTCCTTTTGGAAGTGCTTGAGCAGAAGGCAATTGGACTTCATCTGCAGAAACAGAACAAAACAAAATGCTTCTGTAGTTCTGATCATGGATTAGAAATCCTGCACACATGGACAAGTACTTAAGGTTTTCAATGTCATCACTCACTGGAACATTAACCGGTCGTTACAGTGATGAAAGTTAAGGCCAAGGCACACAAAATTATCTGGAAAGTACTTCTTAGAAAGTATCCTCACTATGCCTTTGCTAAGGTGCCAGGATTTCAAGAAAACACTAAACTCAATCCAGTAAAGGGAAAGACAGAGAAACATATATCTGAAGTATCTCAGAAACAAGGAAAGTTTTTTATCCATCCATCCAGTTTCTTCCGCTTTTCCGGGGTCAGCTCCTCCAGGAGTATCCCAAGACGTTCCCAGGTTAGCTGAGAAACATAGTCCCTCCAGCGTGTCCAGGGTCTTCCTCAGGACCTCCTCCCAGTAGGACATGTCCAGAACACCTCAGCAGGGAGGCGTCCAGGAAGCATCCTGACCAGATGGCCGAGCCACCTCAACTGGCTCCTCTTGATGTGAAGGAGCAGCAGCTCTACTCTGAGTCCCTCCTTGATGACTGAGCTTCTTACCCTATCTCTAAGGGAGAGCCCAGACACCCTACGGAGAAAACTCATTAAGTTCGCTTGTATCCACAACCTTGTTCTTTCAGTCATGACCCAAAGCTCATGACCATAGATGAGGGTAAGAACGTAGATCGACTGGTAAATTGAGAGCTTCACTTTTTGACTCATCTCCTTCTTTACCATGACGGACCGGTACAGTGCCAGCTTCATTGCTGACGCTGCACCGATCCGCCAGTTGATCTCCCATTCCCTTCTTCCCTCATTTGCAACAAGATCCTGAGATACTTAAACTCCTTCACTTGGGGCAGGACACCCTCCCAGACTCATAGAAGGCTCTCTACTCTTATTAAGCCTCACATTCTGGTGCATATTAAAACAAACACTTTCAGACACGACACTAGACAGATCCTAACACAAGCTCAGCAGAGTGGTATATGCAGTCCAGTTCAGCGATTGCATTTGCAATTTTATTTGAAAAACAAAATTGTTTTACAAAAGCAATCCTGAACACAGAAGAGCCAGCTCATTGGTTCAAGGTCTACAGTTCAACTACATGTCAAAGATAAGGGTCACTCTTTAAAAGCAGCAATGAATCAAAAGACAGGGAAGACAGCTGTAGAAAGGAATTAAATTAGCCATATATCTTCAACACGTAAAACAAATTTAAAAGGAGGAAGAGGAAACACCTTCCAAAGTAATCGTTCTAACATCTACAGTACTCTACAGTCCTGACTTGTCTCAGGTGCTTTTACAGTCAGTTACAATTTGACAAAAATCAACTCACCTTTTGGTATTCATTTTCAAGAAGCAAAAAAAAAGTCCAGTATTCCACTTACGTATCCAGGATTGTCAAATCCTAGATAACTTAGGATCTACACCAACGTTTGCAACTGCCGTAACCCAGTAAAAGAATTGTGGCTAAAATGTGCAAATATTAGAGATCCCTTCTAAAAACACTAATAACAATTTTTTACAGTTCAAACACTATTAATATGTATTATAATGCACAGTATTATTGCAGAAGCTAGCATTTATAGTGTTCCCTTTCCCCACTCATGGAGATACAATCAATCAGTGACAAGAAAATCAATGATGTTCATGTATTTGCTGCTTTGCAAACACTAGCCAATGACATGTCAACTAGCATTCCACCTATGTATTCCAGGTCCCTAAGCTGAAATACTAAAGAAGTATGTATTTCCATATACTTTAAGTGAATAGGTTGACTATCTGCGAATAATTTGGAGCTATGTTCCACATTACATTCTGTGAATAGATGAATCCATGACTGCTGAATCACAATAAGTAATTTGGACAAGAATACTTATGCAAAGCAGCAGACTGAATGGTGAACTGAAATACTTTCAAAGCTTGCGAGGCTGAAGAATTTAACATACTTTTCTTAAACTAGTAGTTCTGGTTGGAGCCTACCACTATCAGAAACATCCATAGCAGCTATAGCATAGATAGATAGATAGATAGATAGATAACATCACAACATCTTTGACTGCCATCTGGAATGTGGACAAGCACTTCATGAAGCTCTTCCTGGAACCTAATTCAATTTAAAGAATGCAACCAAGCCATTTGCAATTCAAAGTATAGGGAGACTTCTTCTATCACCAACCACAAAACTGAGACAAACACTTTAAGCAGAAGATATCAAAAGATCTAGTAATATGAACTGAGGAATTTAGCTCCAACACCAGTTTGCTTTTTGTAAGAACACACACCTATAGGATTTGTGGTCCATGTACAGTATGTGTGTTTGACAGACTGCTTTCTTTATCCTATTAGACCAGTGCTGTTCTAATCCAACGGACAAGATCGCTTGCTTTACTTTGGCATGCAATCCTGATAAGTGAAAGAATAGCACATTGTGTACGAAACTAGTTATTCTATAATGATGGAGAGTTTCGAGTTTCCCTCATCACCATAGAGCAGCTCATTCTGCTCTTCCATAGACCAGAAGCCTTGGAACAAGGGCTTGAATTACAGAGGGAATTAGCAAAGGTCCAACTCCACAATAACGGGGTATTTGAGCTGTGCCTCAAATATTTGCACAACAAGCTTACACACCACGAGACCCCACATTCAAACAATAGCCTCTTTTATTAGGAGCTCTGGAGCATTGACTTTAGATGGATGAAAATATTATGGAATGAGTTCATGGACTGGATTTCACTGTGTTGGTTGTGTGTACAGGTCAATTTGTCAATAATATGACAAGTTGTGACTCAAAATTGTCTCATCTAGAGACAGCAATAGGGTTGTCTCTTTATTTAGGAGATAAAAACCAATGGCTTTGCAGTGTGCTTGTGTTATTCTGCTCCCAAGAGCAGGTTAATCCCCCCATTCTCACTCTATAAGCTGATTAACTCAGTATTTGATGCTGAGGAGAACTGCTGACCACAAATACTCACTTCTACTGTATTCGTGTTGAGTGTGTAACACCTCAGAGTCTACTCCAGGCTCTTTTTACTAGGGGAGCACCGATTGCAGTTTTTTGACCAGTCATTAAAGCAACAAATGTTAAGTGTAAGCCTGCAGATAGAACCTAGTGGGCCAGTTTATTAGTCAGAACTCTCACAGCAGAGCAATAGAGGACAGTGGTTGATGTTTAGATCTTTGCCGAGATAAATAAGATCAAGGGATAAGATCCTCTTCACATGTAAGTATTGGATGATTTTTGGGAGATATCAGACAGTCTAGTAGTCTGTTGCAGCAGAGGCACGATTTTCCTGTCCATATATATTGGAGTGGACATGCCTTTCCTGTTTATTTCAAAATAAAATGGTTTATTATATTTATTTGTATTGCACATTTAAGCACCAGGATAATTCAAACATAATTCAAGATAAAACAAACAAGACTAATGTCAAAATGATGAAAAGTTGAATTACATGCTATAATTAATAATCTCCCAGTTGTAATTAAATAATAATAATAATAATAATAATAATAATAATAATAATAATAATAATAATAATAATAATAATAATAATAATAATAATAATAATAATAATAATAATAATAATAATAATAATAAACTCTAAAGAAATGGGTTTTTAGCATTGATTTGAAGAAACTCAGTGTTTTTGCAGTTTCCTGGAATCTTGATCTAAATTAGAGGAATATAAAAATTGAATGCTGCTTCTCCATGTTTGGATCTGATTCAAGGGATGAGGGTAGACTTACACTAGAAAACCTCAGTAGTCTGGATGGTTGATACAATAACAGATCCTTAATGTATTTTGGTGCTAAGCCATTCAGCACTTTATTTTAAAGCCTAGGTACAGAGAGCCAGTGTAAACACATTAGAATTGGAGTGATATGCTCCATTTTCCTAGTTTTAGTTACAACACATGCAGCAGAACTCTGAATCCACAGCAGTTATCTGATTGACTTTCTATGCTGACTGGTGACGACACTGTCGCAGTAACCAAACCGACTAAATATAAAAGTTTCTCTAGATCTTTTTGGAACATTAGTCTTTTAATTCTGGAAATGTACTTCAGGTGATAAAAATGCCACCTTTGTCATTAGCTTTATGTGTCTCTGAATCTCCAGGTCTGAGTCAATCACACTACATCCAGATTCAAAGCAAAACTGGCCACTTGGCATACTGGACAATGGATGGACATCCCCCGGGTATGCCTGGGATGAATTTGGGGGATGTAGAAAAAATGCAAAAGGCTAAAAGGTCTTCAAGCAAAATGTATCATTTGTTTACCACTACACTCTACATTCCTTTGTTCACCCTTTCACACACACAGTTTTTGCCCTGGGGCAGTGTAACAAAACCAACTTCAGCAAGTCCTTAAATTTAAGTTCTTCCAGCTGTGAGACATGTTACCCTGCTGATTACTTTTAATTTCCATTAGGCATGGTAATCCTTTACCCAATTGTCTTTACAGGATCACGGGGGGCTGGTGCCTTCTTAATATGAAGAATATGTAAAAAACAAACATATTTTTGTATGCATGTGTTTAGGCAGGAAGTGATGGAGTGAGCATCGGAAACTGTCCTTTTTCTCAGAGAATCTTCATGATCTTACTGCTGAAAGGAGTCATCTTTACTGTCACCACAGTGGATGTTAAGAGGTAACTTCTTGTCATCATCTTTTCACATTGATAATATAAGAATTAAAATTTGTTTTCTTAATTTCTTTGGAGGCAGATATCAAGAATAATCAATTGAAAGAACATCCATGTGTAAAAGGTTCTTCTTGCATTTTTACGTTATTGTTCATGTATCAATTAATGCGTACCTTCAGAAAGCCAACAAACCTACAGGACCTTGCTCCAGGGGTCAATCCTCCTTTCATGACATTTGATGGTGAGGTCAAGGTTGATGTTAACAAGATAGAGGAGTTCCTGGAGGAGAAACTGACTCCACCACGGTATACACACACACACACACACACACACACACAGACGCGCACACACACACACACACACATACACACACACACAAGTCTATTATCACAAGGACTGTGCATTGACTTCCATTTGTTTCTGTAGCCAAACCCTGACCAGTACCCTAAACCTAATCACTACCCTGCATGTCTAACTCTATACCTAACCTAAACTCAATTCATACCTTACTCCTAAAGCTAACCCTTAACCCAAAAATTAACATAGGGCCCAGTCCTTGGGTTTGATATTTAGCAATTCTCACAACACAGTATTTATTGGAAAACTTGGCTTCTCAAGGTGAGAAGAGCTGAAACATCCACAGGCTATGTTTATGCCCACTTTGCTGACTCCTTATGCTGCCAAAATATACTAGCACACAGTTTATTCAGCTCTTTGTTGTTTCTTGATAAAACAGGTACCCCAGACTAGCTCCCAAACATCCTGAAGCCAACACAGCAGGAATCGACATCTTTGCCAAGTTTTCTGCCTACATCAAAAACCAAAGAAGAGACACACATGATGGTAAGAGAGAGATTATGTGGTTTGGACAAGAAAGTGGTGCTTTACTGTTGGTCTCATCCTCTGGGTCTGTGCTTAGAGTAGCTAAACATCACCCTCAGGTGGTACAGATGTAGTGGTGTAGTCTTCTAGCTTAGTAATATTAGTAAGTTTTTGATTTGGTGTGGGGATGAACTATTGTTTTTGATGCTATTGTTCTTTTTCTCAGACTTTCAGGGTTTTTTTTATTACCAGTTAACATCATTTCTAAGGTGTTATTTAAAGTTAAAGTTGTGATTATTATTACACTAATACAGTGCAGGAATTATAAAGGTTCATATTATTTTAGTGATATTTTTAGCACAACAGAATACATTTGCCAGCAGAAGAAAATTTTCTGTGAACATGTCCTTGTGATCTCCATAATGGCTTTCACCTCCTAATTTTGATCAGGAGAATTTTACCTGATGCCGTCTCAAAGATTGCTTGCTGTATAAATATGTAAAAAAAAAAAACTAAAAAAAAAACATTTACTGTGTTTTCCAAAAATAAAGCAGTGCATCATCCTAAAGTCTCCATATGTGTGATTTTCGCTCCACATTTAGCTGTCATTGATGCCCATGCTAAGCAGCCAGTGTATCAGAAAGAACTGCAGCTAGCCAGAGAGGCAGGGAGAGATGATCAGTAAATAAGATTGTGATTGACAGTGCTAAGACCCTCCTCCTGGCTCTGATTGGTTATTTATAGTCAGCACTGTGAGCACTGGAAGAAGGCACATTATCTGTCTGATACCATACGGTCACGGAATAGTGACTGTCAACATTTATGTAAAAGAATTTTTTAACAAAGTTAAATACTGCAGCTTTAAATATTGAAAGGAAGTTGTTGTTACTTTTGCTTCCACAGTTTGCAAAATGCAGATAATGTATGAATAGAAAAATCCAACTCGATCTATTTTTATTCTTCAGACTTTTTCTTTCTGTCCCTCTGTAATGAAAGCCTTAGAGAAAGCCTTGCTAAAGTCTCTCCGTCGTCTTGATGACTTCCTGAGGACGCCCCTGTCTGAGGAGATTGATGCGGATGCGGTTGGAGACCTGCCTGAGTCCACCAGAAGCTTCCTGGATGGGCCTGAACTCACCCTTGCAGACTGTAACCTGCTACCTAAGCTACATATTCTAAAGGTTTGGCCACTAAAGTTCAATTTCTTCACTGGAGATTGTGTGATCTGTTATGCTCATTATTCTCTGATTTCTTCATCAGGTCGTAGCGAAGAAATACCGTGGACTTGACATCCCTGCAGAAATGACTGGTGTGTGGAGATATTTGGCCTGTGCCTATTTAAGGAAAGAGTTCACCAGCACTTGCCCTGCAGAACAGGAGACTGAGTTTGCCTACCTGGATGTTGCAAAACGAATTAAATAGGAATGGGGAAAGCAGAAGTTGGTTTGGAGAAATAAACTGCCTGATTATAAGAAATCAAAAGTCTTTTTTCCTACTAGAAAGAAAAGACAACATGGAAAAATTAGATGCAAGTTCTACAATGAGCTAGTTTGAATGTTTAGGGTCAAGATGATGGGGAAGGAGAGTCAGATTATTACCAAACAAGATCCAATGTGAATTCATAGTTTTTATAGACAGAGACTTACTAAAAAATGATGAGGTATGATTTGTCTTTGTGCACTCACCGGTTGGGATGCATTTTCTGGAACATTTTTCACATGATGTTTCTTTTCTCTCACATGATGGCTGAGCCACATTTACAGTAAAATTACTGCATGACTTACAACAAAATAAATGAATAACACAAACAATGAAATGAAACATGTTGTACTGTGATCACAAGTCAAGGCCTTGGTCTTTAAACATCTGGTGTCCTTATTTCTTTTCTTCACAGTTTCTTAGTTCTTATGACTGTGAGTACAGTGGAGCTCACCTATTATTAGTTTAGTATACTCATAAAGTCATCTGCTGTCAGATTTGTTGTGGAACATATACTCAAAATTTGCTCATTCATGGATTGTTTTGTAAAATGCTTTAAAGAAAATGTAGGTTGACACACTATTGGCTGATATTTGCAAAGCAACCAGGAGTTCAGTTCATTTTTCTTACTGCTGATTAACTGTACCACCAGGAGAGATGTTATCTTTGCAGTAGTGCTAAGGTAGTGTTTACTGTGCATAATTCTAAGGTGTAATAAGGTATATTTGGTGCTTGAAGTATTAAAAAAGACATTTTTGGGGGTGGGGGACTTGAGTATTTGTAGATTTGAGGTAGAAGTGCAAATAAAAATCCTTTTCCACACATTAGTTGTTTCTACATTGTGACTTTCTTTTTAACCCGAGTTAGCTGTTATCAGAACACTGTTAAGTGTTAAACAAAAATATCCTTTGTACACAATTTATTTTATAAAAGTTATTCTGTGATTCAGTTTTTGCATGATAACTAAAATAAAGCCACAAACAGGCTTGCAGCCGAATGAAAATGAAAAATTCAGTAGAAATTAGAGGATAAGAAGCATCTTCATATGATATGCCTCTATAAAAAATGACATCAGCAATAAAAATAACTTCACCAAGAATTATTATTATTATTTTTCCTGAATTTTTTTTTATGACAAAGCACAATCTAAGATTTGTCCAATCTATTGCTGCAGTTAAAGCTTGTTATTAAAATGCTCATTATATAAGTCAATTAAATATATATGACAAGTGTAGCATTTGTTACTAATATTCATTGTTCTAAAATACTTTTGATGTCCAGCAGAGGGCTCAGTCAATTTGCCTCTTTGCCAGTTTCTGCTCCTACCTTGTGGTCAAACCACCTAAACCACCAGGTTAATGTTATGTCTTGAATATTGTCTAGAACAGAGAAGTCAAGTCAAAATGTTTGGTTCTCAAGTGTATTCCCCCACACGATTCCTCACATCAACTCAGGTATCAGAGCCTCTTTGAAGTGCCTCGTTAAACTTTATTTTTCTCAGGAATGTACCCACCTTAGTGCAGAAAGTCTGTTGTGGAGACCTTAAGGTGCTTCACCAACCTCCGCCAGTATCAAGAGGAATTTTCCTAAAGACTTGATGCTGCCTACCGTGTTGCATCATGTAAATACAGTGACACCACATTGTGATGCATTCTCATTAAAGCGTGGTCCTGCAGTCTCGTTTTCTTCATTCTCCTGTTCTGGTTCCAACACTTAAACTTCGATAGAGTAGTCTTTCTATGCTGGCATCTTTAATACCTGGGAATAATCGTGTTACTGCTATCAAACTACAAACATGGAAGAAAAAGTTTGAGGAACTGATTTAAAAGCATTTTATGTCCATTTATTCAACTGTAAAACTGTTGGCCAATCAGGAAAAAACAAAAACTCTGTTATACTTTTATACTTTGTTTAAAATGTGACTTTGTTTACAACCAGGTGGTTGAATTACAGTCAAATCTTGCAATGCTTTTCAGCGTTTACAATAAAAACTCTTTCCGTTTAATGCAGTGTGACTTGTCTGCTTGTTTGATCCAGTGAGATATCCTGAAAATACAGAAAAGAAAAATAACAAAGTTCTGAAGGAGCATCATGGAATATGTTTTATTTTGTTCCAGTTTGTAAATCAAACTTTTGAAATTAAACTCTACTAAATACTCCAAAAGGGCAACTTTTCATACAGCAACATCAGTTTTAATAAGCATGAACTTTGAATCAAACTGATAGTGAAACTGCAGAAAGTTGATTACATTTTTCATACATTGTCGCCATGGCTACTGTTTGGCATGCAACAGATGAATTTTATTTTAAACATGGCACAAACACAAAACTGACAGGTGCCCATCCTTTAACAGAATGTGGTTAACAAAGCTA
Source organism: Gambusia affinis (assembly GCF_019740435.1). Taxonomy (NCBI): domain Eukaryota; kingdom Metazoa; phylum Chordata; class Actinopteri; order Cyprinodontiformes; family Poeciliidae; genus Gambusia; species Gambusia affinis. The sequence continues at coordinate 9,222,002 of NC_057891.1, read as the reverse complement.
TCTGTTCATGTGCCCAGACCACGAGCACACATCGTCTGTTTTTGATTGGTCAGTCTTGTTAATAAATGAGTAAATGAAAAGGGCCACGTCAAGACCGGCGCCAGCCTGAGGGTAGACATGGTGCTTTCTGAAGCCCGGCAACAGTCTCCTAGCACAAGCCAGAGAAAAGACACAGCAGAGAAAAGGATACATTCACCATTTTATATGCAGTCAACTTATTGTTGTAGCAGGTCTTCTGTTTGCACTATTGATAACCTCTATGCAACCATTTCATTACTGTAAAATAACCAGTTTAACCTTACACTGCTAATTAAAAGTTCTTGACAATGAAACAGGAACAGAACAAGAAAAGAGAACTGTTTGTGGCTGGCTCTGTTGGGATGGATGGTTAAGTTGATGATTAGTTGAGAAGACATCACCAGTAGGAAGATCAGACAGAGGTGACTAGTGGGGAGTGGACACCAGTGTTAGCTGGGAGACTTCAGTTCTGGGAACAGTACTTCCAGAAACACACTGTGAACAGAAGACAAGAGAGGTTAGACTGTAACCAACATTTCAGACTTTACAATGCTTGAGTCTGGGTAACTTAAATCAAATTTTCACTGCACTCATTTATCAATTAACATATTTGCAGATACATGCTTGCTATTTAATTAAGTACTGTAATGATTTGAGTTCCTCGATTGTTAAAATTCCACGAGGAAAATTTTTCTGCCTCAGAGCTTCGTTAAATTATGTTTTATTATTTAGCACCGTGTTCCGGCCAGGTCATCACTTGCATTGCGCAGCGCTCACACTTTCCCCTATGAGTTGTTGAGGAAAGCCAAGTGCTAGCATCATGTTTTTAGGGGACCAATAAGAATCCTTAAAATGACTGGCGCGATGCCTGGAGTACGGTAGACTTTAGGGTAACAACTAACCCTGCCTGGTGGTGAGAAAGAGTGCAGCAGGATCTCATAAATAAAAAATTGGACTGATGTTGATATCCGATAGTAGGGTTAGGGTGTTAAATATTACTATTTAACACCTTGGATAAAATAGCTTGTCAACTAATAATCAATTTCCCCTTGGGGATCAATAAAGTGTATTCTATTCTATAGCTGTTTCAACTCAGGTTAGTTTAAATCAATTTCAAACGCTTCATTTATCTCAACACAGAATTATATGTTGTTGTAACTCATTTCATCCAAGTATCTTCAAAGAGTCGTATGGTTATGCTTTGAGCAGGAATGCTCTTTGGTAGTGGTCAGTCTTGAAAAACAGACAACAGGGAATATATTCCACAACATGTGCTGGATGTCACCACCAGTTGTTAGCAAGCATTGCTTCATCCATCTCATTTGCTTTTGCTGCTCCTGTTTAAATATCTGTCTGACCGTATGGTTAAAAAGTTGAGGAGAAAGACAGTGATATGACTCATTATGACCCATTATGACCCATTATGACCCATTATGACAGACAGAAGAGATCATTTGAACGTCCTCCTTCTATCTCTAGCTCCTGGCCCTTCTCTGCAGCCATGAAGCTGTTATTTGAACTGTTGTGTTATTTGGGATCATAGTTAAGGTTTTATGTGAGATTTTGAGAAGCTTAATTAGCTGCTCCTTGTTGTAAAGCCAACACATGGTTGCCATGGTTATGCATCATAACAACTGTCCAAATATAAAATCATTTGAGTAAAACACTTCCAGCTACACAGAATTCAAAACCAGAGCAAATATTTGTCCAAACATGTAATGCCTCAAACAAAAAGAACAAATCAAAACTAACGTAGCACAGCTACCCCACCATGCTACAATGTAATTCTACCCTTTTTAGATTTGATTTAAAGGTGCAGACATATTTGAGAATATTGTATTTTGCTTTTAGACTTCGACTTGTTTTATTGTTGCTGCACAAAGACACAGTAGTGAAACTGGCGACGAAATGTCATTGCTTGGCCACCGGAGCACAGAAAACAAACACAAAAACCCCCAGAAAAATTACAAGTGTGTATAAATACATAAATATATCAATAACAATACATTGTTAAATATATATAACTTAGCATTTTCAGACAGTCTTAGTGAGGGGATTATTGGTGTTGAGCAATTTCACTCTAATCACCCATTTTAGCTATTAATTATTCACTATAGTTTTCACAGTAAAGCTAATAAGATTAGATGCTACATAATGTTGAGTGTTTCAGAGGGATACCAGAATTGAGGCCAGTTTAACCCTCCTGTGGTCTTAAGAGACAGGGAACACTGGAGGGCCCACAGTGACCCTGCGTGCGCTTTTACAAAGGTTTTCATTTGTGTGGTTTCAGGAACTGACAGTCTGACGGAACGACCCCTCTTTTCCCAGCTGTGACTGAATCGTGATCATCATACTAAGACCACCAGAAGGTTAAAATAGCCCATTGCTCATACTGCTCATATCAAGTAATGCTTTGGGTAGGGTAATTTTAATGTACTTTAAATATTGTTGGCCACCCTAACAAAATGACAAAATGTGGCATAATGAATAATAAAAATGTTATTTCTAGTTTCAAAAAAGTGTCAAACCCAGATGCATAGTGAAAAGGTTTTGGCTTTCTTTACCTCTTTTGTTGGTCTTCTTGGTCTGTGGTGGCAGAGACTTCCTGAAGTTTCGGTCCGGCATACTCAGGGCAATAGAGTCTGGGCTTGACCTGGAAGCAGTGGTCAGCAAGGCTGGCAGAGAGGCAGCAGTTGTCTTTACTGGAGCAGGGAGCTTCCCACAGGAAGAAATAACAGGCAACAGGTTTTACATCCTTGGAAGGAATCATGCATATCAAAAGCTCTTCTGATTTTTATATACATCATATTTTATCATGATATACAAAATATGATGTAGGCTGTAAATCATAATACTGGAGTAAAGTTCATTGATCTGAATACTGGATCTTACCACTTTACTTTTTCTTCTAGGATTTTTGCTGTTTGCTGACATAAAAAAAGAGAAGAAAAAATAGCAAATGCTGATCAGGAAGAAGAATAGAAATTGGTTTTATAATCCACATAAGTGAACAAATAAAGTAATATTACCATGAGGGATAAGAGTGATTTGTGAACTCAGTGTGCTGTTGAAGGTCTTGTGCAGCTCTGCGAGGACTGAGATCATCTTCAGTATCTTGGCTCGATTATCTGGCCTGGCAGTGTCTGTACTTGTTTGTGATCTTCCAGCCATAATCCCAGCAGTGCTACTTCGTTGAGTAATTTTTTCTGCATTTCTTGTCATTTTATCAAGCCCAGCTGTTTTTATGCTAAAAAAACTAAATTTCATGCATTGACTCGTATTTAATGGGGAGGCTTTCGACAGGACAGATGATGGTACAGTGCCAGGCTGTAAAAGATCTGATGGTGTCCCAAACCCTGCTAGAAAGAAAAAGAGGATACAGTGTGCATGCTGAAAGTCGTGTCTGAAATGTATTAAGTACATTTAGTGAAAGGTTTAAGTAATTCTCCTAAGACATGATTTAAAACTAGCGCTGTCAATCAATTCAAAAAAGGATCAGATTAGTCACTTAGTCACTTCAGTGAATAATCACAATTAATCACTATGCCTGTCTTTGTCAGCTTGAAAGATAAATTTGCATGCAGAAAAAGGTTCCTGGTGAAACAAAGTTATAGCAATATTCAAAAAGCTGAAGTGACCAAATCAGATTTTTTTGCTTTAATTGATCTGCCTTCATCTGATCTTTTCACGACAGCCTAAGATCAGATTTTTTTCTAAAGCAACTCATGAACAGATCAGATTTAGGACCACCTGGATAAGTGGTCCTAAATCTGATATTAATCTGATCTTTTCAAATGTGACCTGTGTCTATACCATCAGATCACATAAATCCCATGATTCATCTGACCTGAATGTCACTGATATTCAACAAAAGTCACTATGCTGTGACCTGATGTGCTCAAGCAGGAAGAAAAACAACAAGCATGAGGATTGAGTTGTTGATGTGCTGCCTGTGGTTGGATAGCAACTTTAACATGAGAAGACAAGCTCCACCATTAGCATTCTTTTTTATTGTGGTTTTCTTAACACGTTCTCTCTGTGTGACCCTCTACCATGCATGCAGCACACCTTCAGATCCTTTGCAATTCACACGAGAGATCATACAAATAGCATATATTTGGAAATGTGAATGACTATGCAAAAGAATTTGGATTTCACAAAAAATCTGCCCCTATATTTTTCCCTGTAACTGTGTCTACGTGAATTTTTTTAATTAACGAGGAGACAGAATGAGGCTCGTACCCCCCTTTCCTGGTTTGATCCATTTTTTCTTTCACGAAGCCCCAGATAGCATAACTCCAAGGATCACTGGGACACTCAACCCCCTCCGCCATGAAAAGGTGGCAGTCCATGAGGAGGTCATGTGACTCTATTATGCAAAAGAAGTGTTCCCATTGCAGTTTTGTGAAATACATCTATTTTGATATTGCCTACAAACTATCTCATCTTACCACAACTTTTTTTTCGAAATTGTCGTCTTTTCATTAAGCAAATTAATGTAATTTCAATTTGCGCCATTCCATGATTAATGGAAATATGTCTATAGTTATGAACATACATACAGTCAGAGAGGGACTCACCAAATTCTACTTGTTGCTGTAAATTGTTGGTCAGCTGACAGCTAATTTTAGCAGCTAGTTATTTAAAATACATAAAAACAAATAAAAAAATACACAATGTTAACATATAAACATTTTTCAAAATGTTTATGTTAAGTTTATAAATATGTTACATAGCAATAAGTTGTAACAAAAACACTTATAAATATAATAATTAAAATGTTACATCAACTTCTGTTCTATATTAAACTGCTATGATTGTCTCTCTTACTCAAAATTATATGTGAGGACCAATAATATTTTTGGAAATAAATGTATGGTTGTCATACATTTATACACAGAATCATCTTGCGTACTACATTGGAAATGATTAACGGAGAACTGTTGATTTCACTAACATGTCACTGTCTGGCTGGTCTCACCTGGTAGTTCAGTGGTTTCTTCTCTTCTCTCACTGGGTGCTGAGTTAACTTGGATTCCAAACAGCATCAGCTTAATTAGAACCATCTTCATCCCCAAAACAGCTGCTGCTCTGCTATGCATTGTGTCTGCAGAGGAGTTTAGAGTCCAGCACTATTGCTAGTTACAAGAAACTCACTGTATGCTGAGGTTTCAAACTGCGGATTCCTTTCCACAAACTCTGCTGCTTCTCAGTATGTGATATTTTAAAAAGTTGCATTAAACTCCTCAGGTGTTTTGTTGATGCTGAGTTGGTGGTCAGATCAATTCAAGTTGTCCTTTTAAATTGTCAAAGCTTTTCAAAAATAGAATATTTAGATTTTTGTTTGAAGATATGTCTAAGTCACTTTAAGCACATTGGACCAAAAAACAATCCAGAAGGTTAACTCCAAATTCCTCCAATTATTTGCTGTTTTGGGGTCTTTTTTAAGGCAAATGTTCCAAAGCTGCACCTCTTAGATAAGGCTTGTCAAGGATATGTGTCTGTCCTGGTGCACTTGTGTAATATTCCCTTTATAAACTGGAGCTTTTTGCTGAATGTGTAACTGACTGATGAGAGGAACCAGTTAAAGACCACAAAGCTCTCTAGGCCCACCCATCCTACGATGTAGATTGGTGACATTTAGAAAGTTTGTCAAAGAGCTTAGTGTGATTGGTCTTAAAGCTATTTTTTGTGAATGTGGAATGTGTGCTTAGGACAGAATTTAATGTGTTGGTGTGTGTGTGTATTTGTGTAATTGCATTTGTGTGTGTGGCCCTCACTGTGCAAGCGGTGATAAGGTAGTTCTTAATATGTTTGCTTAGGGGCCATAGAAATAGAAAGGATCTCTGACGCATGAGGGTCTCGAGCCATTCAGAATAAACACACACACATGCATACGCACACACACCCACACACACACACTACTCTTTAAACACCAAGAACTTATAATTTAAATAAATCCAAACACACACTGATCATAAAATGAAGTGTGATGTGAACATCAAAGGTCACAGAGAAAATTCAAATATTTAGACAGAAAGAAAATTTTGTTTTTTCTTTAACTATTTGCAGAGTGATGGTGGAATGCCCCTTCTCTTAAATTTGTCCATTTAATGAAGGGATGATGTAGGAGGTTTGCAAGTCAATGTGTGGAAAAGCAAGAACGATAAAAAATGTGTGTGCGTCAGTTGCTGGGTGAAGAAAAGTTAACTCAAGAGCATCTCATCACTTCTTCTTCGTCTGTCTGCTTATCTTTGATGCTAATGCTCTGTGAGTAATTCAAATTGCGGGAAGAAGAGTGGTTACATCAACTGAAGTAGTGACTTCTATAGTCCACCTTAAAACAGTTTTGTATAAAATACTTAACCCTACATTCTGATTGGGTGATTTTAGCACATGGAAGTAAAAATGTATTCACCTGATTTCCACCAAAAATGGAGTGATCAAAGCAGACAGTTCTTCAATCTAACTTGTAAAATGCAGTTATGATATTCCTTCACTATTTCTATCCCCAACGTCCAAACCCGGAGTTTAGCAGGACCCTGGCAATCTGGAGGAACGGAAAGATGCTTTGTATTTTTGTGAATGAATAAAGTCAGAATGCCTTCATTTTATCACTGGCTAAGAGGAATTTGGTGGTGAAAAACTGTCTGATTTGTTCTGGCAAACGCCCATCATGAATGCTTGATTGTTATTGGTCCGAGTTTGATGCGTCTTACACATTGGGGTGGAGGGATTTCTCACGATGGTTGATAACAGAATGGATGACAGCAGAGTGCAGGAACCAAAGAAAAAAAAAAGAACATGACAAGGAGATGATGAAGAAAATATCCAAGCTAACAAGCTTCAAAATGCTAATTATCTTCGATTAATTATAAACAGCGCAGTACATATATAAACAAATTTGAGTTTATTTCAGAAATAGTCATATCTGAAACATTGTTATTATTGTTATTTTTCTTCTTATTTTTCTAACAACTTCATGTTATAACTGCCTGGAGGCTCTTTGTGTTGCGACTTAGTATCATAAACTTAACCTGGTTTTAATTAAGCTCAGTATGCCAAAGAGACTTTGATATTATGAGGCTGTTTTTACAACTCGCTCATCATTGTTTTTATCTTCAATATATTTTTGCAATAAGCATGATTTAATTTAAAAATAATTTGACAGAATTGATTCCTTTTGTTAATCTACCATTTCTCTTTCATACATTTTATTCATTGTTAGCTTTCAGGGCCCTGTGATGGACTGGTGACCTGTCCAGGGTGAAACCCCGCCTCTCATCTGATGACAGCTGGAGATGGGCACCACCTGCCCCCCCTCACCACCCTGCAAGAATCAGCATGTTCAGATCATGGATGGGAAGATTTTAAGGTAGTTTATCTCCCTTAAGTCCACACTTAAAACAACTTCATAGTTAATGTCAGCATCAACTGATTCTATGATATTACTGACTATTTTTTCTACTTTAACATAAACTACCAAAGAAGTCACCCAGAAATGTTTTTCCTCTCCAGGCATCCGGTCCCAATCATCATCAGTTCTGATGATGTCACATACATAGCGGATCCACGTCTTTAAATTGTCAGCCGTAGTTTTTTTCTTTGCCGTTTTTCTGTACTCTTTAAAATACAAGAACTTTCTCTGTATAATTGCTTTATTGTTTTATTCTTTTTTTATAGGTTTCTGTAAAGTTCAGTGAGTGGTTCTGTCGTTGATCCTCACTGTTCTTAGGAAGCAGATATGTCAGTTTGCCTGCAGTAATACTGGAATACTGTGACATTGTATTAAAACTATACTCTGTCCTTGGTGAAATATTTTTCACATTTGCTCTAAAGTGGACCTATTGTTTTATTGTGCTATTTTTCAGAAGCATGTTGTCTGTAAATTGTTAATATATTGATAATTTGTACAATTCTCTGATAGTATATTGGCAATGTACTCTTGAAAAATGTGAATATATTGAGTACACAGTGTAATTGATCTTTCTGTATACTGTAGCCTGATAGGTTCGCAGTACTGTAGTATGTATGTATGAAGCATGTAATGTACAAAGTGGCAAAGCAAAGTAATAAAAGACATTAATAAGAAACTGAAGAGTGTACTTCATTAGCAATTATAATAAACCAAAAGTGTAACTGGAACATATTGTGATCACACTACTAATATATAAAATATACATTGCTTATAAACTTAGAAGACATTTTAAATATGTTTTAAATGTAATTTGATCACAAGATATACTAATCAAGCATGTTTAGATTACATAAAAAGCTGTATAATTAAAGTATGCAAGTGTCATGGTTGGAGTTACGCGCTTGACCCACATGCAGAAACACAAGGAATCAGATAAATCAAGTTTATTTTCTTTTCAAAAAAGGAAAAAACCTGAAGAATGTTTGGGTTGGGTAAATGTTTTCTGGGGGAAACTGGATCGGTATCGTCTCAGTGCTGGAGGCAAGGAAGAGGAGAGGTAAGCGTAATGTAGGCTGGAATTAAACAGATTCTGGATCGGGCTTACTGGGTGAGGTGAGGTTCATCCGCCAGGGGGGAAAAAACTCAGGTTGCGTCTGGAGCCTAGGAAGCTGACGGGAGGGTGGAGGAGTCCGGTCCGGACCCGAAGGTCGGAGAATCTTCAGGGGTAACGGACAGGGGAGTTCGAGCGTCACGAGGAGGGAAATCCACGGGCCAGGACGGGGTTCTCAACAGTCGAGTACTCAGCGTCACAAAAGTGCACCTGGAAGCGGGGAAAACAAGGAAAGATTACGAAAGTTGGATTCTCGGAAAAAACTCAGAGAAGTCACTCTGGGGCTCTGGGTACCATTACTGGTCAACACTCTGGCGCCGGAGAAGACGCCGCCCGCTCCTCTTATGCTGGCGATGATTGTGCCAATTACGCACCGGTGCGCGGGAACCGCCCTTCAACCAACCGTAACCTCCTGGCTCCTCCTGCTGGAAAAAACAGCTCCCCACAAGACTAGACCTCCAAACCCAACAGCAAGACATACCCATAGTTGTTCCAAAGAAAGTATGTGACAGTACACTTAGTACACTTTAAATTGTGATTTTCTATGATTTAGTTATTAGTTGCTGCACAGTGGTGCAGTTGGTAGAGCTGTTGCCTTGCAGCAAGAAGGTCCTGGGTTCGATTCCCAGCCCGGATCTTTCTGCATGGAGTTTGCATGTTCTCCCTGTGCATGGTGGGTTCTCTCCGGGTTCTCTGGCTTCCTCCCACAGTCCAAAAACATGACTGTCAGGTTGATTGGTCTCTCTAAATTCTCCCTAGGTGTGAGTGTGTGTGTGTGAATGGTTGTGTGTCCTGTGTTGCCCTGTGACAGACTGGTGACCTGTCCAGGGTGACCCCGCCTCTCTCCTGGAATGTAGCTGGAGAGGAACCAGCAACCCTCCTGACCCCATTAGGGAGCAGGATGTAAAGAAAATGGATGGATGGATAGTTATCATTGTTAAAATAAACAAAATTAGTTGTTCCAAAATGACATACTCCAAGTATACTGATGATTAGTGTGGCTTCAAGTTTCCTAAATTTAACATTGTTAGTACATTTATTTTTCACCAGGGACACCTTTGCTGAAATAGTGAATGGAGGAATTTCCACTTAAGTAGAAAACATTGTAAACATGTTATTTCATCCAATCAGCCATGAAGATGTTTAGATCACTTGCTTTTTCAGACATTGATGCTAAGAACCTGAAGCCTAATACCTAAAACTATACATGAAATATCAGCAGACCATTCAGAATTTCATAAGAGAAGTTGCTGCAGAATGAACTACAATCATAAGCAACATTGTTAAAACATTGCCATAAAGAATTAAACAACATAATATCATGATAATACTATTATGTTGTGAAACTGCAGATAAGCTTTTTAATGTAAATAAATAGATCTCCATTTTATTATTTTTTACAGCCTTCAGCTGAGAAAACATTCTTCACAATTCCTTGTTTGAAGGTCAAGCGGCTGTCAGAGTGGTGCAAAGTCAATAACCTGCTCCTCTACATCTCCAAAACAAAGGAGCTGGTGATCGACTTCAGGAAGAACAAAACGGACATCCACCCTCTCACCATCAGTGTGTCCTGTGTGGAGAGGGTCCCAGTGTTCAGGTTTCTGGGCATGGAGTTGGAGGACAAGCTAACCTGGAGCACCAGCACCAAGGAGCTGCTGAAGAAGCACAGCGAGACTGTACTTTCTGAGAATCCTCCAGAAGAACTGTCTCCCCTCCACCATGGAACAGATTTACACTTCCAGGCTCCGCAAGAAAGTTCTGGACATTTTAAATGACTCTTCACACCCTGGCCATGGTCTCTTCCAGCTGCTGCCATCAGGCAAGAGATACAGAGCAATAAAAACCAGGACAAATCGCCTAAAAACAGTTTCTACCCAATGGAAATCATGGCACTAAATTCAAAGGCATAAGAACTTCTGCTCTTGACACCACTCTGTTAAAAATGTAAACTCTCTTTACTCTGTGATACCTCCAGGTGCTGCTATTTATTTCTTGTTTTGTACTGTTTGTTTCTTCATCTTTTTATGTATGTATATTTATATTGTGTGTTGTGTATGTGTATACAACCTGCACTTTAACTCAAGTCAAGCACGTTGTAATCTGTTGATGACAATGACTAATAAATCTTATCTTATCTTGTTTACTGAAGATTGTCTATATGCTACTCACCACTAGAGGGTAGTATTGCACTATAAGACACCATAGATTTTTAATTCCAGCCGTTCATTGTTGACCACGATGACCGCTTTTATGCATCTCCAGTGACACACACATAATATTAGACATATGTCTATATTTTCTCGTTTTTCAGTTCTTAAAAGATCTCTTTCTTAGTTTTGTTTAATAATTTTTCCATACCTCCATAATTTTATGGACATTTTTTTCATATTGCAGTCACAGTGTATTAGAACATTACATCAAGCTACAATAGTTTAAATTGGCAATCCTAATTTAGTTACAAAATACATCAAAAAACATATGATTGAACAAAGTGCATTCATAGAATAAGTAAAAATATAAAGTAATTTAATGAATTTGTTAAATAAAAATAAAGTGGAAAAATTGATAGTGCAATTTCCATTTAAGAAGACAATGATTGATAACACAACAACTCAGAGAAAAAAACCTCATGCTTTATTGAACACTAGAGAACAAATATGGGTCTTCAAAAGGATTTCAAGAGGCCAGTGAAGGAGCTGGTCTAAAATGAATCCCAGTTCTATAACTTAGGTCCTGATACTGCAAAAGTCCAGTCATCTTTGAACTTCGGCCTCATCTCTGGAGAGCAACTGGTCAGCTGACCTCAGAGGACTTGAAGACGAGCACGAGTAAAGCAAGTCTGAGACAGAGTTGAGCGAGTCCATTAAAACATTCACAAATTTTTATATTCTTCATGTAAGAATATAGAAATCAATTCTGTGGCACACAGGGAGCCAGTGAAGAGCACTCAGCACAGAAGTGATATGCCTGTGGGATCGAGACAAAGAGTGAAAAGACAAATCGCTCCATTTTGGACAAAATGAAGGTGAGGGAGGGCAGCTTGTGTGACCCGAAAATAAATCATGTTACCATGATTAAGGGGTGGGCTTGGATGATCTTTTAAAAAATCTAACTTGGACAAAACGGCCTTTTTGTTACAGCAGGAAAAAGCTGCAACAAAAAGGCCAGACTTGGATTTACAATCTAATGTCACCATTTAATTTCACCTGCAGAATGGCGCCGGTGGATTTCAGACTTGGAGACAAAGAGTCCATATTCACCTGGAGGGTTCACAAGGGCTAATTGAGGGAAATAATATTACTAATAATATAATATTTTCTGCATTTTATGAGTGAATTGTTCTTGAGTTTTTACAATCTTAATTGTTCAGCATTTTTATTTATCTCCTGCATCTTGTTAATTGGACACTAAAGGGGATACTTCATATATATTTTGTAATTATTATATAGCTACTATATTTTTTGCATTTTATTATACTATCAATTCTTAAACATTAACATGTAATATTTCTAAATGTTGTCCATTTCCAATACACAAAATATCAATGAAAGATATTTTGCATGGATTATTTGTATTATAACATTATAATTACAAACTGATGAAAATCTCTTTAGCGATTTTGTGGCTATTTAAGATACCTCTGCTGCAGCAAAAGTGTATTATTTTATTTTGTAATATCCAGTCTATATTAGTTGGAACATGTTTGGCACCATAAAGATGAAGGTCAAATATTTAAAAATACCTTTGAAACTGAAAGTAGGAGGAATACATTTTTAATTGATACCAATTAAAATCATTTTTCTAAAGTAGTCTACTTCTAAATAGTCATGAAATACTTTCATACCAAACTAAAACAGAGCAACTGAATATGCTATCTGCTGTAATGATATTGATTTCAATTAAGAATAAAATCACAACCAGCCCATTTCAGTGTTTGTCGAAAGCTGTTTGTTTCAAAACATTATCCAGCAGAGAGTGAGTTTACAGAAGGGCATAGAGTGAGGAGAGATAGACCAGAGAGAAAAGGATGGTGGGCTTGACGAACAGGAAGAGGAGAACACCCATGGGAGACAGATGAGAGAAAAAAGACGTGGAAGGTCAGAGATGGGAATACATTGGAAAACGGAGAGAAAGATGTGAAATGTGTGAAGAAAAGGAGGTGGTGGTCAAAAAGTGTGTGTGCATGCGTGTGTGTGTGTGTGTGTCAGACTTAGGGAAGGACTGATTTGTTTTCAGTGAAAGGTGAGGCCACTTAGATGTGGTGTGGAAGAACAGCGAAATCTATTACAATGTGTCAGAGGAAACATGAGAAGGGCATGACCTGAGTGTGTGTGCGTGTGTGTGTGTGTGTGTGTGATAAGCACAGAGTCAGGGAGAGAGAAAATTAAGATCCAAGTTTGCACATTTCAAGCCACAGTATGTAACTTCTATTAACAATTTGATTGTCATGACAGTATGTTAATGAGACAGAGCATTTGTGATGAAACGGAGCTTCTCTGCCTTCTTCCTGTGGTTTTGTTTCTGACCAGGAGTGATGCATTTCTGAAAATGTCTGTCTGTAGAAATGCATCATTCCTGGTCAGAAACAAAATACCACAGCCAGGATTAAAGCTTTGTCAATCAAGCTTGTGTATGCGCTTCTCAGTGTGCTCGAAGTTAGCGTTCAGTCCACCCAGGCATTTTTCACAGCTGAATGGTTGCCAAGGGAGATGAAAGGATTTCTCAAACATGCATGAAAGAATCAAAAAAATACTTCCGGAATGTTATTGATGAGGCAATATTGCCTCATAAACACACACACACACATAAATATAAATATATATAGTTATAATGTTATGTAATATATAATGTTATTTAACGTTATAACATGATGTAAAGATCAAGAAGTTGCACATATAACATTACATGTAATGTAATATTATAACATGTTACATGTTATGATATAACATCATAATACATCATTATAACCTGATGTAAAGATAAAAAAAGATCAGTATTAATGCTGCTTTAGAATATTAATATACCTAGTGTCCATGCATCTTTTCATCCATAGAGAATCAAATGACTCCTTGAGTACTTGGTCAGTTGATTCATGATTATCAATTATAGCTTCTCTGCAAGCCTTTGGTAACAGATTCTGCAGCACTTTAAATGCAGAAATGGTTCTAAGTAAGTAATAGTAAGTAGAAAATATATTTTAACTTTTTCGGTTTATACCCAGGAACGCAAGGGCCTAACGTATTAACACATTTTCTTTCAAACACAACAGTTTCCTGGGTTTTGAACAGACAAAAAAAGAGAGCAAGGGAAGGGAATGGAGATAAGGTGGGAGAGGCAGCTGGTAAATAGATGTGAAAACAAGTGAGCGGACTGACAGTCAGGGGAGCCATTGATCCTCCTCTCTGCTCCGTCATCCCATCTTGTTGTCTATTGGCAGAAGACAAATAGTGTTGAGGTGGCCTGTATTGGATTTATGAGTTAATGGCCCTGTCAGGATAAAACAAATGGAGAAATAAGGAACATAAGAAAGACCAGGGGAGAGGAAGGATTGAAGACAAAACACTAGATTATCTTTTAGGAATATATGTTATGTTCTTTTTATTAGAATATATTTTGTTGGTTGAAAAGAATTACAAGAAATTATTTCCTGCAACATACTCTTATTGATGACACCTGTTTCAGAACTAATTAACACAAAGTGATTCAGCTGCTGATGTAGAATAAACTGAATGAGTGTAGATACGATTGAAACCATTCACCTCTTCACTCAGTCTGAAGTGAAATCTGACCAAACTTGTCTTTTTTTAGAATTAACAACATGATTTCTGTTAGCTAAATGCCACAATATTCAGAGACAGAACATGTCAGTTATATATAGTTAATATATTCTACTTGTGGAAATTCTTGCATTGCAATATTCCTGGACTTTGAGGCCTAACCCCCACTGATACGCTCCATCCCCAGGTCTGACCCCCAGAAACAGGAGACAAGCAGACCACCCCATCCCCCCCACTAACAGTCCTGCCTCCAGCCCTAGGATGTGAACGAGGAACAGACAGAGGCTTCTCTCCATCAGCTCACATATCCATGTTGTGTGAATAGATTTTAAATGGGTGGAGGAGAGGCTGATGTAAACACCTGTCATGACAGCTCCTCCCCAGGAAACGGTCAACATGTTGACATACTACCCAGATGGCAAAATGTGAGTGAATCAACGTTCAAACATGGTTGGGCAGAAACATTAAATCCATGTTGAAGCCTGACATTGAAATCAAACAAAAAATGGTCAATGACTTATCTGTTGAATCAGCGTTAGGTTTTCAACCATAACAGATCAATGTTGATTCCATCTTCCACCTTCATCTAAATTTGGACCTACATACACATTTTAGTTTCTTTTATAGTGAATGAATGTTAGGAATCAATATTGATTCATGTATACTTAAACTATTAATCTTATCTAAAGCAATTAGAATAAGCCCATTAGAAGAATTTAGTGTTTCACCAGTGAGTTTCTGCTGATAGGTCTTATCACAATATACCATTAAAGTTTCTTCACTACTGTTAAATATACACTTTAGTTGGCAGACTCTGGGTATTAGTCATTCCAAATGATCTTACATCACCATATTTCCACAAACATAAAAATGACGTGGCATTAATATTAATTTTATTTACGAAAACTGTCATAGATCTGTAAACATATTTGACTTCTTTTTGACTGGAAGAACAGTGTCCATAAGGTTAAGTCTTGTGCAGTATGAACCAGGCTAACGGTGTGTGTTGGGGCAAGATATCATAGATATCAGTGATGTAGAGAGGCAGAGCCTCACCTGTCATCATGTCATCATAATGAGAAGATCATTTATATTGCTATTTTCACCCTGTGGTTTGTACTATAAAGTATTGATTTTTTATTTATCTTTGCCAATTTAGATTGTTTTTTCTTCAAAGATCACTGAATTTTTGCTATTTCCCTTTCAAATGCTCAGAAGTGCAGCAGGTGACCTTGGACTGATCATCCTCTCTCTAACTGCACTGGCTGCCATTCTATGAGAACACGCTCCTCCTGTCTGTACGTCACCAATTAAATGCTTAAAAAACATTTAATGTATGAACTGATTTTCCATAACTTTTCTCATGTATATAATGTTCAGTGTTTTTTGTCACCAGCTGTGTGTGTCGTGTTTCCTGTTCTGAGCAGCATCAGAAACCAGTGAACAGATTGGAGGTGAGGCAGGCAGTTCTCTGGCCTCAGGCAGGGGGTTTTATGGAATACAGTAAAAAATTTGTGCAGCAATTTATTTATCGTTTTCTCTTCTCTTCACACATCAACATGGAAGACCCCATTCCTACACTTAAACCGTTTTCTAAATGGATCCCCAATGCTTTAGTAAATCTTTGAACTGATATTCATTCATTAGGATCAATGTTTCATTCATTTAGTTGTTTGTTCAGCTTTCACTATAGGTTTTCACCTGTAACATCTCCTCTACATTTTATGATTTAATCAGAGCCATGATTTTTCTCACCTTGTTCTATTTATTTATTCATCATTTAGATGGGTTTATTTAGCTTCACCTTTTATGGTAGCATTCATCATGGCTTGTGGATTTTTGAATTGAAATTGTTCTTACAACCAGTAAGATTGGTTGATCACAGCTTGAACTCAGTTTGACTCTAACATCATCGTTTCTCTGCATTTTAGTTCCCTGGGGAATTTTTGATTGGCCTATATGAAACAGCATCCAGGTCCACACTACAACCTTCAAACAGCCCAATGATGACATCAAACTAGTGCTTATTGTTGATCTTTACTGTTTACTATGATACTCTTTGTATTACCAACTAGAATATCAGTGACATGGAAGTGAATAAAGTAGAAAAGGTGAATATTTTGTGACATTCTGTGATGGTACTTTGCTTTCTAGATGCACTTTCAAACAATTCTACAGTTTCTATTTAAAAAAAGGAATCTTGGGTTACTTTCTAACCCCTCCCATTATGGTACCATCAGGTGAATACACACTGCACAAACACACAGTACACACAGAATTTGCTCGTTCTAACAGAATCTATGCTAATGAAGCAGAAATTAGATATTGACCCAAAGGATTTGTGCATAGTCAGCCTCTAATATGAGTGATGTACGAGTCAGAAATGCTAATAAAGCTTCCCATACTATCTATAGGCTACGTTATAACAGCAAAGAAAAAAAACTAGAGTAGACTGGAAAACATAATTCTCTACTCATTTTCTTCCCTTTTGCTGCTTAACCAGATGTGTCCTATTGATTGTAAACATTTTTCTGGCATTTATTACTCCCTCTGTCCAAAAACATGTAAGCAAAACATTCCTAAACAGACACATATGTTGAGACAAGTCTCATGTGTTGACCATGTGGAGTTTCTATCACTATGATAGAAACTCCGGTCTCCGGTGGGAAATCTCCCATGGTCCCATGGTCATTGTCTGTTTCCATTCACCATAAAATTGCGCAATTTGAAATTACAAAAATAAATGTGCAACATAGAAACATGCCAATTTTGAAACAAATTGAGGTTTTTTGATAAAAAGATTTTGTGCTTTTTGGCTGTATCAAAATAGATGTATTTCAAAAAACTGTGACACAAACACTTTTTCTATTACACTTTTTGACATCACATGAGTTTAGGCTCCTAACTCTTTCAGACAGTAAAACAAGGGACGCTGACCATGGTGGCTTGCTCACAAAATAGTACACATTACTTTATTGCTGTACACTTATTGTGTTATTATTATTGTATTCACTTATTGTACTTGTGACAGTGCAATGACAATAAAGTTGAATTCTATTCTATTCTATTTTTAACAAAACAAAAGAATCAATCATCATTCATACACAGAAGTGGGTCAGTGTACCAAAAAATCGTACTCTAATCAGTGTACTGTGAAAATTCTGGTACCAATACCAAAAAATACATACAAATAAGGACTTAGGTTTAGTGGCTAATTCTATATTAAATTTACCATGGGCCTTCAAGTATTGAATCGAAACATTCCACTAAATTAGAGGCTTAAGGACAACAAAGTCATTGCTGAGAAGTTACCATCACAAAGTCTTTAGCCCCAGAGAGAATTCGTGGTCAGAGCAAGAGGGACAGTTGGTTCAGAACTGCAATGGTCAAAGGAGAAAAGGTAAAGTTCACACAGGACATAAATTTAATATATCAATTTTTTGGTATTTGGCAAATAAAAATTATTCTGGTAATCTTAACAGACCTATAAGATTAAACAATTAGTCTTATTAATATTAGAACACCTTCACACTGATCTCAACTGTATATTTAAATTAAGGAAAGGGAGAGAGTTGTTTTTTTTATTGAGGATTATTTTAAAAATATACCACACACACATATATATAAGAAGGGATAGAAAAGATGTGTAAAATGACAGGTAAAACAAAAACAATGTCTAAACAATTTTCACTATATGGATCAACGCGTGTGTGTCCTTATATGGTGTCTGTGTGGGTGTGTGTGTGTGTTTGTTGGTGAGATTTTGTGGGCAGTTTAAATCCTCCAATAGCTGACCACAGTGGTCAGCCATGGTGGTCAACTTAAGTGGTCACCCCGCAGCCAACAACACACACATGCACACACACACACAGCACAAATACTGTAGACTCATCTTCATTAACAAAGAAACATTTGTATTGATCTGCTCTACAGCTGCAGCTCATGTTACAGCAAAGAAATATGTATGGGAGCTCTAAATGGGTTACACACATGCATTCACTTACACTGAAAAGGAACACATGCAAACACATTTCTTCCTGCCTTTCTCTCCCACTCACTTACACACACATGCACACACACCCACAGAGTGACTGGTCAGTCCTAAGCAGGTTAGGATGAGTGAATTAGTATTGATCATCTCCTTACAGCATTATCTGTGGCTACAATTCGCCTGTGGTGTAAGAACTGCTAAAATGTCGGGTGGTGCGTGCAAGTGTGTATATGTGTGTACAAATTCATGGAAATATATATATATATATATATATATATATATATATATATATATATATATATATATATATATATATATATATATATATATATATATATATATATAAGTGTGGATTCTATATATTTTTGTGTAGATGGGCAGAAAGAGAGACAGTGAGAAACATCTACAGATCTTTTAGCATCATAACTGTCATGGAGGAGGTTCTCCACAGACCTAATGCAACCATCAGTCATAATATACTGGCAAGGAGTCTCATTTCTGTGTGAGTATGCTGTCATTACTCAGAGAGTTTACATAAACTAATTTAATCTTCTTAGAAAAGCTGCTTGTCATTAATGCAAATTGCCAGATACATGGTAAGAGTGCAAACAGAGTTAGGAGCAAAGCAAAGAAACACCCAATGGTTAATTTGTTGTAAATAACTGTAGATCAAGGGTTTTGAACAGAGTTTTGGTTTAAAAATTTACAAGCAGCTGATGTCGTATCCACAGAAGATAACTCACTTGACAATTTCACATGGTTTTAATCAGTTTGTCCCAGAGGTTCAAGCAAAGACTTAATCCATGAGGAAACAAGACTAAACAGTTCTACTATTATGAAGGAACTCCGGAACAATTTATGGTAAATCAGATCTATAAATCTTTAAACCACAGTTGTTTTACTTTTAGACAGTAGAATAGAAATGTTTCACGTTTCCTGACTTCATGTTTCATACAGAGACATTGCTGGCAGATCACCACTTCCAGCCTTCATTTTCTCTTTAAATAATTGTTGCCTTATGGCAGGGGTCTCAAACTCCAGTCTGTAGGGCCGCTGTCCTGCAACTTTTACATGTGCCTCAGCTGCACCACCTGAATAGAATAATTAAGTCATTAGCAAGGCTCAGGAGAACTGATCTACACAAGGAGGAGGTATTTAAGACATTTTATTCCAGTGTTTTGTACCTGTGGCTCATCTAAAAACTGCAGGACAACGACTGGAGGACTGGAGTTTGACAACCCTGCCTTATGGGTAAATTAACTTATTGGGATTTATAAGGTCAGAAAAGATATATATATATATATATATATATATATATATATATATATATATATATATATATATATATATATATATATATATATATATAAAAGAAATTAAAAGAAGTTTTACTTTCTAATTTAATGCCTAAAAATTAGGCCTCTGCCCCTAAAGAGGAGGGCTGCTATGTGAGGCGGCAGCATGGAAGATTGAAAACTGAATGGAAATGTGAAAGGCGGTGTTAGATCCCCAAGGCACTTTGCCACAGGAGAACGAAGAATTTCTCTAACATGCAAGACGGATTCAAAGCAACATTCCAGGTATTTTTTTTGATGAGGGAATAACTTTATAACATGATGTAACGCTCAAAAAAGTTGAATTTACATATGCCTCTTCAATTATAACGTGAATGTGTGAATCCAGATAATTCTCACCCCAGTGCTCATTCTTTG
Organism: Gambusia affinis; assembly: GCF_019740435.1. Lineage (NCBI taxonomy): Eukaryota > Metazoa > Chordata > Actinopteri > Cyprinodontiformes > Poeciliidae > Gambusia > Gambusia affinis. The sequence goes on along the minus strand of NC_057891.1, from coordinate 9,201,976 downwards.
TTCCTTCCACAGGCGGTACAGTATCAAGTCCATTTGCATTAGAAGTGTTTTTACAAGCAATGAAATGTTTCGCGTGTCACTTTATAGAATTGGATAAGACTCTATGATGATCTTTGAAGATCATTGGTTACTAATGTTTATGCTTTTTATTATAGCTTATAAAAACAAGACCTTGTTTTCACTTGGTTTTGCCCAATAGTTGGAGTCGTGAGTGTTCTCGGTTATGGGTGTGTTGAGGGTGAGAGCAGTCGTTACCACAGCAGTGCTCGGTTCAGCATACCTTGACAATATAAAGCATGTTATTATATATTGTCTATATTATAATTTTTCGGTATGATGGCCATTGTTCAGTTACAAAAAGGTTAAACCATAACAAGAAAAGTTTTTTTACTAAAATACCTACAATCTAAAACAGAAAATTATTGTACCCCTGATCACATCCAGGGTTTGTTTTTCTTTTTATTTTAATCCTTTAGATGTAAAATGTTGCATGAGAGACATCGTCCGGTGCTACTCAATATACTAGATTGCCAGCGCTCAACTTCCAGAGACATCAGTCAGAGCTGGTCCAGTTTAAAAGCTCAAGCTATGACAGATGTCAGCTACAATCACACACACCATCCACCCTTCCACCTAAACACACCCAAAGTCCGTCTGTCCTTTGCGTCTACAGCAATATTACATCAGATTTACTTTCATTGGAGTAGAGTTAAAATCAAAGCTGGGCCCCCCTTGCCCACCCACCTCATCCCGTCAGCCCCAAGCAAATCCAATCAAAGCTCGATACTTTCAGTGACTGATTGGCTTCCAGTCCAATTGAATCTCTTCTGGAAGGGAAAAGGGGGCCACAGCCTTCCTTGCTGAGAGATATTATGCACTGGCAAGATAGTGACATGAAGAAAAGAGGGGGAGACAAAACAGAGAAGGAGAGGAACTTTAATTAAGATAGAGGGTGTATGATCTAGAACAGGGGTGGGCAATTGATGTTAGAGGACCATATATATATATATATATATATATATATATATATATATATATATATATATATGTATACTTAGATCTGTGTGTGTGTATGTATATGAAAAAATACATTAAAACAATCAATTTCTCTGATTTTATTTTTTTTAGGTATATGTTTGAGTAAAATGAAGATTGGTCTTTTGTTCTGTGTCAAAATGTTACAAGTCCTAATGCCTCAGATGTCTCAAGTTTTGCAGGAGCTTCCCATTGGCATGTTGGATGTCCAGCAGAGCAGTAGCTGCACGGCTCAATGTCATCAGCAGTTTAAGAGGTTGTTTCCAACAGACTGGCGCTACTACAAATCGACCTCATCCTCATCGGCCACATGTGACCACTCGGCACAAGATCGCCACATCTGGCTCGTCCTTCTCCACGATCAGCTAAGACCAGTGACACACACAGCTGAGGAGACTATTGGTCCACACAACAGACCAATACTCTGTTGTGCTTCTCGTAGGCAAACTTCCTAGGAGAAGCACAATTTGCATGCTCAGCATATTCCTCACCCTGACCCCTATCATGTTCAAAGGACTGTTAACCTGCTATAAATGGGCATATCACAATGCTACCAATGCCAATATGATAACATATTGGCATTGATATGAAAATATATTGTAGTAAAATATATTTGATGAAAATATATTTTGAGTCTCTCTATATATTGTGTAACCCAAATGTTCATAAAACTGTTATTTTTGACATGGAGTGTTTATATTTTTTTCAGTGTATACACTTAAATACACTTGAATATGTACATATCTATGGACCCCATGCAGTGTGATGTCATGTGTGCAAGATTCCACCAACATCTCCCGCAGAAAGCTGTTCTCTGACAATGACTGCCATTGATTTTAGCTGTTAAGTTATTAACATAACCTGCTAAATCTTAAATATATGTACAGTATTGTGATGCTAATTGTCAACGCTGGATAACAAGGTCAGAAAAAAGTTTTAATAAATACAAATAGTCAGAGAAGTAGTTCAGTTATTCTTACTTGAGTTTTACAAACTGAACTTGTAGATGTGATGTGGAAATCTGTGTTTTAGTTCAGTCAAAAAATAAAAAAGATGACCTACACACCAACTCTGACAGCTCATCAGCAGAGGTGTTTAAATTTACCACAGCGAACAATTATTTATGATCAACATAAGGAAATATACATTAAGCCTAAAAACATAACAAGTATCAGAGTGAATAAGTGCTTTTGGAAGCTCAGGGGAGAGTGGATGGTTGTCAGAGTTAAAAACCAAATACAATTCATCAGAAAACTCTGGAACTGGTGGCTGATGCAGTTTGTTTTGTTCACCGTGAGGGTCCTTGACCACACTATCTTACAATTACTAACATTAATAATATATACATCTCCAGGTTTCATTTAGTTAACTGGGGTTGTTCTTCTGCAGCAACACAGCATAAACACAAGGGGATGAAATAATATAGAAAAATTCAAATGACAATGATAAGGAACTCCATCCATCCATCCATCCATTTTCTATACACCCTTCATCCCTAATTGGGTCAGGAGGGTTGCTGGTTCCTCTCCAGCTACGTTCCTGGCGAGAGGCGGGTCACCCTGGACAGGTCACCAGTCTGTCGCAGGGCAACACAGAGACACACAAGACAAACAAACATTCACACACACACTCACACCTAGGGAGAATTTAGAGAAACCAATTAACCTGACAGTCATGTTTTTGGACTGTGGGAGGAAGCCAGAGAACCCGGAGAGAACCCACCATGCACAGGGAGAACATGCAAACTCCACGCAGAAAGACCCCGGGCCGGGAATTGAACCCAGGACCTTCTTGCTGCAAGGCAACAGCTCTACCAACTGCACCACTGTGCAGCCCAGGATAAGGAACTCAGAAACCCAAAATACAAACACTCATGGATCATGGTTCCTGTTCCTTATTTCCTGAAAGTAGCACATGTTTCACATCTATGTTAAAAGGAATAGTAAAAGCATTAGCTGCTTTTCCTTTAACTTTTTCTCATGTAATGCTTTATTTTATTTCTTTACCCCAGACTGTAATTGTTTCTCTGCTGCTTTCTCTGTGTATTTTTTATCTATCTTCAGGTGTTATCTGTCCATTTAAAGTGGAGGGCAATTAGCCCATCCGTCTCATTAATAATCCATTGTCAACCTGTTTAATTATTTACCTTAATTGCTGATTTAAGTTTCGCATCCCTTGACACAAAGGGCCACTCGGGAAAACAAACACACACTCACACAGAGGTCACTGGCTCTCAGAGGTGACGGATGGATTGAGTTTCCCTGTTGTCACTTAGCCTTTTATTTCCCCCTTTTTCAAATCTTTTGGAATTTCTCTTCTGTTTCTGTCTCCCATCCTTTCTATCTTTCTTGCTCTCTCTTGCTCTCTGTTCCTCTGTATGTGTGAGAGAGAGCAAACATGCAGAGTAAGATACTGTACTGGTGGATGTGAGAGGTTCTGGATCAATAAAGTTGATTGGGTGTAAATGAAAACAGAGCAGGAGATACTGAAACTATTTGTCACCATGTTGCTAATGAAGCAGCTGGCAACAGGGAATACAAATGGTTCTATTAGAAGGACAGATAAAGTCACAGGTTTCTATATTAAATGGGGAAAATTGACTTTTCAATCAGCCAAATGACAAGAAAAACTAAATAAAGCAAAATATTAATCTCAGGATTATTAAATGTTGCTTTGTTCTGAGTACTACTACTTTAAGGTAAAATTATATTTGAAGGTTACAGTTTTACCATTGTTACCATGACTACTGAACCAACTGTTTGGATTTATTTTAAATATAAAAGCAGATCTATGCAATAATACAGTATTCAACAAACAACAATTCGTTGAAGAATTCTGAAATCCACACATGGTCAGAATTACTGATGGCTCAAATATATACATACATACACCCAATAATTTTTGGGTAATTATGGGAGGTTGCAAGCACTTCATAAGGCATAATTCTGGTTGGATATATAACCACTTTTCTTAAACGTAAATTGCTGGCAAATCGGTGGTTTCTTGGCACAGAACCAGTTTGTAAACATAGTTCTCAAATTTTGGATTGGGTTTAAAGATTTGGGGCTCTTCAAAACAACTATCCTGTCAAGGAGTTGGCACAGTGTTGGCGGGGACTGGAGGTTAATGCAAAATTGACTCTTGGTGTGGAGAACAACAGCTAGCCCCCCCAGCAGAGACTGCAGTGAATCCACAGGCTGGCCGGCATGGCAACCGATGACAGCTCCCGCCCTGCTGTTTTCTTATCTGTCTGTTTTGGTCTTTTGTATATCACCTTGCATTGAAATACAATTATTCTACATAGTATTATTATTTTAATATTATAATGTTAGAAAATATTATAATTAATTTTACATTGGTCCATATGGGCTCTGTTACAGTTTGATTGATTATGTTTCTGAACAAAAAGGTTTTTCAGAAAAGTTGTTAGTTTGACAAAAAGGGCTGTGTTTTGAACTATAAGCCGCTACTTTTTTCCCACACTTTGAACCATGCAGCTTGTAGCCTGGCGAGGCTTTTCTGTGGATTTTTCTTCAACCACCAGGGGGCTTTTTAGCAGGAAGTGAATCATTGGAAGTCAAAATTGGAAATCAAAGAAGAAAGCACTAATTTACATTTAGAACAAGCATAAACTAGCAGCCGGCACGGTGCTAGTTTATGGAAACTACATGAAGAAGTTCATATGATGCAGATTTTATGTTGAGGAGGCTTATAGTAAGATATGCTCTATAGTCCAGAAAATATGGTCACTGATTCTTTTTAACTTAACTTATAACAATGGTTACAATGTAAATTAACTTTATTTTTGGCATAAAATTAAACAAATGCCCAGTTTAAATCACACAATATTTAAAATATGCACTTATTTACATCATAATGGTCAAATAATAAGATAAATTTGATAAGCTCCATTACAATTTATCTTCTGTCCTTTGTCCTTATTAAACAAAACCATCACAACTCAGAGGAAGTTAACCATATCTAAAGCTAATTAAAGATGATAGGTCTTATACCTGGGCTGCACAGTGGTGCAGTTGGTAGAACTGTTGCCTTGCAGCAAGAAGGTCGTGGGTTCGATTCCTGGCCCGGGGTCTTTCTGCATGGAGTTTGCATGTTCTCCCTGTGCATGGTGGGTTTTCTCCAGGTTCTCCGGCTTCCTCCCACAGTCCAAAAACATGCCTGTCAGGTTAATTGGTCTCTCTAAATTCTCCCTAGGTGTGAGTGTGTGTGTGAATGGTTGTTTGTTCTGTATGTCTCTGTGTTGCCCTGCGACAGACTGGTGATCTGTCCAGGGTGACCCCACCTCTTGCCCGGAACGTGGCTGGAGAGAAAATGGATGGATGTCTTATATCTTCTAAATAATATACATATACTCCAAACAACAGTTACAAGATTTTCCTTTTTTTTTTTTTGTTGCTTTTTTCCTTTCAAAATGTTACAATAAAAATACAACTGCTTGGGCGTGCTGTGGTGGCATAGGAGAAAGCACGACCCCTAAGGGTCGCGGGTTCGATTCCCGGACCCGCGACAATTGCCGCATGTGTTTCCCCCCTCTCTCTCCCCTGTTCCTGTCAGCCTACTGTCATATAAGGGACACTAGAGCCCACAAAAGACCCCCTGGAGGGAAAAAAAATACAACTGCTTTGCCTTCATAGGAAAAGAACTTTATACATAAACTTTACTTACTAAAATTTTTAAAGCACATATAAGATATGTGTTGATGATGTACTTTAATTTTTAAGGAAGAAAAGTAATAATTTACGAAAACATGTTGCTCAGTATTTTGAGAATCAAGACACAACATTGTAAAGTTGCAGCTGGCATAATATCCTGCAATTTTACTCCTCAATCCTAGCATTATTAACTTCACTAACTTGGTTAAAATTTTGCTTGGTGGATGTTGGGAAGTAAACATTAAGGACATGACTTTAATTACCTTCTAATTTACAGTTGTATTATGGTGTCGGAGTGTTCTGTTGATGAGAGCTTTTGAAATGTTGAAATCTACAAACATACAGGCCCACTTCTTATCCCACGCTGGCTTAGTTTCACCTGGTTAACTCACAGACAGGTCCTGGAGTGTGTTTGTGTGTGTGTGCCTGTTTATTTACCTGCCACACTGTGTCTTCGGAGCGCTAAAGCCTTCACACTGACCCTGGGGAACAGAACTAAAACACAAACACATACAAACAGCTCTCACACCCCCTCCAAACACACACACACACGCACCCACCCACACACACACACACACACACACATTGTGTCGTTTAATTTTACAGCATGAAAATAAAAGCGTTTCTTTTTCATACACTTACACATACACTTTCAGACCCCGTGAGTCCTCCTGTTAGCGCTTGGTTAGACATTTGGTTGTGACACACTGGAAAAAGGCGGCGCAGCGGAACAGACTACAAACAAACAACAACAGCCAGATGCCAAAACAGGAACAGGAAAGAAGAAAGGAAACTTACTGTGGTTCACTGGCCATTACTGTGCACAATGAATGTGGAATCCCTGAAATAAACAATCAAAGAGTGAACATGTGAGACATTTAATAACCAGGACTGTCACTTGTGAAATCAAAGTGCTGGACTAAAAAAGGAAGTTTAACTAAGATGGATGTACTTTGAGTCTTTACAAATCTTGAACTCTATACTAAGATGAAAACAAATCAGCAAAATGAGTCACACTCCTGAACTTTTTCCTAAACATTACAACCACAAAGTGCTGGAATTTTATGAGATATAGTGAGCTAAAATCACAGAGAAGTTTTTAAACATTCCTCATTTTGAATGTCCCCTGTGACTCCAAGGACTACAGGCCTCTGGGTCTAACCTCCCACATCATGAAGTCCCTGGAGAAACTCGTCCTGGAGCAGGTCCGGACTCTGGTCCAAACACAGTTGGACCGCTTGCAGTTTGCCTGCCAGCCCAAGCTTATGTTCTTTGACTTCTCGAGTGCATTCAACACCATCTGTCCGGCTGTACTAGGTGAGAAACTGACGGCGATGCAGGTGGACCCCCCCTTGTGTCCTGGATTGTGGACTATCTAACTGACAGACCACAGTTCTTGTGCCTGCGACAGTGTGAGTCAGACAGTGTTGTCAGTAACACAGGAGCTCCACAAGGGACTGTCCACTCTCCCTTCCTCTTCACACTCTATACTTCTGACTTCAGCTATTGCACTGAGACCTGACATCTCCAGAAGTTCTCAGGTGACTCAGCTGTGGTTGGTTGTATCAGAGAGAGTGATGAGACTGAGTACTGTGGACAACTTTGTCACATGGTGTGGACTGAACCACCTGCAGCTCAATGTGACAAAGACCAAGGAATTGGTGGTGGATCTGAGGAGGTGGATCAGGACACCGGTGACCCCTGTTACCATCCAGGGGGTCAGTGTGGACATTGTGAAGAACTGTAAATATCTGGGTGTCCACACCACACTGACAAAAAAACTGGACTGGGTCAAGAACACTGATGTGTACAGGAACACTGATGTGCCTCTACTTTCTGAGGCGGCTGAGGTCATTCAACATCTCTTGGACTTTGTTCAGGATGTTTTATGACTCTGTGGTTGTCAGTGCCATCCTGTATGTGCTGGGGCAGCAAGCTGAAGGTGGAGGACACCAACAGACTGAATAAACTGATCCAGAAGGCCAGTAACGTCGTTGGAGTGGAGCTGGACTCTCTGACTGTGGTGTCAGAGAGAAGGATCCTGTCCAAGATGCAGGTCATCTTGGACAAGTCTCATCGACTCCATGACGTGATGGTCGGATACAGGAACACCTTCAGCCAGAGACTCATTTTGCCAAAGTGAACCACAGAGCGCCACAGAAAATCATTTCTGTCTGTTACCATCAGGCTTTACCATCAGGCCCAAGTCTCTGCCAATTGATTCAGTTTCTTTCTGCGCTCATTTACAGGTTATTTATTAATTCATATATTGCATGTGTTTGCTTGTCATCTATTTATTTATATCTAGTCATCTTGAACTTATCACTCTTAGGTATATATACAGTATATTTTACAAACTTTATAAGATGGAGTAGCTATCAACAATTAAGCAATTTTCCCTTGGGGATCAATAAAGTATATTCTAATCTATTCTATTGTATTTTTAAAAATCTGAACCATCTGGGATTTCCAACATATTTTACTCTGATATTCTTAAATAAAACCTGGTGTAAACAATTGGATTCAGAAGTAAACAGTGTAACCAGAACCCCCTGAAGAAACCTTCCCTACTGTAAACATAGCCGCATCAAGGAGCTCAGTATGACCTCTAGACAGGCTTAAAATAGAAGTTAAGAAAAAATAAATTAAATAAAAACATTTTGATATTTAACAAAAAATTGTCAGAAATCTGAAAAAAATCTAGAAAGAATTTAAACCAGAAAAAAAGTTAGAAATCCTAGAAGTCAGAAATATGAGAAAAGTTACAAGTCTGACCCCACCTCCTGAAATTAAGGGGAAAAATAAAATCTGTGGAAAGTCATGTCTAAGAAAGAAATGTCAGAAATCTGAGAAAAACTGTCAAATTATGAAAAAAAAAAGTCAAAATATGAAATAAGACAGAATCTAAAATGTCAGAAAAAATTGCAGGTAACCAGCATTACAAGGATTGTCACACACCCTCAAGTATTTGGGAATCAAGTTAGACTGGAAAACTCACTGGGGATTGGATGTAGAAAGAAGACATGGGAGGAAAACTGAATTGCAGCACAGTCTATTGTGAAACATTTGAGAAGTGGCCCTAGAGATCTATGTGAATCCTCTCCGCCTTCTAAAGATTTCTGCTCACGTTTCCTACAGCAGAAATTGATATTATCATGCAATTGCCTGCTTTTCTGCTCATCACAGAGCTATTTCCCTTAAATACCCAGCAGTAGCTGGAAAATTACAGGTTAAAAAAGTCCATGTGCTTCCCATAAAAATATATACAGTCAATACAACAGAAAACCCTTCGAGATCATGTTTTATATTTGTTACAGTCATTTTTTTGGGCTGTTTGTATTGGTGTAAGACAACCTGCTAATAGGTTTAAATTTCTGAGAAAGTTCAACACAGTTCAGAAGTTAAGCTAACTTTATTCCCTCTTATTGGAAAGACACTTAAAGAATTGTGTGTTGAACTCAGCCATGGACTGAAGCACACTACACAAACAAGAGTTTCCCAGAATGCCCAGTTTTAGCTGGAAGGCTACAAGCATTTCAGGATGTTCCCCGCCAGCTGTGCACAGCTCCCACAAAGGAGGAATCACAGCTGGAATCCCCATGACTTCATAAAACAAATCATTTTTGCTCAGTGAAATGTCCTAATTCAGCAAACATTTTTTGAATATTTCTGTCAAAATAGTGTTTAATTTTTCTTCTGCTTTGCATCTAAACATGTCCCAAGTATTGTTCTTAGTGGGTTTGAATGCTATTTTGACCAGTTCTTCAAACCTTGGTTCTTAAACCAAGTTTAAGAACATATTCACATGTTCACATTGTGTGGTCATACATGTATTACTGTATTGCATTTCTGCATCGGTTTAATGAAGCAGTAAAACTGAGCTGTGCTGTGAAGGCCTATTGCAATGTTTTTGTTTTCAGTCAAATTACTGAAATAAAGTAACAGTCAATTAACAATGTGACTGTTATTGCTTTTAGTGCATTTTTTGTTCCCTTTTACTACTTTCTGTATTTTATTAATTTTACTGTATTCCTGTTATTCTATCAGGAATACAGTAACACTTTGTTGAATGTTTCTAGCCTTGTTAAAAGAGTTTGTTGACTGGAGTATTCTAAATGGAAGTTGATGTATTTTTTATTAACAAATGATTCTATTTTGGAGAACGTTGTAGGTATTTATTCTTTGTACTGTATGTGTGTGTAGGTCTTACTGTTTGAGAATGCCGGTGCACAAGTTCACATCATCTGTTTTTCATCTAACTTTTGTAACACCACAGCTCAACAGGCAGGTATCTATAGAACAATAACTGGGAGAGACCCAGAACTGTTTGGTTATTTATTTCTGATGATCAACATTTCCACTGACCACATAATTGTGCAAGTTGTAATTACTAAAATAAATTTTCTTAATGAAAACATGTCAGTTAAAAGAAAAACTCAAGCTTTTCAATAAAATCTTTTGCACTAAAAAAACTTACAGCATATTTCGCAAAACTTCAATTGAAAGACTTCTTTTGTCACATCACACGAGTCATGTGAACAACTGGATGCTACTGCTGGCAGAAAAGACAAAGAAAATGACTGGAAATAGGAAGAGGATGACGGTGTGACAAGTTTTTTTAATGATTTACTTGAATAAACTCATTCATGGTTTCTAATTGCTGTTTCTTATTTAAGGAGTCAAAGGCTTTTTTTGTTAAACTATTTCACAATTGTTTGCTTGTGGTAGAAAATGTGAACTCAGGTCCCAGATCAAGAAGTCTAAAAGGGAAATAATAAAGTATTCCATCCCTAGCTCTCATTTGCATTTCCTAACATGTCATTTCCTTCAGGTTTAGCTTAGCAACTAGCTAAAAGAGATAGAAGTAAAACACAGAATTATTTATTCTGACATCAGTCTGACGGCTGAAGGGAAGAAACTGTTCCTCAGCCTCAACCTGCTCTGACTGCTCCTGAGCATCCTGCCTGAGGGAAAGGGGTCAGGATGGTTGAGTCCTCATGATGTTGAGCATCGTCCTTCTGCATCGTGACTTGTAGAGGTCTATGGTGGAGGGAAAGCTACTCCCTGCAGTCCTCTGTGCAGCAGTGCAGCTGCCGTGCCACACAGTGATGCAAGTGCAGAGAACACTCTCCACCACACAGCAATAGAAGCTCCTCAAGACTGAGTTCCCAAGTCCAGCTCTCCACAGCTTCCTGAGGAAGTAGAGACACAGGAGGGCTTTCCTGACCAGACAGGAGATGTTGGGGCTCCAGTGAGGTAATGGTGTCATACAGCTTCTTCGATGCTTTTTTTGCCGTTAGCACCCGGTGGGATGTAAACAACAGTGATGAACACTAAAGTAATCTCCTGTGGCAGATAGCATGTTGACATTTCACTGTCTTAAGTTCTATTGTCTCAGAGCAGCAGCTTTTTATCAGTCCACAGTTCATACACTAAACTTCATTCATGTGCATGAATGAAGATTGGTCAAGAACATGAAAGACCACAGGGGGTCCTCCTCCTGTGTTTTTGGACGTGGTCGGCTCGGCTGAGTCTGGCATGTTGTTGTGCAGCCAGTTTTCTGTTAGACTAAGAACAGCAGAGTTCTTCTCTGTAGAAACACTCAGCCTCAGATGTAACAAATCCACTTTGTTATTCAGCGAGCAAACATTGACCAGAAATAGAGTTGTAATCAGTGGCTTCCTAGTCTTCAGCTGGCCCAACGTGTCTCTTCTGTCTTCGGCCACAACGTTTCCGTTTGACCGTTGTTCCTCACACTGTGCTGCGCCCGTCTGTTGTTCTTAAGAGCTGCTGTCTGCCAAGTGTGGATTTCAGCCACGGTGGTGTATTAACAGCTGAAATGTCTCCAATAGCCATCATTTCGTTTGAGCTGTTCTTTAGCCATGAACATGGCATTGAATTAGTGCCTAAATCAGCCATATATGAATTAAAATAATGCTGAATTCCAGGAGCTGTTTCTATGGCTGCTGCACCTCTATGCACTGCCATGGTAACATTATTTGACAAGTTTGATGTAAACAGTGCAATTGCATAATTTGTGTTTCTTAGACATTATCGGAATATTGGCAAAATTTTGCACTAATTTGTAATGGAAGCACAGATAGTGAGATAGACTGAAATATGTTGAGTTCAAAGTCAGGGCTTCGAAAGTGAATGTGCAGATATAAAACTCCAGGGAGAGTTGTGCTTTTTATATTTGATTATCTGTAGATCGAGCTGTTAAAATGATCAATTTTAATAGGTATGTTTATAGAGTGGAACAGGCTTGCTTTCATACACCTAATTATAGAGGGTCACTATTGTGATATGATAGCCAGGAAGTATCATCTCCCTCGCGCCTTGAAAGATTCCCTTAACATGGCCTGGTTTCAACTGACGGACAAAAATGTATGTGCAAGTCCCTGTTACATGCGTTTTAGATTAGTTTTTCAATTGTTGGATTTTATTATAGTTTTAAGCTTATATTCTACAAGCGGTTGATTTTGTGAAAATATAGGTTTGATATGTTGAAATGTAGTAACTCACTGCTGATTGAGCCACACTGTAGTGTAGTGTGTAGTTAGTGTAGTGTGTAGTGTTGTGTAGTGTAGTGTAGTTAGTGTAGTGTGTAGTGTGGTGTAGTGTAGTGTGTAGTGTAGTGTGTAGTGTTGTGTAGTGTTGTGTAGTGTGTGGACGATGCAGTAGAATTGTGAAATGTTTTTTCTCATAATTTGCTTTCAAGTCCTTTTCTTGCATTTAAGTTAGTGAAAAATAATTCTAAGCATATTGAAATATAATACACTGAAATTTTGTTTATTTTAAACCCTTCAATGTTTTCACACTGACTGTATAATTCCAATGTGTTCATAAGTCACCCACAGTGTCTATATGCATTACCAGTGAGTTGGGACTGTGATTGCTGATGAACTGTGTGTGTAAGTCCATTTCCAGAAAACAATGCTCTCCCTCCCCCTCTGTCTTTTTATTAGGCAGCAATACACTTAAAGTCTCAGCCAGTCTGAGAAAGCAAGAGGAGACAGTGCTCTGCTTTAATGTCACTGTAAAGAGATCAGAACTGCACACACACAGAAGAACAGACTGTGTTAGTGTGAAAGAATGAAGAATAAAGGAAAGGACAGAGGCCAAGAGTGACAGTCCTCCAGACTCCAAATATCTTTTATACAATTAGAATCTACAGTAAGCCTTTATCAAAACACATACTGGAAATCTCCTGTCTGTTGGGTTTATTTTTCAATTACTGGGAAATTTACTCCATTTTTCTTTTTTTTTTTTTTTGCATCCCAACATCATCATATTTCCACAGATTTCTGCATTTTTATGAGTCCTGTGATACATAGAGTGCAATAAAGTGGACCTGAATATCTTTCTGTATTATTTTACAATAATTTCAAGTGGATCAACTAAATGTTGCATTGTTGGGAATCATTGTCAGTGATAATATGGTTAAACAGTTCTAGTCATTTTAGCAGGACTAATTTGTAGTGAGTGGCTCATGTTGATCTGGTCTATGAGTTTCCCAAACCTTTTTAGGCTGAGGACCATTTAGCAAACATTACATGATGCCCAGTTCCTTGGCTTGAGATTTCTTTAAATGAGCAGAGAAAAACAATATACACAAACTATGTTTTCTTTCAACTTGATATTTGTTTTGTTTTAGGCGTTAAGATGCATATATTCAGCATGCACTGCTCACTGCCTCATCACTGTCATGTCACTCACACAGCCACAGCAATGCTGTAGCTCATAATGTTGTCCTAAAAGCCAAAGTTTTGCTACTCATCCTGAGAAACTGAAAACTATTCCTGCAAACATACAATGTTTTGATCATATGAGTAGTCCTGCTGTGTTTTTTTTTTTTTTCACTTTTCTTTCCACCTTTTCTTTTAAATGGCCCCCCAAAATGAATATTAAGCCTTAAAATTACACGTGTTTAGTCTTTATACAATAGAGTGTTACAGTCATGGTAATACAATAATAAAATAAAATAATGACAATGAAGCCATAATATTACAAAAAGAAAAGTCAGAGTCTTACGAGAATAAAGTCAAAGTATTACAACTTTATTCTCATTATATGAAACTTTTCTTGTAATAGTATGACTTTATTCTTACATTATTTCAACTGTGTTCTCATAACATTTTGACTTAATCTTGTAATTTTACTTTTTTATTTTTCTTAGTGTGGCCCTAATTCTCCTTCATAGTTAGAACTTATTGTAGGATATAAATGAAAAAATACACAAAATTCAAATTTGACTGAAATGTGAGTGCCATCCACTGACAGGTACAAAGGAAATGATTGACAGGTTCTCATGACCCCCATGTGCCACAAGGTGAATAAATGTTTGTGAAGAGGGTAAAAAATATAAAATAAAATATATCTAAATATAAAGATATGGTATTTTGTTGATTTTGTAGAGTGGATGGAGGAGCAATAACTGCCAAAATATTACATCTGAAGCTTTTTCCCCCAAAAAATAAATAAATAAATAAATAAATAACAGCCTTTTGCAGATTTCTTGATAAGTTAAATATAAAATTATTAAAAGACAAAATTAAAAGATTTACAGATAATTCTATAAATGTTCATGTTAATTAGGCTAAATGACAAATGACAGGTTTGGAATCGTGACCAACAGTGATATAGTGAGCTGACATGAACGTCATGGATTTGATTTGAAAAGCGTTTACTTCAGTCAATAAAGACTTGAGACTTTCCTCTGAATCAGAGACTTGTGACACTTGGACTAGAAAAATGACTTGGACTTGAAAAGATGACATCTCTACATGTAAAGGTCAACTTGATGTTTCCGACATGCACAAGCCAAATGGCTTCTTATGAAATGTGTGGATGGACAGGAAAAAACGAGTTGCTTGGCCACAATAATAAGAAATCTTTAGGGGAGCGAAGTTGAGGCTTTTAAAATTAAGAATGCATTGCAAACTGCATCAGCATACCGTCTTTTGAATTTTAACTCTAATCTAATGTGTGAATTTTCTTCCTGTTAACATGTCTAAGATTCCTGTGGGGTGACAGAAATCTCTGGCTCTGTGGTTGTGTGTGTAAGTGCCTTTGGAAATGGCTAGCTCAGACTGTAGCTGCTGGCTGCTGATGGATAACCTCTCAAGTGTCAAAATGACCGCATCAACTCACTGTGAGCCACACACACATACGTTCACAAACCTCTTTTGCTTTCCCGCACACACAAAGCCACAATGCATCTTGGGAACCATTAAGGTAACCGGAGACCCACCGCAGTGGGCAAAGGACACAAACACAGGGGGAGAGGAGGAGGGGGAGAGATACAGATAGCTGATAGAGACAAATGAGGTCCAGCTTCAAGAGACTTTTTTTCCATTGAGTTCTACTTACTATTGGGATGACATGGAAAACCACTTCAGGAGCACCAGAGTAACAAACTGAGGTCAGAGTCAAAACTAAGGCAGGTGTGGGACACAAGTTCTATACAGTTGAAATGGGGAAAATAAAATCTAATTTTACACCAAACAGCTTACTGTCTATTATCAGTATATTGTTGCCATTTTTTTAATTTTTTTTTTCAAAAATAAAGACTTGATGTACATGTATGTAAACATGGGCATCACTTCACCCCTTAACAGTCACCCCCAAAACGCTTAGGGTCCATGAGGATACAGATGTCCTCAAGATAGTTAAGAGGTCAAATGAGAGACTTTCTTCCTGTAAGTAAGTAGAAGAAGGTGGATCACCTGAGATACTTAAAGTCCAGAAAAACAGAGGATTTGGAAGTGAGGTGAAGAAGCTTGTGAAGCAGGTTGGAATGAGTATAGAAGAGTGTCAGGTGTGATAAGCATGTCAGCAAGAATGAAAAGAAAAGTGTACAAGACAGCAATGAAACCAGTGATGGTTTAGACTAGAGCTGCACTAATCCTCTTTTTTCACTTCTCATGCCAAAACATATATCTGAGGTTTAGAATGGACTGATACCAAACCAATGCAGAAAAGGTGGTGAATTGACTTAAAGGGTTTCTCTGTTGAACACAGATATAACTGTACTGAAGTACAAGTTTGTCTGATAACTCTGAACCAGTACAGCACATTTAAATATACCAGTAGCTTCACAAGCTTGGTCAAACATGTTGAAATAACTTTAATTTATGAAGTCAGTGCAATTTGGTGTATAACAGCTGATGTACACCAAATAATCAACCAACTGAGACACACAAAAACAATAAATTGTCTACCTTGGTCAAACATGGAAAAATAAATGGCAACAAACCCTGTTTAAAATGTGTCTGAAAGTGAAAATAGGAATTGTAAATATGATGTAAAATTAATAATAAAAGAGCTAAAATAATAAGAAAAAAACAATAGCTTCATTTACTTAGTTGATAAATATTTAAAATAAACACCTGTCATCTCTTTCCAATTGTTTAGTGCAATTGTGTAAACATAATTAAACATCCCTTATAAAAGCAATTTAAGACAAAAGATTTCCTATATAATTTCGTTCTTTTACTTTTAAATCAGATATGGTCACTGCTTGTCCAGTTTTGTGTTCAAGCAGATTTCTCAGGCTTCTTAAGTTCAGGCTTAAGCATGACTGGAAAGTTTTGCCGGGTTTTTGGTGGAGGGTGTGTGTGAGAAAGACATCACTGAAGTTTGTTATATAGTGATTTACCTTGTCCCTGCTGTAACGGTTGTGGAAAGGAATCAAGGAATCACTCTGGAATCAAACTCTGCGTTGGTTTAATCCCCCTATAAAACAGTGTGGGACACACACACCCACTGGGTTTGATACATGCAGTCCCAGTAATAGACCTGCGGCCCAACAAGCACATTTTGGAGGGAAAACTTTATACAAGTTCTATTAACGTAACAATTTAATTTTAAACAACCCCAAAGCTTTGCTTAAAACACTCAAACAATTAACATTACTTTCTATGAAGAACAAAAGCTGTGAGAACTATTTTTAACATTATAAACATTATTAAAGTGAGAGGTAGCATTAGCATGCATCTTACCAGCAGCTCAGTTTGGCAGCTTCTGCCTGGCTGCTGCAGCTACGTCACAGAACCCTGCTTTGAGTAACACTAATAACCGTCCCTCCAGAACACTATTTACATTAGGAGCAAAAAAATAAAAGGAGTATAAAACAGAAATAGCCTGCCACAGTCCAAAAGCAAATAAAAATGTTTTGAGAAGGTTCATAAAATAAAATATAAATAAAAAAAATTAACTCGGCTACACTGCCACACAATGCAAAACAGTAATAAGTGATATCATATGAAAGTAAATTGAAACTGTTCTCTTTAGTTATCTTGTATTGTTTTAATCCCCAAAGTGGAGTGCTGGAAAAATACATTGAAATAGTACCTAACCCTAACCTTAACCCTAACCTAAACCCTGGCAAAAGTAACACAGCTCTCCAACATACTACACACTTAAATTGAACTGAATTGAATCAAACAATAGGTACAATATTTTCAGTGTTATTCAATTGTATTCTCTTGCTGAAGTCTTTCTTGCACACTTTTTGTCTCCAAAAGAGAATCAGGTACTTGGCACCTTTGCATGAAACTACAAAGTTTTCCACCTTTCAGGATTTTCTTTGACAATTTTTTTTTATCAATTCAGCAATATTGCTGGGCAAAGATTCACACACTTAAAAAGGTTAGTGTGTTTGCGTGCGTGTGCATGTGTGTGTGTTTTGCTTTGAGACACTGTTCAATATGTTTGCTGGAACTAATTAAAAGCAAGTCGTGGTGGTGGCATCGATGGATTTGTTTTTAATGATGCGAGCAACGGTGAATATGCAAAATGCCGCAAACGCAGCGATTTGATGGCATCAACTTGATTGCCTTATTGATTTTTATCAAACCTGACATCACATTTGAATAAATATTCACATATTAGTATGTAAGGGAGACTATATATGCAGTGAAGCTTTGAGAAATTCAACAGTATATGTATGATCTATGTCTTTATGGGAGATGCCTTCATGACACTGACAACAAACATTTGCTTTTTGTTTTTCATTCCATTATTTTTGTTCTTCCTTTCTTCATAAAGCACCAATTGTTAGGTGATATAATCCAAATTTGGATTTGAACAATCTCAGATAATGAGACAAAATGTTGCACTCATGAGGAGTTTTATACTGACTAGTTAGTGGGACATTTTCTTTGTAAAAATTGAGATAAAATGAGGTTCAAAACAATTATTAAAACAGTTTTGCCACTACATAATATGAGACAATGAGTATTTGTTTTTTGGATGTGTTTGTAAATAAAATATTCCAACATTTATATTTTCCTTTTTGCCTTCCTTCCTTTCTTTCTTTCTTTTTTCTTCCTTTTGTCTTCCAGTGTTTGCAGTTGTCTACAATCAAAACATTGTTGTCATCAAACCTATTCAAAAGTATTATGAATTAAATAGAATGTTTCCACACAAATGCACACATTTAGACAAACACACAGAAACACATGGGACCAATTATCACATTTGCCCTGCTCCATTTTCCTCCTCCTTTATCCATGGCTTGACAGAGAAAGTGATGCACCAAATTCCGAGATAGTTTCCCCTCATTAGCCTTTGATGGCATGAAGTTTCTGCTTCTGCATGTCCATGGTAAACAATGTGGTCGGGTTGTTGGGTTCTTGCAATGCTGTCCTCTCTAAACAACACTCTGCTTAAAACTAATGCAAAACTGGGCACATATTCTGTGCTGTAACACTAACACTTCAATGGAATGTATTCACTAAATATATGTCAAATAAAACTGCAGTTTCTAATTTCACTAAGAATAACTACTCAGCTTTGAATTTCATTCCCATTTTGGTCAATTTAAAAGTGTTAAATTAGAAAATAAAGCTTCTTTTGAGTTCTATTTGAGATACATACGTATATAGCATTTTTTAAACAACTGCAGTTAACTCTTAGTTGATTATGCTATAAAATTGCATTGTGTGCCTGTAAAACACACAACCCTTCCTCCCTACATAAACTTCTTACAGCATGTTTTAGAAAATGTGCCATAACTGAGGTCAGATTTGGTCTGATCCTCTTATTCACACACCAACATAATTTTGTACTAGCTTGCACAAATATTCACTCATACAAGTGTATACATAATACCCCTCAGGTTCAGTCCCCTTCTTATGTATTTCAGATCTCAGTTTTGAACTCGGATTTCAGTGAAAGAATCTAAAATTCAGCTTGATTGGGGAGCTTATGGCAGGAAAGTAAAGAGCTTATACACAGTGATCAGACAGAAGGCTTTTCATCTGATCTTTTTTTGTTCTGTTTATTCAGAAACTCAAAGGTCACATCAACTGCTGTATTTTAGCAGCTGGTAGGAACAGACATAGCGATTACTCACCCCTTAGTCTCGGCACAGTGACTCTTGTGAACAGGGTCTGACATGTCAGGCTCTGATGTCGTGGGAGAGCTCTTGATCTACCAAGAGATAAAAAGAAGAAAAGAGAAGAGAAATAGTTGAAAAAACTAGTATAGAGGATGGATGGGAAATAACTGGAGGATAAAGAGATGATGTGTTTCTTTAATAATTACTACTTTTATTGAACCTTTGGAAGCTGCAATTTGTCAAAACTGACATTTTGTGTGTTTGTTGGTAGACATAAATGCAGCAGCCAAAGACAGCAAGTAGATTTTGTGTTTTTTAATGAAAATTAAGAACAAAAACTCACAACAAAAACCATGAAGACACAAGGAATGCAGGGAACCAGAGTAGAACAAAACACAGAAATTCAGAAACAAAATGATGACAGGGAGATATAACAGACGTTGACGATAGGAACCAGCAAGGATGAACTGAGAATGAGTTTTATACAGCAGATGTTGATACTGAACAAGGAACAGACAGCTGATTAGAAACGGGTTACAGGTGTGAGGAGAGAGCAGAAGACAGGCTGACAAGAGAGAGAGTGAGAAAGAGAGAGAGGCACGGGGGGCGAGGGAGAGTAAACAAGGCAACAGAAAATAAATCTAACACTAAAGAATAACTAGACCAAAGAAACAGTTAAGGTAGAGAAACGATGAAGAACTAGAAACAAGAAATAAAGTAGAATCACTAAGGAAGAACAAATAGAGAAAAACTAAGGAACAAAAAAATGACAAAACCCAAAACAAGTCAGAAACCCCAGAACCTAACAATAACTGTTAATATATTTTGTGTTTGTGCTAATCACAAATCATTTTCTTTCAAATTATTATTTAAACTATTTAAACTACTATTTACTTGTTTGTGCACCTGGCAGCTGGGTGGGCTGGTTTATGGGGGCTAAAATCCTGGAGATTAAATCTTCTTGTGATACATGTTCCAAGTTAATCAAAGCGATCAGTGACAAACTTAAGAAGGACATTTATTTGATCCTGATTTTGAGCCCTTTCATTAATCATAAACAGTTCACTCTTTTCAAGCTCATTTTGAATACAGTGAATATTCAGAAAACAAAATATCAAGTTTAAAACAGAACATGAGCCTGACCAGCACAGAAAAGACATGGACATAACAGGTAGGCATTGTTTGCTCTACATGGGTGTTTGATGCTGATAAGTTATGAAGTGAGAAACCGCCAATAGCAGAGTTGCCTCAGAACATTCAAGTCTTTCTGGATGTTGCTACATATTCCAGGATCACCTCCTTTAAATCAGCAAGTCCCAGACCTGTGGAGTTTCCTCTTTTAAACACTGTTGCTGCTTGATAACACGCTTTCTTTTTGTCTTCTGGATCCTCACACACATAACCACAGCAGGTGGAGGATTGAGATAATCTGATTCGGTTATGAAAAGGCGTATATAATATGGCTGGGAAATCCAAGCAATGTTGCAAAGAAAAATTGGTTGACAAACTGTTCAAGAGGACTGTTCAGAATTTGCAAACAGAAATAAATTAGCAAAGAGAATAACAACAAAGATGCAAATCAACCTTCAAAGAACTATTTCTAAGGGAAAAGAAGGAAATGGGAAATTTACAGTCATAGTGACAAGAAAGTACACCCTCGGTTGATTTTGGTGATATGAATGATTAAGTATCACTAAAATAAACTGAGGGTGTACTTTCTTGTCACTACGAACGTAAATGTCCCATACCTCAAGTTTATAAAGCCTCAAAACAAAATTTCATTACTGATTAAAGCCGAGGTGAAGCTGATAAGAAAAAAAAGGAAATCAAAGTATGTCAACCCTAGACATACAAACTATATAGAACTTCAAATAAAACGGTGGTGTAACATTTTTGTCAAGATAACTGTAAGATGGATGGAACCGTGAAATTCCTGGCTTTGAATCTGCCTTGGGAAGAGGCTTCTCTTGTGAGGAGTTTGCCTGTTTTCCCATTTTCTTTAGGTATCAGACCATTACTGAGTAATCAAGAGAACGAGGCTAATCTGGGAAATCCTAGCAGGTCTGCTTGGTTTTTGGGACACAAGTTCAGTTGGATTAAATCAGGGGTCTCAAACTCCAGTCCTCAAGGGCCGCAGTCCTGCAACTTTTAGATGTGCCTCTGCTGCACCACCTGAATGGAATAATTAAGGTTCTGGAGAACTGATCTACACAAGGTGGAGGTAATTAAGCCATTTCATTCCAGTGTTTTGTACCTGTGGCACATCTAAAAACTGCAGGACTGCGGCCCTCGAGGCCTGGAGTTTGAGACCCCTGGATTAAAAGAAAGAAGATTAAAGATGTGTTGCTTGCTCTTTCACTCTGCATTGTGACATTGGGCTGGTTGTCAGTCCAAAGTCAACAGTCCTACTACATGTGAAGCACATCACTTACAAAATGATTTCCTTGTGTGAACTGCAAAGGCTCAAATTAAAGATGTAGCAAACAGTGTCTAACTACATAACTTTTTAAAATAAAAGCTTTTGGTTTGAAAGTCAAAAAGAATTATTTAAATATTTATAGTAAATAATCCCACCGTTGTGTAAATTGAAGGATAGTGTTAGCTGCATGATAATGCACTACACATATTTCTTTGACATGCTAAATTGTATCAGCAGCATCCTAGTTTGCTTGCTTCATAATTAATAGTATTATTGCCAACAGGTACATTAAACTAAAAACAGATCTGACAAATTGCTCCATAATGACATATAATACAGACTACATGATATGAACCAGCACTTTACAAGCAATGTTTGCATCACCACCTAGACAGACTCAGGTCTCTTTAATCTTAAAACAAGATTTTTGAGACTGAAGGTTTGTGGTCCTGACGGTCAGCAATACAGGAGCCCCACAGGGAGCCATACTCTGACCTCTCCTTTTTACTTCGTACACATTCAGGTCTTCAGGTGTATCAGAGATGTACAAGAGGCCGAGGACAGAGATCTAGAGGAGCACTTGGTGGCATGGTGTGGAAACAGTCATCTTATTTTGGATGTGACTAAAACAAAGTATATCATTTCAGATTTAGAGCGAAACAGAGTAAGGTCCAATCCTGTTTCCATCATGGGAGAAGAAGTGGAGAGTTGGTAAAGCAAAACAAAAACCTCAGTGATCACCTGGACAACAGACTACAGACTAGTCAGTAGTCAGTACAGACTACAGAAGATCCTTCCTGCCAACACCATCTAATATTGTCCAAGTTTGAGGAAACTTGGACAATATTAGTTGCAACTAGTAATTAGTAATTTTTAATAGTTGATATTTTGTCTTAGAACAAAGTGTCAGTATAAGTCACAACAGACGTAGATAGTTGTCAACCTTCACACATTACTTAGAATAAAATAATCTGTTGTTTTATCTTTTTGGATGTTTGTCTTGATGCCAGTGTTGTGGCTCTGATACCAAGATTTTTGGGAATCAGGGGCTTTATAAAGTACATTAAAGACATCTCAAACTAATCTTAGTTGAGGTTAATAGGTATAATCTGTCATGTTTTTATTCTATATTTAATTTTTTGTTATTCATAATTTTATCATATTCATTTTTGCTGATTATTTTAGATATTTTTTAACTTTGAAATAATCTTTGCACATGGTATTTGTGTTGAGATTCTGAATTATTTGTTTTGGTGTTTTTTGTATTTTATTGTTCACAACATCTAGTATTAGTTTTGTTTTATAAGTTTTATTAATTTACTAGCTGGTGTTAATTTTGATGTCAGATCAGCCATACAATCACAAATGTAGGCGTTAAAGAATACCCTGGGAGAGCCCAGTGGGAGGCTCCTGACCAGCTGACCCCTGCCTTGTTTTAGATGTAACACTCCTCCAGCTGCAACTTCCTAGGTTAAAGTGGGGTCAAACAATGAAACAAGTGCCATCAGTGCTGGGATGAAAGCAGAAATGTTTGTAATGCACTACATATCTCACCAGGAGAAGTTAGAAAGCACTTTTCAGACATTCTGCCTAAAAATGCAAAAAGCATTAATTGAGAACCAGAAATATAGAAGGAAAATACAGAACAGTGTGTGTGTGTGTGTGTGTGTGTGCGTGTGTGTGCGTGTGTGTGGGCGTGTGTGTGCGTGTGTGTGTGTGTGTGGGCGTGTGTATGTGTGTGTCATTGTGTGCACTGAATTGTTGAATAAAGACATATGAGCTCCACAGCTAATATATTCATTTAAATCTGTTTAGCGCTAAGTTGTACTTAAGTGTAAGTGTGTATGCATAATTGTTATCACTTTATTGCCCTTTGATGGTCTGGCAACATATTTCAGGTGAATTCATAAATGGTCAAAGATATGAAAAACTACTCAGCTGATATAATAAAAAAAACAGAGATGAGTGGAGCTTAGTTCTAGAGGCAGCTTGGAGTCTTCAGTGTTTGCAGTAAGATGCTACATTTCTGCTTTATGTCTGTTGTGGAGAGTGAATTTAAAAGTTAAACAACTTCATGAATGAGGCTGACTCTTTTCTGGGATTATCTATGAAAACCCCACTGGAAATCATATTGCACAGAAGAATTCTTAAGAACATTATGGTCCACCCTGATCCTCTCCAAGAGACTGAGGACAGCCTGTTGTTGACAGTCGACCATTAGAGGAGATTGTTCCTGCCAACAGCTACCAGCAGCTATTTGAAGAACTTTGGACATGTGTCCATTTGGGATTGAAAAGGTGTTTTTGAATTGAATTAAATCTGAATACTTTAAAAAACCAAGAAAAGCAGTTGGATTCAAAGGGAGTTTTAAGCAGAGGACTTGTTTTACCATAACTGATTTAAATTAGAGCAAAATAAATGGGACAGCATTTTGTTAAATAAACACCGATACTGTTGGCCAAACAGAAGAACAGGTTATATAAGGATCTCCAGGGAGCTGTGCCAGTTTGAGCTTAAATGGCAGAAAAAAAAACTGATCAAAGTTGTCCAGATGTGGACATGTGGGTTTATTCTTACTTACTGTATAATTTCATGCTTCCTAATATTATTAATCAGTTAGTTCATAAATGTGGGGAAGGGCTGTTCTGTGAGGCGGAAGCTTGGAACTTGGAAACTGTATCTCCAAGGAGGAGCTTTGTTTGTAGCTCCACCCAAGTGTTTTGCACAGCTTAACGGTTGCCACAGAGATTAAAAGATTTCTCAAACATGCGTGAAAGAATCCAAGCAACACTCAACGTACATTTTTGATGAGGGAATAACATTATAATATAGCATAAAGCCCAAAAAGTCAATTTTACACAATACTGCCCATATAAGCACTTGATTGAGCTGGTATATCACGTTTGTTACTGTAGTGACATAATGTAAAAATGTTCATAAAGAACTTAATTAGCTCACAAACTGGTGATGCTTATTATCTCCTTTCAGTTTCTTGAATGTAGTGCCACTACACCCCTTCTCTGACTTTCAGGTCTTTTATTTAAAAAAGCTGTTTTTAGCCCTCTTCGTTCCAAACCATATTAATATTTCTTCTGCCTTAATGGGCAAAATGGATGGTGCATGTCTGTAAATCATGATGTGACAGACGTCCTGTGTGTGTGAGGCAATGTCCCTTAAGTCTTGTGGTTAACAAAGAAGTCATGCAAAGAGGTCCCTCACCCTCTTCTCACTCTTCCTCACCCTCTTCCTTCCCTTTTTCATCATTAATCCCCACATTGTGGTACATGTGGTCTATACCCATTAGCGACCTTATGTTCTCTCTTGTAAATTGTGTTTCCTGACTTATTTATTGGCTCGTTTAAGACTGTTGTATCCTTTTGAGGTAGAAATTTCTCCATTTGATTGGTCACTTCAACTGGGGCCTTTCACTGTAATTAAAAATGTTTTTCGGAAATTTTTATTTTTTGTGTGTGTTGAGGAGGGTGGGGGTTGACACAACATGTTTGCACACTTACACAGAACTAAAAGCATCTAGCAAAGCCTTAGGGGTGTGAATATCTAATTAAAATGTTCTTGACTGTCAGGAATCATCTAGTATGTCAATTATTGACTTTTGTACTCTGGAATGATGGGTAATGCTTGGAATTTTTGGTTTGTCACAATGAACAATAGTGAATTTTACTGAGAATAATAGTGTTAAAGTCAAAGTGTTTTTGGGATATATTTTCTAACATTTCATGATGATGGAACTTTCCTACATTACAAATAAATCAAATAAAGTTACTAAGTCCTAAAACATATTTATACTGAGAGCACACCAAACATTTGGAAAAAAAATGATTCTTTAAATATATTTTCTCTCTTTGCTGCTCAATCAGTTCAACATATAATATCTTGTGTTTTTCAGGTTGTACACCTTTGTGCAAAAGTTTTAAACACTATTCATCCAAAGAAATTAAAATTAAATTAAAACACTACTAGAAAGATTGATTCATTAGAAGAGAAACAAGTTTGTTAGAGGTGTTGAGAAAGTACACATTTGGTGCTCGTGGTCACTGAATTGTGCGTACATGGGACATTCACTGTGCTTATGGAGCATAACATATGCGCATGATGAATATAAATAGTGCTCCTATCTACTTTTCACATAAATCTGGCACCATAATTCTGCACATCTGTCAATACTCTCTTCTCAGGGTCGAACCAATCTAGTGAAATAACTGTCTAACTTTTGGTATGACAATAAGACAAAACCTTTCCTTACCTCCAATAACGATCTAAGAAATTGACTGAATGCCCAAACCATGTGCAGTTATCAAAACATGAGCACTAGATCCATATTTCAGATGGCAAAGACAACTTATCAGCACATTCAGACACAATCACAGGAGACACTGTGATTCCATTAACCAAAAATGTCCTATATTGAATGTATTCACATAATGGAAACACTTTTATCACGAGTCACATGAGCAATTGCCGGATGTTACTACTGGTGAAAACTACAAAGAAGATGACAGGAAGTAGTAGGAAGATGGTAGTCTATTTTTGTTTTCTTTGCAGCTGGCTCCACCATAGCTCTCACCATAGCACCTTACAGTTAATAAAAAGTTGTGTGCCATTTAAATGTCTTCAGTAAAATCGCTGACTACAATTTCCCTAAAATGCTGCATAATGAACAAATATAAGTGGCTTATCACTGCAGTGTCTATTTCTAACCAGAACCTCTCAGCCTCACACACTTGATTGGGCTCCTTCCCCACCAGAGATGACATTCCATATCCCAAGAGCCAGCTTCTGTAGCCTAGGATAAGATCGCCCAAAGCCACCACTCATCCCACACTGCCCCCGACCCCTTTGGTCCCTCCCAAAAGTGGTGAGCCCATGGGAAAGGGGACCCACATCTCCTCTTCGGGCTGAGCCCTACCGGGCTCCACGGGTTAAAGCCCATTCACCAGGCGCTCACCAAAGTGCCCCACCTTTAGGCCTGGCTCCAGAGTGGGGCCCCGATGACCTGTGTCCGGGTGAGGGAATACTGATTCCAAACATTTTACTCATCATAAGGCTGCACTTTGTCTGGTTCCTCACCTAGGACCCTTGGTGCAGGTCATGGAGGACCAAGGGAAACTCGAAGCCAGAAAGAAGCCCAGGAAACATCGCCACAAGAGTTAGGGGTTGTGTTCAGGGTCTGGAACAAGTTCAGTAGCTAAAATGAATGGAAGTTAGAATATGTGTAGAAATACAAACTTGTGTGTGTGTGTGTGTGTGCATGTGTATGCGTGTGCGTGTGTGTGTGTGTGTGCGTGTGTATCTATGGAGATAAAAAGAGAGGAAGAGAGAGAGACATTTCTGGTCTAATGAACCTGTTCAGTCATTCATATTGAAGTAAATGCAGCCTGGGGCATTTCTATCTACTGCTTTCTTCTTCAGTATGTATTTTCTCTCCTTCCTTCACTTCTGCCAGACATAGAAAACTTCTCTTTTTCAGTCTTCCTCTAGCTTATTTTCATTTCTCAATTGAAAGAATGAACATTTAACAAACCTTGACTCTTTGCATGACTGAATGCGTATGTTCCCCCACCAGTCTGTGTGTTTTTCATTTCATGTGTCAGAAAATCAATTTCAGCTTACCAAGAATAAAACACACTTGTCAGGACATACGCTGCTTTAATAAGTAAGTACAAACTCCATAAAAGGATGGATGTACACATTTTAGTTGCAGGGTTTTATTTTTTTCTTTTATAAATAATTTAGACGATTTTGGAAAGTACTGTTTTATATTATCTCTGCCTTATTATTTTCTCTTTTTAGTTAATTTTCTTTAAGACTGGACTGGTGGAGGTTAAAACTGTTGCTCTCACAATAAGTATTTCTCATGTTTGAATATTGACCTAGATAACTGTTTATTGTAAGGAGCAGGGTTTTTTATTTTTAGGGCATTGCAAATCAAATCTCAGACTTTTTCACATTTTGTCTAATTACATCTAACCCATTACTGTATTTTATTAAGTTTTTATCTGATTAACTAACAAAAAGTGATGGTCTCTGTGGTTGTCCACAAAGCATTTTTGTGCAACAACAGGATCAACAAATTTACTGAGCAAGTAAGTCTCAACAAAAATACTAAGCAAAAGATGACATAAACTATGAACTAAAATTACTAAAAAGTGAAAAGAATAAAAATCTTCAAGTAACTATAGAACCAAGAAAATTATGGCTTGATTTTAGTTTATTATGAAGGTTTATTTAAGAGGAATTTGTAATGAAGCCAAGTTTGTCTTCCACTAATTATGATTAGTTTGGCCCCAGAGGATTCTGTGACTCTGTGAGTTCTTCCCAACAAACACCAAAAATATCTAAAAAGGAAGACGTGACAGAAAGAATCAGAATGTAAAGTGTTTTTAGGGATCACCAAAGTCTTCTGGCCTATGAGGACTAGCTTATCTGTTGATTTAGATTCCCTAAAGCATTGCTCTTGGAGCCACCATGTGCTGAACTGGGTTTAGTATTGGAGTTATTGATCCACCAGAACGTCACACAAAAATTCCAACTTAGGTCCTGGTTGCCAGGAACCCCAAACTACATGACTTAGACAGGTGAGTCTGAATAAATCAACAAATTTACTTTCTCTCCAGCTGAAGGAACTACATAATTCTGTGAAGTTAATGGCTTTCATTTAACATGCAACAGAACACAACTGAGTTTTGTTTTTCCATTATATTCTCCAGTGGTGAGGGTTAAGGGGTTTTAACCACATTGAGATCTATTGTAACCTGTAAGCAAAGATGTATTTATGGCCGCACATCAGTTTTGGACACAAATGGAGTACATTTACTTCAGTAGAGTATTTAAGTACATTTTGTGATTATCTTTACTTTATTTTTTATTTTTTGGGGAACTTGTGATTTTCACTCCACTATATTTTAAATACAAATATTGTACTTACAACTTCACTACATTGCTAGGTAGCTTGTTGGTACTCCTTCCTTTTGGTTAATCATAACTATGATCTACTGTTACTGTTTTCCTTCACTGAAATGCCATTGCCCTTCTCCCAAGAACGGGGAACCAATCACAGTCACCTGGGATTTGGAATTATTTAATCTTTGTAAATTTTTGTGAGCTGAGCTCCCACTTCCATTCAAAACTCAGCAATGCAGACAGTTGGAGAAACTCAAGCAGAGAAACCAGAGCACTCATGTTAGATATCTGTAAGCTTCTTTGTTAAGCATGGCATGACTTAAAGTTAACATTGTATTTAACTTGTTGGTGTTAATTGGTAGAAAATGTCTGTTTTTTTATCCTTTATGTGGGAAAAGGAAGAATGTTTCAAATTAAAAGAAAAAAGATTAAGATATCTGTAACTTTTATTACATTTTGATGCTTAAGTTTTTACAGGTGGTGTAGTCTTTTTGTAGTGGAGTAGTTCCACATGTCAATGTATTACCAGGTGGTTTCAGCAAGTTACAATGTTCTGGAAAGGTATTCAGAAAACAATACCGCAATGTACTGATATTATAACATATAATTTGTACTTAAGTATTTTTAAACGCATGTACTTTTGAATACTAAAGTATTTTCAAAAGTAGTTTAGAACTTAAGTGAACTTTTGATCAAGCAGCTTTTACTTGTAGTTCAGTGAGATTTTACCATAAATAGCAATATTTTAACTCAAGTACAAGAGTTGAGTACTTTGTCCACCATGGTCATTGTTTTGGTTAAATGCCTGGCCCACATGCACAATAATAGACCAGATAGAAGACCAGAAGACAGTTTAAAGGCTTTCTTTAAAGACGAGGACAATGAATGTGATGAAGGTCTTGGAAAAGAGGTTTTCTGGGGACATGGCGTCAAAGGGTATGAACACTAGGGGGGATGAGTGGAAGTCATTCCTCTCATCCCCCTAGGGGAGCAGGGAGTCCGAAGGATTGTGTGTGCATGCGTGTCTGTGTGCGCTTGCATTTGTGGCATGTGCATGCATGTGTGTAGTGGTTTTGTAGAAGATATATGCAGGGTGCAATGGTGTGGCCTGAAGTGGAGGCAGATGGAAGCATTGGAGGCAGAGAAATCCAGGAGCACACATAGAATAAAACTTGGTTTCAACTCGAGGGTCTCTTCGTAGGTGGAGAAACACAAAAAGATTTTGGCAAGAATTCAACACAGACTATCATGAGAGAACTCAAGGGGCCTTTGTTCACCACTTTGGTTAAACACAAGGGGAAGCCAACTACTAATATATTCCAGGTGATGACTTGATATTTGACAGGTACACCAAAGCAAACCTGCTCAACTTCCTCTGCCAGCTCCGGGCCCTTTTTTCCCTACATTGGGGTGTTTGTGTGGTTGGCTTTCACTATTTCTGGAGCCTTAAGACTCCAGTTTCCTAAGGAAGAGCTAATCCTCCTTTATCATTACTTTTCTGTAGCATTTTAAGCTAATACTAAGGGGTTTGTCTTTCCAAAGAAATCTAGAGATGGTGGAGACCAGATAACCAAACCAGTCATGTGATGTTTGCTTGGGATCATTGAGCATAAGTAATTTACTTTAGGCAAAACCATCATTATTGAAACAATCATTCCCATGAGTAATATGGGTAGAGATTACTATTTAGCAAGATCATCTTCAACTTTCTTTAAAAGTGGAATTTGGCTGAGTTTTGTTAATTCGACCAGCCAGGAGCAAAATGAATCCCCAAATAAGTGATATTTCACATATATTTCACATGTGATTGTGTCTGAAGGGTAAAGGTCAGGATTAGGCTGAAGAAATGAATGAAAAGGGAATGAAGTCAATGCAAAGTTCTCGTGAAGATAAAAAGATATTCTGTGCGTGTGTGCATGTGTTTGGGGGCGTGTGTGTGTGTGCGTGTGTGTGTGTGGGCGTGCGCGTGTGCGTGTGTGTGTGTGTGTGTGGATGTGTGTGCGTGTGTGTGTGTGTGTGTGTGTGTGGTATTGATCTCTGCTGCTGTGATTGGCCTCAGGGTGGCTACTGGCACAGAGAGGATGGTTGTCATTTTGTTTTTGTTGTTCTACTTCACTGATTAAAGTGCCTGCACTTGTTTCTTCTTAAACTAACAATTCTGTAACTTCTAAATTCATTTGGTGCAAAGTTGGATGTTACATTAGATAATAGTAATTCTCTGAGCATAATGTTAGTGTAAATATATAATTAGCACTGACTTGGCACAAAATGTTTCCTATATAGCAAATAATGTTAATTAGTTTTTTTACCTATAAAAGTTATCAATTTTTTTTACTTTACTTTCACAACACTTTGCATCATATCGAAGTGGCACATTTACAGATAAGCCCAAAGTTTTCATACCACTGGCAGATTGATACAACTTATATGTTTCTGCTGGAAGCACAATTCCAAGCAGAGTCCTGACCTAATTCTGTAGTACTTTAGTGATTAGAGTGATGGTAAAGAGGCCTTCTTACACCAAACTCTTGGAGAACATCACCAAAGATAACTTGCTAGAACTCCAGAGGAAACATGTAAAATGTTCCTCAACAATTATAAGAAAGTTTTGATTGCTCAAATGCCACAAAATATATTTTTTCTTTGAGAAGGTTAAATCATTTAGCATGTCATTTTGTTTGTGACTAAAAACAATTAACAGTGTTTTTTTTTCAATACTGATACTGCTTACACATTCCTTCACTGCCTTTCAGACATGTTGTATTCTCATTTCCTTACAGAAAAAAAAAATCTTGGGTTGAATTTTAATATTTCCACATCTAAATCTGCAGAGAGATGACTAATTGTGAGCTTAAGTCTAATACAACTGGCAAAAGTATTCAGTCACGATAAACATTTGTGAAAGAGCTCTGTAAACTCCAGTGTGGTTCCATAATAGGATCCCACCAGTAGAATAACTCAAAACATAATGTTTTTTCACCACTAAAATATTACACAGTGAGCAGTTTCTAATTGTAAGGATTCGGTTTTCTGTGTGTTAATTAGTCCCTGTGTTGTCCCATCTACCCCTAAATTGTTTCCAGCTGTCCCTTGTTTCCCCTGATTGCTCTCTGTGTATTTAATCCCACCTGTTGGGTCCTAGTCATACATCATGTCATTGCTGCCCAGCTGTGTGAGTTCTCCAGTTGTTACCAGTATCAGAGCTACTTGCCTTTTGCTCACCTGTGCTGCCTGGACTTTGTACTCTGCTATGCGGATGACACTCAGTTCTGTCTCTCAACCAAACCTAATTCTATGCTTCCACTTTCATCCCTCACTAATTGTCTTCTTGAAATAAAACACTGGTTCACCCTTAACTTTCTTAAATTAAACTGCAATAAAACTGAACTTCTCTTAATTAGTACTAAATCAATACTAAGCCAATTTAATAACTTCTCTGTTTCAGTTGATAAGTCCTCAATTTTTCTCTCCCCTCAGGTTAAAAGTCTGGGTGTCATCCTTGACGGCAGCCTTTTGCCTCCCTTGTCAATAATATCACTGGGTCAGCCATCTCTGAAATATTCATTTTCTCCATCCTTCTCTCACTCCTCACTCCAGTGAGTCCACAGTCTGGTCTCTTCTCGTTTAGATTACAGTAATTCTCCTCTCTTTGGTCTGCCACAGAAAACTCTCCATAAATTACAATTGGTTCAAAATTCAGCCGCTTGTATCATCACATGGACCCCTTCAATTCATTAATCACACCTGTTTTACAACAACTCCATTGGCTTCGCATCTCATATTGCATCAACTATAAAATACTCCTAATTTTCAAAGCGTTTCACAACCTCACCCCTCCCCATATCTTTTGGAGTTCCTTCACATTGCTACACCTGAACCTTCCGATCCTTTTCTTCTGTTCATCTCTCTGTTCCTCCATCCGTCTTGTCACTATGTGAGCAGAGCATTCAGCCGCTCTGGGTCTCCCTCCCACCTGATCTCCGTAATATCGACTCTTTGCCACACTTCAAGTCCAAACTCAAAACCCATCTGTATCAAGTAGTTTACGGTCTTTGATTACATTTGCATTGTCTTTTTAAACCTTGTTTTGTACTAACTTTTACTATACACTTAAATTTTGTGTTTGTTTTTATGTGAAACTATGTAAGGTGACCTTGAGTATCTAGAAAGTTGTCTATAAATAAAATGTATTATTATTATTATTATTTATCAACCAACCACACTTTATGACAGAAGGACCCGACCAACTTTAACACCATCAGGTCTCAGAAAGGATAAACATTCACAACATGGACCCAGTAGATTTGCTTTTTCAGAAAGAGTTTAAATATGTAAAATCTACAATCAAGAACTGCACAGACTCTACTACCAAACCATACTCTGCTTGCTAACACACATCTGGTTGCCTTGGAATAGCAATAAGATGTGTGTTAGCCTTAGAGCATTAGACACCTCACATCCCTTCTCTGGGCCTGAAAGAGCTGTTGGAGGAGGCGAGGTGGGAACAGCAGGTAGCTCTGGTCGTAATGGCTGTGGAGACACTTCCATCAAAGCCAGGAAGTGACTTTGATGGAAGTCACTTCACATTCTTTATCCCCCTCCACAGCTCAAATCTCCCCTCCAGCACCAGCCGCAGCTTCAGCCACAGTAAGTGGGCCTCCGTCCGAGCCCCCAAGTGCTAAGCCCAAAGCTAGCCTCCACAAGCCCAAACACATCCCTGTGTTTAAGAGGTGCTTTCAGGGCACATAAGGTCATCTCACAAAAAATAAAAATAAGAAATTTTAAAGAAAAAAATTAAATTAAAGAAAACAAAGAGACCCAAGGGCCTGTTTGAACAGTAGCGCGTACAGCCGGGATTTAAAGACAGACAGAGAGTCTCTGACTGGGAATGTGGACGTTTATTCTAAATACTAGAATCATGTCCATAAGTTATACATTTACAGAATAGAGATGCTTTATGTCCATAAGTCACATTCACAAAGCGGCCGGCTCGACTGAAGGATGACTGCAGCTGGACCGGTACCGGTACCACAAGGCTCCTTCTTTAAGTTTTGCTCAGAGCTCCAGGATGATCAGTCTGATTAATCTAAACACTAATAAACCATCATCAGCATTTCCCAGCAGATCAATAAGATCTCTGAACAAACGCTCCCTCTGAATCCTTCCATTGACAATGTTCTCCATCAGAGCCAAAGCACTCCACATTTTTGTGGCTCATCTTTATACTTATATACACGTGAATGTATACACAAGTTGATTACCTTAAAAATAATCAAACCTGTCTGGAGTTAATCTGCTGTTTTCTCTTTCAGTCAGAATGAAATGACCCCATAGATGCACTTCCTGCACTTCGGAGCACAGAACAATTACATCTTTAAGAGACAAAAACTGAGGAAAAGTCATATTTACGTTGTCAAGAGCCTTTGCATACTTTAATTTTTATGTTCTTTCTATGTTATTATGTTATTGTCTAAGGGTAAATGTTGTCCGGGGTTATCATTTACGTTCAAACAATAAAATATCAAAATTATGAAAAAATATCAGGTTTGATGCTTCTTGTTTGAAATAACTGAATGTATTCAGATTTCAGTGGATTTATGTGAGTTTTGACTCTGTAGTTTATTGTCCACAAAAAATGTTTGTGTGGCTGCTGCACATTTTCAAGGTAGCCCAGAAGTTTGTGTATATTAGGGTTAACATTCACGCCACCTTCATCTTTATACATGCTGACTTGTGTGTAAAATATGCCATCGGACATTTTTTGTGCATATGCACA
The DNA here is from genome assembly GCF_019740435.1 of Gambusia affinis. Lineage (NCBI taxonomy): Eukaryota > Metazoa > Chordata > Actinopteri > Cyprinodontiformes > Poeciliidae > Gambusia > Gambusia affinis. Next base: position 9,167,807 of record NC_057891.1, on the reverse strand, counting down.
AAACATGAGGCCCCAGGTCTTTCTGAATCATGTTGGTTTTTGGGCCCCCACTGGATGGGTCCACTTCTTATGTCCCCTCCAACCGGACATTAGGGATAAAACATTAAAGGTGTTTTCAAACTTTGCTGTCCGGTAGACTTGGTTCAATTGGTGACCAAAATTACAACATTTGCTACATTTTCATCAGCTGCTGTTCACCTTCACAGTGCACTATCAAATGATCCAAACTAAGTGAAAATCTTGTTCACCTCCTTGCTTGTGGTGGCGCTGCACCAGAAACTATTGAAGGAAACAATACAAAAACCTCAGACAACTTTCTTCTTCACAAAATGTAAATAAAAATAGAGTGGTGTCAAATTTTAGCAGTTGAAGGATTTTTCTTTTGAAACTGAACTGAGACCAAGGTTTTTAGTTTGCTTTTTTGTTCTGCATGAGAGGTTGTTAGTGCATTCACACTTCCCCAAATGAACTAGACTTTCTAGACAAACAAGCTAGAGTTTGATTAAAGTGGACTAAGCATTTATACCAGGGCTGCCAATCTCATCTCTATATGGCACTGTCCCCACAGAGACGAGTTTAGGTGCATCCACAAAGTTCTTTATTTGTTTAGCCTCTCCATACAGATCCAGCATTTATGGAGACCAGAAACAATCTGTTGTTATTGTCTGCATTGGCAAATGAAAAAAAAAAAGCCAACAGCATATGTTAAGAACATCACCACAATGGTGTTACATCGTACATTTGGTGGAATCTGGGAAAGGGGTCCAAGTTGAATTGGCTGAGCTTAAAAGCAGAGGCTGATAGTTGGTTATTTGACTCATCAAATAACCAACTATTAGACTAAATATTGTTGTTATGCAACACAACCAAACAAGAAAGTAATTTGCACTATTACAAAGTAAACTTGCTAATTCCTTTTAAGGCTCACAATTAAATGTTAAACAATTTTAAATATTTTAATCTATCATTGCTGAGACCATCCAATCTATTGTAATAGTATTCTCTTTCTCAATAAATGTTAAAAATTCTACTTACTTTTTTCCAGTGTTTGCATGTCTCATCTGATCGTAATGAAATTTAATGGTGTTAGGGTAGGGAAAGTTTGAAGGACTTCCTTCAACATTTTTAAAATGTTCCCTTCATCCTCACATACAGCAACCACAAGATGTATTTAAAAATTTCAATAAAAAAATCATTTAAAAACACTGAAAACAAATAACACCGATTAGTCACTTTGCTCTTGAAAACATAAAAAATAATAATAAAAACACACCATCTTCAGATTAATAAAGTAAGCATCTGCAGGGGTGATACATTGTTTTTTCAAGCAATGTCTTCAATTTTTAACCAGATCTTGAAACTAGTGAAAGAAAGATGGTGACAGAGAAATGGGGTTGGTTGGAGAAAGGAGGGAGAAAATCATTTTTACAGCTAAATGAAATTAGCAGCCTTAAAGAGCCTAAGGGCAAAGTGAAGTTCTGTCCCCTGGGGCTACACTTTGCAGAAGGAAGGAATGAATTAAGCTTCAGTGGATATTTCTCCCCTCCTCTTGCCCTTTTTTATAATCCCTCCCACTCTTTAGTTGTTTCACAAATGTAGGATAAGTAAAAGAGAGGGGGTAGAGTGGGTGCCTTTATAAAAGGCTATAAAAGCAGGTTTTAAAGGTGAGGAAAAGTAGAAGTGAAGATTGTGATTTTTCTTGGCAGCTCCCATTTTGTTTCAAATACAAACTGTAAAAACTGGAATATTTCTTCATCCACTTTTTAATGTTTTTCTTTTCTTTTATCTTCTCCTGTCTGTTGGAAAGGATCGAGTGATGAACCCAGGGACGTTCCCCAGCTCTGGGCCCCTGTCCTGGGCCATGTATCTGATGAGGAAAGGCCACACAGGCAGCGGACTCTTTGGTAAAGTTCTCATAACTGTTGTGTCTCATTTTCCATGTTGTGGAATGACGATAAATTAAAAGAATTGGTATTTCTTTTTCTGATCTTGTTCAGAGAAGCATGTTCCATGCTATGGTCCTGATTACCACATCACACCCATTGTCTGCACTGCGATTGGCTGATGGTGTCTTACTTCTAACACCACTGTGAAAGAATAAACCAAACAAAAAAATTCAAATGCGACAAATGTGGTCCTGCCTTCTCCCCAGACAATATGGAAAGTGATTGAGCTTGATCTGATGGAACCCTTAGACTAGAATCATGTTTTAATATGGTTCTCAGGGCTAAGAACATAGCTAATTGTGCTAAAAACAAGAAGGGCATTTAGTGCTTGAAGTGGTGTTGTTGTTGGAGATCTAGGTTGGCAGTAAATGGTGTAAACAAAGCAGCCATAAGAACCCAAGTCATACCACAGAACATAAATGCATACATTTTTATATACTTTCTTCTTTTTACATGCACCAGTAATAAATATTTTTATAGTCACATAGTTTTTTCAGTGTTTCTCCTGTGTACTCCGGTACATTTCATTGTAAAATTCACTGTCATGTCTTTGTTCAATGACAATAAGTCTAGTTGAATGTCTGACTTTGCACCTATGACAATATAAAACTGAGGATGAAGACGACGATGACTCATCTGTTTAGTAATATCAGCTGACGTGCCTCAAAAGAATTTGGAAACCACATAATTGATAATTTATGTTAATAAAAACAAGAAGAAAAGAAATTATTATTTTTACTCTTTTTGTATTAGCAAAGGGAAAGGCCAATAACATTCTCAAGAAGTTTGATAGGTGATTAAGGCTGTGTATAGATTCTGGATCAGAGAACAGCAGGGAAGATCGTATTACGAGCTGGCCTATGGGAAATGCTAGATGACTGAAACTCAACACCACTCACTCTGTCATGTTTCTTTATTTCCTTTAACGTCTCTCGTTTGGGTTGTTAGGATATTATTTTTATTAGACAACTTTTAAACCTTCAGTAATATTGACTAATAATTTACTTATCAAGCATAAGATTTTAAATCTTTAATTCAGTAACAATTTTTAGCAACCAACAGCAATTTTTTATGTATTCATTCAAACTAATGATAATAAATCATTTATGCTGATAAGTATTTGTGGTAGGCAATGAAATAACAAAAGTAATCCTACTCCTTTTACCAACATTTCACAGTTTAGTCACAGCATAACCAGAAGTGTCCTTAGGCAATACATGATCCTGCAATATTTATTTACAAATAAAAGTCTACGGTATTCTGCCCCCTTCGATTCAGTACCACTAAATAAAATCAATTACCTTCAGATATCATAGCCAGTAGAATTCAGCTGTGCGTAATTTATTTGGAGTATAGTTAGAGCTGCTTGGTTTCTGGACTAAACTGCTACCAAGGAGATCATGATAACTCTGGATGAGCTACACAGATGCATGGTTCATCTAAGAAAATCTGCTGACAGAACAACCATCATAATGCATTCTGAAAATTCTATTTTTATATAAGGGTGTTATGAATAAACACAATGTTTAAAAAAATGTTAGAAGTCCTGCTTGCAGTTTATCACAAGCCATGCAGAGGACAGAGCAAACATGGAGAAGATGATGGTCAGCTAAGGGAAAACAAGAGTGATTTTTTTCCCCATTTCTTCATGAATACACCAACTGAATAGAGCATAGTGATGGCAACATTGTATCTCTGTAAGGTACAGTGAAGCCAGTCAGGGCTGTGGCTCACTATCTACAGCTGAAGTAGAAGAATCTGTCCATATGATACATTTTACCCCATAAATCTGGCCTTATTGGAAGAATAGAAACAAGAAAGCCATAAGAAGTCCAATGATATAAGGTATGTTGAAAAAGCAATACAAGAAACATGGTGGTGGCAGCATTATGCTGTGTGGATGGAGCTAAATCCAGGGCAACTGTGGAAGAACATTTGTTGGAGGCTGCAGAAGACTAGAGACTGGGTGTAAGGTTCACCTCCAGCAGGTCAACCATGATATACAACCAAAGATTTAATAGACTGGTTTAGATCAGGGAGGGCAAAGGAGTCCTGCAACTCTTAGATGTCTCTCTGATCCAACACACTTTTCAATCCAACAGCTGAATTACGTCCCAAGTGCAGTCAAGTTCTCCAAAGTCCTGCTAATAACTGCATTATTTGACTCAGATGTGTTGAAGTCGAGACGCATCTAAAAGTTGCAGGGAACCGTCCTGAAGGCCTGGAGTTCCCCACCGCTGGTTTAGATCAAAACTGATTCATATGTTTGAATTATAATTCTGAACCTAAAGCCAACCGAAAATCTATGGCACTATTTACAAACTGATGTTCCCCGACTGAAACTGAGCTGCTTTCAAAAAGGATGTACAAAGTTTTATTATGAAGAACTTCTTTTTGCTGATTTATGAAGTGATACACATTGAGGTTTGTGCCTGGAATGTGTAGACTAATTTAGTAAATCCTTTTGGAAAGTATGAATATTAGTTAATTTATTAACGGTTGTTATTTATTTTGCTACTTAAAATAAGTAGCAAATTATAATATAATTAATAATAATAATATAATTAGTTGTTTTTCTTAACAACTAATTAAGGAAAAATAGAAATATGAATATTTGCAATAGCTATTCATGTCATGTTCATCTAAGGTCTAACCCACATTTTTAATAGTCCACCCTGTGGCTCCAGACAGAAGATGTAAAGACAGTGCGGCCTTTATCTAAAACTATAAGAGTATGGATATGAGGTATAATATATCAACACTTCTTCCAACTGTGTAATAATGTCAGATTCATTCCTGGCAAAAAAGTCCATAAAAAGATTTTAATAAAATGTTCTGCTATTCTCAAGGACAAACAGGGATGAAAATACTTGTTTTCTACAATTCCTTTGGTGTTTTTATTGATGTCATTTACACCCCAATTAAAATATAATCTATATTTCTCAATGCAATAAAATATTTACAAGTTATCCCATATTGCCATTCAAATGCTTAATTCTAGGACTGAAAATTATAGTTGCAGAAACAGGATATTTAAGGCAAAAAAAACCCCATTAAAATATGTATAAATTATTTGGAAATTAATAATAACAATAACTAAAGAAAATTATAATTTAGATATTAATTCCATGCTGTTGGAATTAGACCATAAATATAAAGACTGATAACATGTCTGTAGATATGTGGATGTACGAATAAATAAATAAAATAAAATAAAGATTAGATATTTATCTGTGCCTTTGTTGAGAAAATAAAAACTTAAATAAATAAATAAATAAATAAATAAATAAATAAATAAATAAATAAATAAATAAATAAATAAATAGACGAATTTATAATACGAGTAAGGATATAGAGAATTGTAATTTTTACGGATTGAATTTGTTAAAATAATTTGTTTTAGTCTTTCCATTCGTCAAATTTTGCATGAACTACTGCCCCCTGCTGGACCCGTACAGTTCTGAAAGTGTGCCGTTGACGCGCAGCTCTACAGAGCGCGTCATGTTGTTTCTGGTCAATGTGACAAGCACATTCTGGTTCCAGTGAACTTTACTGTAGTCATTTCTGACTTTCAAGGCGCTTTGCATTTGCTATGGTTCGAAATTAAGTGTTTCGGGCGGACGAAACGCTGATTGGTCAGTTGCATTAAGCCAAACCTGTGATGAGCTTCCTAATTGGTTAATACCTGAGCCATGCTGTCAGTATGCAAATAGTGCTCTATGCCGGTAAAAGCTTGTTGTTTCCATCAGGATGGCCATTCATGTGTTGAAGAGACTAAAAAGTCCGGAGAGACAGAGAGAGATAAAGAGCTTCACCACATCTCCTTTTTCTATCTAACTTCTCCTTTCACTTCCTAGTTGTTGGGAAGCCCAGTTTCTGCTCCACAGCAGCTGCTCGACACTTTTTTCTCAGATCGATCACAGATCTCAACAAACCTCTTTCTGTTTTGGAGAGCTGAGCCACTTTGGGCTTGCAGTCTGGCTCAACCGGCGCGTCTGGGATTTTACCCACATACCAGAAATAACAACCAGCACCTCTGCAGGTTTTAAAGAGTACCGAGTAGTGTGAAAGAACTGCGGGACTGCAGGCGAAGGTCCTGGAGAACTCTGAGGTCGTGTTGCTGACACTGAGGCGCACAGATGGTGTTTCTGTGGGATGCAAAATACGGTAGGCCTGCACGACTCCAGCCGGGCTCCTTGTTCTTAACAGGGCAGAGAACAACTTCATAACCATCACTAACAACTCTCCACCTCCCAAAACAATAGACGTGTTTTTTATGACTTCATCAGTCCAGGCTAGAAAAAAAGGAACGATAAACTGCACTTTAGTGTTTTTGATCCCAGAAATCCCGGTCCAAATTTGAAACCTGACAAATACGCTGAAAAACGCTACAGGCTCGTTTGAGGACGGGAACGTCTCAATCCGTCTGTTCAGAGAAATTCTGCTTTTGTTCATAACGCTCTGGTAGAGGATGAAGACGTAACTTTTCTCTTATCCTCACATATTTCAGAATAATTTTGATGAAATTATTAGGTTCTAAAAATATCTTAAGTTGTCCCGCAGATTCAAAGTAAGCGCAACTTGATGGTTGGATTCTAAAAGTTTAATGCAGATGTAAAAATTCTTTATATAAAATTAGCATTTTATCTTGTGTACCTTTTTATTTAACTAAAATTTGTATTTATGCAATGCTTTTAGGTGTGTAGAGTTCCAGCAAGCCAGAATAATAAAGAAAGTAAAACTAAGCATGGTATGAAATTTTGAATTATTCTGATAACTCAAAATTTGAATTTGTATTAATCATTTTTAAGGGTATTTGTCCCATTATATCTGGACCATAGAAAATTAGCCGTAAACGTCCATATTTAAATAATTGCTTTTTCTCCTTGTAAACAACATGCAATCATGTTGAATTACACATATGACTTAGGCATTTTGAAAATATTACTGAAGAAATTAAACATTGTTCTGTAATTAGGATGTATTGTAATGAGTATTTGATGAGTCCTGATTGAAATTCAGTCGATTAAAATTAGTTCATGTAATAAAAAAAAAGCAGCCACACTTCAAACCAAAAAGTAATTCCATTTAAACATCCTCTTCCACAATAAATGAGCAGAATGCATTAGAAACTGCAGCGTTGTGTGTAGGAACACTATTTCTTGTTGCCACAATAGTTGCAACAATTAAGATATTTAGTGAATGTAGAAGCAAAAATCTGAAGGAGGGGCTGATTTTGCCTTTAATAAGACGACTGCTACTTAAAGAGCTGCAGTATAACTATTACATTTTACCTGAAATAATTTAAAAGTGAAAGTGAAGGGAAATATTTCTGTTGCATGCAAACATATTTCAGTAGAAATGTTTCATATTTACAGCCTGGGTCTGTTCTCATTTAGCTGCTGAAGTCTCTAGAATTTATCCGTGTGACTTTTCTTTATTCTATTCCAAGGCTTAAAAGCCTCAAACTGAGTTATTTACAGGATCCTGGGCGACTAAATCTTTAGAAATGTTGTGATTTCTGGAAGCATTTCAAGTACATTTGCTTAAATTAACAGATTTTGATCATGAACATATTCTTGTTTTTCCTTTAGTTCCTTGATCACACTCTTCATTGTGGCTTGGTCAAAACTACACTGACGCTGACCTAAAGACTAAGTTCTGGTACATAAATGCAAAAAGCCCATCGTTTTATAGAACAAGGATAGATATGCTGCCTGCATCCTGCTTATTGTAAATTGTGGCAAGATAAATTTGCAGTTTAGTTGAAAAGGATTCATAGCAGCCCAGTCCTGACTTTAAACTATGCATAGAGCTAAAGATTAGGGTAATGGCTTTGAGGCCTTCGAAACCCAAAGACCTGGAGCTTTTCACCAGACTGATTGTCCCAATAATTGAGAAAACTGTTCAGCAGTTGGAATCCTAAAAGCAGTTTTTTATTGATTGCTGAGAAAACTTATATATATATATATGAAGCATGCCATTTTCAAAGAAATGTAAAAAAAAAAAAAAAATCTGATTTTTTTTTCAGTACTGATACTCGTACTTAATTTTTTGAAAATGAAAAAACATTTTAAGTTAATTTGCCAGGTTTGTGAATCATTTAGCTTCACTGTGGGTTCTCATTCACCTCTTAAGCTACAGTTAGTTTTTATAGCTCTCACTATAGATATGAGCAAATTTAGGTGAGTTAATGTTTCCCTGCAAACATTCCTACATTTTCCTAAATAACATTCATAATATGGATCTATGGTACACCATATTCACACCCGCTGGTAAACAGGGAATTGTGAATTGCTCCGTAATAGTGTGTCAACGCTTAGAACGACCCAATATAGTTTAAATTATAAAAGTCCTTCGTTTATATTTAGCGTAAAAAAAACAGCATGTTGATATTTGAGACTGAGGAAAGTTGTTTTTTGTTTTGTTTTTTTTAAAACATTAACATGGTATATTTAAATATTCTAAATATTATGAGGTTATGCTTCTGCAATAAAAGATGACAATAACTTTTCAGGAGTCTTTGCAGGGGCTCCAATCAGCAGCTGAGGTAATGCTGTCACCAACTACATTCTCTCCTTCTCCTTCTATTAACTTGTTGCATGTCATTAATATAGAAAGTACTCCTGCATCAGTTATTTGGTTTCTTTTTGGTGTGACTGCTCCGGGTTCTGGTTCTGCTGGAGGTTTCTTGCTGATAAAGGAGACTTTTTCCTACATGCCCTTAACAGCTGAGGGATTGCTGTTGCTACGTTCTCATCCAGGAGGAGTGAATGCTCCAAGTCAATGATTGATTTGGAATAATAAACTGCACCTAATTCACTGTTTGATAATTAGGAACAAGTGGAATGTGTGTGACTGAACTGAAATGTATTTTTGTAATGTGCCTCTGGACAGCATTTGTTGTGAACTGGCCACTACATGAATCAACTAAATTCAGATGATCATACCATCTAAAATTCAGTGATTTTTAAATTAATAGTAAAATGACTGGTAATGTGTTTGCTAAATGTTTTAAATAATAGAAAAATCACTTTTTTTAAAGAATTTATTTGTTTTCAGTATTATTGTATGTGTATGTCTGTAGTATGACTCACATTGTTCTGTTTCTCCCAGATCCAGCCTCTGGTAGGCGATACACTCCCCCCTCCACTTCCCTCGCCTCAGGGGGGAAAATGGCCGAGGCTTTGCCTCTAGGAGCCCAGGAGGCTGGTGGAGGGGCCACCGTGATGGGCAAGTTCCGCATAGCGGACCACAGCATGGCTGAAGTACAGCAACAAACTCTTCAATAATTGAAGTGCTTTGATTTATAATTGAAGACCCAAAATGTGATGCCCTTTTTCATCTTTGTAGGTGATTTCTGATCATCCAGGAGAGCTGGTAAAAACTGACAGCCCAAATTTCCTCTGCTCTGTCCTGCCTACTCACTGGAGGTGTAACAAGACTCTTCCCATTGCTTTTAAGGTGTGTGCTAAACATTTTTGATTGGCACTGCATATATATGTAAGTGTGTTTGTCAGTTTATTTTGCATGTGTGTTCCTAATACTCCTAATAATAAGTGTTCGCACACTTATTTTTTTTAGTTGCTGGGGTTTGGATCAGGAAAAGTCAAAGCCTCACTGAAAAGTTTTTGCACTGGATCCTTTGCTTTTTGCCCTTATTGTAACTCTCCAACCTGAAGTTCATATGTTAAAATCATTACAGCGGACCCCCACCTACTTCCACTTCATTTTGAGGCTTTTTTCATTCAGTACTATTTAAAATATTTAAAAGCTCGGGAAACTTGAAATATCTGTACCCCTCCAATGGAGAGAAGGAAGACTGTGAATGTTCATTTTATTAGCGGCAGTGCTAAGTTGGTTTCCATTGTTTCTATCAATATTAAGGTATATTTAGTGTTTGAACTACTAAAATAGGCGGCTATTGTTTTAGAGGAGAACTCCAGAATTCGCAGACTAAAGCTGTTCTCTGACTGGGGGTCCACTGTACATTCATTAACATAAACATCAACCGAAAATCTGTTTATGAGGGACTTAATTCTTTATTGAGCTGTATTCAAAATATTTTCTCGTTTCGTTTTTCAGGACTAAATTCATGGATTATGATATTTAGAAAAAATATATTAATATAATTTACTGCTAATAGAAAAGTGATAATATCTCCAAACATTTTTCGTATGTATTTCAACCTCTTAGTCCTATATGAGCGCTTCGTTCTCTTCATTCATTCTCAGCATTCTGAAAGCACACTGTCTGGTGTTTTATTTGTTTCCAGGGTATTCACTCACATGTGAATGTATGGTAGGAAGCTTTTCTCCTCTTTCAGACTCAATGCATTTATGGAACAGCATCTCTAAGCTGCAGAACACACAGCAGATTGATTTATTGAGTTTTATGCATTAGTCTTCCCACATGCATTTCTCTGCTTGTTTGTGAATTTGGAACATAATGCATCATTATGGAGCATAATGAGTGGCTGTAGCTACATCTTACTGAAAATGGATGTAATGCACATATAATTCACATTTCATGCACACCCATAAAAGTGCCCATCTAAATGTATGTAATAGCACAAATATGGTGGATATGCAGACAGGTATTTCATAATTTTTTCTACAGATACCTGCTCATTCTAAATTTTGTTGCATTGTTTTTATTGCTTGATTTTTCAGTCTTTGACTGCCCTTATTTTATTTATTTTTTGACAACTCATAATGCAAACATCACCATGTGATAATTGAAGTACATTACAATCAATGTTTAACTCACAGATTAGTGGCAGCTTGTCAGTCAACACAGGTTACAGTTGTTTGCTTAGAGAGCCCAATGTGAGAAGAGAAACCAGCCATAGTACTATATCTACCCCGGACATTTGCACAGCTATGGTAGATTAGCGTTTTTATGGAAATAAGCCTTGCTGGGGCTCAATAACAGCAGGTGTTAAAGACAAGAATGGACTCTAAAACCCTCATTTTACATTTTCTAAAGTATTCACACCCATTAACTTTTTTGGGATTTTGTCCCATCCAAACCATAAACCTTAGTTGATTTCAAGATGTGATAAAATGGCACAAAGCAATGTGTCATTGTGAAGTGTGTGATTGTATAAAAAGTGCTCTATAAAAAAAGTTTGATCAGTCCATTAATTTGGCTGGACTTTGGCGAGGCCATTGTAACACATGAATCTGTTCATCATAAACATCTGTTGTCCTGCTGGAAGGTGCTGGAAGTGTTTTACAGCCTGTAACCTTTTTTCTTTCAAGTTTTTACTGAATTTAGTCACATCCATCTTCCTGTCAACTCTGACCAGCTTCCCTCACTATGCTGCCGTATTCAGCGTGATGTAAGGTGTTAGTTTTTCTTTACATGTTGCCAATAATTCAATTTTGATCCCATCTGACAATAGCACCTTCCTCCACATGCTTGCCATTTCTCCATTTGAGCGATAATTCTCCGCAGCTCCTCCAGAGTTACCACAATCCTTCTTGGCTGTTGCTTCGCTACATCTTTATTTTCCATCCTCTTCACAATCATGCATTGCTTTGTCTTGGTCTGTCACATCATGACAGACCAACACATTGTGTTGGTCACACCAAGATTTCAAAATGACCAACACAGAGAATTTATATTAACCCTCTAATTGGGCGTGCTGTGGTGGCGTAGCGGATAGCACGACCCACATTTGGAGGCCTTGACGCGGCCATCGCGTGTTGGATTCCCGGACCCGGCGACATTTGCCGCATGGCATGTTTTCCCCCCTTTCTCTCCTCCTTTCCTGTCAGCCTGCTGTCATATAAGGGACTCTAGAGCCCACAATAAACCCCCTGGTGGGGGGAATATATATATATATATATATATATATATATATATATATATATATATATATATATATATATATATATATATATATATATATATATATATATATATATATATATGTATTAACCCTCTAATTACAGGGTTGATTGAGGAGCCATTTTGTGATGACTTCATGAAAGCAGAGTTCCAGAAAGAGCAGGAGTTTTTAAAATATTAGAGAGCTAATTTCAAGGCGTTAGATTACAAAGCAAAATTTCTTTCAAGTCACATTTTACATGAATTGCATTTTTTAAAAAGCTCAAGTACACCTGGAAAGTTCTCCCGCTTTAATACTTGGGGATGACTTCCAGACACTGATAGATGTGTCTGGATGTGTCCAAGCAGGACCAGCACAACTGAAGTGTCTGATACATTTAAGCATTCTTACTAATGGTTGATCAGTAAGAACCAAAGGTTTCATTGATAACATTAGAATGTTAGCCTTTAAGTTTTAACTTTCAGAACTTTTATCCATTTCCCAGTAAGTACAATATAATTGTATACAAAGCTAAAAATAATTTCATTTTATTTTGTATTAGGGTCTAACAAGAACAAATCATTTATGGTCTTAAATATTATGTACAAACAAGACGAATGTTTCTAGACTGTCATAATTTTCTTTGGTGTTCATCCAGTTAGTGACCCTGGGTGATATTCCTGATGGTACTTTGGTAACTGTCATGGCTGGAAACGATGAGAACTATTCAGCTGAGCTTCGCAATGCCACCGCGGTCATCAAGAATCAAGTGGCCCGATTCAATGACCTGCGATTTGTCGGCCGCAGTGGGAGAGGTATGGACACATGACACAGAACATGAAATACTAGAGAAACTCTGTGGGTTCTTCTTGTCTCTCCATGGTTGAATTTTAATGGACATGTTTTGAACAGGCACTTAGTGCTGAATGGATAAAATAGGGGAAGTACATATGAATAAGAACAGCATTCATTCAACTTCCTCCTAGCATTTCATTTCGTATCAACCTGCCTCTGCCAAGCCACGCCCTCCCCATTTCTGTCTCTAACAGAAACACTGGACCACAGTTACTCTAAATCAGCCATAGGCAAATGTCCCTACCTATCTATTTAAAACAGCACTCCTGTGTACACAATTCCTTCTGCACCTCCACACATTTAGGAATGTTGAAAGCTGTGCTTAGTCTTTTGCCCTGTTGAAAATATAGACACAACTGTCAGAACGTTATTGAGGGATTTCACAGTACTGCAGAAAAAATCATTAATGCACTTTTAGTTAAAAGCAACATTGAGGTGGTTGATTCCCAGCTTTACTACAGGCCACAAAGATACAAGTTAAAGATCTGGATGTCTGCATCACTTCACAACTGCAATTCACTTAAAAACAGAATTACTGCAGGTAGTTGAAAAGTAAGATGTGATTCTGATATGTAACAAAATCATTATCTAATTGTGTAATTCTCTGACATTTTGGTCTTCTTTATTTTGCTGAACTCGGGCTCTGTTGTGCAAATTTCAGATTTTATTGGGATTTAATGGGACCAACATGTATGCTACATGCTTAGAAAGTATCTCACTGTTTGTAGTTTTAATGTCACAAAATGTAAATGAAAAATTTTTACATCATCAAACAGAGAAGTTTGTTGTAGTTTGATACATTTTCTTCATAACAAACACTTAGCAACATTTTGAGCTTGTTTGTTCACCTAAAATGTACAATTCCTTAAAATAAAGAATTAACTCAGCTTTTGTTAAAATAAAATTAATTTTTTTTTTTTTTTTATGAAATCCACAAAGTTCTTACTGTACCCAATGCTACACTAATCTGTGTGTGTCTCTGTGTGTCATTTGTAACAAGTTTTCAGTCTTTCTTCTAGTTCCTCTTTTAAACAGAACACTTATTATTTTGTTTTGCAATATCTGAGTACTAAACCAAAGACAGAGCTTAGTTCATCTCCTCCAAAAATCAAACCCAATAGCTTTGGCAGTTATTTCTCTCCCTGTCTGTCAGACTGTATGTAAACTCTGAATGAACTTATAGTTTTGCCAAATTATATTTTTATATTCCTATGGATTGGTTTCTGTACAGTAATGAATGTGCAGTATATACTGTGTTAAAGTATGTAGTGTAGAATAAATAGACTTTTTCAGTGCCACCTTGTGGCCATTATTAAATTTGCTGATGGAGTTGAAAAAGATCCATGAGGCTCTAAAGCTGTTTTGTAATCCTACAGCGTCTGCATGTATAGTGGAGCTTGTAACAGTGTTCATGAATAACTTCAATTCTAAAATGTGTGACATGCATTTGTAATTACCGAACCTGGTTACATTCAAGTGAATACCAAATCTAAAGGAATTACTCTTATATTTTACCTTTCCTGTCTCTATTCTTTGCCCATGTTTGCTTTTTTTATCCTCTTTAGGAAAAAGTTTCACTCTCACAATCACAGTGTTCACCAACCCTCCCCAAGTGGCTACATATCAAAGAGCTATCAAAATCACAGTGGATGGTCCCAGAGAGCCACGACGTGAGTAATCCTGACATACTTACATAAATATATCAGAGTAGGGGTGCATCAATTGCAGTTTTTTGAACAATCGCCAGTAACCAATCTTTAAAAAGCCTGGCCAGCACCATTTTTCTTTGGCAAGAAAATCCCTGAGTTCACAACAGTGGGTTGAATATTGTTAACTGCAAATGTGCAGATATGATCTGGTGGGCTGGTCTGTCAGTCAAAGCTCTCACAGGAGAGCAGTAGAGGACAGTGGCTTTGCTGAGTTAGATAATAGAGGGGTACAGGTTCAGCTTCATGTGTAAGTATCAGCCGATCATTTTGGAACAACTAATTTTGTGTATTTTAATAATAACTAAACCATAGAAAATCACATTTTAAAGTGTACTAAGTATACTATCATATACTTTCTTTGGAACAACTATTTTATATATTAGTAATGTGATCACAATAAGTTCCAGTTACACTTTTGGTTTATTATAATTGCTAATGAAGTACACTCTTCAGTTTCTTATTAATGTCTTTTATTACTTTGCTTTGCCACTTTGTACATTACATGCTTCATACATACATACTACAGTACTGCGAACCTATCAGGCTACAGTATACAGAAAGATCAATTACTGAGAACAATTACACTGTGTACTCAATATATTCACATTTTTCAAGAGTACATTGCCAATGTTGTATATTCGACTGATTCAAAGACGAAAAGGAGTCGGGTGGATAATTCAACTGAACTTTAGTGAATAATAAAAAAGGCTGAACGAATCATACATAACGATACACGACAGAGTGTAGGTGCTCGGCTAGCATAGCTCTTTTTCTCGGTAGAACCTCCTCAATTCTACCTCTTCGTCTAATCTCCAGTACTTCTTGAACTTGTGCAAAGCATCATGGGATATTGAGTCCATTCTGTTAAACGACCACAAATAGTCAGTTTTGAACCAGATACTAACTATAAAATGTTAACTAGATTTATGAACTAACTGCAACTAAAATAGTTACCCGATATTAAATTATAATATCCCAAATAATAAGTCCTAAACAAATCCTGGTTAAACCCAAAACAAATTCTCAACAGCCAATATACTATCAGAGAATTGTACAAATTATCAATATATTAACAATTTACAGACAACATGCTTCTGAAAATTAGCACAATAAAACAATAGGTCCACTTTAGAGCAAATGTGAACAATATTTCACCAAGGACAGAGTATAGTTTTAATACAATGTCACAGTATTCCAGTATTACTGCAGACAAACTGACATTTCTCCTTCCTAAGAACAGTGAGAATCAACGACAGAACCACTCACTGAACTTTACAGAAACCTATAAAAAAAGAATAAACCAATTATACAGAGAAAGTTCTTGTATTTTAAAGAGTACAGAAAAACGGCAAAGAAAAAAACTACGACTGACAATTTAAAGACGTGGATCCGCTATGTATGTGACATCATCAGAACTGATGATGATTGGGACCGGATGCCTGGAGAGGAAAAACATTTCTGGGTGACTTCTTTGGTAGTTTATGTTAAAGTAGAAAAAATAGTCAGTAATATCATAGAATCAGTTGATGCTGACATTAACTATGAAGTTGTTTTAAGTGTGGACTTAAGGGAGATAAACTACCTTAAAATCTTCCCATCCATGATCTGAACATGCTGATTCTTGCAGGGTGGTGAGGGGGGGCAGGTGGTGCCCATCTCCAGCTGTCATCAGATGAGAGGCGGGGTTTCACCCTGGACAGGTCACCAGTCCATCACAGGGCCCTGAAAGCTAACAATGAATAAAATGTATGAAAGAGAAATGGTAGATTAACAAGAGGAATCAATTCTGTCAAATCATTTTTAAATTAAATCATGCTTATTGCAAAAATATATTGAAGATAAAAACAATGATGAGCGAGTTGTAAAAACAGCCTCATAATATCAAAGTCTCTTTGGCATACTGAGCTTAATTAAAACCAGGTTAAGTTTATGATACTAAGTCGCAACACAAAGAGCCTCCAGGCAGTTATAACATGAAGTTGTTAGAAAAATAAGAAGAAAAATAACAATAATAACAATGTTTCAGATATGACTATTTCTGAAATAAACTCAAATGTGTTTATATATGTACTGCGCTGTTTATAATTAATCGAAGATAATTAGCATTTTGAAGCAAACTTACCACCAGCTAGCAACATGTTGGCAGCCTTCGCACCTTTGGGCTCCTTTCATGACCCACATTTCATTTCCATTCGGTTCTTGTCCTGTTGTGTTTTCGTCTAATTTGGACTAAGACGTTACCAGCTCGAATTTACCAAAACTACTAACTATTATCAAGGCTCTCTCTTGTTTTAAGGCAATACTATGGAAGAAAATATGGCGAATTTAAAGACCCCAGCTTCACGGTGATGCTGTTTTTTTTTGTGGCGCGTTTCTTTCAAAAAAAAAAAAAAAGAAAAAAAGGGAAAGTATGCATTACCGCCACCATCTGGTTTGGAGTGTGAACTGGAGCTAATGCCGTTCACTAATACATCACATATCTGAAGATGGATTATGTAAAAATAGATTTCATGTTTTAGTTAAAAAACTGAAAACAATAGATCATATTCAGAGAGATGTAAAACTGAAGATACCTGCTACATTTACATTTGTTTTTGTTGTAGAACCTCTGTCACTAAACTGTCAATGTTCTAAGTTTTAAGGCATGAACACATTATTTACTTTGTTAAACAACATTACACTAAGTTCCACTACAAGGATTGTTATTTTTTTTATTATTTGCCATTTTAAAAAAATAGTAAAAGCTTAAGGCACCTAAAAAGGCATACTTCATTCTCCTAAAGTATACAATAAGATGTAAATTAAAACATACTGAAATTTCAGTGTATTCAATAGTTTATTTTTAAAATAAGCTTTAAGTGAATTTAAAAAAATCTATTTTGAGGATATATTTTAAAATACACAAAAAATTTTAAAAGCATATTGTTTCATTGGTACACTTGAGCAAATACATATTTTGTTCACTTAAAGTATATTTTAATATATTTCTTAAAAGTGTATTTTGGTACAAATATATTTAAGTGTGTTTAAAGTTATGTTAAAATTGGTACAAGCATGCTGTTAGTATACTTTGTATTTATGTATATGTAGTACACTTAGTACTTAGTATACTTAAAATGTACTTACACAAATATAAGTATGTTTGAAATATACTAAATTATATATTTTTCACAGCATTAATGCTGTATCACTAACATGTAGTCTAAAGAGTTACAGGTTATATCTAGAGTAAAAAAACAGCACTGTGTCAGATTACAAGTGAATCTTGTTTTGTTGACCGATCTAAAAAGAGAACCTTCATGTTTTGGCCTCCAGGTCATCGTCAGAAGCTGGACGAGGTCAAACCTGGCTCATTGGCTTTCTCTGAGAGGCTTACAGAGCTGGAACAGCTGAGAAGGAGCTCTATCAGAGTAACGCCTCCTCATAATCATCATCATCAGCAATCTGCAAACAGCCACCAATCTGCAGTCCTCACTTCTGCAACATTTTCTAGCCCTCCACACTCTGGACTAACAGCTGGTAAGACATTAAAACTGAGTGTGCACTGCAGCACTTCATCAAACTAAAGATTGGATCAGAAAATATTCAGATTGAATTTATTCTACTTTATTAAAAGATTTGTTCATTTGAAGGCTTTTCCAATTTGTTATTCCTGACAGCATGGCGAGGTGCTTCTTCTATACAATTGACGTCCAGGATACCTGAAAACTATAATTCCCATAATATTTGCTGTGACTACTTTGCAATCAGGACAAATACTTGTGCTTTAGTCCAAATAGCAAAAATTAATGCAGACCTTGGTATTTGCAGGCATGAGACCACAACCATGTAGATTAAATCTATGAATACTCAAGAACTCCTATAAAAATGTGTGCGACTGCCTAATATAACACCAAATTTACCTTATTATGCGTCAATACATACAATGAAAACAGTCATAACTCTTCCACAGAAGCTAATATCCATATCCATGTTTTTCTTATCTCTTCTACGGAGGAGAGCAGCCAATTAGTGGCAAGGAAAATAAATCTTGCTGCATTGACTGCTTTGCAAATGGCAGCCAAATGCAAATGAGGTTGCATTACACCTACTGTAGGTATTTCAGCTTCCTAAGCTGCATTTTGACTATATCATATGTGCTCTACAAAAAACATTGTGAATAAGAAGATTTTCTGCAAATAATTTGGAGTCACATTCAACAGAAGGCTAAATTTCTGCAAATAGGTGAATCCATGAATATTAAACTGCGAATAGGTGAGGGCCCACTGTATTTATGGATTTTTTGGATACTACTCTAGATATGATATTCATGTGTTTGAAAGACTACCTGAAAAAAATTCTCTGGTTCAACTCCATGGGATTCTGCTGCCAAGACGTCCTTATAAACATTTTGGGATTTATTCCAACCAGATGGTATAGGTAAAAAAAAAAAAGCAGTCCAGATTAGTCAGTGACTTAAGTGCCTTGACCATAAACACATTATGAAATTGAGTCAACGTAACACGTTCTCAATTTCAAGATGGCTGTTCTTCATTCTGAGACACTCGCCTCACCACTGGGTATAATGATGGAGGGGTAGCATAAGAGTCTAATTTTAGACGCCTATTTTTTTAGACTTCTGCTATAATTCAAGCCTGTACAATAACAGTGGCTAATGAAGTCCAAAAATGGTTACAAATTCAAATATTGTGGGAATAACACTCAGAAGGAAATACTACACAATTAAGTCAAAGTCATCATCACAATATTAATGAATGCAATCACAAACACAATTAATAAGGAGTGGTTTGATGCAATATTTGGTACATTATATCTTTTCAGGAGAGCCATGAATTCAAACTGACTGACCTGAAATGACCTTTAGTCAAACATTATGTAGATGTTAGAATCAGAATTTTATACTATTCAAGAATAATTTCTCTTATTCTGATGTCATCCAGCTCTGCTACCTAAACCATTTAATTCATTTCTGTTTGCCTCAGATTCCAGACAGATACAGTCTTCTCCATCCTGGTCCTATGATCAGTCTTATCCCTACCTTGGCCAGATAACTACTCCCACTGTTCACACAACTGCTCCACTTTCACCTGGTCGCTCTTCTCTTGGTGACCTGTCCTCAAGACTCACAGGTAAAACATCCACATACACCATAAGCATACATGAGGCTCAACCAGATGATATTCTGTGACATTTGTTTTCCCTCAGGTCCTGACCTTACAGCCTTTGGTGACCCCAGGATGGCTTTGGAGCGGCCTTTCAGCTCCCTTCCCTCCCTGCCGGATTCTCGTTTCTCTAACCCTCGGGTGCACTATCCTCCTACAGGAGCTGCATTCACATACACGCCAACCCATAATCCAGTCTCTAATGGTGCAATCAGCATCACTATGGCGACAGCCATGGCAACCACCCAGACAGGACGGTACCATACATATTTGCCTCCACCGTATCCTGCAAACACCCCTCACCAAGCTCAGAATGGGCCGTTCCAGTCTACTTCATCTCCATACCACCTGTACTACTCAGCCACCACCGGCTCATACCAGTTCTCTATGATGGCAGGGGGAGGAGGAGGCAGTGACTCACATTCTCCACCTCGTATCCTCCCACCTTGTACCACTGCATCCACAGGTTCTTCTCTTCTACACCCTTCTTTGCCTAATCAGAATGAGGGAGTGGGTGTGGAGGTGGAATCCAGCCACAGTAGCTCACCAACAAACATGGTTGCTGCTGAAGCTGTATGGAGACCATATTGAGTCACCTGAGACAGTGACAACAGATTTTTCTACTCTTATCTCACCAATGCTGCTAAGAGTAGACTCACCTGAAATGAGTATATTTTATATAATGACAACTCAAGGACTATGTGAGTCTTATCTTTACAACATTTAAGTTGTTTGACAGTGGCGGTTCTAGATTAGATTTACCGGCAGGGGGTGGAGCAGTTCTTTTTCATTGAGGCACAGTACAAAACAAAAAAAAAAACAGGGCAATATTTCATAAGTTAAGTAAGTCACAGAGCCATTTGGTTGTCCGGAGTTGCAGATTGAAGACTCTTCATCTGGCAGATGAAAACTGTTATTCTATCTCAATGTGGCTGAAACTAAAAGAGCAACACTTTAAAGCCACAGTATGAAACCTTTATAAAAAATATATTTTTCACATATTTGTTGAAGTTGTCACCATGTTGTGGTATGAGGCAGAGCTAAACTAGAACAACCAGTCAGAGCCCGGAGGTGAGGGTTAGCGCTGTCATTCACTGTGTCCTGTGGTGCTGCCAGCTTTTACCAGCAGATTCTGTTGTGAGTACTCAGGCTACTTAGCACAGCTACTGATGGCAGTGGGTAAAATGGTTTTTCTGTAACAGTAACTTATTTCTCTGCCATTAGCACGTTTAGTGGCGATTACATGAGGATTAGTGATGGCACAGAGACCGCCCTCCTGGCTCTGATTGGTTGTTTTTGGTCGGGGGCAGCTCAGGGAGGAAGGTCCATCTTTAGGCAGATTATATGTCTTGTACTGTTAAGATATGGTGACAGTTTTAACAATTATGTAAAAAACATGTTATTTATAAACATTACATACTACAACTTTAATTAATTCATTGTAAAAATAAAACTGAAGGAAACCAACATAATTGGCCCAACATAGCAATAGCTGCCTTTCTGTTAACCGTACAATTGCGCAAATTATACGGTTAATGGACAATTTGAGCAATTATCTGTTAAGCAAATTTGCAAAATTCACACAACAAAATTTTATAAATTCCACTTCATCTCATGAAATCTCAAGCTGGTAAAAAAACCTCACGTTTTTTGATAAAAAGCATTTGCGCTAGGATGAGATGGTTTTTCGGCCTTATTGAAAGACTTTTTTCACATCACAAGAGTAATGGGCAGGATGTTACTACTGGCGAAAACCAGAAGAAGACAGAAAATACTAGAAGGATGATGGTTTGTTTTTTGGGGGGAGGGGAACTGGACAATGTTCAGCTGGCTCCACAAAAACTCTCACAGCATCTCACATTTTATAAAAGTTGTATGGCATTAGAGCGTGTTGAATCTTTGCTGTAAAATGACTAACTACAATTTCCCCAAAATGCCACCTACATAGTCTCATATCATCATAAATTGATTTTGTATTATCACTTTATTACAGAGGTCATAACAGGGTTCAGGACCAGTTCTGAAGGGGCACTGGGCCTTGTTTGTCCCTGTTGTTTGACAGACTGAAAAAAGCCAAAGTCTTCACCCTGTCAAACTGGAATTGGATAAGCTATTCAATCTTTATGGCCTCCTGATTTTTGCATCACATACACAAAATAACTTTATCTCATATCTCCAAACATTACCAGTAATGTATTGTTTTCTTAAAAAAGCCTTGACCTGTTGAGTAAACTGTTCACTTTCTGTAAGGTTTACAAAATGTTACTGAACCACACATATGTAGATTTTGGTGTCATTTCTAGTGAATGTATTTCCAATTGGTTTCACACTAGGACTGTGTGAATGTGGATCACCAACAGTACAGCATGTGTTTTTATACCAGTGAAGAAACGTGTCAGTTTGTGCAACTTACTCACTTAATGACTTGTTTTACATTTTTGCTCAGAAAGGAGTTTCACTTTACAAATGTATGGGATTCAGTGTCTCACATCTGGACACATAGAGTAAGAGGTGAAAAGTCAAAGTTAAGAGGCATTGGTTCTATACATTGGATGCCAATTAAAGAGTTGGAAAGTATGCAGACATTTATTCTATGTTAGCTAACTTGAATTTAACACTTTAATGGTATCATATTTCTGCCTAAATGCAATAGAGTAGCAAAGTGGAGTCCTTCCAAAAACAAAACAAGGGCTACACCAATTAACTGAGTATTAATCTTATTTTCAAAGGCCATATTTTAGTGCATCAGATGCACATTGTATTTTCCAGGCTGAATGACACTCATTACACAAAGAATCAATCATATTTATTCTCCTTTTGATTGCCACTGCAGATTATATTCCCCCATTTCATACTAAGCCAAGCATCTTCTTCTGTCACATTGACTTTGCATGCCCTCTTTCACTTTACCCATCAATCTTCTCTGCAGCCTCTTCTTCATCACCAGCAGCTCCATGTTTAACATCTGTTGTCCAAGAAATGCACCAAGCCCTCTGCACATGTCCAGACTCCATCAGTCTTGCCCCCAGCTGGCTGTCCTTTGGATTTTCTCTTCTGACCATTTTGTTTGCTCTTAATGGAACTCTTAAAATTATCGTGTCTTCATCTACAAATCGTTGTCCTATGTTTTTATTGGGTCCTTCATCTCCCAACATCACAGCAGTGGATTCATTATGCAGTCATTCCCAAAAGATTTGATCCTTATGCACATTTTATAAACTTCACTGCTTGACTCTTGTTAAAGCTTATTGTCAGGTGTCTGGTGTTCTGAAGTTTTATAATAAACATTTCATAAACCATAAGCTGTTAATGACAAGTGAATCAAGTTTATGCAAACTGTTGATGTTTCCTTTTGTTATGACCACATCGTCCCAGTGTCCTGACTGTCTGTGCTAACTTGTTAAATTTTCCTACTATCACAGCTATGTCTGTCGGTGCTACCCTTTGAAAACCGCTAGTCATATTTATATACAAATGAAGCAGTCAGATTGTGTCCACCAAAGGTCAAAGGTCACTGTGCACCTGAAATGATAAGGTATCTTAATATACCATAGAAATACACAGCTTCAATCCCACATAATATCGCTACCAACCTGCTCTATTTAGCACAGTTTAATTAAAAAAGTGTTATTAAACTAAAATATTTTAAAGTATAGGGACAACATAGCCCACAAAACAACGTACTTTGTCCTGATTCACATGGTTGACGCCAAGCAATGACTTTCTTGTTTACAGTATTCAGTACAGTAAAGACATTGCAGACAGCAAACTAGTCATTTACAAATATGTTTACAAGCTGCCTTAAAATATGCATAATACAACAGCTTACTAAAGCCAGGTACAAAATAAATTAGATAAAACTTACGTTAATCTTCAATGAAATAAAACAGACGAAAGAAAACCTCCTCCGATAGGAATAAATCTGAGTAAGCAGTATGTGACATCGACGTGCGAACGCACGTTGCCACGAGGTAGGACGGATGGATGGGTAGCACAGATAGTCAGAACACCTGTTTGTTAAAAAAATTAACTTGCCTAAACACAATGGCATTATTGTATACAGTCAATAAAATCTTTTTTTTCATCCATTCTTATAGCTTCAGTTCCCATATTACCACAGTAATATCTTACATGCATGTTCTTGTTTTTAACTCAATATTGTTTGTATTTTATTTTTAACTATGTAAACAAATAAATGAGTTTTTTAACCATATAGACTGGATTAGTGTTCCATTAGCCAATGAAATAATTGATTTTAATTTTTTTTCAGGTTTTGTAAATTATATCATAAAATAAAATTAATGAATCACTCTACTAAACTTTCTCCTGTTAAATCATAAAGGAAATCTATTTAAGATCAATAAACAGTTCAGTGAACTAAAAAATAGTGCAAAAAAAAAACACCCTTAAAACGATTCCTTATAATATTGTGAACTTAAGTTTGACTGGGTAAAATCATATTTTAACAGAAAGAATATTTTTGTTAAAAATGTTTTTAAACAGAAATAAGACCAACCGCAATTAAGAATTAGCACAACGCTAACTCACCAAGATCAGGTATCAATGGACACAGCAACACAGTTTCGCTAGCTCACACTCCCATCAACTTAGCATAATAGATATTAAAAATTAGCTTCTGAGAAGTGCTGTTAATTTTTAATAATACCCATAAAGTTCAGCACAGTTTGTCTACAGCACAGGTGTCAAACTCCAGCCCTGGAGGGCCACTGCAATTTTTACATGTGTCTCAGCTGCACCACCTGAATAGAATAATTAGATCATTAGCAAGGCTCTGGAGAACTGATGTACACAAGGATGAGGTATTTAAGACATTTCATTCCAGTGTTTTGTATCTGCGGCACATCTAAAAACTGCACGACAGTGACTGGAGGACTGGACTTTGAGACCAGTCATCTACAGCTTCCTTACAACTTCAAAGTGCAGCTGACCTGCATTCCAAGTTAAGAAGACAGAATCACGCTTCCTTTTTAAACAGGAAATAAAGCTATAAGAGGATCAGACTTCTTTTCAAAATAAAAGTGTTTTTAGTTGTTTTCTTCTGGGTTGCACTTGTTCTAAGACAAGCAAAGAGAGCTTTTAAGGGTTGTCTCAATTTTTCCAAAGCGCACCTTGATGACCCTTAAAACTTTTGGGAAAACAAAAGTGGACTGACTAAAGTTGAACTCTTTGGAATTACCAATGACCAGTTTTCAAGTTTTGGCAGAAATCACCTTTTCACATTGGCTGATGTAAGTTGGGACGTTATTTTCCTTTAGAGAGATTAACCTCAAACCATTAAATTGGTTTGATGTTAATAAAATTGTTAATTTCAACAACTTAATAAAATTAACTTGCTGAAAACCAAAAACTGTAGAAACATTACTTGCATAAATAGGTTTTATTATGAACTATTATTTAAAAACAATTAACAAAAAATACACCTATGCTTGATGAAAAACCAACAAAATTTAAAGAATTGAAGAAATTCCATAGGCTGTGGTTTTTTTTGCTTGAGGTGTGATGGTTTCAGATGTGCACCGTCTCTGTTTTATCCAATCTTCCAGGTGTAGCTGTAGTTATTCATTGTAATGTGCGTCAGGGTAGTTTTGCCAAGAGTGGATGGCTGCTGGAGATGATTAATTGAAGCAGGAGGAAGACCACAGTGAGTCAGGTCTCCCACTGCCCTGCTACGCTATAAAGCACAGAAACATGGGGAATTGCTCAATATTTACTGTCATGTGACTGATTCAACATTAGTGTTAGCATGCATCTAATATATGATTAATATCATACCCGTGTCCTGTAGGTTTCTATGTTCATGACAGCAGTGGGTGTATGAGTATAAAGAGCAGCAGAGAAGTTGCCTTTTTGTGCATTCTGAAGAAGAGTTGTGATGGCATGAAGCGATGAAGGAAGGATGGGTCCTAAAGTGCAAAAAGAAAGTCAGTTTAAGTTCATTTGTACAACACCAACTCACAACAAATGTTATATCAAAACACTTAAACACAGGCCCCGTTTGTTTCCCATCATACAGAAATACACATCAAAATCCCATCAGTAAGATCCAATCATCCACAGATTAGAGTCACTGACATACAGTCCAGTTTGATCTTGTGAAGTAAAGCAGTCAAATTCAGTTTAGAATGTTATCTATGAAGGACTTAGAGAGGACAGAAAGCAAACACAGAAAACACTAAACAATGCTTAATGAGCATCTTGTATTTGGAATTGAATTTCTTTTCGTTTCATGAAAAGGGGACTGGCACAGAAATAGAATCTGTCTAAAATGTGATAATACCGCCTGCTACTGCCACCTGCTGGTATTTTTGTTCAAGTTTCCCTGAGAATTTGGGTGGCATCATTCAGCTCAGTTCAAGAGCCAAAATAATTACAAATCTAAAACTTGACAGTAGCAGGAAAAAGTATGCAGAGTGTGGTAAGATTTTATTTTGTTGGGATTGAATTGGGCAGGTGACAATACCATAATGTTCAATCTTTGTCTCATGAGACCAGAGAATCTTATTTCTCATATTCTGGGAGTCTTTCATGTGATTTTTGGCTAACTCTATGCAGGTTTTCATAGGAGGATCTGAAGAAATGGGCAACATGTGACTGCTGCCCACCTTTTGTTGTGATGAGTATCAGAGCAAAGGGTCTGAACACTTTTGACCAACTGATATTTCAGTTTTTCTTTTTCAATACAATTGCAAAAATTTCTACATCTCTGTGTTTTCTGTCAAGATGGGATTCTGAGTGTTCATTAATGAGAAATAGTATTAACTGTTTAGATTCTAGCAAAATGACTGCAGTGAAACAAAGACTGTATATTTCCTATGCACAAAGTGCCATTTTATAACACAATCAAGTAACTATGTTACATTCAGTTGTTATAAGAATACAATATATCAAATGTGACTTTAAAGAAATTTGACACTTTACTTTAACACCTCTTAAGACTCCTGCTCTTTCTGAAACTCCACCATCAGGAACATCGCTCCCCTATTAACCGTTTAGCAACATTATACCCAGCATTGCACTTACACATAGCTTGTTTAATCAGCTCAGTAGATGCACAGTTCCACCAGGTTTTTGCTAATTGCTGCCTGGTAGTTTAAAGGACCTGGGTGGGTGGTGAAGTTGTGGGAGGGGTTGCTCTGTGAGGCGGAAGCTCTGAAGTATAGGAGCTTCAGAGGCGTTGCCAGGTTCACTAAAGGAGTTTTGCACAGTTGAATGGTAGCCATGGGAGATTAAAGAATTTCTCAGATATGCATGAAAGAATCAAAGCAACACTCCACATATGCTTTATGTGGACTAATATTATATCATGTAAAGCTCAAAAAAGTTGATTTAACATAATACCACCCCTACAATATCAATCTGAACAGAACATCTGCAATTCAGAAGTCAAAAACAAGCTTCCAGTTGTGGTTCTGTACCTGTGAGCTCCAGACTGCTAATGTTCTGATAGGTACAATCGACCAAGTTCTTGACATTAACGCTGCGGCCCTGGAAAACACATCATAAACCAGACTGTCAACCAGGGGTTAATACAGACATAGAGTTATTAGTAGAGGTTGACCTTACATTTCATTTTCAGTCCTTAAAAAAAAAAGAACCTTGTGTATTGACTCAGAAACGATGACATGAATAACTCCTATACCTTCAACACATTCATGGTAGCCCCTCTGAAGGCAGTGGGGGCCAGCAAGGTTGGTGGCAGACCAGTCTGAGAACCAGCTGCAGCCACCACACTCTTCCAGTTGATTAGGAAGTTGATGAGATTGAAGGAGTGGGATCCCTCCACACATACAGCCGACTCAGGTTTATGGTCTAGAGACAGAGTTGGAGCTTCTTTTTGTCTATATAAGCAGTCAAGGAGCATTCAGAATTCACTGTTGTTAACTTCAAGAATAACAAGGTTGTATTAGTTCAGAAACGTTGCAAAAACAAGGAGCAGTGAAGGATACAGCTGTAAGTTAATGCATTCAGGTTTTCTGAGTTTGTCCTGGATTCCTATCTCCTTAAGCCAAGACAAGCTGTCGTCTTCACCTTGGCTGCATCCATCATCTTCTTCATCCCAATTCTGATAGTCCTCATCCATCTGCAAGCTGCAACATTTACATAGCTAAGCAGTTAAGCCAGAAAAAGACTATTTTAAACATATTCAAGAACACAGACTTCAGATTCGTCATCAACAGTGCAGACAAAGTAGAAGTCTCACAAATCTTTGTTCTCGTTTTCCATTTCCTCATCTTTCTTTTGAATACTTTTATGTTGCTCATTAATCCGCCTCCTTTCCTTCAGCAGGGGAAGACTGAACTCCACACCTTAACAAAGACATGGGTCACAGATGAAGCACAGCAGCACAAGGGATAGTTGGTACCAGAGGTCGCATTAGACTTTTTTGTTGTCCGTCATTTTGACTGACAGCATAAAAAAAATCTGTCATTTATTATATTTACTCCTCAAATTATAATTACATTAACATAGGCTGTTCAGCTGCATTTTTCATGGGGTTTAGTTAATGTTCACCTAGTTGAACCATGAGTCCAGATCCCATCACACATAAAGCAAATGAACACATCTAACTTTTTCTCCGTAGTGACAAAAACCACCGACTGCGGCCCCAATAATTTATAAGTTAAATTAAACGACTCCACTTAAATTACAAGCACTTCACCTGCTGGGGTCTGAATGCACATCCTCACAAATCCCTCCTGGTTCCCATCTGCAGAGAAATCTGCACTAGTTCACCAGTCAGTTGGATCTGTCTGATCCAAACAGATCAATAAACTCTGATAGCTTTTTATCCTGAGTGGTCCGGGTGTGAACTTTTACAGTCTAATTAACTTCTGTACCTTTATTTGTTTCCTCATGATGAACTCTCAGCTCCTCTGTTTAGACTGTAAACGAATTACCAAAATATTGCATTCTCTTCAGTTTTCTCTGTTCTGTATGTAATGGAGACTGGAATTAAAGATGCCGTTTCAACCAAATGTTTGGAATTCGTTTCTATACCAACGCATCCGGTGCATAACTCTTCAACACGCTGTCAGCTCCCGCTCAGAAAGACACATTCAGTTCAGTGTCCATAAGATAATATTCAGAAAGAATCTTTTTATTGATTGATTTTAGTTTCCTTTGTGATGAACTCTTTGCATAAAGTCTATAATGTCTGCACATGTGCACCAGTCCAGGGTGTTCATTATAACCTGTCAAAATGTTGGACGGACGTCACATTTTACCGTCATTAAAAAAAAAACTAAGCAAAACAAAAATAAAACGATAAAATATTAAAAATATTTTGTTAACGTTACATTACTTATGTGACAGATGAACTTAAACTGATTAGTACATGCTAATCTTTCATGAGTACCTTCAGCCTTCAATGCTTCTCTGAGACCTCGAGTCGTAGGAGAAATTAAGGCAGTTATGCAGTCTGACCCTCCAAGGCCTGCTGCCTTGAACAACACTGTGAACTGATGCAAAGAAGAGCCAATTAGGGAAAGAAAAACAGAAGCTATCAAACACCAAAGCAGGTTAATGTACCTGATAGGAGCAGACATAGAAGTATGGGCACAGCCCCATCTTTAAAAGGCTGTAGAGAGAAGACAAACTGACAGACCTAAGGAGAGAAAAACAGCTTTTTATTGGATGCTATCCTCCCAGACCTCAAGGAGAGAGCAGAACGTCTAACAACCTCACCATTCCTTCACAAGACTCTCATGTACTGCTTCATCCTGAGTCCAGGGCAGGTTCTTCCCAGAGAAGTTCTTTTCAGCATTGATCCTGGGGAACAAAGAGAGCCAGGGCAGACAAGGGTGCTGCCAGTACACCAAGCTCTGCTGGAAGGCAGACCGGGCGTCGGACCAGGACCTGGGCTCCTGCAAAACACACACAGCATTACATTAAGCGAAATAGATGAACAAATAACAACTAACTAAATACATTCAGGGTTTCCCCCAGAAAACGTCCTGAGCTCAGTGGTCAGAGCGCCAAAGCGGTCCGCTGGTGGTCCACCTTGTTTTTGTATTAAAAGATGTTAAGTTGACAGGAAATCTAAAAATATTAGAGTCATTACAAGAAGACAATTCTATTTAAACCCACAACTATAGAGTTTTAAAAATAACCAATCAAAGAAATATAATTCAAATGAATATCAATTATTTTCACTTAATCCAAATTAAGTCAGCAGCTCCAGAAGGTCCCCAGGCCTTCAAGGCCTTCAGGCGCCCACATGTTAATATCTTAAGACAGACCACTGATACATGTATACATAAATATTATATATATATATATATATATGTATATATATATATATATATATATATATGTATATATATATATATATATATACACACATTTGTATATGTATATCAATTAATCTGAAGATACAAGATTAATAGAGATCTTGTATCTCTATTAATCCTTTAAAAAATGTTGAACCATTTCAGAGATCTTTACTTGTTGGTGTCACATTACCAAATATTGATTTACAGCACAATCAAGTAACTATGTTAACTTCAGTTGTTATAAAAACACAGTATATGTAAACTGTGTATATTACTTCAAATAAATGTGACTTTGGTATGTAACCCCTTGAAATTGGGCCTCTGTTTCTTTAAAAACATTGCTCTTTCTGAAAGCTTGCCTTTAGGAAGTCATCACAACATCTTGGATCTCTATTAATCCTTTAAAAACATTTTTAACCAGCATTGCACTGAGAAGTAGTTCATATAATGAGCTCAGTATGTGCACAGGGCACTACTATCCATCCATCTATTTCCTAACACCCTTGTGGGGCTAGTGGGGCTGCTGGTGCCCATCTCCAGCGAACGTTTCATAAATATTATATATTTAGAGAGGCGGGGTCACGTCGCCAGTCTGTCGCAGGGGCACCTACTAACTGTTGCTAATTATTGCTGACTAGTCTGATGGAACTGAGTGGGGGAGTCACTTGACATGAGCTTCATTTTCTTATGTCAAGGTTTGCCGTTTGCACTGGGAGTTTTAGAAACTCTGATTAGGAATCAATACAAAACCTTTGATCATTAAAAATGCTATTTTTTTTTTAACTTTCAGCCTATTCCTGAGGATTCTCAGAACTACCTGAGAACTGAGCTTTTGGTGTCCTCCTATCTCTGTTTTGTAGAGTCAGTGTTGAGCCATGGAATCTCGCTGTGGTCCTCCAGCTGCACTGCGGCACAGAGAAAGTAGCTCCAAAGGGTCATAAACTCCGTCCAGAGATTGATTAGCTGCCCTCTTCCATCTCTGTAAGAGTTCTACAGAACCCGCTGCCTCTGGAGAGCTCGCAGTATGATCAAGGACCCCTCACACCCTGCCCTCAGGGAGGCGTTTCAGGACAATAAAGTCAAAGACAAACATACTAAGAAATAGTTTCTACCCAAGAGCTGTTGTTGCCCAGCAAATCCATCTAAAACCT
This sequence comes from Gambusia affinis, assembly GCF_019740435.1. Taxonomy (NCBI): domain Eukaryota; kingdom Metazoa; phylum Chordata; class Actinopteri; order Cyprinodontiformes; family Poeciliidae; genus Gambusia; species Gambusia affinis. The sequence continues at coordinate 9,136,857 of NC_057891.1, read as the reverse complement.
GATCTTTATTTATTTATTTATTCTTAACATTCCAATTGCTTCTGTGTTTCTTCAAGAGTTGCTTTTCTTATTTGCTTTGCTTTATTCGCGCACAATAACATTAAAAGGAATTCTCAAAAAGGATCCTCAAATTCAATTGTAAAGTTAAAAAGATAAATGAGGAAAGTGCAATTTGCTTCAGACAGAGGTGAACTAATAACATTAACTACCTGCAGATTGTGCGGGAGCATGGGAAACTTTGCTCTGCAGCTGTTGCTGAGCCCCAGAGCTTCTTCCTGAGCTTTCGGTTGCTCTGTCCACGACAAGGAGACGGGAGAGGTGAAGATGACCCGAGTTTTCAAGCTCCAGTCAGCTGGATACTCTGCACAGCTAACAGGAGTAACAGGAGCTATGGAGGAGGGTGTGATGGCCAGTGGGTTCTAATGAAAAACAGTGAAGACATGTGAGCACATTTAAGGCAACAGACTCACATTCTGATGCTATATATCTGCTTGTATTCACCTTGAGCAGCAGATTGTCAGTATGTTGCTCCTCTGTTTCCAACAGAGGCTTTTCTTCAGACAGAGACTTCTACAACAAAATACATGCAATTTTTTCATCAGCATGTTTGTGTTCTTTGTTTGATCCCTGCAATACCTTTAACATTTGACTCTTTTTTTTTATTGCTCTTGCAATTCAATCCTGAGCAACAAAATTAGTTTTTCTAATTTTGTTGAAAAATTTAATTTTCACAAAAACTGTGTCTTTTGTTGAAACAAAAAAAATATATATTTTGGTAAAATTCTTGATAAGCATAAGTTCTAAATTTCAACAATCTCATAGCCTTTGGTGTACCAGGTATTACATGGTTGTTCTTTGACTTCTTGTTTATTTTTTGTTTATCAGGCAGGGGAATTCTGTCTGGAAACTTTGAACATTTGTTTAAAATAAGTTGTAAGTAACCCCAAATTAACTTCCTTATTTGTTGTGTCACCTTTTTAACTCTTATTGCCTTTACGTTGTTTTATTCCTATAATATACAGCTGACTTCCGGTTTCTGACTTGATGCCTTTATTTTGATAGAACAACCACCGCTGTGTGTATTTTAGGGCGGCAGCTTAACGACAAAAAGAACGGAAGACAAGTTGTGACAGCGCTATAAAAATGTATCTTATTAGAGGCCCCCTTGATAGAGGCACAAGGTATGTTGATTTTGTAAATAAGGATATTTCTAATATTGATCAGTTGAAATTGAGAATTTGTTTTATTACAATCAAACACTAGGGTATAGTTTTTGAATTAACAGTTTATATTTTAGGCCTCACATGTAAGTATCAGCTGATCACCGATCTCCCAAAATGAAGAAAATGGGCACAGATAAATCAGTTGGCAGATAATTAAGGCAATAGCTTATTTTATATATAATATCTTTTAGCTGTTATTTTGTAGAAATCAGTTATTACTTTGAAACTAAAGAGGTTTGTGGAAACAGCTGAATTCACTTGTTAAATGTACTTTAAAGCAGAAAATGAACTGAAAAAGGCTCATACCCCAATCATCAAAACTTTTCCAACCTTATGTTAGTTATAGGCTGTAGATACAACAAACATCTGTTCATGTAGCTGCAATCTATTACATTTTTCTCTCTTCACACAGGTAAGTAGCAAAAATAACAAATAAGTGACATTATTTATTTATTTACATTTATACATGATAAAGTAATACATATTATTTATATTAATTTACAAATGCAGACATGACCACATCTCTTCCATCCTCCACTCTCTCCATTGGCTTCTCATTTCCACCAGGATTAAATTCAAGATTTCCCTCTTCACACACCAATGTATCTATGGAAATAGCCCCAACTATCTCAAAGAACTATTTAACCCACAAAACACAACTCTTTCACTCCACTCCACCCACTCAAACCTTCTCCACCTACCCAAAGCCAAACTGAGAACCTTGGGGGCCAGGGTCTTCTCCACGTCTAAGGAATGATCTACCTGACACTGTGAGGGCACCACAATCCACTGACTGACCTTAAGACATTTCTTTTTAACAACATTTTAGAGATCTAAAGACAAAGGGCATTATATATAAGATCTACAATTATTATTATAGAAACTTTTTTAAATTTCATGTCACCTTTTTTCCAAGACATCCTCAGTTTTTAGCATCTGACAAATATTCAGTATTAGAATTTATGATGCTTGACATGAAATCAGTCATTCCCATTCAGACTCACATTCACACTGATGATGGTAAGCTACTGAATTGTAGCTACAAGTGATGTGGCTGAAGTCGATACAAGGTTTGATATTGATCATTATTGTATGTATATATTTTTTTAATATTTGAAATACTGTCAATATGGCTTTCCTGTTTTATCCACAATTTCCACTTGAACTGTTGTACTGAGTTTTCAGTTTCATCTCACACAGCAGCAAAATCTGAAACTGCTGCTCTGCAAGTTACCCAACAAGTTGCTGCTGGGAAACCATGACTGAGTACCGCAAATGCTACACCAACATTTATAGCTTGCTGTGAGAGTTTGAGTCTTTCCTCTGCTTACAACCCCCAGAATGCTGTGCGGTTCTGGATCGAAGTTTAATGACAGTATTGAATGTTCTATTAGATATATTTTCTATTGATATTGATCACGTGTTTTCTTTATTGTATTGTTATTGATTTATTGCCAAGCTCTAGGTGAATTGCATCATGGTTGTAATTCAGAGCGCTTAACAGCACAGTGGCTTGATTAAAGGCTTTATGTTGTAAAAATAATCAGTACGTAGGAAACATGTTTATTTGGCAGACATGTTGGAACAACGAGTTTTGCGGAGCAGATATAAAACTGGTTTGTGGGTTTGTCTCAGAGCGAATTACTGATCCTACCTCCAACGAGCTGTCTCCTGGTGGACCACTTCTGCTGTCCCCTGATGTCTTCTCCGAGGACATTCGTTTTATAAAAGTACCCACATTTTCACAGTCCACGTCTTCGACTAAAACTTTCTTCGGCCGACTGACAGTGTAGTCCGAGGTCAAAAAAGGATTCCTACGTTTCCCTCTGCTTGTGGACTGGCTGTGGAGGCTGGGAGTTGCTAAGGAGGGGCCAGAAGCCGGAGAAGAGCCGCTCGGTCCGGGACTCTCAGCGGCAGTAGACCTACGGGCTCTTTTTCTCCTCAGCCGAACGACCTCAGCAGGCCGCTTACAGCTGAACCAGGAGTCGTTCTGCTGAGCCATGCAGAAAAACAAAACTTTCACTAGAAATATAACAAAATAATTCAAATTCAAAATCACCACTCTGTTTATTTGACGCGCCTTCCGCACTTTGCAAACTCCCGTCGTTTTTTTTTCTGTTAACGTTGCAACCATTGTAAAGATGCATTACCGCGACCTGCTGGACTGGAGTATAGGACACAAAAAAAAAAAAAAAAACAGCAGAGAAACTAAATAAATACAACAGATATAAATATCTAGGAAATTACTTCAACAAAAGGTTAAGGACAGGTGGCAGAAACAGTGGGAAGAAGACAGAACTGGCAGGTGGTTTTACAGTATTCAAAGAAAAGATGGTGTAATGAGAACAGATTACGTCATGTTTATGCAGGATTAAATAGTGCTATATATAAAATGGAAAAACATTCAACAGAAAAATTTGATTTTTGTTTTAAAGATGTTTTGTTGTTCTGTTCCAAATATTCTGTTGAGAGAAGAGAATTAGTTTGTAGATTACAAGATGATAAATTACAGTTAACTATACAAGTAATTTTTGACAAAATTTCTACTTCTGAATATTTTTGTTCTCTGCTGAAAGTCGAAATTGATAGGATTTAGATTTTGTTTGGGTGGGCTAATGTAGCATTCCGGTCCGCACTCCACTCCAGTAGATGGCGGTAATGCACATCAATACGTTGCTTGCCAACCGCCATAAAAAGAAGAAGGAACCAAGAAGAACCTCTTCAGTTGATGGCGGTAATGCACATCTAAAAGTTGCTTGTCAACCGCCATAAAAAAGGACGAAGAAGAAGAACTTCCTGGTAAAATATGTCTATAACCTCTGTGGTCCGCTATAACAGAAAAGAAGAAGAACAACAACAATGCCTGTAGCCTCTGTTCTATTTTATAGAGCTTCAGTCCAATACGAATGCAGGTGATCTGATAAAGCTCATCTTCGAAGCCGAGCGGATATGTCGGGGTTCAGCGCAGAACTTATCGACTACCTGGAAGGTAGAATAACCTTCGAAGAGTTTGACAGACGGAGAGACGAGCGGAAAGCGGAGGTACACCTCATACAGCGCCAGTTTTAGATGCAAATGAACATCAAAAAGAAAAATCACAGAAAAGCATTTATTTTGATCACTTACATTTATCACATAAATTCGGTCTATTTCAACCTTTAGTCATTTTAATGCTTACTTTTGATAAAAAGTCAGAAAATTTGAATATTCTATAAGACCAATAAAACACCCAAATGAGGTGTTTTATTGTAAGATGGTTGCTGACTTAACAGCTGTCCAACATGGTTCAGTGCTTTGTCCAATCATATCAATGGAAAGTTAAGTGGAAGAAGGACGTGTGGTCTAATAAAGTGCATTTGCAACCAATACCAGCAGTTTTGAGAGGCTTGTGTCACAAACTCCATTTAAGAGGTAGAACATGTCTTCCATGTCTCTGTTTGACTGCCCCTGTCCCTCAGTCATCCCTGTCTTGGATCTCCCTCTAATCACCCTTTTTCCATTTTCCACCAGGACTCAGAGGAATTTACAGAAGATGAAAACAAACCTTCAACCTCGGCACAAACAAAATCTGCTATTGGTAAGACGGCTAGCCTGATCACAACCATTACCTAAAACCAAACGTTCCCTCAGCTGCTCCAAATCCTGGTTTGTTCCTATTCAGTTTTGCATTTTTACACATCAGAGAGATTGTCTTCCTGAACTTTTTTTCTTTGACTACAAATCATAGGGGAAAAGAAAGCACAACCTTGTGGAGTTCTGAAGTTTTATGTAGCTGACTTAATAGAATCATTCAATTATTTGCCTCTAATGTTAAGAGTACAAACACAATGGCCAGGCTAATTAAACCCCAAAATTGTGTGTCTTAAATTGGAATTTCAAGGAAAAATGAATCTAAAAAGGGTTTTGTAGAAATTTGTGGGCATAATAAAAGGTAAAACCATTCCATCAGTACCTGGTCTGTACGGAGCCCCCTAGGGGACATGGAGATTTTTTTATTTTATTTTTTTGCGTTCCCTTGCAAAACCTTTTGTGTTCCCTCGCAAAACTGTACTGATCAGTTGTGCGGCATAATTGAATACTGTAAGTCTTTCTTACGGTGGCCGCCGTACTTTCTGATTTAATATAAGGTTATGTAAGGTTTTTCCATGAATGTTAATATCTCGTTGTGAAATATCTGAAGTTTTATATCTTTCTTTAGGATACAAAGGCACCACAAACCTATGATATAAACAGAAACCTTCCATAAGTAGGAAAGAAATATAAATACTGTACATCCACACTATATTTCTGAGTTATTATCGTAATAACTCATCTGACAGTTTTGATTGTGTCTCTGTTGTGTTGGTTAGCTAAATGGTTTAAAGAGCTGCTTTTATGTTCAGTTCCATCTCAACCTTAACAGACATAAACATGCAGTAAATAAATCGATTTTCAATCAGTTTTTTGCACCAAAGACTTAATAATAATAAACACGTTTTATTATTAAAAACACGACAAACTAATTATGGTAAAGGGCCGTATTGGGTTAACTCGGGGAATCTCATCTGTCTGTGTATCAATCAAATATAGTTTGGATGTACAGTATTTATATTTCTTTCCTACTTACGTTAGGTTTCTGTTTATATCATAGGTTTGTGGTGCCTTTGTATCCTAAAGAAAGATATAAAACTTCAGATATTTCACAACGAGATATTAACATTCATGGAAAAACCTTACAATATAACCTTACACTTACCTTATATTAAATCAGAAAGTACGGTGACCACTGTAAGAAAGACTTACAGTATTCAATTATGCCGCATAACTGATCAGTACAGTTTTGCGAGGGAACGCAAAAGGTTTTGTGAGGGAACACACAAAAAAATAAAAATAAATCTCCATGTCCCCTAGGGGGCTCTGTAGGTCTGGACTACCTTTGCATGAATTACTGCATCAATGCATGGAGGCGATCAGCTTGTGGTTCAGGAAGTGACCTTCAGGTCATCTGCATTGTTGCGTCTCGTGTCTCGTTTTCATTTTGACAATATTCCATAGATTCTGCTTTGCTTCACTCTCAAGGGTGTAGTTGTCCCAGTTGCATTTGAATGTTTTACAACCACTCCTTTTTCTTCCACTCAATTTTCTATAAACATAATTCCATTAGTATTCTGTATACGTCCAGCTTTTTTAGTGGCTTACCTTCCTTGTGGAGGGTGTGGGTTTCTCTGCTGGACAACTGGAAAGTAAAAAGTCTTTAGATGATGTAGGTCTTAACATTTCAGATGCTTTTTCTTTAAAAGACCTTGTAACCCACTCTGTATGTCATAAAGCTATATAAAGTCTGTTTTTTGTGGTGTCATTTTTTGAACTGCCTAAATGTAGACAGACCTAAACATGCAGAGTTTTTCCTCTTTCCGTTTAGAGGACGGAGTCAGCCCAGGAGTACAGCAAGCCTTTGCTTCCATTCTGGGAGAAACGGCAGCAGCAGCGTCTTCAGAAGAGGAGGACAGCTTGAGCTATGTTGATGACAAAGATGATAGGGATTTCAATGTGGAGGAGGAAGAGGAGGCAAAGGGAGTGACCAAAGAGAGGAAGAGGAGGCTGAGGCAAGGAGGCAAAAGAGGCCTGAAGAGCAAGTTGGAGGATGAGGAGGAGGAGGAGGACATGACGGTGGGAGACGTGTTCAAGCTGGAGATGGAGCTGAACCGAGAAAACAGAAGGTTGATGAAGGTAAGACTGAGAACAAAGATCACCTTGCCTCCTTTTTTTATTTGTGTTTACTCACTACGTCTCTCTAGGGGCGTCGTCATGGCAGCAAGCTGCCTCAGGCTCTCAGGGGGCTGATGGGAGAGGCCAACATCCGTTACGCTCGGGGGGAGAAAGAGGATGCCATCTTGATGTGCATGGAGATCATAAGACAATGTCAGCAGCTGTTCATTGAACTCCCTGCATAAAAGTAGATGATCTGACTCCTCACATGTGTCCTTCAGCTCCTCTGGCCTATGAGCCATTCTCCACTCTGGCCATGATCTATGAGGACAGTGGAGATGTGGACAAAGCGCTGCAGTTTGGACTCATCGCTGCCCACCTCAACCCTTCAGACTGTGAGGAGTGGATCCGACTGGCCGACATGTCTCTTGAGCAGGACAACGTCCGACAGGCCATCATCTGCTACACCAAAGGTGAGCCATCTCCATCACTTCCTGTCCCTCACCTTTACCACTGTCTGATTTTCTCTTACATTTAATGTTCCATTTAGTTTTTTTTCCACGTTTTTCTAAACGTTCCTCTTTTCTACAAAAAAAGAGGAAGATCAGGTGCACCTTCTGTGATAGTTGTAGTAGTGTTGAATTGAGATTACACTACATATTTACACCAGCCATTTTTCTTCCTGTCTGACATTAAATCAGTATAAACTTTTCTCATTTTAGTTTGGTAATCTTTATAATTACTTTCATTGGCTAGACTAATATTCATAATGTGTGTAATTGATGAGAACTGCCTGATTTGGGTTAAATAGTAAAGTATGGAAGTAAATGTTTATTTATAAATCACTTTTCACAGACATGAAATCGCAAAGCACTGTACTCTAAAAATCAACGTTAAATTACACAAAGAATGAAACAAGCATAAGAAGCACAATAAAACTGACAGAAAAGTATTTTTGATGTGTTATTGGGTCTAACATTCACTTGTTATAAAAATGCTGGTTATATCAAATATGAGCTAAAAGAAATTTCACATTGTAGTTTAAAACCTTGAAATAACTCTCTGTCTATTTCAAAACTTCCTGTCTTTCTGAAACTCCACCTTCAGGTAGTCATCACAACATCGCCCCTCTATTAACCCTTTAGAGGTCTACCCAAACACTGAAAACAAGAACAGAGATCTTCCTGAAAAGTTACTTATCAGTTAATTTTGCCTTATCTCACAAGTACTAAGATATTTGCAAAAACTAGACTAAAATACTTAGTAATATTTTGTGTTTTTTCAGTGCTGTTGATTACTTATCAGAGTTAAGTAGGCCAATTCTAATTGATAATATAAATAATATCTAAACATCAGTGAGTCTGTCTGAAGCCTAGTCATGTTCTGGTCTAAGCGGTGCTAAGTGGGAGACAGGCAATGTGTTTAAAGTCAGAGTGACGCCCGATTGGCCTCTTTCCTGCAGCCATCAAGTATGATCCCACCAATGTCCGCTACCTGTGGGAACGCTCCAGTCTCCAGATGCGCTTGGGGGAGCACAAGCAGTGCATGGACGGCTACCGCAAGATCCTGTCTCTGCTGCCTCAGGAGGATGGGGAGCACTTCATGCAGTTGTCCAAAGACATGGCTAAGTAATGGACTTTTTGGACTGAATACACATGCATCCAGTCAGATAGGCAGTACTTCATCTGTTTGTGTTGCAGGAGTTACTATGAGAGCAATGACCTGCCCTCAGCATTGAGTGTGATAGAGGAAGGTCTGGCCCGACACCCTGGCTTGGTCAGCGATGATTTCCTCAACATGGCAGCTGAGCTCTACATTTGCAACCGCCAGTACAAGAAGACCCTGCAGGTTCAGATATATGTCTATGCAACGGAGTGTCAGAGTAAAGTGTGTTCTGTCTCTAAGGTGTGTGTATCTACTCTAGGTTCTGGTCAAATTTGCAGACATTGTGTTGATTCGAGCAGCGTCTCCATCAGAAAGCTCAGCTCTGTCTGTGAAGGACATGGTGACAGAGGAGCAGCAGAAGGAAGGGGAAGAGGGCACAAAGTCAAACACTGCAGAGGACAACGGTGAGATCATTACCCTACCTGTTTGTTGGTGTTCAGTCAGTATGGGTCTTTGTGGAAACAAAAATCTCATTGGCTCCTGCTTGGAAGTCTTCTTGCAGATTTTTGTTGTTCATTAAGGCTTCTTAATTTACAACAAAATTAGGAAACTTTGCTCCCGCAGCTTTATAATGCTGCAGTGTCCAAAGGCAAAAACTTAGACAATATTTTCATCTGTGTTCTAATAGATTTTGTACATATTAGGGGTGAAACAATTAATTGAATTAATCGTGATGAAATGATTATTGAAATAATCAAATTTACTAATCAACTAATTGTTAGCTGGAGTATACAGACTCTAACAAAAGAGTCTGTATTTAGACTGTTTTTAGAGTCTGCTATGAAACGAAATGAAGGAAAAAAAATCTTTCACAGGTAAGAGGATTGGTAACCAGTTGGGAAGTATAAGTAATATTTGTATGTCTGATGTTCCTGCAGATGAAATTCTGGATGTTCAGGTTCCAGACAGTGTCCCAGTTGATCTCAGGGCCAAGCTCATTGTCTGCCTCATACAGCTAAATGTTTTCTCACCGTCTGAGGTAAAGACAAGTCATCACTTTGTACCAGTCCACAGCTTAGAAACCATGAGCCCACTTTAGTACAGGTTGTTTGTTTCTGCAGGGCTTAGTGTCGACTTTGATGGAACAGAGTCCAGAGGAGATCGGGGACCTGTACCTGGACGTGGCTGAAGCTTACTTGGAGCAGGGACGCTACACGTCTGCTCTGCCTTTGCTGTCGGCCCTCGTCGTCTCTGAGAAGTACGACCTAGCTGTGGTCTGGCTGCGGCACGCAGGTGGGAGCTGAGTCACTGACAAACATTTTACCGTAATTCCTTCCACCAGAAGAACTTAAAATGTCCTTCTGACACAGAGCGTATGTCTATGTCAGAAGGACATCTTAAAGTGTCCTTTGGACATTTAGAGATGTTCTTTTTAATCCAGATCTGTATAACTGACGGCCAAGGTAATAAGAGTATGGTAAAAAAAAAAATAGTTGTAGGTCTCTTTCCTGTCTAATCTTTCTGTTTCTCTCTTTTTTTTGAATAAGCCGGTCACAATAACATTTTTCTGGATGATAAATTGTCCCACAAATTCTTGCAATAAATGATCATGTTGTTATTTTAAGTCTCTTTTTGAATAATATAAGAGTAATGACATAGCAACGCAAGTACAGCCTGTTGAAGACCAATACACTTTCTAACAAGCATTTCACTTCTGAACTGGAAAACATTCTGAAAAAAATCAACTAAATACCCAAGACAACAAATTAAATGAAGGCTTTTTCTCCCGCCTTTGGTAGAAAGAGTGATTCACTTAACTGGTTATCTAAACCCAATACATTGACATTAATTCAAATAGAGGGCTCCTTATTTTCAGTAATATAGAACTAAATGTTAAATATTTCACCATCGGAGAATATGCAGCTCTCCTTCATCAAATAATGTTGAACAAATTAACTAAATAGTCATCAACAAAAACATAGCATCAGCCTTAATATATCATGCTAATGTTAGTAATAGCATGCTCCAAACAATGAGACAAGATAACCCATTCTTTTGAAGATCTGAGGCCTCTAGAAACTGCCAGGTGCATCATTAGGCACATAATAATCAAAAATGAAAAGCAAATGATTTAAAGCCCACCTGCAGCACCCTACCCTAAACTTCTTTGTCTAACATATGTTCTCGGAGACCAAACAATTGTCCCTACCCTACTTTTAAAAACTGAAATTCCACAAAATCTTGCAGGATTTCATACTTAGTCCTAGAATAGTGAGCAGGATTAAAAAATTCAAAGAGAGACTTGACCACAATTATTAAAAATATCTGGGTTTTCCCCAAATAACCTTACTTTATTCCTTCCGTCCTTCTTTATGTCATTCCTTCTTTTCATTGTTCCTACTGTCTATTTTTGTCTCCTTTCTTCTTTCCCTGCATCCTGCCCCCATTCTCTCATTGTTGTTTTCCTTTTTTCAAGTCTGGAAAAGTCAGAAATATAAAAATGAGTTGGAAGCCTGTTTGGATGTACTGTATTTGTTCAGTGTTTTCTTTGCAGGAGGACATTTGCAGAATTTCTACTGACCGTGTAATTGTACAATTTGACATTGCACTAAAAACAAATCACATCTAGTGATCTAGTGATTTTATTTCCATCCATCCATCCATCCATCTTCTTCCGCTTATCCGGGGTCGGGTCGCGGGGGTAGCAGCTTCAGAAGGGAGGCCCAGACTTCCCTCTCCCTAGCCACTTGTTCCAGCTCCTCCGAAGGAATCCCAAGGCGTTCCCCGGCCAGCCGAGAGACATAGACCCTCCAGCGTGTCCTGGGTCTTCCCCGGGGCCTCCTCCCGGTGGGACGTACCCGGAACACCTCACCAGGGAGGCGTCCAGGAGGCATCCTGACCATCTGGTCAGGATGCCCGAGCCACCTCAACTGGCCCCTCTCGACATGAAGGAGCAGCGGCTCTACTCTGAGTCCCTCCTGGATGACTGAGCTTCTCACCCTATCTCTAAGGGAGAGCCCAGCCACCCTACGGAGAAAACCCATTTCGGCCGCTTGTATCCGCTATCTCGTTCTTTCGGTCATGACCCAAAGCTCATGACCATAGATGAGGGTTGGAAAGTAGATCGACCGGTAAATCGAGAGCTTTGCTTTTTGGCTCAGCTCTCTCTTCACCACGACGGACCAGTACAGCGCCCGCTTGGCGGCAGACGCTGCGCCAATCCGCCTGTCGATCTCCCGCTCCCTTCTTCCCCCATTCGTGAACAAGATCCCGAGATACTTAAACTCCTCCACTTGGGGCAGGACACCCCCCCTGACCCGGAGAAGGCACTCTACCCTTTTCCGACTCAAGACCATCGCCTCGGATTTGGAGGCACTGATGGCCATCCCAGCCGCTTCACACTCGGCTGCGAACCGCTCCGGCGAGAGCTGCAGATCACGTCCCGATGAAGCCAAAAGGATCACATCATCCGCAAAAAGCAGAGATGCGATCCTAAGGCCACCAAAACGGATCCCCTCAACACCCTGGCTGCGCCTTGAAATTCTGTCCATGAAAGTAATGAACAGAATCGGTGACAAAGGGCAGCCCTGGCGGAGTCCAACTCTCACCGGAAACGAGCCCAACTTACTGCCGGCAATGCGGACCAGACTCTGAAACCGGTCATACAGGGACCTGACAGCCCGTATCAAAGAGCCCGGTACCCCATACTCCCGGAGAACCCCCCACAGGGTTCCCCGAGGGACACAGTCGAACACCTTCTCTAAGTCCACAAAACACATGTAGATTGGTTGAGCGAACTCCCATGCACCCTCCAGGACCTGCTGAGGGTGTAGAGCTGGTCTAGTGTTCCACGACCAGGACGAAAACCACACTGCTCTTCCTGAATCCGAGGTTGACTATCCAACGGACCCTCCTCTCCAGGACCCCTGAATAGACCTTGGGAGGCTTAAGAGTGTGATGATTTGATTTGCTTTTCTTAATTACAAAATTGCATTTTATTTTTTCTGATAATATTTATAATATATTGATCAGTTTTGAGCGCATTTGTAATGGAAACGCAGCTCGTCTATTTTCAAGTGATGTCCCCTGTTTGTGTCACAGAGTGTCTTAAGGCCCTGGGCCACATGAAGGCGGCAGCAGAGAGCTACACCAAGGTGGTGGAGATGGCCCCGCTGCACCTGGAGGCCCGGTTGTCTCTCGCCACGGTGCAGCAGCAGCTGGGGCGGATGGACTGTGCTCTGAAAGCGTTGGAGTCCATGTACGATAGCGACACGCTGGCCCAGGATTCGTCCGCTGCACAGAAGGTCAGGCTGTGTTCTTTGGATGTCTTTTTTTATGTCTGCTGAAGTGGGGATGTTTTTGTTGGGGGACCATCTAAGACAGTATTTCTCAAACTGTGGTCCCCGGACCAGTGCTGCTCCACGGATGCTCCCTAGTGGTCTGCAAGATACTGCATGTGAAGATCTGTTCATTTGCTGTGATGTGAACTCAAAGTGCAATGCATAAAGTTAGCTTACCAAAGGATTTTGATTAAAAAAATGTCAAAGACTAATAATTGGCTTAAAACCAGATTACTCAAAGGAAAAACTGAAGATACCAGTGGAAAGAAAACAACAGCAGGAGGAAGCCAAGTCATACCTGCTGAGAGGATTGATTCATTCATGTTATTCATGAGCGATTGGGTTTTTTGAATGGCTCAGTGCTGTGATCGGTAGGACTCCAGTATCAGGTAGTGAGATCTGTTCTTTGTTTTTTAGAACTTTGCTTGCTTATAATGTTGTGCTCCACATCAACAGCTATTGTTGTGTTTATTTCATTAAAAAATGATTAAATTAACTTAATTAAATGCAGAAGGATTTTTGTTTTTGTGCTGCACCATCTTTCTCTTCAATACAACACTCAGGTTTGTTTACCAGTTGTGGGACCAGACCAAAACGCCTCCCAGTCATTACCTTGAGAAATAATTAGATTTGGTTAAGTGTGAAAGAGACTTTAATGCCAAAAATGATCAAATGTTACAAATCACACAAATGGAACAGTCCAGGAGGGAGGAGCTGTTGACATTCACAGCCCAGCACTGGGATCCACTCACCTTCAGAGTGACCCCAAGTAAAGCAAAGATTGTGACGTGAGGTCGGCTTCCATCCTCTCCTCATTCCTCAGCCTCCCTCAGAGCTTTGACCTGCCTGAATTATGCATGCAGCAGTGCGTATGTGAGCAGATAAGAGACACAGAATCATATATCCATAACAAATTCAACAGAAAATTCCAGATGAAGACAATAGAAAAAATGGAGTTTGGAAACGTTGTTTTTTGGGAGCTTTTTTATTTGATTTCCTTTTAAACAAGGAAAACCAACAGATGTTAGGTTTTAGTTCTGAAATGATATACAGCTCACGTTTTCTACAGAAATCACTTCTTTATTAAAAGTGTTTTGTTTATTCAGTTAAAATAAATTAAATAAAAAATCATTTTATTTGGTGGCTCTCTATTGCCTTCAACTTAATAGTTTTGGCCCACATTACAAAATGTTTTGCCGTAGGAATGATGACTAAACACAAAATAGAGGCTGCAAACTGTAAGGTAAGGCAGGCCAATTGTATTAATATAGCACATTATCAGCAACAAGGCAATTCAAAGTGCTTTATATGAATTAGTTTGTGTGTGTTTTAATGGTAGGAATTGAAGCTGCTGCTGCATCGCTCCACACTGCTGAAGACTCAGGGTAAGATGGAGGATTATCTGGACGCTATGATCACCATGATCTCCATGCTTCTCAAGGTAACTCTTGTCTAAGACTGTCACAATAAGCAAATCTATTAACCACATGATAAATTAGAAGGAGCTTGATCATTTCCATTCTGATAATATTTCTTGAAGGGCACTTTTGTTTACAGAGACATCTCCTATTTTATTTTACTGAAACATACAGGGAAAGTATTCAGCCTCCTTGAATTTTTCAATCTTTTGCTGCTTTTCAGGCTTCAAACATAAAGATCTAAAATTTGATTATTTTGTGAAAAATCAAAAACAAGTGGGACACAATTGTGAGGTGGCACAAATTTAATTGGATATTTTAAACTAACAATTAAAAACTGTAATATCATTTGGCCCCCTTGTGTTAATATTTTGTAGCGCCACCTTTTTGCTGCGATTACAGCTGCAAGTCGCTTGGTTTTGTCTCTATCAGTTTTGCACATCAAGAGACTGAAGTTCTTGCCCAAACAGCTGGAGCTCAGTGAGAGTTTATGAACAGCAGCTTTCAGCTCTTTCCACAGATTCTCCACTGGATTCAGGTCTGGGCTTTGACTTGACCATTCTAACTCCTGGATATGTTTATTTGTGAACTATTCCATTATAGATTTTGCTTTCTGTTTTGGATCATTGTCTTGATGGATGGTAAATCTCCGTCCCAGTCTCTGGTCTTTTGCAGACTGCAGCAGGTTTTCTTCCAGAATGCTTCTGTATTCATCTTCCCATCAATTTTAACCATGTTCCCTGACCCTGCTGAAGAAAAGCCGGCCCAAACCATGATGCTGCCACCACCATGTTTGACAGTGGGGATGGTGTGTTCAGGGTGATGAGCTGTGTTGCTTTTTGCCAAACGTATTGTTTTGCCTTGTGGTCAAAAAGTTTGATTTTGGTTTCATCTGACCAGAGCAACTTCTTCTATGTTTAGTGTCTCCTTGGTGGCTTGTGTCAAACTTTAAATGAGACTTTTTATGGATATCTTTGAGAAATGTCCTTCTTCTTGCCACTTTCCCATAAAGATCAGATTAGTGCAGTGTACCACTGATTGTTGTCCTATGGACAGACTCTCCCACCTCAGCTGTAGATCTCTGTAGATCCAGAGTGATCATGGGCCTCTTGGCTGAATCTCTGATCTTTCTTCTCCTTGTTCCAGATGAAAGTTTAGAGGGACGGCTCGGTCTTGATAGACTTGCAGTGGTCTGATACTCCTTCCATTTCAATATGATTGCTTGCTCAGTGCTCCTTGAGATGTTTAAATCTTGGGAAATCTTTTTGTATCCAAATCCAGCTTTAAACTTCTCCACAACAGTATCAGAGCTGCATGGTGTGTTCCTTGGTCTTCGTGATGCTCTCTGAGCTTTAAACACAACCTGAGACCATCACAGAGCATGTGCATTTATAGAGGACTTTATTACACACAGGTGGATTCTATTTATCATCATCAGTCATTTAGGACAACATTGGATCATTCAGAGATCCTCACTGTGAGTTTCCTGCACTGAAAGAAAAGGAGATGAATAATATTACACGCCCCACTTAGCAGTGAATTATTTGTTCAAAAAATTTAAAATATCCAATAAATTTCATTCCACCTCATGATTATGTCCAACTTGTTGATTTTTCACAAAATAATAGAAATTTTAGATCTTTATGTTTGAAGCCTGAAAAGCAGCAAAAGGTTGAAAAGTTCAAAACTGTCTACTCCTCAATTTAAACAATCAACAGATTAACACAACATAACTTTCTCCTTCTATTTCTCTGTTGTGGATGTACAGTAGACTTGTTAAATGCACCACGTCAGACAAAGTTTGGAATGTGCTTTTTAACCCTTCATGCTCCAAAGCATCTTGCCTATCAGCAGACTGTGGGCTCCCCATCAGCAAGATGCATTTACTTCAGTGTTCATGTCAGAGATGAGATTCAGAAGGGATGTTTTTTATTGATTGATTGATTTACTTCTGCAATGTGCAAAGAATTGAAAGTGTTCCACATCTCCACCAGTAGTCAGGGGTGTGAATTGGAACTTGTCAAAATGACGGACGAGCTTCAGTTTTTTCCATCAGTTTAAGAAAAATACCAATCAAAATATCTGACTATATTTACCATATATGCTCCGCGGCTCCTCGTGTAGCATTTATTTCCATTTTATTTATTGATTTTGGTTGTCATTTTATTTTGCATATTTAAATTGACTTCCAGTTCCAGTGCTCTGTGTTTCTTAGAAACACTTTATTGACCTTTGAGAGGCCAAACTTGTATTATTGTGCCATTATTAATATGTTATCTAAAAATTGTCTCAAAACATTAAAGGTTGCTGTAATAATTACTGTGAGAATTTCTTGTCCAATAAAACTGTCCAGGCCTCTCCTGTTCTAATCGCATCTTGAAGGAGAAATCCTCTCACTCCCTGCATTTGCAGCTTGTCAAATAACGTGATGGGTGTGTTTCCAGGTTGCTATGCAACGGGCCAAGGTGTGTGTTCGTTCTGTAACTCTAGCAGGACAGAACCACCTGAGACTTGTGAAGATTGAAGACATGCTGCCAGAAATCGCCGACCATGAAAGTGCCTATCTGGACAACATGTGTATGTAGAGTATCAAACATAGACAGATAAACTGGAATCATTTGAATCTTCCACATTTTTAGGGAGGTTGTCCTCAAACACCGTCTAATCTAATCTTTGTGCTCAGGTAAAACCAACGTTTTATCCAAAGAGGACTGGTGGCAGCTGTTGCTCAGCTGCCTGCTGGGCTTGTGTGACCTGCAGCGTTACGAGGAGGTGGATCTCCTGGTGGAGTCGGCCATGGAGTTCTACTCCTTCTATGACAACAAGCCCAGGAGGAAGGAGCTGGAGTTCTTTGGCCTCTCTGCCACCGTCCTAAACCAAAACTACTATAAGGCATACAACTACATCAGGTGCAGATGGTGAAATAAAAGCAGAGTATGCTATATGGTGACTGTTTTGTTTTTATTGATTTTTGCTTTTTCCTCATCAGATTAATGCTTATAGAAAATGTAGATCTACCTCAGTTTTGGAACATTTTTCATCAGGTATCTTTCCTTATCTCTGTTTTCACATATTAAATAACATGCCAGCTACATCTTGTAGTGTATTACCTGATTGTTTCTTTCTCACTAGCTGACAATATCGTCCCAGCACCAGCGCCACCACCGCTTCTGTCTACGGCTGCTGTTAAAGCATCCTGACAACCATGCACTGTGTGTTCTGTGCGGACACAACGCCATGGTGTCTGGAAGCTTCAAGCACGCTCTGGGTACGTAAGGCTAGGATACATTAGCGTTGTTTAGGAGTTGCTTACATGGTAAATTTGCAAATGGTGCTACCTTATTTCATGAACAACTACATCTTGAGGTGGAAACAGGAGTAAATAAGATGTCCCTGTATTTTATTCCCTCCTAAAAATGTATTTGAGAAAGAATATTATCACAATGCAGCGTGACGTCAGGTCCACAAGATCCCGCCTCCTCCAATGTCTGTACTGGAAGGCAAAAACGTGCTCACTGACGATGACTGCCATTGGTTTAGCTGTTGAGTTGTCAACAGAACACACTAAATCTTAAATGCATTCCTAATGTATAAAAGAAAAAGGGACACAGTGCTTTGCTGCTGATTGCCAACTCTGACAACTAGATAACAAGGTAACATGTAGATGTGCTTATAATTTGGTGTGTTTCTGTTCACTTAAAACAGATCGTCAGTAGAGCAGGTGTTTAAATTAATTAACCCTAATCAACCACCGCTGTGGTAGCTTAGCCATGGCCGTGGTACTGCATTGTTAGCTAATCTACAGCGATCACTCAATCACAAAATAAACTTCAAGCCTGAAAACATAAAAGTGTTACGGACTGAATGTTCTGTTTGTGTCTTTTGGTGTTGAATCCTTATACATTAGTTGCCTTGTTGTCAGTTGCTCTGGTAAGTTTGTGTCTGCATACAGACTCGTTGCAGACACACACAGAGCGAGAAGAAAGGAGTAGTTTTGAGTTATACTTCCATAATTATTTTCTGCTTTATTTTCTCTTTCCTGTGGCGCACTGCACTAAATTAATAGTACATAAATCTTCAGGTTTCATTTTGTTATCGGAATTGTTCTACCACAGTAGAGCGGTTATGGGTGGCAAGCAAAAGGCTTTTTCTCCTGCAGAATTGTGCAAAATTTCCAGATGTAAATAACATGCAACAACATATCTATAACATATATTATTATAAATGCAACAGAGTAAATATATTTGATAAATTTTCACTATAAAACAAAGCAGCTTGTACCACGTTGAATTAAATGTGAGAAAAAGATGCATGTTTTTTCTAAAGATTTCAAGATTACAATTTTAATTTTGCTCTTGCAAAACAAGCAGAATTCCTAAACTACAGCGAATGCAGAATACAGACAGACTCTGGAAAATATTTAGATTTTGATCAGTGCAGATTTGACTGACTCGGATGAAAAGACTTGAGTCTAGAGTTGAATTTGGAAAAAAAAACATTTCATAGACATCTGTGGCTGCTGTTTTTTAAATTTCTCTAATGGATTTGTTATTTAAACATAATACATATCTTGTTGAATTTGGAACATGCTTTGAAATTATTTGTTGTCTCTCTTTACCCAGAAACTTTACATTTTAGCATTGTAATATGCTGAAAGTGTTTCATATGTTTGTGTTTTTCAGGACAGTACATTCAGGCTTTAAAGACCCACCCAGAAAACCCACTGCACAGCCTTTATGTGGGTCTCACCTTTTTCCACATGGCCTCCCAGAAGTATGTAGCCAAACGTCATGCTCTAGTACTGCAGGTACATGTTGTTCTGTTTCATTTTGCTCTGGTTGTTTGGCTTACGTTTCCTGCAGCTGATTGGGGTTTTTAGAATGTGTCTTGGTATTTTTAGGGATTTTCCTTCTTGTGGCGATACGTGGAGCTGCGTGGAGAGTGTCAGGAGAGCTTGTACAATCTGGGCCGAGCTCTGCACCAGATGGGCCTTACACATTTGGCCATACATTATTACCAAAAGGCGCTGTCGCTACCTGCATGGAAACTGGATGTAGGTGAACTGCACAGCTGGTCATGTTGAATGAAGTCAGATTACAAGAATAAATTCAAAATAATATGAGAAAGTCATTACTAGAAGAGACATAAAATTATAACTATATTCTGGTAATGTTACGACTTTATTCTTGTAATAATAAAGTCATTAGAAAACAAAATAAAAGTCATAATATTGCGAGGAAAAAAAGTCAAAGAATGAGAATAAAGTGTATTATGAGAACAGAGTCATTTTACGACCTTATTCTGGTAATATTAAAACTTTATTCTCACAATATTCACTTTATTTTCATATTACAACTTTATTGTCATAATATGACTTTATTCTTTCATTATTGCAAGTTTATTCTCTGTAGTTTATTTTTGTAATTTTATAATGATCTTGTAATTAATTTTTTTATTAGTATGGCTAGTCTGTCGTATAATTACAAGTTAAAAATGATGGTCTGACTGTTTCCATCTAAACTTCTCTTTCCTCTCTCAGGGAATCTCAGGAGATCAGGTTGATTTGAGGAGAGAGATTGCTTTTAACTTATCACTCATCTATCAGTCCAGTGGGAACATGGAGATGGCCCGGCAGCTCATCAGAACTCATTGCACTATATGATGAGGTGCTATTTCTGTCAAGCACTTTCAAATGTGGGGATTTCTGATTTTACCTGCAGTGAAAATGTTGAGACAACTTGAATTAACAACAGTTTTTTTAAATTCTAAAACAACAGTACGAAGCGCCAATATTGTAAATAAATTAAATGTAGTTTATGTTTAAAGTTGTCATTCCCATGGCTACTTTAGAATGTTCTCTTGTCATTGATTGTAACCTGCAGAAGGATTTTGTGTTTCGGAATGGTCAAAATTTGGTTTGTCATCTCTGATATTGATGCTGATATAACATGTAAAAGAAAATTTTACTGTGCAATTTTCACAAATGTAGGGCCTTGATGCAACACAATGTCTGCCGTGTGGTACACTAGTCAACACATTTTTTTATTTTTAAAGGTTTTATTGGCTCTAGTGACCTTTATTTGATAGTGAATTGACAGGATAATGAGAGAATAGGGAAGAGATGGATCAAAGGTCACCAGGCCAGGAATCGAACCTGCAACAACCGTGTCGAGGACTAAGGCCTCCTTATGTGGGTTGTGTTTAACCCCTGGCACCACAGCACCCACACAATTTTTTTAAATGATTTTTTACAGACCAAACAGTTTGTCTGCTGTACTACCTCAAAGCTGAGTACTGATACTATTTAATGTCATCTAGAAAATTGTCACAAGTAGACTTTTGCAGTTTTCAAAATATTGATAGAGGGATTAATGGCAGGCTTCTGGATAAAACCAGTTGCTAGCAATGTGAATCAGTGTGTAGTGATTCAGGTTTTTAGAGTCATGTTTCGAATCAGAATATATTTTTAATTCAGAAAACAATGTTTCTATTCGAACCTTCTAGAGATTCTGTTTAAATTATGTGACTGACGAGATGAAAAGATACAGAACATTTCTATTAGATTTCATACAGCATCAAACTCCCATAAGCTTATAATTAAGTAAAATTAGGTTTGAGCATAAAATTCTGTAACTAAGGCTGCGTTCACACTGCAGCCTGAAGTGACCTAACTCCAATTATTTTTTGACCAAATGCGTCCTGTATCTGATCGCCGTTCAATGTTTTAGCTTCCTGGTTTTTTCTTAAAACACAGCACCTAAACCCTGCTACTGCCGGAGCGAAAAACAGTGAGAGGAACTTCAGATTGACAGAACTGGAAGTTCTTTTAAATGCTGATGGCGCTCTGAGGCAGCGATGGACGAAGACCAGACAAAGCTATAGAAATACAGACAGGCCGACCAGAGATAACCCTCATTCATTGTTTCATTTATGAAACTGAAGGTGGCAGCGGCAGCAAAACATCAGATCCTACAGCCAACTCTGTCCTCTTCCTCCGTTTGGTCCGCTTCAGCTTCATCACCTCTTGTGATTTCTACATTCCAAATGTAAATGAAATGCAGACAAATAGACAAAACGGTGAGCTGCTGTACATGATGCTCAGCATGGAGCTTTACAGACTAACAGGAAAATAAATTTACCACCATTTCGGTCAAAACAAATGGGTGGAATGTACAGACCAGACCTGGAGGATGTTTCTGGGGTTTCTGTGCACAAAAGCTATAAATTGCTTCCTCACAGGAAATAATACACTTTTTAACTCACCTAGTCCAGTTCAGCCATACCAACCTCCTAAATGCAAAACAGAAAAAAGATTAAAGTAGCATCTCTTAAATAGAAAATGCCTTTATACGCTATTTTTTTTCCTCTTATTTTTCTCTTGCACTGTGCACCATATTTTGTGGCCCGTTAAAGTCCACGCCCCTCAGCTTTGAAACTCCGGGGTGGAAGCGGAGGTAGGATGTGTTCGCTCCGTTATTTTGACGCTGAGCCGCTCTGATACTATGAATTTCTACAAAAGACCTGGCTGTTTTCAAGTTCCTGAACAGATGTTTTAAAGCGAACGTGTAGTCGGGAGCAGCTGTGCCCCTCAGCTGTAATGAGTAGGATTGAAATAGATCGAAACGGGAGGCGGACGTAAAGTGGATCCCGTAAATAAAACATCAAAGCATCTCCTCCCTTCATGGAAGCCTTGCTACGTTACCGTGGAGTAAGCGAGAGAGATGGGAAAGTGATTTAAAACTGGACCTCTAACAAAGAAAATATCTTTAAGACGTGGGCGTTTCTGCTTTAAGCTCTCGTTCGGACTACCGGGAAGCTGCGGGGCTGTGCCCCGTTTCAGGAGCCGCACATCCCGCCTGCAACCATAGGATGGTGCCGATGATGTGTGGGCCTGTGGAGATCCGCCATTTATGACTGGAGATTGATCGACTTATTAGTGGCATTTTTTTTCGGCGCACCAGGGTGTTGTAAGCACCTTCTGATTCCTCCTGTAAAAGGTGAGGAGATTCATGCATCCATGACAGCTTGTGGATTCTAAAGAGATTCTCGCTTACTGGTTGAGCTGCGGGCAAGTATTTAAGGGTTTCTGCAAGCTAAAACGAGTTGCATTGGTTTGTTGGTTCTTTGTACCGCGTTGGTGTTGCTGGCAGATGAAGTAATGCTAAAGCTGGAAGAAGCGCTGACAAAAACAAGTCAGCTTGACAGGTGATGTATGCAACACATTCATTGGCTGGGTGGAGATCTGCACCTAACGCCATAAAATGTGCTTCTTCATCTCTCACCAGTTTGGAACTCAGTGATTTAAGGCAGCAGAAAAACAAAATTATTATTCAAAACACAATCCAGCTTTCTCTTATCCAAGAGTGTTGGAGCTTTACAGAAGCCTGACCAGGCCTTGCTTTTTCTTTTTATTTAGTCTTGTATTGTATATCACTTCCTGTATTCCAAACTGCAACTTTTGAAGTTCAGACCAATCACAGTAATCTGCAGAAAAATGAACCAGGTCCAATTTAAGCTCATATACTTTCAGTGATCACAATTCATTAACACTTTAACCTTAAAAGTTTTTAAAAGCTGCAGAGAGATGTCCCCACTGACTGTATAGGTGAATCTCAGTTCATTGGAATATCATCAAAAAAAGGTTTTATTCATTTCAAATGGTGAACATTGTGTTTTATCTTGTTTGGACTGATAGAGTTGGAAGTGATACAAAAAACACTTCTGCACTTTCTAAATAATAGCACAAAAAAGCTACAAGACAAGTAAAACGCTCACTAACAAAGACACGTTAGTGGTGTGTGTAAGATTCAGAGCAGAGGAATGCACTTCATCCCAAGCATACAAACTGGCACACAGATGTAATGGTTGTGTTGGGGACAGGAAACTTGTCTCTTACGGGACTGCCTCATTGTTCTTCAATCATGCTACATCTATTTGGAGACTGTGGGTGTGGGTTAACAGTCCAGTCTGTGAGGTGGGGCATTCCACAAAAGTTACATGTTACTGGAACTGCTTAGGAAAATAATGGAGTTATTTTGAAAGACATACTTTTGAAACAAGATTGACGCACATAGCTATTATTCCTCCCTGTCTGACATTAAATCAGACTAAAGCATGCAAAGAAATGTTAAGATTTCCAAAATTATTTCTATTTGCAGGATAAGGAAATACATTTTACTGTAAGTTTTCATTCATTTCCTCACTATTTTGTAGCATTACCTTTTAAATTGTATCATTTGAGTCAAATGTTTTTGGGGGTCCTTTCCACAGGTTTTTTACAATAGTTTGCTGGGATTTTGGCCCATGCATTCTTCCTGACAGACATGTTCAGGTTGACACACCTTCCAGTTGTAACTCTTAACCATTTTCTTTACTACTGAGATCAAGGCTCTGTGACGGACACTCCGAAACATGGACGTTTTTGTTCTCTAGCTACTTTGCCACTAATTTGAATCCTTACTAGAGACATTGTCCATGTGGAAGACTCATTTGTGTCCAAAATTTAATTTCCTGGAGTCTTGAGAATTTGCTTCATGACTTTCTCTTGATTATACAGCAACAATACTCATACAGCATGATGCTCCCATAACAATGGTGATTAAGTCCAAACACTTAATTATAGTTTCATCAGACCATAATATATGTTACAAAAATACCTTTGTTCTTGATTGCATCATTGCATTTATAAATTATTCTCTTCATGGAATAGTGGCTTCTTGCCTCTGACTGGCCTTTCCACCCATGTCTGTACAGGATTGTTTCAATGTGGGACAATAACAATGTCTTACAAGCTTCAGCAGCATCTTAGCAATTCACACATTTCACATAAGACACATCTTTGGATCACAGAACCCATCTTCCTTCTAAACAGTATGATGGGTGACCATTCCCATGGTGTTTGTAAATGTAGGTAATTGTTTAAACAGATGGTTTGTAGAACTTTAGTTATGTGGAGATTGAAACCAAAGATGAACCAAACCTGTGGAGGTCCACGATTCCTTATATTGTATTAATGGTAACACAAGCAAACGGTGTTTTTGTTTGAGGTATTGCTTTAAAATACATCCACTGGTGTGGCTCCATCCATTGAACTACGATGCTGGGAATTAAGCTTTCAAAGTCATGACATCATTATCTGGGATTTCCTAAATGTTTATGGACATACTCATCTTGGGGCATGTGATCTTTAGATTATGAAAAAAAATATCTCTCTCACTATTCAGGTAACTAAAATAGGAAATGTTTAGCCTGATTATATGTCAGACAGTGAGCTGAAAGTTTGTGTCATTTTATGCAGTATATGAAATTAACAGGTTGTATACCTATTTCATAAGTCCTTTTACAGCTATCCTTTCTGCTGCTAGCATTTCTAATTCTTTCTAGTCATATGACTGAGCAAATTTTATATTTTTTAGTGTCCTGTAAAATATGGCAATTAACCCAAACATTGAGTTTTAAGAGCAAAACCCAATGTTTGGCTCCCATTCTTTAATAAAGCAGATTCTTTTGCTCCAGGAGACCCACTCACAATGATTCAATGTGGCATTCAAACCTGCCAGGTCAGAATTGAATTTCTAGGGATTTATGACTGACTGGCGGTAAGTGTGTGTGTACATTATATTCTCATTTTTGTGGAAGTGAGTGACAGTACACATAGAGCTGTAATTATTCCCCGAATGATTCCTCTGGGCAAATTACCTGCCTTGAAGTTTGGTTAAATTATATTTTGCTATTTTTTTATGAATATTTTATTTTATCAATTGTTTTAAATTGAATTACTCAATTAATTGTCAGAAAAATCAAGAAATTACTTGGATATTAAGATACTAGTTTACAACAACCCTAATTCACATTTTAGCTTTACCTTATTAGAGTTTGGCTATTTAACTTACAGTACTTTGCAAAACTTCTAATAGCCATTGAACTTTTTCACATCCTCTTAGGTAACAGTCACAATTGTTACTGTTTAGATCAACATAAACAACACTTAATGAAGTGAAGAAAAAGGAAAGTAATACTTGAGTGAATGTATTGACACAAAAGTATTAGTTGTGCGCTCCACAAATGTGGTGGTTATAAAATAGTGACCATAAGAAAGCTATTTGCAGTTTACCGCAAATCATCTGAGGGGGAACGGCTGACATGGAGACCATGTTCTGGTCAGAAGAAGTTTTAATGAAGAACTAAAAGGTGCCTCATTATTTGTCAGAGGAATGATCATGTGAATGATCACTGGGACATAATATTTGTCTTATTACTGTTCTTACAATCATTGAGACTGTAAGAACAGGTGTTAATATTAAAAAAACCTGTATTTTAAAAAAAATAATTTAATTAAGTAGAAAATGTTATTTGGGGGTTTTTTGGTCTTTGGATTTCTGACACATCTTTCACCCGTTGAGTATTGAGTATAACGTTTCCATAAATAATCAAACAAATAAATAAAACACTTATTTGCATAGATGTATGAGAAAAGAAGGGTATATTTAGCTTTTATTTGGTAGCAGCCGTTCTGTCTCACAACTGAAGAAACTGAATCACACAATAAATGTCACTTGCTAATATTAATCAGACCATTCTCTATTCTTATTCTAAAACCCCCTAATTTCTATCTAGTTCCCCTAGTAACCTGATTAGTAAAAATGTTTGGGACAGATCGATGTAAACAAAGCCAGGGCTCTGCTGCAGATTGAAACTGTTCCAGCTGTGGATTAGGAAACACCATCTGTCAACACTAAATTTCCCTTCACCATTCCCTGGATTAACCCTGGTGCAGGATCAAAGACACTTAATCTCCTGGAGAGCTTCAACTTTCCATTTCTAAACAAAAAGGGGTGGTTTAGTTGTTCCATTGCTATAGTGTTTTGTTATTTTCAGAAGAAGCAGAAACTGTTAAAGCACATTGTGATGACATCTGAAGGCATCCAGATAGCAGAACTTGAGGAGCTCACTCTTGTGCTGTTTAAAAACTTATCTGGCCAGATGTGTTTATGTGTGAGGATAACTGTTAATAACTGCTGCATTGCTGCACCAATGGAGTCAAGGCTATTGCTTGGATATAAGCAATGTGCTGTCCCTTAATAACTAGTAACTGCCCCAAGCCTAGTAACTGGATGCCATAAAGAATTTACAAAAATAAATAAATAAAAATACCAGTGAGTGTTCTCCATCACTACGGAGAAATTTTAGCTTGCATTGCAGAGTTGTTTTAATTCAGCTACTTTGAATGTTTAATGTTTGCCATTGTCTTTGACTAGGCCACTCCAGAAACTTAATTTTTCTTTATGTGAGCTATTCATAGATGGACTTTGTGGTGTTGGTTAGATCACTGTCTTGCAGAACGTGCTTGTTGTCACACGTTGATGGTCATGCAGGTTCTTGGAAGTCGCCTGAAGTGACAGCTGCCTTGCAAGAACACAAAACATCACACTACCACCACCACTTAAGTAAATTATGTTCTTTTTCTGATATTTGTTAATTTTATACCAGATGTAATGGGAAGTACACCTTCCAAAGATAATCCACTGAATACTACACTATTAATTTATCAATCAATCAAATTTGATCTGTGTAACTCCTTTCAGTGACAAGGCATTTTAAAGTATTTTACATAATAAAAATACCAAGTTATAGAACACACTGTGAATAACATTACATTTTGCACATCAGAGTATTGATTAATGTTTCATGATTATGTTTCAAAAGCCACTCTAAGCAGCTGGGTTTTTAGTCTGGATTTAAAGGAAGTCAGTGTTTTAGCTGTTTTGCAGTTTTCTGGAAGTTTGTTCCAGATTTGTGGTGCATGGATGCTGAATGCTGTTTCTCCATGCTTGGTTCTGGTTCTGGGGATGCAGAGCAGAACCAGAACCAGAAGACCTGGGGGGTCTGGAAGGTTGATATAATAATAGCAGATCTTTAATGTATTGTGGTGCTAAACCATTCATAAAGTTTATTCTCAGAGCTATATGTCATACTACACGTCAAGTATAAAAGCCACACCTCAATTGTGCTCAACGCAAACTTTAAATGTTTTTCTGTAACAGAGCCTGATGGCATAAATGACACGCTCACCCTCCTGGCCAGTTCAATGTGTTAACTATAACCCTGGGTTTAGCCTGGTGGGAAGGCCACCAAGCTTGCAATGCACTGGGGGAAACCTTGGATAGTTTTGGTATCTACCTTGGTTGAATTGTCACAATTCAACCAATTTGGTAGAATGTTATATGGGCTAGTTGGCAAAGGTTTATGTTGCTTTGAGTACCCAGCAGAGAAGTAGTTGTTAGAGACAAACGGGTTTTTCATACCAACTCCAAGGTTTTTGAATAAACAAGCTTTCACCTACACCTACAGACTAGAATTTATTTGATTTGATTGTGGCTTACATATATATTAATCCCCTCCAGAGTTCTGCCTCTCCCTGTACTTTCAACTGGTTAGAACTTTGACAGGGCCATTCTAATGTATAAATAGGATTTGGTCTAAACTTTGTTGCTTTGTAGTTCAGGCTATGTGGTTTTGCTTCTTGTCCTGCTGATAGAAGAACTGATCTTCCAGGGTTCCTGTGTTTGACTTCATTTGTCTTCTCATCAACCTAAACAGAAGAAAAACATACCCTCAACATAATGCAACTGTCTTGTTATGTAATGGAGATGGTATTAACAGATTGATGTGTAAAACAATCTGATTTAACCTCAGCCAATTAGGAAAACATGAACCTGTAGCACTGAATGCAGTATTTGTCTTGCTTGATTTGATTCACTGTCTGTTGACAATATTCTGATTATGTTCCTTCTTCTCTTCCTTCATCCTTCAATCCCTCTCTCCTGTAGGTTTTACCTTCCTTTCTGTGTGGATAACTCTGTCTTCAGTCTCCTCTACCTGGACAGAAGAGTTGGATAATTCTGAATTTGTCTGCTTCTCCTTCCTTAATTCCCCATCTCAGCTACCTCTGAACTTCTCTTCTCCAGCCATTATGCAGTCATGGAGGAATCGCTTGCTTGCTGAGGTTAGGAAGGCCACAGTTTGGCTCTTTACTGCCAGACTATAACAAATACTGACATGAAGCTTAGTATAGAAAATAATCCTATAGTTTTAATTCCATATGACCATCTGAACAAATTGAACGTGAGTACTCTTCCCTTTCCCAAAGGAATACCAGCAGCACCAAAGACTTCCTTGCTTAGGTAATCCTAATCTGTATGGTTATGCTGGATTTTCCCTACTATTAAATTTTCTTCAGTTTCAGTTAGATACAGACAACTCCTAGTGCCTTCTTTTTTTCTGTTGAACCCACTCCATTAACCTCCACCATTCGGCCATCCCTCACAACCGCAGTCCTCCTCCCTCGCCCCCGTCACCACTCATCCTCTAACTCCTCTTCCCCATCCTCCCCTCTCCACCATCACCACTTCCCTCAGTCCCACTTCCACGAACAGCTATCTTCGCCTCCTGCTTTCTCTTCTGCCCCAGCTGTGGGCATGGCAGCGGCTGCCACTGCATCCGCCTCTTCTGCATCGCCTCCATTACAGACAGCCTCGGCATCCAACAACAATGCCCACGACCACCTGCCGGTGGTGCGCCGGCGTGTGCCGCACAGTCGGCCGTACACAGTGGGACTGGACAACCTCAGCAGTTTGTCGGTACAGGTAACAGCGGGATCCTCAGATTCATCGTCCTCTGCTGTGCCATCCGGGAGCCAGCTGGAATCAGCGGGGCTGGGACTGCAGAGGGCCAATAGTGACACAGATCTTGTGACCTCTGAAAGCCGCTCATCACTTACAGCGTCCACATACCAACTGACTCTCGGTCAAGGCCACCTGGTGATCTCATGGGACATAAAGGAGGAAGTGGATGCCACTGATTGGATCGGCCTTTATCACATTGGTGAGCTACTGAAACTCTAATGCAACAGATGAATACTGTAAGCCATAGGTGGGCAATCCCAGTTCATATATATATGTATACACACACACACACACACACACACCAGAGGTTGCGCTGGAATTTTTTGTTATCTGTCATTTTGACCGACAACATTAAGAAAATTGGTCATGTACTATTTTTACCTGTCACATCATAATCACATTAAGATAGGGTTTTTAGCAGTTTAGTTAATATTCACCTAGTTGAACCGATCCCATCACACATAAAGAAGATAAATGCATCAAAGTTTTTCTCCATAGTGACAGAAATGTTTATAAATATAAAACTATAGCAGGTTGTGTTAATGTTAAATATATTGGATAATTGAGTGACGGGAACGAAGTGGAAGCTTAGGAGTTAGGGTTAGCCTAGCATTGGAACAATTTACCAGTATATACATGACAAACCACAAGAAGATCACTTCTTTCATCCGAATATTCTAACCTGAAAAGCTGTAGATGTATGCACTAATCCTTTTACTAGAATATCCTACTTGTTTCCTTTTTTTAATTTGTCATTATTTTATAGAAATCAGTTTTACTGAAAATTCTTCAGTAGCATTCAAAAGCATTCAAGATTTGTATAGTAAAAAAAAGACTATATAGCGATTCATCCACACAATTTATCAAAACCTTTATCACTGTGATCTAAAATGGTAATATGTATGGAAGAGGATAAGTACATTAAAGGGAATGGAGGTTCTAGATTTATACAGCAGGGTGAAATGTAATCCCCCTGCTTAGTGCATGACCAGCTAAATGATAAATATGTATTCCCAAAGTTTTAATATATAAATTTTAACATTTATGGCCCATGTATGAAGGTAAACAGATAGACACAGGAGTTTTATCAGGCTTTATGAAACCAAATATAAACGGATGAGTTTTTGTTTTTACTTGTTCGGGTTAGATGTGGGTAGTGGGTTTTTTTAAGTTTAGTAAAAGTGAGGAGTCCATATGACAGTTTGCTTATTGTAATAAATGTTAGAATCCCGGATTTCTGCACTTAAAATACAACATTTAAATAAATTACATTGTGTTTGTTTACAGATGAGACATGTGTGGCCAACGTCTGGGAGTCCAAGAACCGTGGAGTAAATGGTACTCAAAAAGGACAGGTTTTATGGAGACTGGAACCTGAGCCCTATTTCATGGAGGGTAAGTGAGTTTAATCAGGTCCATTACTCCAGTGTCTGGAGTATATATATATATTATGCAAATGAGGAGTGCTGTATCTATTTTGCTAATCTTGTTAACAAGATTAACAAAATCTTTAAGACCCAAACAATCCATTTTAATGACAGATGTGACACGAGAGATTTGATTTAAATTAGAACTACACCGATTAGAAGGAATACAGTTTAGTTGAACATGATCAGATGAGAAATAATCAAATTTATTTAGTTATTTAAAACCAGTAATATAGAGATTGTCCTTGCATGCCAGTGCTACAAGAACATCAGCAACATTGTTTTCAATTAATGTGCCATCAGTGCATTTGGGTTGTTTCCTGCTTCAGAAAGGTGAAGGTCTCTGGACATCCTGAAGTTGTGAACCCACTGGGAGTCCTTGAAGGCAGAATTAAGAAATGCCCACAGGATGGTCTACTGTGACAGTTTACCAACATCTGAAAACTTATGCAATAGGAATATTATGAAAAACAAATATATATATATATATATATATATAGATATATATATATATATATATATATATATAGATATATATATATATATATATATATATATATATATGTATATTTCTGCTTTATATATAATTATTTTTAATTATGTCAGTTTTGGTCTTCCATACGTAAAGGTCTGCTTGCATGGTTAACATGAATTATTTGCGAGAGTTTTTTCTGAAGCAATCCTCAGCAGGCTAAAAATATGCCAAAGCAGTTTCTATCCCAGTAGGTTGAATATGTGAGTGGACAGCTCCTATTACTTCTAGTCTGTCAGCTCAATCTGTCAGATTATCTTTTGCCACAGAAATAGTTGCCTGTGGAAACAAGATACTATCTCTTTTCTTAGCACCATATTCTCTAGTGTTCTTTAGCACTTCATACAGCTTAGCTGTCAGAGTCCATTTTCTGTCAAAATTTTACATATCTTAATTGAGCACAGAAATTTATTTATTTTTATTTATTTTTATCTCTAAATAAGTTTGCTAGCCTTGTTAAATCATGGAAAGACTGATAAGTTACATTTTAGTTCAATTTCATGAGCCTGATTACTTGATCCATAGAATAAAAAAATCCCTAAAGTGGAACTTGTTTAACATTAAGTAAGCTGAAAGATCACCATTAGCAATACATGACAAAGTCATAGATATTTGTTATTCTACCATTGAGGCTCATTCCATATTTCCCTGCCAAGATTTTAATTATAGGCAGTACGGCTTAGAACATATTGTAAGTATAATACAAAAATATATCCACAAATTCTTGGTGGAAGGTATGCGTCTTTCAATCTGGTGTAAAATTAGCATTTAAATGGCTGGGAAATGTGGCTTAGGAATAGCCTAAAGTCTGAATGTAAATTCATGCAATATTAAAACAATTGTCCATGAAGGAATGGGTCAGAACTCCACAGATATGTAAAATATCTTCTAGCAATTGATATAAATCTGATGGAAGGGCGGCAATAGCAGCTATAAGGTTTTAAGGTAATTCTTCTGGTATTTGAATGATTTTCATGTACAGACATTTTGTTTGGGGGGTGGGGTTCTCTTTACAGCTGAGACAAAGATCTGTTTCAAATATTATCATGGAATAAGTGGAGCATTAAGAGCAACAACTCCTTGCATCACTGTGAAGAACCCAGGAGTCCCAGTAAGTGTGTGATTTCATACTTTATCATCCATATCCAAATTGCCTTTGTTTTGTTCTGTTGGTTGTCACTAGTACCACGACCTTTGCGGTTAGGGATCAGGAGAGAAGGAGGTAAATTAATTTACAGATCATTTCAGGCAGCAGAAATATGTGGCTTTTCCCCTCATAACTTTGGCAAGAGCAAATGTTTTCAAATTCCTTTATGGTGGCTGATTTTTGAGCCACCAAAAATTAGCAACTAGAAATTTCTTTTATCTAGTAATCTGTCATATTTTACATTAGAACGGAATTTTCCAGAAGACCTACACTCATCTTTTCAGGAAGACTACATTTTCGTAGCTGCCATCAGTCAAAATCTTCTAATCAGCAATGAAAAATTATAAATACACACAGTGTGCTAGAAATCCATGTTTGGTGGGGTGATTTTATTTATCAGGGTTAAGTGACAAAAGATAGAAAAAGACTGATTCTTTTGGCGATTAAAAAAAACCCAGGAGCAAGACCTTTTTTATTGGGGCCTGCTTCGGAAGTCAGTCACTGCTTACTATTACTTTTGTTTGGAATCGGAGTTATGATGGCGATGTAAAAAGCGAAAAACGAGCAAAGTTTCCAACTGCCAAAACGCAGAGTGTAACTGACACCAACTGCAGCTCCATTAGAGTGAGAATTTAAGTGGATTTTTGACCTCAAAGCAATTTTGAAATCACCATCACGACCACAAATATTGTCCTATTGGTATCAAACTCAGTCATGATATTTCTAAAGAAAGCCCAACACATCACAAAGGACACTTCTCACCCTGGACATTCTCTGTTCTCACTGCTGCCTTCAGGCAGACGATACAGAGCAATCAGAACAAGAACCAACCGTCTCAGAGACAGTTTGTGCTCTACAGCAATAACAAAACTATCTATCTATCTATCTATCTATCTATCTATCTATTTATGATACGCATGCCTGCTCCCATAAAATGTTTTTGAAACTTCTCTAGGGTTTATGGTTTTATGACAAGGTGCTTCAATGGTATATTAAAACCATTAATTTAAGTAGGGTTTTTCATCATTCTATCAGGCTTAACATTTTTAATCATGACTTAAAAATATCTTACAAGTAAAATTAAATTACAGTCATTTAAGTCAAGGGCTGAGTTGGCAGATAAAAAACTACAATGATAACGGATCTCTGACTGACTACAGAAGGAGGATGAATGTTAGAACTACAACACGGTAGAATGTTTTGAGCATTACATAACTGATTTAACCCAACCACTGTTACACATGGGATTAGTGTTACCATATAAATGAAGCTTACTCAAAATTTCAAAATAAAACCCTCGATATTCTCTCAGGTTAGTGCACTGCCTATGGTGGGTGCAATAATATTAGCCTGCATTATCTTGTTCTTTCAGGTTAATCAATCAAATTTTATTTGTATAGCACATTTCAGCAGCAAGGCATTTCAAAGTGCTTTACATCAAATCAAACACAAAAACACAATGCAACAGAATCAATAATCAAAACACAATATTAAGTCAAGTTCCATTATTAAATTTGTATTTGACTACGTTTCAAATACAACTCTAAACAAGTGGGTTTTTAGTTGAAATTTAAAGAAAGTCAGTGTTTCAGCTGTTTTGCAGTTTTTTGGAAGTTTGTTCCACATTTGTGGTGCATAGATGCTGAATGCCGCTTCTCCTCATTTGGTTCTGGTTCTGGGGATGCAGAGCAGAACCAGAACCAGAACCTGAGAGTTCTGGAAGGTTGATACAATAACAGTAGATCTTTAATGTATTGTGGTGCTAAACCATTCAGTGATTTATAAACTAACAGTATTTTAAAGTCTATTCTTTGAGCAATAGTGGAGCCAGTGGAGAGACTTTAAAACTGGTGTTATGTGCTCTATCTTCCTGGTTTTAGCCAGAACTCCAACAGCAGCATTCTGGATCAGCTGCAGCTGTTTGATTGATTTTGTTGGACAGACCTGTGAAGACGCTGTTACAATAATCAATACGACTGAAGATAAACGCATGGATGAGTTTCTCTAGATCTGGCTGAGACATTAGTCCTTTAATCCTGGAAATGTTCTTCAGGAGATTAATGCACTGCCTTGCGCAGCAAGATAATGCATTAGCATTAGCACAAATATTAGCATTTCACTTCCTTCCACTATGAACCTTTAATCTAACATAAGTATTTCAGCTATTTCTTATACATTAGCTATGTTTAGTATACTCAGAGGAGGAAGTGAATGTAAGACAGCATGCTAGTGATTCCCAAATGTTACTGACAGCATGCATCCTAACATTAGCATTTTGGCTAATTTCAACTGATACACTTACTTTAACATACTCAATGGTGCAAGTCCATGTTAGTCAACATTCTTGGAATTCTCCACATACTACTGTGTAATTAGCTTAGCGTAGCATTGATGCTAATTTTTAGCATCAGAACGATTTGTCTAAACCGAATGGCGCACTTTACCAGGCCCCGGTTAAATTTCTTCAGGAATTTTCTAGTTTATTTTACAATTTTGTTATTGCGTTTAATCAACAGAGGATGTTACAACCTTGACATGATTATACAAGTTGTTGAAATTTATCAGAAGCATCATGAAATGGTCGGATCCCCTTCTTTGACTGCAGTGTGAGCTCCAGACACACTGCAGGGTAGTGATGGGTCCAGCAACACCAACGCATCGGTGCATGTGTCAAGCCCATAGACCAAAACCTGCGTCGGTGTGCGTATTGCTTTCAGCAAGTTATGTGACCGATACAGAAACTGTTTAGAAATGACACTGACGTACCAAACTGTGTTTATAAGGAAACAAATCTCTCAACGGGATGCCTTTGCCAAAATAATTCTTGATCTTTTACGGTACAGCGTCAACTATGGAGCCTCAAGACAAACGAAAGGTTTCGTAGTTTGGGACCCTTTTGATCTGACGTCAGAGAATAAGGCATTGGTTATCACTTTGTTGTTGTTTCATTCGGTTCTTTTCAGTTTCTACTTGATCTATCTGAATCCAAATTCAGCTGAAATTGACTCTTAGTTTACTTTCATGTTATGTTCTGCAGGTTATGTGTTGCATATGTTTATCCTTTTAAATTATACATTTCATAATTTTATTCTTAAATGACCCTCCATTAAAAAAAATCTTTAGACATAAAAAAAGAAAATAAAGCAACCCCGCTGTAAATAAATAAAAAAGCAAAACACATTCATAAAGATCTACGTACAAAATAAATATAACAGAAAAAAATTAATTTATATGAACAATATACAGTGTCACTAAAATCAGTTTTATTTAAATAAATCCACCTCAATGCTGAGCCATTATAGTGCCAGGCATCAGAATGAAGTCCCAGATACACCCAGGATAAACTCAGGTATACAGCCATTCTACAAATTATTCAGTTGTTTTTTATAAACTATTTCATAAAAATGTTTTGTTTACATAATATTTTTCTACAGCAGGAGTTATTGTGTCAAAAAAACAGAACAGGCTATAGTTCAAAATTTTGGAAAAACGTATTTTTTTGAATGAAAACGTTTTGAAAAAAAAAAGAAAACAAAAAGTCCACAAGCATCCTCATTCCAAACACGTTCACTTTCATTTTTATCACTTGGTACATGTTCACATTATTTATTGACTGGATCTGAGAATATCAAATATATTTTGAATTTAGCTGAAGATATGACATAATACAATATATAAAATACAATCACTTAAATCTTATTGTATAGATTAGGTCATCAAATCAGTCTGTCAACTACGTTGCCTGTAGGGATTTTTAATGTCCAGCAGGTGTCAGTATTTAGTGACATAGTATCAATAGAGTTTTGCTATGGGTCCAAACGATACATGACGCCTCATTTACCCATCACTACTGCAGGGGAAAGAGATTTCACACTAGACAGAATAACCAGATAATTCAGTCCATTGAATATCCAACATGGGTAAGGCAAGACAGGGAAACCCAAAAGAGAAAATGTGGTTGTGACTGTGGTCAAATAAAGAAGGCATTGCTGGGCTCATTCATGGGCTTTCAAATATCTGACACTGTCTGCCTCAGAGCTGAATATAACGGCTGGTGAACAGGTGGATGACATGAGCATGACTGCACTGTAGCACAGCAGCCTGAAGGTGGATCAGATGAGATTGATTGCAGAGGTGAGAGCTGAGGAGGAAAACAGAGCAGGCAGACGGGCAAGAATCACTGCAGATTTTTTTGTTTGTTTTTGAAGGTGAAGTGAGATTAAACTAAAATCACTTTTCCATGCATTTGTTTGTTTTTGAAATAGGTGAGAAGTGAAGGCCAAGTGGAGGAGCAGTCAGGAAGTGAACATTGTCGAAAACTTGTCAGCTTCACCCTGTCAGGTAAGAAGAGTTTATGCACAGACAAGTAGAGATAATTTGTAAAGCACATTTCAGCAACAAGGCAGTTTAAAATAATTTACATGATAAAAACATAACGCAATAAACTATTATGAAACAAGCGACAAATATTCAATTTTGTCAAATGCCATCATCAAAATGAAGAATACTCATTATCAAAGATATTGATCAACATTCCAGTTATTATTAGTCAAATACAATTCTAGACAGCTGGGATCTTAGACTTGATTTAAAAATCTCAATGTTTTGGCTGTTTTTCTGCTTTCTGGAAGTTTAGTCCAGATTTGTGTTGCATAAAAACTGAATGTTGGTTTGGTGTTTGATTCTGGTTCTGGGGTTGCAGAGCAAACAAGAAGAAGAAGACCTGAGTGGTCTTGAAGGTTGATACGACAAAAGATCTTTAATGTATTTTGGTTTTAATCCATAAGGTGATTTATAAACTAACAAAAATATTTTTGAGTTTCAACACCTGATAGTTCGGTAGATTCGATTGGGGACCAAAATTGCAAAATTTGTTATATTTTCAACTCCTGCAGTTTGATTAAATGTGCAAGTGAATAAAGCATGCTATCAATTAAGGGTAAAAACTCCTGTATTTGACTAAATTAACAAAATTCCCAACTTCCAATATCACTTACTTGCATTTCCATGCACACAAATCAAAATGAGGTGGCAACAAACTGCAAACAATGAGATAAACTACACAAAATCCAAACGGTACAAACTCTGCCGCTCTTCTTTTTCTTTCCCTTTTCTGCATGCTGCTCACTGGTGCTCTAGGCTCTGCCCCTAAAATGTTATTTACATAATTGCCAGTGTTAAAATTAGTTTGCTAAAGTTTAACAGACCATAGCTCCTATACTTTATGAAATATTTCATCCTATTGATGATTGTTGCCATGTTCTACAAACAGTGAGGCAATTAGATCAGTCTGTAGTTTATTGAAGATTTAAAAATTACTGTGGCTGCAGTGCCCCACAGCAGAGGAAAAATATGCTGATGAACAAGTGTAAGACATCTTTAAGCCACTTATATTCTGCTTTTCCTCTCTCTCTGTCAGCTTTACTCAACACACAGACCAATTGTTATAGCAACTAACACAATGCCTCCACTATGTGCTTATGCAATAACATAATGAGTACTGTGGTTCAGGGGTATGAGCGCAAAGTTAGATGATGGACATTGTTCAATAAAGCAACTGTGTGGTTTTTGTGTTGATTTTTTAAATTCAGTAATAAAGTGGGCATGCAGGGAGCCAGTATAAGGACTTAGGAATGGAGGTGATTTTCTTCTGGATAAACTGCACCTGTTTCATTAACTTTTTAGGCAAACCTGTTGCAGTATCCAGTTTGACTAGTGACAAACATATGAACAAGTTTCTTTGAGATCTGTCAGAGTTTCTAGAAGTTATTTAATGCTAGAAATGTTTCTCAGGCGACAGAAAGCCAACATTGTAATGTCTATGCTAGCCCTATGGGTATTGACAAGAAAGTTGCCTATAACTGCTACTGTTTCAGATATCCAGGCAGTGGGGTTGAAGAAGGGGATGTTTTTTAATCCTGACCCATACTTGAAAATGTCCATCCTGCCCGGGAAGAGGAGCGGCCTCCCCAAATTCACTCACCATGGCCAGGAGAGGCGCTCCACCATTATAGCCAACACCATCAACCCTGTGTGGCACGGGGAGGTAAGCACACATACACTCTGACAAACTCATTGGCCCTGATCATGCATTTATGACATTGGATATCAGCAGATGTCCAGTTCTTGAAAAATGTGTTAGTTTTTATGAAACTTTTTATTGCCTGTTCTATCTGCCAATTTACCACTAAGAATTGTTAAGTATCTAGGTGAAAAATTAGTATCTCTGTTTTCTATAGAAGTACACCTTTGTGGCTCTGATGACTGATGTGTTGGAGATTGAAGTGAAGGATAAGTTTGCCAAGAGCCGACCAATCATCAAACGCTTTCTGGGTCATCTGATCATCCCTGTGCAGAGACTTCTTGAGGGGCCAGCAGTTGAGTGAGTTCACACCCAGACAAAAAACTGTCCTGTACAACTGACATGTCTAAAACAGTGGTCTTCAACCTTGACCCTCAAGGCACACACTGAGTGTTTTACATGTGTCGCTGCTAAAACAACACATCGCTTAAATTTTTTTACTATATTTCAGCAAAAGCTTGTTAATCAGCAGTCAGTTGAAATAAGGTGAGCTGAAGCAAGGAAACATCTAAAACATGCAGGCTGGTGTGCCTTGACGATTATGGTTTGAAAACCAAAGAACTGATGGAACCAAAGAACACTTTCCCCAGGGAATACTTCATGTTGGCCTTTCTATTGCTCTTTTAAAAGTTCATAAATTCATGAATCTCAATATTTATCATTAACTGCATTTCCATTACAAAAGTGTACAATGTTATGTCGACATTCCACTAATGTTGAAAAACACAATTTCACAATTGTGGTGTTTCCATTAACACCACAATGTTAATGTTAAACAACTTATTGTTTCAAACAATAAGTTGTTTGAAACAACTTATTGTTTCAAACAATAAGTTATTAAACGACTTACTGTGCCATTATCCTCCTACAACAGGGGTGGACTCTCCTGGTCCTGGAGGGCCGGTCTCCTGCAACTTTCAGATGTATCTCTACTTCAACACGCCTGAGTCAAATAATGAGGTCATTAGTGCAGTCAGGTTCTTCAGAACCTGACTGCACTTGGGAGGTGATTTAGCTGTTGGATTCAGGTGTGTTGGATCAGGGAGACATTGAAGAGTTGCAGGACACCGGCCCTCAAGGACCCAGGAGTGGTCCTGGAGGGCCCACCCCTGACCTACAACTTACTTTTGTCCTCTTCATTTTTCTGGGAGTACTAACATGCGATTGTTAATGACATGACTTGTGTGGTGTGTTTTTCCTTTGCAGTTTTGCAAAATAAACAAATTTTTGATGCAGCTAAAAAAACCACCTCATCCTACTACTAAAACGCATTATTGGGAAAACTTGAGTTTTTTCTAAATTGAAGAAGTGAAGTGAAAAAAGTAGAATTTTGTGTTTGTATTTTTGACTTCTAATTAAAAATTTGCCTTGGTTTGCACTTCTAAAGGCCTGAAAGTCTTGGAAAAGAATACAAAATAGAATTCAAAAGGAGGATCTTTGACGTCCAGCAGGTTCTGAAAACAGAAAAAGTCACACATTGTTTTTGGTTCAGGTCTTGTTGCATCAGATCCCTGGTGCTGTTCAGAACGTCATTTAGCCTGTGCTGAATGACGTTCTTGCTGAATGCGATGGGTTCTTGTTTTAACCGTAAAGACAAAGCAAAAGATGCTTGCTGAAACTTTAAAATAAAAAAATATAGTTTTAAAAAACACAGTAAGAAAAAATTTATTTATTGTGAATAAAGCGGTTACACAACACGCTTCTGATTTTATCAAATGGATTGGCTTGATGAATCTGACTCAGCAGGACTGGCTAGCTGAGTCGTAGCCCAGTGATTCCTCCTCACTCCACCAGGGGAATTCAGGAAAGCTGACCTTATCACATTAATTTATCTACTTTTCAGGAGAAAGTTCAGACAAAATGACTAGAAGTTTTCTAATTTTGGCTTGCAGACATTCATTCCTTCCAGTAGGAACCAGACTGCATTCATTTCAACTTCTGAACTAGCATGAGACATAATTATTGTACTTTAAAGAGCTTTATTTACCATTAACACAGATTGTGTGTGTGTGTGTGTGCGTGTGTGTGCGTGTGTGTGCGTGTGCGTGCGTGCGTGCGTGCGTGCGTGCGTGCGTGTGTGTGTCTGTAGGGGTCACCAGATCAGCTATAGCTTGTGTCGCCGCCTCCCGACAGACAATGTGACCGGCCAGCTTCAGTTCAGAGTGAACATCACTTCCACCGGACAAGAAGGTGTGCTGCTGGTTCCAATCAGCAGTTGTGAGGCAGTAGAAAAGAAAAGCCCTTTTTTTTTTTTTTTCCCAATGAAATATTTATTTAATTTAACGTGGTTTGTTGTAAACTCTGTAATGAAGTAATGAAACCCACCCCACACTTCTGCTCTACAGAAGCCTCCCCAGACGCTGGTGAAGGAAGCCTCCTGGGCAGCGGAGACCCTGGCAGCCCATCTGATGATGAAGATCTTCCTCAAGCCTCCTCATCATCTCGTGTCACAAATGGACCTTCTCCCATGGGTTCCGACAATACCCCCTTGTTGGTGAATGGCCTTTGTTGCTACGGAGAGAACATCCTGTGGCATGAGCCACAGGGAGAGAATGATCTGCCCTCTGCGGCTCAGGGGCATCATACCCATCGACAGGTGTCCCTCAATGACTACCTTGACGCTCTTGAGGCCCCCACTGGCCACGGTGACCGACTTTTGGTGCCGCCTTTGCCAAAACTGCGCTCCAGCTTTCCAACTGACACACGACTCAACGCCATGCTGCACATTGATTCAGATGAGGATGAGGATACAGCGGGGCAGCGCAGAGACCTATCACAGAACACAAGTGCAGAACAGAGCACAGACTCTGTAAGCAGATCACCTGCACAGAACGAAGATTTAAAGGAAAATATTGGAGCTGGACCAGAGAAAGGTCCTTCTGCTGTGGGTCAGCTTCCAACTGAGCCTCCAAATGCTGGAAATGAAGTAGCAGCAAATGAAGGCGAAAACGAAGCTTGTGCTCTAACCAGAGCATTGGTAGATGGGGCTGAAGGGTCTGCTGGAGCAGCACAGTTGACTGAAGAAACAGCTGTCTTCTCATCCCAAAAGCCTGGAGCTGAGGCTGCTGCAGCCGATCCACAGGGAGATTCTGGACCACAATGTTCCTGTCAGGAGCAGAGTAGCAGGATGGGAACCTGTAGCCCTTCCCTGGGTCCTCTTTCACCCATTCAAGTAAGCAAAAGAGACTTTTTTACTCTACCCTAAACTGCTGGGATCTGGGGGGGGGCATATATACAGTTCCTCTACAGGGATCTGTGTGGTTGAGCCAAACTGCTGAAATTAATTCTCATAGTTGCAGTTGTGTGATTAAAATCACATAATTTTGTTCTCAGCCTCGTCTCACAAGCTCCCTGATGAACCTTTTGCCCCCCTCTCCATGCAAATCTATCGTGTGATTGGTCTGCATTTTGTAGTTGTGTTTCAGGAATGCGTGATATAAACAGTATATGGTTGAAATGATATAAATTTGGCATATGACAGATATCTGTAGTCTACTGACTAACTACGGAAATGCTTGTTGATGACATCAAAACAGAGAAAGTGGGAAGCAGTATAGCAGAGAGGGCAAAAGAAGAACTTGTTAAAAAAGCAGGTGCAAAATATTAAAAATACCTGGACCTGGTTTATGTTTAACCTCCCAGGATCTTAGCATGATGCTCAAGAGGAGGCTGGTAGATGTCAGCGGGGAAACGGAATGATGGTCTTTCCAAAACCCCAGAAAGAAAACTTTGTAAAATCAGACAGAGGAAAATGACTTTCTTTTAAGACAGTGGGAGGGTTGAGCAGTAAAACCAGGAGCAAAAACATGCAATCTGGAAAGTGTGTGGAAGAGAGAAAATACAAGCATTCTTTTTTTTCCCTAACTTACAAAAAAAGTATGTGCTTGAATGCCGAGCAGTTCAGCTAACTAAAAGTTTCAGTCACAACATAAGAATAAGCAGGATTTGACTCAGACATCCATTACATTTATGTTATATATATTTTTCATTTATTTAATTAGCTTTGATTTAACCAGGTAGCCACCTTTGAGATTATGCTGATGCCCATCAATGCTACCTTAAAATGAGATTTGTTTTTAAGGAAGACCTGGCAATGATAGGCAGCAACATAAAACAAAACAGTTACAAACATTACATACAAATAACCTCCACAAAAATGTGTTTACGCTAACAAATATATACAAAATCAATCAGTATGTGATTTTTTTTTGTTTGTTTCTATTGTAAGATTTCTACAAATTATATTGTGATATATATTGTTACCGCCACCCATGACAACATGCATCCTGATATGAATTTTATGCCTTATCGCACAATTCAAATGGGTTTATTTATAGGGAAAACAGTGAGCTGCTGTTCTCTGGTAACGTAGGTTTTGGTCAGATGTAGAAGAGCTGAAATTAAACTCCCCCAGCACAGTTCTGGTCCAATGCAGAAGGAGTATGGCTCACTGACACCTTCCTTCTTATTTTTTTTGATAATCTGATAAAAACACTTTTATTTTGCAGTTCAGAGAGGGAGGAATTACTTCCTCCCCTACTAAACTTGTAAATTTGTAACAGTCGTTCTCTCTGCCGTTATTGTTGTATTTACTGTACTGTTGTAAACCACACACGACCAAATACCATGATGTTAATGTAGCGGGGTGGGATCTGAAAGGTCTGTGCGAAAACAAACATCCACAAATCACAGACATCGTGTCGACAGTTGACTTTGGGCCAACCTTGCTCTTCCCTTTAATCCTCTCCTTTTCTCCAATCAGGAGGTTGAAGCAAGGAAAGAACTTGCTCCAAAAGCAGAAGAGGAAGGGGCAGAGTCATCAAGCAGTGAGGTGAACGGGCCAGTTGGAGCATCTGCTCCGAACAGCAGCAGAGATGTCAGCAGAGGAGAGAGTTCTGAAGCTGGTAAGTGGGTTTAGGAGATGTTGGAAGACACATTTAAACACACACAATTCTTTTTTTTTTTTCAGTTTCATCAAGAGGGGGCAGGGGGTGGTTTAAAAATGGCGGATCGGCTGGCGTCTTTTTTATTATTTAAATCGTTAATGGCTGAATTTACTTAGGGTGGCCAGACGTCCTCTTTTTCCCGGACATGTCCCACTTTTCAGACCTAAAAAAATGTCCGGGGGGAATTTCAAAATCGTCCGGGATTTTGGTGAACTGCCTCAAAACACATTACATAGTGTTACCTCCCCCCGTTGGCGCATGTTTGTCCGCCGATTCTACCATTCTACCATTGTTTTGCCTCTGTTCTGGAGGGAAATTATAGTTTTCACAGAGGAAAAGACATAATTTGAAACAGATTTAGTGTTCAGTCAGGTGACCTTTGTCTGAAAAAAAGCAAGAAGAGAATAAATCAGTGGGAAGACAATATCCCAGTTAGCAAAATATGGATCATCGTGGAAATCTAGGCAGAAACATTGAATTCACTTTTAAGCTTGACATTGAAATGATATTGAAAGTGGTCAATGACTTGCAGGTTCAATCAACATCAGGGTTTCAACCATAACTGACACAATATCAATGTTGATGATAATATGGGTATTGCAGCTGAATATTGTCTAATCATTTCACACTGAAGGAGCAGTCTTGAGTATATTAACTTCAGACAGCAGATGTGAATTTTTCACTTACTTCTGTTGGCTGTAAGTTGCCTCTAGGATGAATGTCCTGCGCATGGCATCTGTCCATGCCAGCGACAGAGAAATCAGGGAGGAATAGTTAAAGATGAGAGCCTTATTAAAATCAGAGAGAGTGATGCTTCTTATTGCAGAGAGAACAGCTAAGCTTATTTGAGCTTGTGCACCAGTGAATTGTTATTACACCAGTCCACAGAATATTTTCCCAAAATATAAGCCTAGATAATAATAAGACTACAGAGTCATGAAGCTGTTTTATTTTAGCTTTAGATGGTCCAATACCTCCATTTCCAATAACTGCTTATCCTTACAAGGTCACTTGGAGGACCTTTTGACTATTCCATGGGTCATCAGGTGAGAGGCGGGGCACACCCTAGACAGGTTGCCATTCCATCACAGGGAAACCTGGAGAGCAATTTAGAGAGACCAATTAATCTCAGTCATTTTTTCTAATGTGGGAGGAAACCAGAGAACAAGGAGAGAACTCCATGTAGAGAGAGTAGGATTAGAACCTGTTTTAGGTCAGTTAGTCG
This sequence comes from Gambusia affinis, assembly GCF_019740435.1. NCBI lineage: Eukaryota > Metazoa > Chordata > Actinopteri > Cyprinodontiformes > Poeciliidae > Gambusia > Gambusia affinis. The sequence continues at coordinate 9,092,540 of NC_057891.1, read as the reverse complement.
CCAAATTTATATCTATCTACTGAAATTGATGTAAGTAATTAAATTATTAAACACTTTCTCATTATTCTGACATTTAGCAAAAAGAAATAATTTATGTAATTCTAACTGACATCAAACAGGAAAAGTCGGGTATGATTTAATGTCAGTGTCATGACAATGTGTTTTATGCAATGTATCCAATATGTCACTGAACTGTATAATAGTACCCTTAAAATTTATCAGCAGCTAAAATGATACGTTTTAGGTTAGCAATTGATCCAGATATTGTATGTTTAATGCAGGTGCCACAGCTCAGGTCAACAGTCATCAGTCTGTTCGGTCCCTTCCCTCTATCCGCCATGACATCAGCCGCTATCAGAGAGTAGATGAGCCTCTGCCTCCTAGTAGGTGTTTGCATATTCTACATGAAATGTATAGGAATACTCATAATTTGATGTGTTGCTTGTTTTTATTCAAATTAACTTCAGAGCAACTTCCTGTTGTTGTAAAGCTTCATTGCAGGTTGACAGGTTTACTCTATTTCGGACTGCTGCTCAGTATGACAAATTGGCCACCTTCTGGCAGAAGTTATGAACTACAGCAGAAATGTTACCACATTGTGGTTCTTAGGAGAAAAAAATACTTATAAATTGCTTATTAGTTATTCTATGATGATATATCGAGTGACTTTGTTTTGCCTCTGTTCTTGAGGGCAATTATAGTTTTCACAGAGGAAAAAAAATCATAATTTGAAACAACTTTGGTATTTAGTCAGGTGATCTTTGTCTGATTATGCATTCATTTAAAATTATCTGAAACAATTAAGAGGGGGGGAAGCAAGAACAGAATAAATCAGTGGGAAGACAATATTCAAAATATGGATCATCATTAAAATCTAGTTGGGCAGAAACATTGAATTCACGTTGAAGCTGTATTAGTTTAGCTTGATAAAATAAAACAGGTCAACTAAAATGAATAGATCTCTTTACTACTTTCTGTAATGAGACAGAAATTGTACCTTGATTTCTGTTGATTAGAGTACAATGAACAGAAATAAAATGTAATGTTCCAACAGAAACAAGGGTATAAAAAGTGCATTTGTTTGCTCCAAGTTACATTTTCTTAAGTATTTCCTAAAGTTTGACTGCGACAGATTCAGGGGCAGACATTTTCCTTTACCTTAATTCATTTGTTACAGACATTCTGAGTTTTTGTTGCTCATTTTGATTTGTGATTATCAGTCTGCAACTTTTCCCACTGTCTTCCTAACCCAGATTGGGAGGCTCGCATTGACAGTCATGGTCGCATATTTTATGTGGATCATGTGAACAGAACAACAACATGGCAGCGGCCTACTGCTCCCCCAGCCCCACAGACTCTACAGAGGTCCAGCTCCATACAGCAGATGGAACAGCTCAACCGCAGGTCAGTACCAACAGTTTCAGTTCCATATGTGATAGTCATCATGTTCACAAAATAAAGAGCTTATTCTAAGCTTTCTGGTTTGTCCTGATTGGACGATCACCACTCATTACTGGCACTTAAACTTCTTCCTTCACTAGAAGCAAAAATGATGCCAACTAGGTCATGAAAGTCATATGAAACATGAAAGTATGGATTTTAAAAATCTACTAATCTTTACATGACGTTTAGCTAGTATTTTGTATTGACTTGCACATCTACAGGTATCAGAGTATCCGAAGGACGATAACAAATGACAACAGACAGGAGGAGCAGCCAGCCAGTGAGCTGCTTGGGGATGAGACTGATATGCATCCATCTGTTCCAGGTAGCATCCAACCATACACTGCCGTTAAAATACACCACTCAACTTACTACCTTTTGTCATGTTATAACCATGTGTATAATCTGCACAAACTGGAACACATTTGGGAATTGTAAGGAAAATAAATATGAACCATGTGGTGTGTTTCTACAGTCCATACCTTTCAAGTCTCCTGTGTGGGCTGGGAAACGAACCGTTTTACCCTCCTTTCCCCTTGTGGTCCTTTATTATTATTTTCTGCCTCCCATGAAGTTATCAACAGGATAACTTGCCCCATTGTGTAGTTATCTTGTTTGGCCACATGATGGTGCCAAACCCAGTTTATTTATAATTCTTAATTATAATTTCAATGTAATCTGTCATATTATTAGGCCTGTCGCGATAAACGATAAATCAATTAATCTATGATAAATCAAAACTATCAACGTCATTTTAATTATCGGCTCTATCATCTCTTCCAGCCATTTTCTCTTTCTGTTGATGACACTGAATGAAAAAAGGCTCAACTCCGCTACTCTCCACTGACCCACCCTTCCTCATTTCCTCAGTGTAATGTCCAGTTCACACTACACCGTCTTAGAGCTGTCAGCCGATTGTCGGCCCATTTTCAAAACCTGAGAGATCACACATTAGCCAAAAGAAATCCTAGGTATAACGGTTGGATCGGTTCGATTGTGCCATGTGGTGTCCAACAGTAGGCACAAAATAATGGCTACAAGTCCATTTAACTCCTTTTAAAACCAGGCATTAATCAATGCTTTAGTACAATCTACCTGCAGCGCATGTGGCTCCAGTGTCAGCGTAACGTCCTTATTCAATGAAAATCATTAGAACCTATTTGTGTCACGTTAATGAAGAACAGCTGAAAAGTTACCGGGTTCATCAACTGCAGTAGCAATTTCGCTCCAGTTCCTCCCCTCGTCATTTCTATATTCTTTGCACGAAATGCTGAATAAACATTAATGTTGTTTCCACATATCATCTCTAATGCTGGACTTCGGGTTGCGCTGTGTCAGCTGTTTGGGATTCCTCTCTGTAATTTCCCCTCAGAAAACACGGAGGAGAATCCGCGCTTTCTGATTGGCTACCTGTCACATTCAACAGGCTGCGTTAACACTCCCAGTGGGGGAAAACCCCTGATTTAAATCAGAGCGGCCACGACCATAACACACCACACACTACAGGATGATCACAAGCGACAATCTTAGAACAATCAAAGTTCTCAGATTGTCTTAAGGGGAAAATGTATTTGTGAACTAACGTGTAGTGGGAACTATTGCATCAGGTAGTCCCGTCTTCTCTATTAAATCTAATGATTACTGAAGGGCAACATCTACACACACTTCATAATCTGGACTCTTTTGGTTGAATCCAGTATTTATTTACACTTTGGTGTTTTTATTCAAGTACATTTTTGTTAATGGAGACTGAGAATCCATTTTATGTTTGTTTTTGGTTATTTTGTTTATTTTATCAGTTCCAGTGTTAAGTGTTCTTTTGAAAATAAAGTGCATCTATCTTTGGCAGGAAATCGCATGCATTATTATGTAATTTCCATTAAATCAGTGTACAAAGGTCTTCAAACAATACCATCGTCTATCGCAATAGTTTTTGAGACAATTGATCACTCAGCAAAATTTGCTATTGTGACAGGCCTACATATTATACATTAGAACGGGATTTTCCAGGAAGACGCACAAAAGAATTGTCTTTCTAGACACATGACAAATGTGTTTACAAATGTGTCCAGATTTGTCATGACATGTAAATATCTGGTTCACTACCACAAATTCACAATGAGGACTTTTTAAAGAAATGTATATCTTAAAATAATGCAGTCCTGCACCTCCATGCTACTTGGGGGTGACACTATGCAGTTTCTCTAGTTGAAATGAGGAACAGGAAGAAATTCCCAGCTCACAGTTTTTCTTCCTCCACTGTGCCATGCTCAGTTTGACGTCTCTTAAACAAATCAATGCATATCTTCAATTCTGCAAACTCCATTACATGCTCAGTCTCTTGTCATCTTGTAGCAGCATTGTTTCATATCTATACTCCATTGGGATTTTGCCATTAATAGCCACAAGTCACACATTGAGGTTAAGTACTGTGCCCTCAATTGAAAAGGTAAAACTATTATTTTTGGATATCTAATAAAAACCAAACTGTGGACTAAGGTTTTATATCGGATTCAATTTAAAAAGAAAGAAAAAAAAAAGGCGAATCTGGATAATTATAAATTAATTATAATTGATAAAATGAATAACTTTCTTAGGGTTTTGTTTGTTTTAAATAAAAGATTAAAACGACAGATCTTTTCACTTACTTGCCTGTATTTTTTTGTATTTTATGTGGATTGAGTTTGTGGTTGTTACACGACAAAATGAGGAAAAGAGGCTTTTTTTCCCTCCTTGTCTGCTTTCTTTTTTTCTGACATTGCTCATTTGCCTTTCAGAGTTCCGGAGGGAAAACGGTGTGGCTCAGGCCAGTTCCAGGTCTCGCATCTCCTTGCTGCTGCAATCCCCCACCGCCAAGTTCCTCACCAGTCCTGACTTCTTCACTGTGTTGCATTCCAACCCTGTATGTACGCTGCTCAAAAGTACTTTGCAATACAAACTGGTCTAATCAGCCCAGGTATATAACCTGCTTCAGTCAGTAGATCATAAAATGCCTGTAAGTAAAAGATTGCCTATCTAAGAGAAGGCAGCTGATCACCAACAAAATATAGATGATGTGGAAAGAATGTGTTGTGGAAATATTAAAGCAACCCCACGAGACATCAGCACAAAGTTAGTTTGGTCACAGTTGTCTTTTCCAAATAGTTGGAAAAGACAACAAATATGCTGTTCCTCAGCATATCATCAAATTAGTTACAAAATAGCTGAAGGACAACAAGCTTAATGTTTTGGAGAGGCCATCACAAAGCCCTGATCCCAGTCCCAGAGAAGCAGTGAAGAAGTTCAGGGTGAGTGAGTCAAGATTCCAGTAAACTTATGTGAGAAGTTTTTGGAAGGAAATCCAAAACACATGACCAAAGTCAGAAAGTTTTATAGGAAAAGTATTATGTAAAATCTACTTTTTGAGCTGTACATCGTGTTATAATGTTACTCCCTCATAAAAAACAGACCTGGATTGGTGCTTTGATTCTTCCATGCATGTTTGAGAAATCCTTTTATTTAGCGTGGCAACTGTGCAAATGCCTGGGTGGAACTACTGCTGCCTTAGAGACACAGCTCCTCATCTGAGCTGCAGTGTCCAAGATTTTGCATCATAGAGCAGCACTTCTCAGAGACTCCACCACTCAGCTCCTTAAGACTACCCAGCAGTAGTTGGCAAACACCTGGTGGAACTGCTCATCTGCTGAGCTCGATATACTAACTACTTCTCAGGGCAATGTAAAAACGTTGTTTAAGTGTTAATAGAAACAACAATGTTGTGATGACTTCCTGAAGACAGAGTTTCATAAAGAGCAAGAGTTTTTAAAGAGACGGAGGCCCAGTTTCAACAGGTTAAATGACGATGTCAAATTTATTTTAAGTTTCATTTGTTATAAATATAGCATTTTTATAATAGCTGAAGTTAACTTATTTAGTTGACTATCCTATAAAATGACACTATGTGCATGGAAAACATATAATGCTGCCTCTTTAAAGAAAGTAAATAAAATGTTCATTTTGCATTTTCCAAGTAAAAAAAAATTCTTACTTGACCTATTGCAGAAACTGTTTAGTCAGATTTAATATAAAATATACAACCTTTTTATAAAGTAAACTATATATAAATTATATGGTTGACTGTAAATCCCATGCACTGCCACAGTAACACACTCTTTTATACTTTACCAAACGTTAATTTTACTGATAACTGTACACTGATCGCTAATTTCTCTGATTGTTCCTCTTCTTCTCCCTGTGAACTCAGAGTGCCTATCGCATGTTTACCACCAACACATGTCTGAAGCATATGATCAGTAAGGTTCGTAGAGATGCACACCACTTTGAGCGCTACCAGCACAACCGTGACCTGGTGGCTTTTCTCAACATGTTTGCGAATAAACATCTGGAGCTGCCCAGAGGCTGGGAGATGAAGCATGACCACAGTGGCAAGGTCAGGCTGAGAAACAATTAGTCACTTTGTCTTAACAGATTGCAATCTCAACAACTTAAATTTATGACATTTTGTTCACATGTAGCCTTTCTTTGTGGATCATAACTGCCGTGCTACCACCTTCATTGACCCTCGGCTGCCTGTTCAGAGCTCTCGTCCAAGCCTTCTATCTCACCGCCAACATCTGACCCGACAACGTAGTCACAGTGCTGGGGAGGTCAGTCCAAGGCAACTGGTAAGACTGAAGAAACTTCAAATTATCACTGTTCTTTGACATCGGATAACAAGAACTTATGTGGTTTTAGAGCTGATTATGCAACTGACGCATACTAGCAAAGCAACTGAAGACAATTGACCACAAGTTCATCATATCTGTACCAATCAAACTAACCAAATATCATTTCACAAAATTCACAGCCAGGATATGTTCGCAGAAATTCGTTCATAAGAAATGGATATCCTCTAACGACTAATAAAGTGCAAAACCAAGCTTCACACCTATGTTTACTCTCTAGGTTTAAGACTACATTTAGCTACATGGGCCTTTTAAAGGCTTACCATTTAGCCATGCTACAGACAGGTTGCTTAAAGGGTTGCAGAATTATGTGAGAAATTCAAACAAAATTGAAACAGGAAAATATAGTTTTTTATTTTTTTTCTTTATAGTAGAGTAACAAATTTTACAAAGTGATGCAGAAATATAGTCACTAACCGCTTTTTCATTGACCATATAGTTGTGGAACTTGGTATTTTGAAAATCAATTTGCTCACACCAATTCCAGAAAAACTCAGTTGTCAATAAAAGGTTTGCAAAACTGGAATGGAAACCTTTTTCACATCACATGCGTCACATGAGCAACAACCAGATGTTACCAATGGACGACAGGAGTTGTAAGACCAAGATGTAGCATAAACAAGACGACTTGTTGTGTGCACAAACCTTTAATTGCTTTTCTTATTTAATGGAATCACCATAATTGTGAATTTTTTTTTCTACATTAGCGGAAAATTGATAAAGTTTTATGCACATTTATAATGAAAGTGCAGTTTAATACTTCCCTCGTTAAGGAGTGAAGAACAGTGTTTAAGATCAGCAATCTTTTTCTAACACAGTATAGAAAATAAACAGGCACCCTAGTGTTAACAGATGTGGTTGATGGGCAAAATGTACTTGTTATATCATGTTGTGGAGTCAGATTATTATTTTGTCTATATCTTATTGTTTTTTGTATGTTCTCCTCTCTTTACAGGTGGGTGAGGAAACACATCACCCTGGTCCTCCAGTCTTGCCACGACCTTCAAGTACCTTCACCTCAGCTAGCAGGGGGCAGTGCCAAGAGGTTGTCCCTGTTGGTCAGTGTAATACAGACAGACGAGCACACATTCAGTCAGACAGTTAAAATCCAGGCATTGTGAACAATTCTTACCAAAAATTGTTCATATGTTTGTTCTTTTTGAAGTATGTTATCTTTTCTGTCTGTCTTTCTAGCTTAAGACACTCTTAGGCTCTTTAAAATTCCTCCTCACTACCCCTAATGTTTTTTGTATTAGAAACTCTCTAAAAGGCTAAAATGTTTGCGAATAACTATAATCTTACAGAGTTAAAATTCTAAGAAAAATCTTGAAATTCCAGAAATTCTAAAAATTACGTCTCTACTCACAGTCATTTTACAAAAAACAAAAAAAGTTGAGTTCCGATGAGATCTGGATGAAATATTAGGCTGCGTTCACACTGCAGCCTGAAGTAGCCCATTTCCAATTTTTTTGATGTAATGCGATCTGTATCAAATTTTTTCATGACAGTCTGAACACCACAGGTCAGATTTTTTTTTTAATCCCAAACCACTTGGTTATCCGATACGTATCCGATTCAAATGTGACCTAATGTCCAAGCCCACCTGAATGTCACTGATACTCAACAAATGTCCCTATTCTGCGTCCTGATAGATGCAAGTGAAAAGAAAAACAACCATAACGGACTATAATGAGGATTAAGTTGTTAATATGCTGGCTCCGGTCGGACAACAACTTCAAATGTGTAAGCTATGCTCCACTGTTAGCATCCAGGTTTCCGTCCACAAACACTGAGCACTTCTTCATTTTATGGCAGTTGGCAAAAACCTGAGAAAGCTGATGTTATTGCGCCATCTACTGCGCATGCAGAATACTTTTAGGTCGTTTGCCTGTTCACACTGGAGAACACATACAGGTCGCATATATTTGGAAGTGTGACCAGCCAGGAAATCTGATTTGACACAAAGAAAAAAAATCAGCATTGATTCACTTCAGGCTGCAGTGTGAATTAATCCTTAATCTGACTCAACATGAATTACCAACTAAATATTCAGTCCATTTCACCATCAGCTACTTTAACCTCAGCGTTCTTTGAGAATAAGTGCCCAGCTTTCAATTATATTTAGTGATCATGTAAGGGACCAGACTAAAATAGGGACAAAAGGTGTTCAAAATGGCAAAAAAATAAATAAATTTAATAATTCCAAAAATGTTTAACAAAACATCAGGTTTCATCGAAAAATAAGTCAAATGAGAAATAACAGATTTGGGCCCAACTAAACTAACTGAACAAACAGAACTGGCCTGCAAACAAAGAACTAGACTGCTAGAATTACCAGAGAAGGGTCATTTGACATTTCTACCTTTGGTGCCCTGAGAGGGGTCAAATGACCTGAAGGATTCTAATTAGCATCCTAAAAGGAGGTGTGAACAGGGGCTTTTGTTCTGTAAATAAGGCCATTACTGGCGCACCCAAGGAAGGGGGAAAGCTTAACTCCCAACTAACTGTCTAGTTAGTTCTATTCAGTATATTGTATTTTATAATATAAAGATTATATATATTATATTTAGCTTAGTTTTATTTTAGCAAAAAAGCAAAATTAATTAATTTTAATATTTTAAATGGAGGATTAGAAATTTTACAGCCAGGTACAGCTGTGAGCAATGACCAGAAGTATTTGTGTCTAAGTCAAGAGGACTGAAATTCCAGCATGAGAAATATACAAAAGAATAACTGTTATTTGTTTAAATGCTTTTTCTTTTTGTCATTAAAAATGATACAAAAAATACAAGAAATAAAACAATTCCACATATATTTACACTAGGCACAGTGGGGGGCTGCGTGTGTGGCATGTCCTTGTGTGACTGGCATTTCAGCACTCACTCAGCAGTCTGTCTGCACTGTCGGAACATACCTGGCACTGCCAGGGTATGACCCTGGTGCATTTGCCACATGTGTATTTGTAGCAGTCAACGCATCTCACAGTTGTACAATTGTTCCTACATCGATGGTTGACCTGACACTTCGCTCTTTTGCCTGAGCTGGGTGTGGAAGGTTGTTGCCGAAGCAGTTTCTCCTTGTGTGCCTTCTTCCCACTCACATGAGAGTTACCCAACTCTTTTGCAAGCTCAACCAGGAAGTCCACCCGTCTCTCCTGCACCCCAATGCATGCCTGGTAAAGCACATGTGCATTCAGTGCTGCCATGTCAATCATGTTGTAGAACACGGCAACTGGCCATCTCCGTGTTCCTGCACGCAGCACCATTTGGTCCATCACATCCACACCGCATTTTGTTTTGTTGTATTGTGTGACCGTGTTTGGCTTCCTTTTGGTGGTATCCTCAGTCTCCACCACGCTGTGCATGCTGCTGAGAACATAAACGGCCTTCTTCCGATTGGGTGCATACACGGTCAGCGTGGCACCAGTGGTTGAAAACACCTGAGTGGTGAATTCAGTGTGATCCAAAGCGTAGGTGTCGCATGATGTCTTGGAAGCGGTTTCGGGCCATAGTTGCAATGATCCTTGGGTTTGCCAGGTTTGCTGACCAGCTGTCACATAGTGATGGAACCTTGGTCACCCCCCGCAAGATCATGACTGAAATAAATGCCATTAGTTCCGGGAGATCCATGAACCAATCCAGCTGCTCCGTGTGACGTGCATGTTGAATAGTCCATTCTTGAATACTACGAAGCATGTCAAGAGTGATAAAACAGAGGAAGCTCTGAAGGCGACTCCGGATACTTCTTCTGGCCTTAGCGCTTGGCTCTCCATCTGTGGCGTACGGTTCTATTGGAGTGAAATGGAGATGTGTCCCCACTTGTTCTTCCCGCCACACTGTGCCATCTTTTGCGGTCTCTGACGGCTCACTCCCCAAACGAGCTCTCTTTTTTGGTAGAGGGAGAGTCTCCTCATCTGCAAGATAAACAATTTCAAATTAACTTTTTGTTTGGTTCTAACTAAAAAATAGTCAGGAAAATAAAATAGGTAGGTTGAGAAATCTAACCTGAAGATGGCTCAGAGTCCGAATCCAGTTGAAGGTCTATGTCTTCTCCATCTGAATCACAAGGGCTGGCACTGCTCAGAATCAGTTCCAATGCCTTCTCAGTGGCGAACCTCTTCTGCATTTTGTTTCTTGTGAACTAAATAGGTGAAGCAGTCACCCATTTATACTCCACGGCACAAAAGGCTGCATGCAAATTTGCATGTGCAAAGTCTCCCAGATCTCTTTTGCTTACACTTTTTGCATGACTTTTTGAGGTGGATCAACACAATTAATTTGGTTAGTTTATTTCTAAACTTTCATTTTAAACCCACTTAGCTTTATTTAAAAGAAAAACATTACTAATTTCTTTTAGAAAAATCTTATTTCTTGAAACAGATTGTATGTTTTGCAAACTATATGTACATTTGGCAAAATGTCCTGGATAATGCAAAAGGTCACATCTCTCCAAAAACACTTCATGTATGCTTCAAAACTACCCAACCCTCTCTGAAGAGCATTACTTACAGGAAAGTCTACTGTAGAGCTGCCTCCATCATAGATCGCACCCACCCCCAACATGGACTATTCACACTCCTACCTTCTGGCCTGATGGCTCTCCTCCCCCATTGCTGATTCCTCAGGCAATGGCCATATTTACATTTGAAGAGGGGATGCTAATTTGAGCCATCAGAGTCGTCAGTTTGGACTCAGGGTCTTTTGACCCTCTTTCGGGACTTCAGGGGGGAGGTTGAAATCCCTGGTAATTCTAGTGTTAAATAGGGGTGGAGTAACTCAAATCCACCACATGAGGGAGACACAACATAACAAAGGAACAAACAAATACAAAATTATCTAAAACATTCTATGAAATAAATGAAGCAAAACTAACTTTAACTTAGCACAAATAACAATAATAATAATAATAATAATAATAATAATAATAATAATAATAATAATTGAATATTTAAGTGACAAAATTAAATAATTAAAATAAACTTTAAACAACAAAGTCCCCCCACCCATAGTCTTTTAGAAAAACAACAACAAAAAAAAACACAGTATGTTGCAGGCTCCCTCCTGCAGCTGGTCTGTGCTGGCAGCACCTCAAACAAAAGAACAAGTGTGAGTAAAAGCATTCAGACAAATATTAACTAAAGTGTGCACCCATTAGAAAATATACGTCTAAATAAAATGACATAATGTAAGCTGTAACTAATAATGTAATTTAAGAAAAATAAATTCTCACTCTATCTGTTGGTGGTAGGAGCATCCACCACAGATCAACATCCACTTAAAACATCAAAATTATTTCTGTCAGCTCTAAGATGGAACATTTAACCCAAAAAGGCAATTTCATCCATCAACAGAAATCAGTACCTACATTAAGTAAAACATAACATTATCTTCAGAAACAGTTAGTCCATAATTCAGGATGCAACATGTCAGGTAACACATTTGTAACTTTTTAATCTTTGTAGCTTTTTGAATGAAATTAATAAAACTCACCTGCTTGTTTCTTGTTTCATTTAGCTTACAATGACAAGATCGTGGCTTTTCTTCGACAACCAAACATCTTTGAGATTTTGCAGGAGAGACAGCCGGACTTCAGCCGAAACCATGTACTCAGGTATACCAACATGTCTTCTTTCATGGTTACAATATTTTACATTATGTATTTCTCAATTTGTTTGCTTTTCAAATTTAGTGTAATATGTCAGAATGTGAGGGCATGGCAGGCTGTCTTCTGTCAGTCTGCTTCAGGGGAGTCGTGGCGACAGTGTAGCTTGCCACTGTTGGTGTGTGTGTGAATGTAGTGCTAAAGTCCTCTGGAGTTCTCTGGACTAGAGAAAGCCATTGAGGCCTTTTTTCCAGTATCTTTCTACAAGTTTCTCATAATAGTTTGCTGGAATTCTGGCCCATTCCGTCTGACAGAAGTTTATTGCTCACACACACCTTTTCAGCTCCAGAGACGAAGACCAAAGTCTTGGTCTTGGTCTCTGGGGCCAAGACTTTGTGATTCCAAAACATTAAATTTGTTGTCCTTAAGCCACTATGTTGCTAATTTGTATGCTGAGGGACATTGTCCATTTGGAAGACCTATTTGTGTCCTGGCTGATGATTTGAGGTGCTGCTTCAATATTTCCATGTTCTTCAAAATGTTTGAAATGTTATCTCAGGTTTGCAAGCTTCTTCCATTTTTTTAGTTGAAATGTATGAACTAGTTGACTTTTCACAGCTTGTGCTCTAACTGTATTAGTGAAATACCAAGACATTTTAGAGATAACTCAAAATAAACTAAAGTACTTTTAATTTACAAATTCATATAATTCTTTAAATGAAAAAATAATATATATATATATATATATATATATATATATATATATATATATATATATATATATATATACATATATATATATAAAATGAGAAAATGCAAATAAAAAAGGAGACATCCCATGTGGTATCAGGGAGAAGGTCCAGCTGATCCGCACAGATGGTGTGTCAGGACTGACCCGACTGTCAGGAGATGCAGACCTTGTCATGCTGCTGAGGTGAGAGATCCCTGCTGTTTTACATCCATTGTCTGTCTCTCTGTTTCCATCTCAGCCTAATTGTTATCATTCCCCTAATGGCCCACAGTGATCCAGAGCTGGTCACTAAATATGATCCGACCCACCACATATTGCTTATCAGACGTTGATAGAACTCTTTGCTTCGTGTAGCATAATTTTTCCTGGGCAAACATAATCCAGTAATGGCTTGAATTGATAGCGGGAGTTTATGGGCTGGCAAGTTGCCTCAACACAGGCATAATGAGGAGCCAGACTAATATAAGAATCTACGAATTGTATACATTAACTACAGTGTAATAATGCAGTGGCTTTAAATGTGGTGAAATTATCTACATGAGAAAAAAAAAGGGGAAAGGTCCGCCACTTTTCTTGCCAATCGCTCATTACTGGTCTTTAAAAAGCCTGGCATGCTGATCCCAATTTTGGCTGATAAGTGTTTTTTTCTCTGCAATGTTACTAAATATATCAAGAAAATGAATGAGTTTGTAAAAGTAAAAGTGGGGTGATTATTGTTAACTGCAAACATGCAGACATGACCTTTCTCATGGGAGAGCAGAAGAGTACAGTGTTCGATATTTGGATCCCTGCTTGGGTAGATGACATCAGGAGGGGTTTCACACACAAGTATTGACTGATCAGCAATCTCCCAAATTTAGGGAAACCAAGGGGGGGGAGACCGTTTCCACGACACGTTGGACCGAGGGGGAGAGAAACCGCAACACGTTGGACCGGGTCCTGCAAAAAACAGGACATTTCCTCACTTTCTAAAAATATCCCGGGACGCCCGGGACAGGACGTGAAATACGGACATGTCCCGGGAAATACGGACGTTTGGTCACCCTAGCACAGAATGTATCCCACCCATTAATTAGGTATTAGTCACAGGAAGTGCTACAACTCAATATTACAACCCCAATAGATTAGTAATAAGAGTTTAAGCACACTTAGTGCAACTGTGCTCTCTCAGTGCTGTTCAAAACAATGCTTTAAACAAGACGTATACATAAAAAACAACAAACAAGGCAAACTGGCTGTATCAACCACACTATTCAGTTTCTTGAATTACTAGCTTTACAAACGTTGCAGGCCTGAGGGGACTCTGTTAGCTTTCGTCCTCGGAATAGCAGTTCCAATGATGGCGGCTCGCAGAACAACCACGAGGAATGGTTGCTCACTCCACCATGGATTACCGTTTTTAAACGAACGACAATAAAACTGTTCCAACTCCGGTCCAACAGTCCGTTCCGACACGCGAGCGTGGTTCAGATCTGCAGCTCCAAAATCTCAAGCAAAACACCTTGAGCATGGTCCCGGTTCTGTGGTTCCAAAAACCAGACAAAACGTTCAGAAAAAGTTTGTAGCTCCAACTGGTTGGCAAAACAAAATAATGGTCCACAGCGACATAAGCCCAATCTCGTCCATGAACGGCCTACTGCCAGTAGTAGCAGCAGGCACTTACACCTCCAATACAGTTCTCACCCCAGTCCATCACAACCAATCAAAATGCTTAAACTTGATTTTGCCCTTGACTGACCAGTAAGGTGGAGACAAGTAAAATTGATGCATTTACCGGCGGTAGTAAATAACAGTTATTAACAACGCTACATTTACTGTGTGTTTTAAGCCAACAGAAAATACCTGTGTGTACTATATTGTTATGGACTTTTACATTGTGTAAAACCTCCAATATGCTAGTGTAAAACATTAACCAAGTTAAGTAAAAGGTGATTATTACTGTTTAAGGTGAAAAGGTCTACAATGCATTGTATTTAAGAAAATGTTTAAGGGGTGTAGGTACAACCTGAGGGGTTAATCCGTTTTTATTTATTTCAGTTAACAAAAATCTTTTCTCAATTTCAGGTTTCATTATTTGTTCATTTTAGTTAACTATAATAACTTTGATTTATCCAGAACATTATTAGTTTATGGTGTAAAAAGCACCTAAATTAATAAATACTCTATAAATTTTAGTCTGGTATAGTCATATTAAAAATTAACTGGAAATCTGTGAAATCAAACTGGAGACTCAGGCTGCAGTTGTAGATAATGTTTATATGGATCTAGAAAAATCACTAGTTTATTTCCTCTTGTAATACACCATGCACCACTTTTGGTTGTTTTACTAACTGTTTGCCACCCGTGGTTTACATCTGGGCTACTCTGTTGTATTGCCTCATTGTTTTAAGTCTTTCTCTCTGTCTCCCCTTGCAGTCTGTTTGAAGATGAAGTGATGTCCTACATCCCTCCTCATAACTTACTTCTCCCCAGCTACTGCCAGTCACCTCGGGGATCCCCTGTTTCCTCCCCGCAGAACTCACCAGGTATCTTAATGAAATATTAGCAAAAACAAACAATGTCCCTGAAACTACCCATCAGTCCTTCTTTCTGTCTCACTGTAGGAACTCAGCGAGCCAATGCCAGAGCCCCAGCTCCTTACAAGAGGGACTTTGAGGCAAAACTCCGCAACTTCTACAGAAAACTGGAAACTAAAGGCTATGGTCAAGGCCCTGGAAAGCTAAAGTGAGCTGAATTTATTTTGTGTGTATCTTGTTACACATCCTCACTTCATTTTGGCTTATAGTTTGTGTGTCATCTTCATTTTTATGCATATAAAGAGTGACTATCCGTCGGGACCATCTCTTGGAAGATGCTTTCAACCAAATCATGTGCTACTCCCGGAAGGACCTGCAGCGCAGCAAGTTCTACGTCAGTTTTGTTGGGGAGGAGGGGTGAGTAACTGAGGTGGAAACCAATCTCGAAAAGAAAGTACAAGAGAAGAGGTTTAAGTATTAATCTCCCTGTGTGTGTGTTACAGCTTGGACTACAGTGGGCCTTCTAGGGAGTTCTTCTTCCTGGTTTCCAGGGAATTGTTCAACCCATATTATGGTCTGTTTGAATATTCAGCCAATGACACCTACACCGTTCAGATCAGTCCCATGTCGGCCTTTGTAGACAATCACCATGAATGGTAATAATTTACACAAACACAAAAACACAAATTGTATTGAAATGAATTTACCATAATGTAACTGATGCATGTCTGAGAGTTATCAGGAGTTATTGTAATTTCAGCAGCCTGGAGAAATAGTTTCATGGTCCAAGTGCTAGTTCTGATGTTCCATTTCAATCTTAGATAGAAGATTGGAAAAGCCTGAGGTCTACAGAGTGAAAAGAAATGGTGAGAGTATGGACCCTTGTAGCGCTCCTGTGCCTCTCGCCGCCTGGTCAGAAACACGACCCTTCAGTCATAACGTGTTCCGTTTGTCAGGTAGACATTAATCCAGGTGACTGTTGAGGTCTCCACCTGTGTTTTGTGGAGTTTCTGACAGAGACAATCAGAATGAAGTGTGTTAAACTGGTTTGATTACTGCTGTTTTCAAAGCCTGGGGGAAAACGCCTGATGAGAGTGATGAGTGTACTATTTGGATCAGATCAGTAGCAATGACCGGTAGGACTTTCTTAAAGAAAAGTGAAGGTAAGATACCCATATAGCAGGAACTTGAGCTTAATTGATTTATAATTTCTTCTAGGCTTTTGTAGTTAAATTGTTGAAATTGAGTATTTTTTTTCTGCATTTGTTTTGTTTGGTCACAGCATTGGTACTGGATTTAGTGTGGATGTGCAGATTAAACCTTTGATTTTTTTACATTTTCTCTTCAAGGAGTTGGCAAATTTGTTACATGCTGCATTGATTGCAGTTCAGATGGTGCAGTCATTCTGTCAACTGCTGCAAGCAAGACTGAAGTATTGTTAATGTTTTTGTTTATGAATTCTGCAAAGAACGTTTCACTTGCATGTTTTAGTGTTGAGTGATAGCTACGCAGTGTTTCTTTGTAGATTTCATAATAAAAGGGAAGCTCAGTTTTACACCATTTGCATTTGGCACCAAGACATAGTTGTCTTGCAGATTTAACTGTGCATTCTCCACTGAGACTTGTTCCTACTAGGCATAATCTTCACTTTAATGGAGGCAATGAAATCAATGATACCTGAAATTTTAGAAAGGAAATTATCTACCAACTCATGTATGTCGCTGCAGCTTACAGGTGAGGACAAAGAGTAGATTTGATTAAATGTTTCTGCTGTGTCGGTGCGTGCTGTGGTGGCGTAGGGGACAGCGCGGCCCACATTTGGAGGCCCTGAGTCCTCGACGCGGCTGTCGCGGGTTCGATTCCTGGACCCGGCGACATTTGCCGCATGTCTTTCCCTTTCTCTCTCCCCCCTTCTTGTCGGCCTACTGTCATATAAGGGACACTATAGCCCACAAAAGACCCCCTGGAGGGGAAAAAAACCAAAAATGTTTCTGCTGTGTTGTCTGTGAAAGAACGTTTTGTGATAGTAGCTGTTTGGCTAAGTGAGCCAATGTTGATTGTGCTTTCAAAGATAACAGCAAAATGATCAGACAGTGCAACATCAGTAACAGAGACATTGGAAATATTCACACAGACAGTTAGATCCAGTGTGTGATCTCTATTGCGTGTAGCTTGGTTAATGTGTTGAATTAGACCAGCGCTTCTCAATTCCGGTCCTCAGGCCCCCCCGCCCTGCATGTTTTTGTTGTTTCCCTGGTGCTACACACCTGGATTGAATCTATGAGTGATTAACAGGCTTCTCCAGTACTTGATGCCTGCAGAACAGGTAATGCAATCATTTGGATCAGCTGCTCTGAAATAGGGGCACATCTAAAACATGCAGAGCAGGGGGGCCTGAGTACTGGAATTGAGAAGCACTGAATTAGACCAAGATTATCAAGAATATCCCACAGGTTTGTGTTCACTACAGTCACAAGGCCGAATATCCATTTGTTTGTGTGCCTCAGGTTCCGTTTCAGTGGCCGCATTCTGGGTCTGGCTCTGATCCATCAGTATCTACTGGATGCCTTCTTCACCAGACCCTTCTATAAAGGCCTTCTGCGCATGTATGTTTACCCAGAATTAACCATGAAGATAAAAAAAAAAGCATTCACCAATATGCATTTTAATTGTTTACATTTTTTTTTTTTGTTTATTGAAAGGCTACGCTCACTGGAAGCCCCAAAAACTCACACAAGTGCAGTCATTCATTGTTTGCCTTTTCCATCCGTTAGTCCCTGCGATCTGAGTGACCTGGAATATCTGGATGAGGAGTTCCACCAGTCTCTCCAGTGGATGAAGGACAATGATATAGAAGACATGCTTGACCTCACCTTTACTGTCAATGAGGAAGTGTTTGGACAGGTCAGACTCTGATATTACCTACATATTTAAATGCTTACTGCTATCTTGTTAACAAGTGATCAATTAGAAAATACTGAAATAAGGTTTTTGGTCACGAATATACCTTTTTTATGTTTGTTTTTTTTTCTTTGGCTCAGATAACTTTTATTTGCAAGCAGTTAGACAAAAAAGTAGGTAATAAGAGAAGGGGAAGATATACGGCAAAGATCATCAGGTCTGGAAACTGTGACGTCCATGTAAGGACTGTGCTTTACCCCTGTAACATCACAGCACCCTGTCATAAGTGGGGGGTTTTTCTGTGTAATGTGACTCCATATTATTTGCAGACTACAAATTAGCTGTTTTTAGATTATTTACTAGATGTTCAAAAGAAAATGTAGCTTGAAAGTCAAAGTACCTAGGTGCAATGCTTCTTGTCAAACTGCTGGATGGTGTTTGCAAAGCTGCCAATCCAAGACTGCCATTCACTTTCCTTGGTGATGATTGGCTTTACCCTCAAGACAAGAGATGAAACGGTAGCTTCTGCAGTTTTGCTAAGACTGTTTCCGCTATGTGCAGTAATGCATATTAAGATATATTTAGTGTTTGAGCTGATGAAAAATATATTGTTCCATAGTATAAGTCGTATTAGTCAAAAAATGGAAAGAAAAACAACATATGAGACACACTGGAGTGTAAGTCACATGTAACCTTTCAGGGTGAAAATTCAATGAGAAAATTCAGTGAATGCTCTTGTCTTCTCCCATCTTAACTTTAATGCTGATGCTTCCAATTGGGGTGCAGTTTTCTGGCTGAATGCCGACTTTTTATCTTTAAAAAGCCGAACCTGCCAATTCCGGTTGAAAGCAACGGTCAATTGCTGATCTCCCAAAATTAAGGAAATGGGGGCCGATTCATCAGTGTACCCTTTGTTCTCAAACCCAGCTCCACTGAGGTTGTGGATTCTGCTTTAGAAAGTGGCTAAAACATTATTACATCTAACTTTCAGACTCAAACACTGATTTAGCTTTGAGCTAAACATGCTTTTTGTAGATCACAGAACGCGAGCTGAAACCTGGTGGAGGGAACATCCCTGTCTCAGAGAAGAACAAGAAAGAGTACATTGAGCGGATGGTGAAGTGGAGGATAGAGCGAGGAGTCGTCCAGCAGACTGAAAGCCTGGTCAGAGGTTTTTATGAGGTGGGGTTGTGTCGGCTTTGTAAAAACAAAACGGTTTGTTAGGCCCATTTCAATCTTGCAGGACATTTATTACCTTTATAATAAATGTTTTTCTTCAGGTGGTGGATGCGAGGTTGGTGTCTGTGTTTGATGCCAGGGAGCTAGAGCTGGTCATTGCTGGCACTGCTGAGATTGACTTATCAGACTGGAGGAGCAATACTGAATACAGAGGAGGTACACAGGGATTAATAAAGTAATCTCTGAAAAAATGTTGAATGTTTTCTTAGAAATAACAGTGCCTGATCCTCCTTCTAGTTGAAATACAGTCTGGAAGATTATGGATTTAGATTTAAGTTTTTTCCAGTTCTGGATCAAATAATGAGAAATTACAGTATGGAAATGTACAGACTTTGTTTCCTATTCTTCCTTCTCTCCTTTATTCCTTGTGTCCTTCCTTTCTTGTATATTTTCTTACTTAAAAAACTACACTATCAGGTCTCAATTAAATAACAAAGTATAAAAATGAGTTTTAAGAAGCGATTTAAAATGATCGGGCTGTGGGCAGATCTAATGTGGATAGGTAGATTATTCCACAGAATAGGAGCCGCAACATAGAAGGGCCAATTTTCTTTTCTCTTAAGGCGAGTCCGAGGGACTTTCAGTAGCAGCTAATTGTTTGATCTTAAATGAAGAATGAAGTTTCAAAAAATCCTGAAAAAAAGGAATGGCTAACCCGTTTAAAACTTTATAAGTTGTTAAAAGAATCTTAAAATCTATTTGATATGAAACAGGAAACCAGTTTAAGGAGGCCAATATTGGACTTGTATGGTCAGGCTTCTGGGTGCCTGGAAGAAGCCGAGCTGCTACACTCTGGATCACTTGAACTCGCTGTATCAGTGATTTATTCATGCCTTTACATAAAAATTACAATAATCCAATCTATATGTAATGAAGGCATGAATAATTCCTTCAAAATCCTTTAAAAATATCTGATTTAACCTTTGTTATAATCCGCAAATGATAGAATCTTGATTTAACAACAGAACTAACTTGTTTGTCAAATTTTAAACATCTATCAAAGATCAAATCAAGATTCCTGGCTGAAATCCGATAAAACGGAGCTAAAGAACAAAGTATCGAGTCTGGATGTTTAGTGTGAAGGTTTTGACCAAATAATATGACTTGAGTTTTGCTATGATTGAGTTGAAGAAAATTTAGTTCCATTGATGATCCATCTTCAGCTGTTCTGTCTTTTTTCACTCCTTCCTTGTGTGTTTCCTCTTTATTTTGTCTCCTTCCTTTCTTTCAGCTCCATCTGTCAGTTTCTGCCTTTTTCTGGTTGTATATGTAATGCCAACATATGGAACCATATGTTTCACTGTGCCTGTATACACTGAACCATATTTGTAGTTTTGCATCCCAGTTGTTCTTAGTGAGAACAACTGGGAAGTCTTGGGTACTGAAAGGCATGGAACTTTGATATGATATATGTATGTGTCCTTTTCAGGTTACCATGACAACCATATTGTGATCCGGTGGTTCTGGGCTGCAGTGGAGAGGTTCAACAATGAGCAGAGATTACGACTCTTGCAGGTAGGCTAGTTTGTACATGGGAATGTAGCAGATGCCAAGCTAAATATTAGCATAGTAGAATTATTTATATAGATAATTTCATTCAAAAAGTAAAGAACGTCTATTTTTAATGTTCATGGAGTGACGTATTTTGGACATACTGTATAAGAAATATGCACCAACAGATCTTTCTATTTTAAGATTCAGATTTTCTGATAATCTGAAGTTTGACTGTAATCCAAAATCATTGAGTAATGTGCAATGGATTTATAATGAGATTCACTCTTCAGACGAAATAATAAATAAAGAGACTTTAGCTGAAATGTATTTGTTTTCCACACTAATTCTGGTCCCTCGTTGTCTCCATCTATTGAGTTTGTGACAGGAACGTCAAGCATTCCATACGAGGGCTTCGCGTCACTGCGTGGCAGCAATGGACCTCGCAGGTTCTGTGTGGAGAAGTGGGGAAAGATCACCTCACTGCCCAGGTGCCTGATCTGAATGACACTTTAATCCAGTTTAATTAGGGCTGAGAAAATTTAGTCCTCAGATCTAAGACACCTGATTCAGATAGTCGAATCATCTCTTTAGCCCGTCCATCAATTTTAGCAGGTGTTTGAAATACAAAAGACACCTTGAGAATTAGAGTTGCAATTCTTAACGTTCAATGGTTCTTTAAGAATAATTAAAAAACTCAAATCCAATCATATTTATACTGCTCCTTTTGCTCTTATAGGGACATCTACAATGTTCACAGTATGGCTGGACAATACGGCTTAAAAATGTATCAAAATATCAGCACTATGTATTGGTTGATATGGATAATTATTAATTAGTTTTAAGTTTTAAATATCTGGAAATACTGCTAAATTGGTAGTGTGACATTTCTTGTTTTATTCACAGCTTTCACTTTTACATTTAAGCAGTTTTGAAGCACAGCGAGGAAATCTTAGACTGTTGCTGTAAAAGTTACTCAACAGGGTTGTTGCTTGGTAATCAAAGATTGAGTGAGTTACAGATGCCACTCACCTAGTTTAGCTGCCTGTGATATGTTTAGTGGCTGAAGTCTTTCCTCTGCCTACATCCCCCAGAATGAGGTGCAATGCTAGATTGGAATTCGGTGAAATTACTGACAATTTCATCAGATGTATGTATAACTGATATGTCTGTCACAACATGTATATACATCTGGTTTATTGTCCAAACCCATTTTACAGAAACTAAATGACACTAAATTAAAAATGAATGACTTGGTAGATAAATAATAAAAATGGAAGGAACAGGTTGAATACATTTATGATAATCAGTTTGAGTATCTAAACCAGCTTGGTTCTATGTATGGACCCTTGCAGTGCGACATCACCTGCTCAAGATCCCACCCCCATCTCTCTGCTGGGGGTCAAAAGCTGCTGACTAACAATGACTATCATTGGTTTTAGCTGTTGTCAATATAATGCACTAAATCCTAAATGTATACTTGATACACAAAAAGGGATACAGTGCTTTAATTAAGAAAAAACAATAGCAGCGGAAGGAAGTAGTTCAGTTGTTATTGCTTGAGTTGGACAACCATAACATGTAGACATCATGTGGAATTATGTTTCTTGATTCAGTTACAAAAAAAAAAGACCTAAACACAAACTCTGTCGGATCAAATTCAAAAATGCCTTATTGATTCCAGAGGGAAATTAAATGTTGTTGTAACTTGTAATTTCAAGTCTTCAAAGAGTTCTTTAAGGACTTGAATCTTGAGGACTTTATCTATCCATCGTCTACCCCTGCAGACCAACTCACACCCATTTGCTGCACCCTAATGGCTGATTAAGACTTTATTTATTTATCTATTTATCACTGATGTACCACTCTTATTTTGTTATGTTCTAGAAACATAATGACAAACAAAAGTTCTTATGTCTTAACACACAACATTAATGGTTAAGACTACATAACATAATTAAGACTATGCGTCTTTACTTGGAGTGAAGATGATCCCAGTAGTGAATCACCTTCACTACTGGTGATCCCTGTAGTGTTGAATAAACTCTGAATTCCTTCTAGAAAACCTGAAAATCTATTGATCAAAATTGTTTGATCAATAGATTCATAAGTTGTTAAAAGAATCTGAACAACTTAATGAAGTTAAGTTAATAAAAATTAAGTTCTAAATATTGTTAATACGGAAAAAATAAAACATCCTCTGACTATAATGACATTGATATGCTATTGGTAAAGCGATCTGTGTGGTGGGAGCCCAGCTGGGGGACGAAGTGTCAAGGTGGAGCTTTTGGTTAATAGACATCAATTTGTATGAGCAGGCATTAAATCACCTTCTGCCAAAGGTAATTGGTCTAGTTTTAATCTCTAACTGTGCCGTCTGTGGTTTCTTCCTCAGAGCTCACACATGTTTCAATCGATTGGACCTGCCACCATACCAGTCCTTCTCCATGTTGTATGAGAAGCTGCTGACTGCTGTGGAAGAGACCAGCACCTTTGGGCTAGAATGAGACGCTGTCTTTGTCGACTGGCCCAGTTTTCTACAGCACTTTTGAACCTGCTGTTGGTAAAGAGAGGAGGCCGTATTAGAAGAAAAGACATTGCCCTTTCATCAGCCTTCAGTGTACTCAAAACAGTTTTTTACTCAAAGGGTGACTTAAAAGCCTTAATTGGCAAAAACCTAATGACCCAGTTTTAAAGCATTTTAAAAAGCACCGTCTGCCAATGTTCAGTGATTGGTTGGTAGGTAACATCCAGTCCAAGACCTCAGTCAAAAAAGAGAAAGACCGATTAGAATAGACTGTGTCACTACTCAGCCTGAAAATCACTTTGCCTCAGATATTTTAAATCAAGACTGACCTTTTGAAATGACTCCACTGAAAAGGTAAATGCTTTACGATGCACTCCTCTATTTTGCACGCTTTCACTTGTAACACTAGACAAATGAAGCCCTACACTGCCTTCAGGACTGACATCAGCGCTGCCCAGCACTGACCATTCAGACACCTGTTTTTACACATTACATAAGGGAAGTAAGTTTTTTGTTTCAAAAGCTAAGCTAATGGAGTTAGTTTTTTTTTAGTTTGAATGAATTGTTGAAATACAAGAATGTCCAGCAAAAGCAGATCCAAGTACAGCAATTATTTGGAGCTTCCCAATTTAGAAACTGCATGTGTCGATTTTGAAAGCATTTAGAGTTGTTAATGCTGTATCTCAAACGTTTGTGGGAATTTCTACTTGAACCTAGAAGCTAACAGTCGATTTTGGATTAAATTTCAGTATTTTCCATGACAATATGGGATTTTCTTTCCCGGAGGGATCTGAATGTAACCAGCCTTAGCCTTCAAAATAATTCATCACTATATAATTGTGTTAATTGGTTGAAGTGAACATTAGTTTTTAAATTGAATGGGAAGGAGGTTTTAGATCATGACATGACAAAAATTCAAATTCCATCTGTCTTCATACATCCTTCATTGTGCAATACACACTATAATTAACTGTAAGTAACTGGATCCTCATCAGAGTCAATGCTGGGATTGCCTTTCTTCCAAAGGCAATCCCTTTTCTTTAACAGGAAAATAAGCTACAGTTAGAGACAGACATCAAAAGCATTGATTAACTGATGCACAAAGTATCAGTTTATCACCATCTGGTACACGGTTGTCTATATTTTCAACCATGTAATTTGCTCAGAGCTACAGACAATAGCTGCTCATAAATGTGGAATAATTTTTTTTTTGAAAGTTTGATTTGCACTGTGATCAACAGTAGTATTTTATTTTGTAGTTTTAGAAAATGTTATTGTTTTATTTCATTCTGTCACAGCCATGTTGTGAGAAGAAGCAAAACGTATTTAATTCCTATATGAGCAAAAGTGCATTTGAAGGTCATCATTCAATTTGTGGAGAAAATCATCCACAAACAGAAACCTTTAAAGTGGATATATCATTTTAAACTCTTCTTTTTCACATCTAAATCATTCTCTTCTAAAGTAGAATTGCAGGCTTTGGTCTGAATTCCTCACTATTGTAGCTCCACAGACCCTGTTCTGAAGCAGGTTTTAGAGCAACTGTTTTGCTGGGTTTTACAATGTGAATGAGACATTTCATGCCCTTCCCCTTCCAGGGCATCCTGTGTTCCACTCCACCCCATTCTGCCCTTTTTGTAGTTTGATACCAGTCATCCACCAACAGAGAAACTTTTTATTCCCAAGTTACGAATACATTGCAATGGTTTTATTCTCTATTTCCACCCTCTCCATCCATTCCGACTACCTACAATATGGAGGGTCATTTAACCATAGAGTCCATGCATGTCATTATACCTATTAAAATTTTAATGTCATCACAATATGGATGAAGTAAACAAATGTTTGACATAATTAATGGGTTAGCTAACAGGATCATGTGTTCCCCAAGACAAAAAACGGCCAAAACAGAGCCAAATCCCAAACATGCAGTACAGTTATATCCTGAAGAAGACAGCTAGATGCTAACACACAGTGCTAACAGAGCCAGAAGGCACAATGACTAATCGAGACATCATTATCAACACACAAAAGTCATGTCTAAAATAAGCGTTGTTGTCATTGTAACATTATTTGGAGCTTACCGCTTTGCTGTGTCCCTCGTTTCCATAGAGAGAAGGAACTGACCCTCAATCAGACAAAGTCTTTCAGAAAGTCCCTCTGCATATTGGTGGTGGTTGCTGAAGCACTTGTCCCTCAGTGGGGAAAGTTCGCTTGCGCAGAGCAAACGAACTTTGCTCCTCACACTAATAACCCTTACCCTTTCCTCTTTCGGAGAAAAATACAATTTAATTAGACACGTTGACGAGGCTCAAATGCCAGAGGACAATCATGTTTATGAATACACTCTAGAACTGAACATTTTCACTTGTCTACTTGCAACTTCAGCAAACTGATAAGTCAGAAGTCATGACCTTGTCACCACATTTGCAGTTTCATAGCAAATGCAGTGACATCATAGCACTTCACCGTGGAGTTCTATGGGACACAGCCTGAGGATCCAACAGTCATTGAATTCACCATGGTCTCATCAAAAGTTTATGAGGGCCAGTTACACTAAAATAGCTTCTATTGCAGCTTAAGATGGTTCTTCATCATTTTAGCTTTGTTTTTCCTTCTCATAAAGTTTCTGTCTTTTCCCTTTGTTGTTGAAAATGTATAAAACAATTACTTTGTGACACTTTGTTCATGTGAAGATGTATTTATGCATTTTTCTGACATTCAAAGCCATTAAAACTCAATTAAGTTTATTGTTTGTCCAACAGTGACAAACCTAAAAGCATGGTTTGGTGCGGCACCAAGAAGTTGTGATAAAACGGAATGGTGTTTGGGGAACCCCAGGTGAAATCCATGTTGTTTAAATGCAAGTAAAATGGAATTTATTTTTCCAATCTTTTCTCCACACATTGACCCTACCCAGTGTTAATACATTGACCGACAATGTAATTGATTTGTACCATGTTAAATGTAGAATGTGTCGCTTGATTCCAAGAGGCCTAATGTTACTGTCACAAACTGGAGATGGGGGAGTTGAAGTTTGGGGTGCAAAAGTGTTGCTTTCTTCAGCAGGTTCAATGTTGCTGGAGTAGAGTTGATGAGATGATGAATGAAGCTAAACCTATTTGAGGTTAAAGAAGACATGAACCTGAGTCGGAGGACTGTAGTTCGAGACTCCTGGTTAGAATTGTTTTCTCAAAGTGCATCCAAATATCAAATGGGGAAAAACTTCATGAGCAAAGCTGCAAGGAGCTTATTATGAAAAACATTCAGCTGTAGTTGCTACAAAAGATTATTCTACTAAACACTGACATGTGGGAGCTGGAAGCAAAAGTTTAAGGGGTATGATAGATTTAATAGGGTCTGAGTAAAAAGGGCATTCAAATGCCTTCTTGCTCTTTACCAGTTTTGCACTCTCATTTCACTTTTATTTGTTTTTCTATTGGAGAATGTATCTAGACCTTGTGTTTGTAACCACTAATTACTCTGTTCCGTTGTTCCTCAGACTGGTGTTCTAGTCAGATCATCTTTATAAATTCAAGAACAGTTTATGTAAACATAATCCACCAAGATTAGGTTTACATGATGTTTTCTTCATTACATTTTGCACAAAAAAAGAAAGCATGCCTTTGTATACTGCTGCAGAATTCACTAGTACTACACAAGTCTGAAATGCACAGCACAGTACTTCCTGGACCTTGAAGTATCTATTGCATTGCTGATGTTATTTAGTAAGAGACAAATTAGCAAAATATTTCCAAACTTACCTTTATATTTTCTGTTTTAAAACTAACTTGGGGCCTGAATTTTTAACAGATCCAAACTTGTGGGCACACACACCTGAGCTACAGGTACAATTTAGATTGTGTCAGCAAAATTACTATTTAGCATGCGTGCCTTCATGAGTATGCAGAACATATTCAGAGCGTCATAATGTGCAAAGGATTGGGCAGAGGTTTTGAAAATCTGTTGATTTACCACCCACAAAGTGATTTATTGAAACAATAGCAGATTGGGGATTTGTTCTGGGATCTATATTTAGCATGTTTGAAAGGGAAGTGCAACTGACATGTCTGCTGTCAGTGTGGCAAGAGACAGACTTGGGAAATGATTATTCTTGAAGACTGTGCTCCCACATTGGGCACTGACATTGAGTCTATGACTAAGCCTCCACTCTGATATTGTTGTGAGAACTGGCATAAATTGGTAAGATCTTTCCAGGTTAATGCAGAAAACAGATCATAAAACCTGGGGGACATAAGTAATCTTGTATTTTTATTTATATTCCAGATGACTTGTCCTATCCATTCAACACCTCTTTTATATAAAATACTTAAATTTATATATTTAGTGTGAAATATAGATAAATGTCATCCAGAAATGCCAATTTGGAGCTGCAGGATTACCTCATCCTGCATCAATTCCACTATGTGCAAACTGTTGAATAGAATTGATTGAGTTGGCCTAGGTAAATAAATACACATGTCTACAGCTTTAATCATGATGGATTTTGAAATGTTTTCACTGTTGTCTTGTTACTTATCTTAATGAAGTTTTTATTATTATTATTATTATTATTATTATTATTATTATTATTAATAGGCCTGTGTTGTTGTTATTCTTATAACTCCATGGTTTTTAACTTCATATTACTTTTATGGCCACTCTTGTTCTACACTGTCCATAATGCCACTCTCCATCAGGATATGCAGAATCTTCATTTAAATAGGATGGTCTACACCACCTTTGCGCCTACAATCAATTGTGCACACAATCTTTGTAGATCACCTGCAACATATGCATATGCAATTTCCTTTGCAAAAGCAAGTTAATGCTCTTTATTTGGGATCTTTTATGTTCAGGCCCTAAGTGTATTGTTTTTATCCTTCTTTATGCAGATAGGTCTCCATGCAACTACAGATAGTAGGTGCTGCCTCTGTTCTAATTGGTTGAGAAGCAAGATTTCTGCCAAGCAGATAATAAATATTAACATTTTTAAATCAGTCATTCTTCTATTGTTGTCTTTGATTACTCTTTGAAAGACCACAAACCAGTCACTGAAAACCAGTAGGGACATTTATTTAACTATAAATGCCAGTTTTCATCAATTATCACATTAAGATAAATGTCCCTTACTGAATATACAATCTGTCTGATTAACCAAAATGTACCAAAGTTTGTAACTTATGCTGGTTCTTTTCACTTTCTGTATAGTGCATCATACTTTATATAAAAATGTTGGTTAGTGTCTCAGTCTTACAATAAAATCATCTCTGTATGCAACTTTCTTTATCCTTCAATTTATTTTGTAGGGATATAAAACTTTGCATATTTATTTTAATTAATGAAAATCCTCATCAGCTGGATTCCTCATCTTATTGAATGAGTAAGGCTAGGTCATACATGCTCAACAGCCAGTCTGGTGTCCACCAGCCAGTCAGATGTGTGCTTGTGTGGCACACTGGATGAAGCTTGAGGCATGGTTTTAAAAATGTTAGACAGTTGTTGCGGTACTTGTAGAAGTTCCGACTAAAATCATTATTGTGTGCTTGTGTGGCACACTGGATGAAGAATGTGCCTTGGTTCTGGTGGTGGCTGGTTCAAGACCAGCTAGAGGCATGGTTTTATAAATGTTAGACAGTTGTTGGGATACTTGTAGAAGCCATGCAGTCATGTGACATATTTTAGCTGATTTTAGCTGAACATAGGCACGTTTCACATTGTTCGTTCTGCTTACAAAAAGAAATTGCAATTGCAGATGGTATTGAGTGATTAATTTTCATCATTCACTCCTCCTGGATCAGCATGTAGCAACAGCAGAACAACACTTTCATTGAGTTGTTGACTAAAGTGGTCCATCTTGAAAGTGGTGACAGTTGAATGGAAAAACTCCCCTCGACATTTTTAAAACCGTACCTTGACCTGGTCTTAAACCAGATACCACCGGAACCGAGGCACGGTCTTCACCCGGTGTGCCATATGAGCACACGACAACTGCTCTCATCAGAACTTCTACAAGTACCGCTAAGTCTTTATCCATTGTGCCAACCAAGACTCTGGCAGCCTTGGCACTTCAATTTCTAGAAACACAAAGTAGGTTTTTCAATAGCACATTGACTATACAACCAAATCAGTGACAGCTTTAGCTCCAGATACTACAAATACCACACGTTTGATGAATGTGCTTCACTACCATCATTTCATTTTATACCTGCCTGTAATGTTTTATGGCTTTTAACAACAAGTAAAAATGTTTTGTATGTTTACGTAAAGTTTCACATCACATTTACTTTTTTTGCATCCAGGGTTATTAGTATTGTAATTACTGAGGACCCAATTTTTAGAATTGCTTTATGTCACTGACCCACCCTTTACATCTTCATCTCTTCTGAAATATTTTAAGGCACCACCTTATTCTCTCAGGCTGCAGACTCTGATTTTAGCTGAACATTGCTAGTTGCATGGTTTACATTGTTCGTTCTGCTTATAAAAAGAAATTGCAATTGCATATGGCCCATATGGCAGCATCTGCAACACAAAAAGTACATCAATCATTCATTGCTATGTATCATAGATACATTCCTATTGATTCTAGTTATCAAACAGTACAGTAAGGTTAATTTGGCAGATGGTATTGAGTGATTAATTTTCATCATCCACTCCTGGATCAGCATGTAGCAACAGCAGAACAACACTTTCATTGAGTTGTTGACTAAAGTGGTCCATCTTGAAAGTGGTGACAGTGGAATGGAAAAACTCCCCTTAAACAGGAAGAAACCTCCAGCAGAACCCGGTTCAATACAAGTGGCGAAGACCGACTGGGGGTTGGAGCAGATGGCTAAAAAAAACACAACAGACAAAAAAAGCAGAACTGATGTTAATTTATTTTTGATGTACATAAAAAGTTCAGAGCAGAGTATGAAGAAGGATTTGCTGATGACAGCATTATCTCAACCGACGTCCTCTTCCGGTGCGGCACCGGAGCCGAAACTGAATGCCTCGTCGGGTGCGGCTTCTGTGGAGAGAAAAATAATTGAACGAAAACAATAAAAAAGTAACAGCAATTATCTTTTTGTGGTACTTCTCCTAATTACATGAGGAGAAAAAAAACATTGAAAACCCAGATTAATATGCTCTATTCTGGACAACATACACATTATAATTTTCAAAGGCAGTGAGAAAAATTGGATGCAACTTTGAAATATTGTTGGCACCAAACAGCAACACAGTTGACTGGGTAAGGCTGTGATGCAAGTTGCCAGAAACCCGGCCCATTACAGTTACGATCTTCAACAAACTGTCCACTTACCACCATAGTAATTTGTTCTATCCTCCAAATGCTTAAGAAAAAAAAAGAGCCGCGCCAATTCTGTCAACATTAAAGGAAAATACAACAACGCCTTATTGTTCACTTGAACGACTTGTTTTTTTCTTTACAGTTCAGACTATGGAGTCTTTTGTAAGTGATACAAAGGCAAAGCAGGAATCTGTGTGCATCGCGAGTGGTTGAAAATTAGAAGAAGAGCATTAGAAGAAAACCGCTATCTGATCTGATCATACCGACTGTCCTGTTCTTCCTCCCAATGCGCTCAGCAACACAAATTGCTCGTAAAAGCCCACATTTTGTGGTCGCGACGTCAAGATGCACGTAAAGTTCCTCGGGATTCAAGTTGAACCAACAAACATGATGGAGAGCTCTTCTATTAAGTGAAACTATTCAACATAAATATGTAACCTTAAAATATTAACATAGGTTTTAAATCAGAATACGTTTGTGACGGCCATAAACATTTAAAAACTAGTCATCTCGAATGCAAAACATGTCAAATTTACTGCCTTTCTTTGCCTCTTCCTTTCCTCATGATAGGGCATCCTTTCATAAAATTTGCACCATAATTTCAGTCAATAATATTACTTGAAACCCTTTATGAATACGCACCTTTTGGAGAGAACATTAAATGCTCAAATGCTTTTTGAACATAAACTTTACAGATTTTAAGCATCTTATCCCTTCAGAGGATTCCAGTTGATCTAATACAACAATAAGCGGCCCAGTTTTCAGATAGTGGGCTACGAATTTACTAGATGAGACCTGAAGGTTCAGTTCTTGTAAAGGGGTGGTGTTGTGGTCACAATGGTCGGAAAGATAGTTATTGGTGACTACAACAAACCTCTGTAGCTGCAGGTGCTGGTGGAGAAAAGTTCAGAGTGACATTCTCCAGATCGGTCCGTTTTATCATCTAATGAGAAAGTCTGAGGCGCGTGAAGAGGTAATTACAAACCGTTTTATAATAGTTCAACTAATAAACTAACAGCTCTACTACAGTTTTTCTTCTTGTTTTGAAGGTGAAAGGTATTCCTTAAGACGCAGGACGTAAGTCCAACAGGCAACAATAGATTTATTTCTGTCGTCGAGACCATCGGTTACACCTAATGTTTTTGCAAAAACAGTGTTTTGCTATTAAAAATAACAACACCGACAGCTATGCTTAAGATTTCGCTGCAGGTAAATGCAACATTCAGTGTCTCTGCTCAGTCTATGCAGGTCATGCATGTGTGACTGCTGCTTCAGGTGTGGTTTCTGTGGTCCTTTCAGTGAAAATCCTCCATCCATGCTGCTCATGATAAAGTTCACCGCTACATATCAGTTGAGACTCGTTTTTTAGTATTTATATTGTGTCCAATATACAGATGCAACTCCAGTCAATTTTTCCTACAAGCTTAATTTCTTTGAAATCTCATCTGTCTTCCTTTTCAAAGAGACTCTCGTTTTGTGTTCTCATAACTCGACTCGCTGATTTGATTCAGTAAAAATATTTTTAGCTGGTGGTCCTGCCTGTTATGAGCCATTTTCTATGCAGCCAATTGCGTGTTCTTATGCGGATTATTGCATTATAAATATTGATCATGGCGGGATAAAATAAATTAATTGCGTATTTAGCAACATAAGAATGTTTCTTAAAATAGAAACATTCTATGAAACTCCTCCTCTACAGGAGACGCACTTTGAAGCATTAGCTTGTTGTCACACACCTCACTTTGACAACTAAAAAGGAAGAAGAATTCATTCTCTTTTTGCCTCTTGTTCATCCGGAAAAAGTGCTTCACTCATTTTGGACCAGGTAACATTGTTCTTATTTGCTAAAATCAATCAGAAATTATGATTAAGTCAAACGTTTTCTACATTTTTATAATAAAAAGCAGTATTTTTCGAACATGAAACACGGCAGACCTAAAAATTTTCTTAAAAGAGGCAACTTCGTCCATGTTTTGAATCCCTCGTCTTTGAGCTAAGCTAAATATGTGGGAGAACGTTCTCTGAAATTATTCCATATTCTTCTTCTTTTAGAATCATGAAGGCCCTGCTGTTCTGCCTGCTTGCCTGCTTGCTCCCCCTGCAGGCCACCGCCTCCGAGTTTGTAAACACAACCAGCAGCCCGGACCCGGAAAGCAGCCCGCACGCACGCTACGAAAAGTTCAGAAGGCAGCACGTGGACAAACAGATGACGGCAAAAAAATGCACGGCAGAGATGAAACGGAAGAAGATCTACGACGACAACAACGTCTGCAAGGATAAGAACACGTTCATTCTCGCAGATGCCAAGGAAGTCCAGTCTGTCTGTAGGGGTCAAGGGGTCTATAATGACACTAGTCATTACACAGAGAGCAAAAAGAAGTTCAGAGTTGTGGTTTGTACGGCCAAGAAACAAGCCAGGAAACCCAAATGTGAATACAATGGAAAACGTCTGAATAACAGAGTGATTGTTGTGAGTTGCCTAGGTGATTTACCTGTGCACTACGTAAGAGATCACATCTAAACCTTATGGTGAGGAAAATGCTTTAAAACAAGATGCTAATCTTTTCTGAGCAACTTTTTAAAATTATAGATGTATACATCTTTTGACGGATTTTAAGAAACAACTATATCTTTTTTTGGTGCATAAAAACACTCCACCAAATAAGTCTTTTCCTCAAAGTGTAAACACAATAAAGTCATTATAATGAACCTACTGCTGTGTTGTGCTTATGTTGTAGATCATGAATTTCATGCTACTAAAAATAGTGCTTCAGAAAACAAAAATTTAAACTTTGTTATTTCTAGCAACTCGATTTGATAGTTCTGTCTTCAGATCTTATAAGCTGCTCATCAGTTTTGGAATCATGATTCTCATATTTCATCCAGTTATCCATCTGAAGATGTGAAAACAAAAACCTGACAACCTGATGGAGATTTCGCAATTTCTAGCATTTTTCAAATGAGCATCACTTCCTTTAATCCTAACCAACATAAAGTGAAAATGCTGCGTGTCTTTTCATACAATATATGCAAATATCTGGCTTCTATTGGATCTGCTGACAGGCTCAGAATCCTCCTTCATTCAAAGCAGATCTACAATCTTTAAGATAAAACAAATTGTATTTGAATGAATTTGTGAAACGGTTTCCCTCCTTTCACTTCTACTTCAGCTTTTCTTAAATGTGACTGAAGCGTTCTCTAAATTCCCATTGCCACAACGTATAAAACTTAATGTTCTTACTTCACCAACACAAACATCAAACAAAAAAATCAATTCTTGCTATATTGGAACATGATGTGACATTTTTTGAAGTTATTCATTGAGAGCAAACACTTAAAACAATTTGTTTCTTCAAATAAAAAATTTAAAATAGTAGCAGCAACTACCTAACTGTTGATTTTTTTTCTTCTCAGATTTATAAATTTAAAATGATGCTTCTTTAATTGACCTGATACTACAGTAAGAATCCTAATCCTAATCCTAAGAGCTTCATATTTTTACCTGCAATTGTGGAATAAATTATAACTGTACCTTCAGTGAAGATCTCTGCATGTCAGGCCTCATTTGGTGAAGAACAGCTCCAGTTACAGAGAGGATCCTGGCTCCCTGTGTGCAACAACAATAAAAGGCACGAAGTTCAGAAAGCAGCACATAGACAAACATGACGGCAAAAAAATGCACGGCAGTGATGAAACGGAAAAAGAAGACGAACACGTTCATTCTCGCGGATCCCAAGGAAGTCCAGTCTGTCTGTAGGGGTCAAAGGGTCTATAATGACGCTAGTCATTACACAGAGAGCAAAAAGAAGTTCAGAGTTGTGGTTTGTACGTCCAAGAAACAAGTCAGGAAACCCAAATGTGAATACAATGGAAAACGTCTGAATAACAGAGTGATTGTTGTGAGTTGCCTAGATGGTTTACCTGTGCACTACGCAGGAGATCACTTCTAAACCTTGTGGTGAGGAAAATGCTTTACAACAAGATGCTAACCTTTTTAGAGCAACTTTTTAAAATTATAGATGTATACATCTTTTGAGGGATTTTAAGAAACAACTATCTCTTTCATTCTTTTGGCGTATGAAAAACTGCTGATCAAATAAGTCTTTTCCTCAAAGTGTAAACAGAATAAAGTCATTATAATGAACCTACTGCTGTGTTGTGCTTATGTTGTAGATCATGAATTTCATGCTACTAAAAATAGTGTTTCAGAAAACAAAAATGTCAATATTACACAGAATCCTGGATTATAATAAACAGCCAGAAGAAAATGGAAAAGACTTGAGACGGGTTTAGTCTTCCACCTAAACTTTGTTGTTTCTAGCAACTCGATTTGATTGTTCCGTCTTCAGATCTTATAAGCTGCTCATCAGTTTTGAAATCATGATTCTCATATTTCATCCCGTTATCCATCTGAAGATGTGAAAACAAAAACCTGACAACCTGATGGAGATTTCTCAATTTCTAGCATTTTTCAAACGAGCATCACTTCCTTTAATCCTAACCAACATAAAATGAAAATGCTGCGTGTCTTTTCATACAATATATGCAAATATCTGGTTCAATTGGATCTGCTGACAGGCTCAGAATCCTCCTTTATTCAAAGCAGTTCTACAATCTTTAAGATAAAACAAATTGGATTTGAATGAATTTGTGAAACGGTTTCCCTCCTTTCACTTCTACTTCAGCTTTTCTTAAATGTGAAGGAAGCGTTCTCTAAATTCCCATTGCCACAACGTATAAAACTTAATGTTCTTACTTCACCAACACAAACATCAAACCAAAGAATTTATTCTTGCTATATTAGAACATGATGCGGCGTTTGATGAAGTTATCCATTAACAGCAAACACTTAAAACAATTTGTTTCTTCAAATAAAATAAAAAATAGTAGCAACTACCTAACTGTTGATTTTTTTCTTCTTTTCTCAGATTTACAAATTTAAAATGATGCTTCTTTAATTGACCTGATACTACAGTAAGAATCCTATTCCTAATCCTAAGAGCTTCTTTTTCATATTTTTACCTGCAATTGTGGAATAAATTGTAACTGTACCTTCAGTGAAGATCTCTGCATTTCAGGCCTCATTTGGTGAAGAACAGCTCCAGTTAAAGAGAGGATCCTGGCTCCCTGTGTGCAACAACAATAAAAGGAGCTTTCTGGGAATTTCCCCGACCTTAAAGGTTTTGCATAATCCAGATTTCCATCTTAAAATATGCTTTTTTTTTCTTTTTTTTTTACTGATTTCTGTTCAGATATGGGTTTATCTTTATTCAAATTGGATAAACTGGTCTCACCTGGATCCTATATAACAAGCCCAGATCAGGTAGACTGCAGCTTCAGAGACTTTCCTCCACTGAAGATCTTCAGCATTCTGTGCTTCAGACAGACAAGTCTACCGAAGGAATCAGCTGAAAGGGAAAAATAACATCTGGTATGTAACTTCATTGGGATTTTTTCCATTTAATCCTTGACAAATTACACTGCTAGCCATTTTTAACAGGTAAATGTTGATCACCTTTGTTTTTCTCTCTCTCCACCAGTAATCATGAAGATCCAGGTTGCTGGCTTCCTGCTGATGCTGCTCTCTGCTGTCGAGCTCTGCGATGGACTGACACGCGTCGATGCCATGACCAACCAGCAATGTAATGAAAAAATGGCACAAGTCAATATTGGGGGGGGATGCAAACATGCTGAAACCTTCATTGTGGCTTCTCTCGTTGCCGTCAATGCCGCCTGTCAAAATGTGAACCAGGCTCTTGCCACATTTCCAGTTGTTGACTGTACACGCATAATAACACGTGCAAATTGTGTCTATGAAGGTAATGCACATACAAAAGGTCAAGTTACCCTTCAATGTGCAAATGGTCAAGTTGTGAACTATGTAAGTGTTAAAAGACTTGCCTAAAAGTCTTTTAATACATCAGATAATTCCTGGCATATATAAAAATTTGACGCTCATGTTTATCCTGGTAGAATCTGAAGCTACTTCTGTTTACATTGTCATCTGTTTCCCTACATGCAACTGTGTCTGAACTTCCAGAGAGCCTTTTCTCTTGAGCTTTATTACCATCTTATGTTTTGGCTTTGGCATGTTTCTTGTAGCTGTCTCAATCCAAATAAACATATTGCTTACAATCTGAAATGACTGTTTTTTAAATGTTTTGCTCTTATAAATTGTCTAGGTCTTTTTTGTTTGACATATAAAAACCTTCAAAATGGAGGTGAAAGAGTTGTTAAAAATAACAGTTTTGAAAAGACAAAGATATCAAAAAAAAAAAGAAGTGCAAATCTAGCCTTTGTCTTTTATATAGCAGCGT
This sequence comes from Gambusia affinis, assembly GCF_019740435.1. NCBI lineage: Eukaryota > Metazoa > Chordata > Actinopteri > Cyprinodontiformes > Poeciliidae > Gambusia > Gambusia affinis. The sequence goes on along the minus strand of NC_057891.1, from coordinate 9,055,736 downwards.
TTTAGACATGGACGTTCATTTGCAGTAAAACGTCTCGTTTGTTTTAAAATGCGTTGCTGGAGTAAAATCAGTAAATGATCCAATAATATATCTCGAAGAACCTGTGAGGAGTTTGATAATTCATATTATCAAATGCCTGACCTACTATCTAAATCCATTTAGTTATAATATATAGAAGTGCTAAGATTATAGACAGATCATCTGAAAGGAAATACAGGGCAGGATGAATGAGGGACCCGAAAGTGGCAGGATGCAGGACTCAGTTATTTTTAAATAAATGAGCAGAAATACTTACACATTAAAACGAATCAGAAAATTAAATACTCAAGAGCGAATGAAGTCAAGAGGCTGAAGGAGGGTTGATTACAAAACGGAATCTGGTGTGACACTGAAAGAGGAAGGAAAGCAGCACCGTCAAAATAAAACAGGAAACAAGGGTTTAAATACAATGTAAATGAGAGCATTAGCCCGAAATGAAAACACAAGAAAACAAAACGAAGATTTTGAAAAACTTAGCGTCACATTTCTTTGCTTGTTAGCCTGCTTTTACACCCATTGAGTGAATATGAATGCAGCAGCGCCCTCTGCTGTTTGAGAAAGGTTAAAAAAAAAACCAACTATTGCCGCATGTTTACGTTTAAGTTTCACTGAATATCTTCCAAAACTCAAACTCTTTTACACAAAGTGATGCATTTCAAACAATTACTTTCATGATCCAGTCGACTTCTATTCACACACAAGAATGTTCTTAAAAAAAATAATAATAATAGTAATTTTACAAATGCTTTTAACTCACTTTACTTTGAGCCATGATGGATTTTTATTTGATTTTTTTCTCAAACAAGTAATTACAAAAGTTATTTCCTCTATACAAATATACTCAAAACTGCTGTTAATCTTTAGTTTGGGCAAGAATGGTCACCAAAAATACATGAACTAATAGCTCAAGGCATGTCTTTTCCTTTAATACATTAATATCAAATCGGCACAATCAAGACATTGTGATTTTAAACACAGATCAGTAATAATGAATAAAAAAAACAAGGGCATATTATACAGTAATAGCACATTTTGAGAGCTAAGGTTTTCTTTAAAAGTATATTACCATAAATTGTTTTTCTTAATTAGTAAAGAAAAAAAAAACTTACTCAAATACACTGATGTCAGCAAACTATTTAATATAGTTACAAAAATATTTCAGGCAGTGAAAACTCAGCCACACATGTAGACAAAGCTCAGCTCAGACCATGAGTTTTTTCATGTCTGAAAAGATTCTGTTTTCCTTTCTTCTATATGCATTTAAAAAAAAAACAGACAGTCAATATGGAGTAAAACTCGTGACGTCAACATCCCAGTGCCGAAGAGCGAATCTCCAGATTCTCCTCTTTCCGTCTGCATCTTCGACTTCTTGGGAGGAGCTCCTCCTGATCAGGAAGAGAAAAGATTTCTGTACATTCGTTCAAACTGGCTGAAAATTCGTGGGCTCGTTTGAGTAAAAGCAGCACCTGCTCCTCTGGACTTCCTCAGTCCTCCTTCAGGTTGTCGATGAGTTCCTGCGGCTGCTGGGCCAGCCTCGTCCTCCTCTCGGCCTGCTCCTTCTTCAGGGCCTCCTCAACTTTCCTGCTCTGGTAAATCTTGACCCCGGCGAAGGCCAAGCACAGCAGCAGCGTCTTCAGGGCAAGGATGTAGAAGAGGAGGGGGATGTTGTCCAGGGCCTGGAGAGAAGATCGAGGAAGTAATTTTAGGTTTCTGGTGGATTTTTAAATACTGTGATGTAGGAGAAATCTCTGGAATAATCAGGGGAGCAGGAGAAACGTCTCCTCCTCCCTCTCCTGCAACAGCTGTCGGCTGCAGGAGGAAGTTAATTTGAGAGGTGAGGCTGCATGAGAGAGAGAAGCAGCTGCACTCCAGACCATGTGTATTAAAAGCTACAGCCCGTACATTCTACACAGCCACAAGCAATCAGATCTTCACCCCAAAATCTGATACTGTAGCATTCTGACTAATGCGCATCAGATTTAATACTGGCATCTTCTGTTTGGTTAGCTTAGAAAACATTAGCATTGTGTTTAGCAACAATTTAAAAAGCAATGCAATTCACTGGTAGCTTTAAAGGAAGCTAACCTACTCAGCTATTAATCAAATATAAATATCATGATTAGAATTAACGCGTTTTTACAATATTTACCTTCCAGTTGATCATTTTCGCTGCTGTAATGCTATTCTCGCCTGCTTTGCTCAAGCGCTATTAATGCTCGTCAGGAGGAGGCGGGGCTTAGACTGATAGACCAATAGAAATGACATTTGTTCGAAGCGTCAGCTGTGAGGCGTTCGTGACGAATGATAACTTTTCCTTCAAAGTATAGTTTAAAATAGTTACACCTTGTTATTAGTAATTATAGTTAGTGGTACTAAAATAGAGAGATGTTTGCTTTGATAACTTAGTAAGGATGGTGAACTATTTCTGGAGTTTAGCTTGCTGTCAAATGTTTAGTGACAGCTTTCACCAAATGCCTTTGAATGCACCACCACGGAGAGTGCAACTAATTTCGGACCAACCTTGAAGGTTCCAGAAAGTAAGTAGCGAAGGACATGCAATAACGAGGTAGGGTGACGTGTAAAAAAGCAAATATTTTTTTAAAAAACGGTTAAAACTAGGAGGCAAGACGGAACAAAGACATTGCAACTCGTGTTATATCTGGTCTAACAGTAATTGTGTCCATCAGCGTATGGTCTAACAGTATACACTTACAAAACGATGCACAAATAGTAAAATAAATAATTTTTACCATTCAACATCACTTACTCATCGCTTTTACACCTGCGGTGCGTAAACGTTTATATGCTGACGTGATGACGTATTAGGGCATGCGTAGTCACGGTGGCCGAGAGGTTAAGGCGTTGGACTCGAAATCCAATGGGGTTTCCCCGCACAGGTTCGAATCCTGTTCGTGACGATGTTTCATTTATTTTTTTCCGTCGCATAAATGTTTTCATTTAGGTTTGGATTGTTATGGGGTAACAAATTTTTTGTTATAAAACACAGTTTTAAATGTATATAAAGTAGTGTAACATTACAAGTGTACAATGTTTCATTAAATTGATGTTTATTGTGCTGTCCTCGTCCTGAGTTTTCGATTTTTCAGCAGCTAGACAGCCAGACTGACTGTAGCATACAAGGCTTAGCATTAGCAAACGAACATTGCAAATTAGCCATACTTGCTGCGAGCTAAAATAAAAATGCATTTTCATAAATTACTTTAGTGTACAATTATTTACACCATGGTTACATAAAGCAAAAAAATAATTGTTTTTTTAATAGGTTTGTCAATTAACCAATACTTACGAACAAATCTCGTCTGTTCGGTGTTGCGTTCCACCATCTTGGATCTATTTTCTCTTTTAGCGTCACCAAAACAACAATATCCACCAGGGGGCGTTCTAGTGCGGTTTTCAACCTTGCTGGTCCAGTTTAACTTACAAAAAGTAACAGTTATAACTATTTAAGAAATATTTATGGAATATGAAAATATATTAAATTGGATATTTTTCAAAAAGCAAAAATAGTGACTTGTGTCTCGTAACAGCATGTAGGATCCCACCTGAGCAGAGCCTCTGCTGCTCTTAACCATGTGGTCTCCATGACGATATTGAGAAATGTTTACAAGCTTTAAATTTTTTTTTAAATGAATCATTTCAGTGAACTCGTTACAGTTGCCATGTTTGCTCGTTTTATTTCCACAAGTGACATAAATTATACCAGACATGGACATTCAAGTTTGAATAATTACATAACCCACCAAATACTAGATTGTCTCTGTGCTGCAGTATATAAAACACAACGCAATGTTTGACACATGCACCGTTTCAGTGCAAAGCAATATGAATTAATATTTCTGCGCATTTATAACAGCTGACAAAGGCTATACATTCAAGTATATTTTTAAATATCATGTAGAAGATCAGCAGCCTATGACCAAACAGAATAAGTAGTGGTGTTGGATGCTGCCTTCTTTTTAATCATTTAAAAAAATAAATAAACAGACAAATAAATATGTCAGTTTCTTTCTTGGCTCCAATTCTCCATGTTTGTTTTTCAAATTATGTCTCCGTTACACAACCCACCATCCTCCGTTTTGTTTTGACACAAACGTAAGTCAGATTTAGCCCGATGGCAGAAGTAAACAAAAATAATCACAGGAATGTATTTACAGCTCGTGTGAAAAAGATTGTTAGTAAACTCACCATTTCTGCCGGTCCCATCATGCAGTTCGCTGCAGCTACAGAGAGTTTATGTCGTTTCAATGATTTGCATCTCGCATGCTGTCGGCTCATACATTTACATTGACAGTTAAATAACAGTACAGCTTTTGTGACATAGAAATAATCATAATAACAGGAAAATCACTTTGGCTATGCAAAGACACATGACGCTTTAATTTCTCTCAAAGTCTCCAATCTTGCTGAGACCAAAACTAGAATTCTGAGAGAAAAAGTTAGAATTCAGAGATTAACATAATTCTGAGATTCAGTGGAGAACAAAAAAAGATTTAAAAATTTCAGATTAATGACAGAATTCTAGAAAAATATCAAGAATAAAAAGTCAGACTTCTGACATTCTATGATTTAAGTTAGAATTTTATGACAAATGTCTGAATTTTGAGAGGAAAAAAGTCAATATTGGAGGTTTTTTGTTCTTCTTGAACACTCCCACTAGAACCACATTTTCTTAGGATTTCATTAGGAAAAAGAGGAGTTCAGTGAGAACGCAACTAAAATTATGCATGGGTCTAAAACATTTTTGCCCACCAACATAGAAGTGGTGTACATTTGATTTCATCTCCCTTAACCCTGATGAAACCCTGGAACACAATCCACTGTCTTTACTAGGATTTAGTAAACAGCATCCATTAATTTGTAATTACATTTCACAATAAATCCAGATGTTCTGTGAACGCCTCAGGTCAGAATTGAAGTCTCGCTTATTGGGAAACTGAAACTGAACACCATTTTTTGACCTTCCACTTCACGGTTGCGCTCCACTTTAATTCATGTTAGTCTATCACATAAAACGCTAATAAAATAAGCTCAAGCTTGTGGTAAAAGCTTGAGCTTTTACCACAAGCCTATCCACGGGGGATAGCCTATCCACATGCAGACTGCCCCAAACGTGGCCGACTCAACGATTTGCAGGTAAAGCCTTTAAAAATAACCTAATTGTGACTGCTTGCGCTCTCTGAAGTTCTTTATCGTGGTTTTCTGCTGACGTCTACCTCGCCAGCTGATGCATGCTTGGCCATGCATTTTGCATCCCAGAGGCTCCAGTTAGAAGTCAGAGGTAGTGTGTTGCAGTAAGTACTGTCCTCTGTCCACGGCTCAGTGGTAGCTCTAACGTCGGACAGATGCAGGGGGACATCTCCTGCTGCGTCTGACGGAGACGCTTCAGTTCTCACCTTAACCTCGGTGTCTGTGCTCATAGGCGCCCCCTGTGGTTAGTTCTGGACATGGTGAGCGGCAAAGACACGGAGGAGAGGGAGGACACCTCCCAGTAGAGCGAGCGGGACAGGAAGAGCTGGTAGAGGATCACCATGGAGATGGACTGGCAGAGGATCACGCCGATGGTGATTACCTACAGAACAAAAAGGTAACGACAGAGGTAATGAAGACCGATTTCAGGGAACGGGACAGGGAAATTCTGGAAGTTGTGTTCTCGCACCTTTTCCCTCTGGTGGTCGTTGAAGACCACAGACATGAGGACGAGGATGGGGTGACAAAGGAACCACAGGAAGCAGCCCTGCGGAGAGAAGACAACCTGGAGGTAAGGCAGCTGTCAGGCTCGGAGGCTGCCGGTGGAGCTCAGAGTCGTCACCTTAGCAAAGCAGAGGTAGAAGTCTCTCTTCAGGGTGCTCCTCTCTGTGGAGACGATCTGGTAGAGGACGGAGGCCAGCAGGAGGGACAGTGCCACTCTCAGAGCCAGGAGGAGGAGACCTGCTAGGCTACGTTGGGCGTGATAGCTGTGGTGTTCGCTCTCTGACTCAGAGTACTGCTCCCACAGCAGCAGGACTCCCTAGGAACCACAGATCGGGTCAATGAGTAGGCTACGCATCGGATTGCTCTTTGCCTGCTGTGACCGACGATATCAACTTCTTTGTGGACACCACCACTCCCCACCCCACATAATAACAAACCCCGGCCACATAAAACCTTAAGCTGGTACCTGTGTGACCACGCCGCCGACAGCGACGGCCGTGGACGCCGGGGAGCGCTCCCACTGCAGAGGTCTGGACTGCGGCTTCCTGCCTCGACTCAGAGTCCAGCCCATGCACAGGCTCAGCAGCATGTACAGCATGGACACCTGGGACACCATGTCCCAGACTGCACGGCGACACACAGAGAAGACATGACTAAAGGTTGGGTTGTTTGATGTGTGAGTAGAGTTAAGGTGAGGCGTGGAGCGTAACGTACACTCTGCTAGGCTGCCCATCAGGGGGATCCCAGTACCGTCTCTGGAGTACCTGCCGGACACCAGATTACTCGTTTTTAGTTCAACTTAAAGAATAAAGCTCGGTTCAAAGCCATTTATTTTTGACGCTTAATTCTGATTGTTTTCGTTTCTCCAGAGAAAACAGGAGAATATTCAAAAGCAAAAAATTGAATTGACATTCTGGCGTCAATAATGACTGGATAAATATTTGTGTGCATTACTGCGATCAAAATCTTATAGACAGAATATAGTGAAAGAGTTGAATATTTTCTAATCGCTCATTTTTGGAAGTAAAACTCATTATATACTGAACTGATGGATGCTACCTGGCCATGTGGATGTAGTTGCAGAGGGCGGAGCAGCCTTGCAGAGCCAGGGCCGTGGTCAGCACCTTGAGGACCATCTGCATGGGGCCCCCTTTCTTCAGCGCCTGATACAGAGGCTGGAAGTAGATGCAGCAGGCGATGAAGTAGGCGAGCAGAAGGAGGAAGTAGAAACTGTGCAGTCCTGAGAAAACACATTTGCATACGGTTAAAATCGAAACACCAGGAAGAGTTTGGAACAACTGCAAACATGGCCGACCCCCTAAACCGACATCGTGTGTCAGGGATGTCTGACCTGCTTCCTCTGCGCTGAAGTGATCCAGCGAGTTCCCAGCAGAGTCGGGGTTGAACAGCAGGAGAGTGAAGCCGAGGTCAGCGTACGACGGCGTCGCTGAGCTTTCCTGACAAAGAAAACAAACAACGGGAATATTTCCTCAGGCCAACAGTTGTGTTTGAACTTGATGTCCGTGGAAACGCGCAGCATTCCCAGTTACCTCGCACGTGTATCTGTCAGCGTATAGCAACTGCCAGGCTGTGGGCGAAGACTGACGAGGGATCGTCCGGTTGTGTTCTTCCTGGCTGAGGGAAACTGAAGCAGGCGGTGGGGAGAAAAGACAGTTAATGGCGTCCTGATCTCTTCGTGGTAATAAACTAGAACACTTACTGGTGAACTGGGCTCTGCTGAGTCGCTGGGAGCAGCTCAGGTTGTCCAGGTCTGAGTCCATGTCCTGGTACAGCAGCAGCCTGGCCTCCTTCTCTGTTCCCAGGGATGGGTTGTCCAGCCGACACACAAGCAGCCCGCCGTCACCTGCTAAAATTAAATAAGTCAAGAGAATATCAGACACTTTCTACTATTTTTAAAAAAGTATATTTTAACATTGAGTAATACTTTATTACAGATTAAGGTAGAAAAACAAGATTTTTATCAAATTAGTTGGGCAGTTTATTAAGTTAAAGAAATAAAAAGGCAAGACTAAATACTACGTTAATATGAAATAAACAATTAAGAATGAAAATGTGTTCCATTTGAATCTTACTGACACGCAAAAAGGTTATTAAAAAAATTAATTGATCTATAATCTTTATTACTTTCAGTCTTCAAAGATGATAAATTCTCATTAATTTTCTAAAATTTTACAACAACTTACAAGTTTCAGTCTTAAAAACAATTATATATATTACCATTCCAATTACACCAACTCATATTTTGTCTATTTTTCCAAAAGGTGGCAGCAACATTCTAATCAGATTTTTAAAATCAAATTTAAAAAGGAGTTGCTAAATCTATGTCTATTTTTTTCCTCCATATCTTCACTTAGCAGAAAACAATAGATAACATTTCTAAGAAATGTGAACAATGAAAAAAAAAAAAAAAAAGTCAGACTATTTAACTTAAAGGGAATTAAAGATGTAAATATAACAGAATATAGAATTTCTACAAAAACAGCCAACCAAAACTATTGAATTATATGTACAGGGTCCCCGGAGGGTTAAGAGATGTCCGAAGGTGATGATAATCACTGCAGACATTACTAGTCCAACTTGATTAGTCAATTGGTTACACCCTTTTATGTAGATAATAAGGCGTTACAACCGAACGGACGCAATTAATTTCATCCAGAACCGATGAGAGGATGAGCAGCTTATGCCCGTGCTGGAGTGACACGTTAGCGGCCACAGCTGCACATCAGCACCGTTACCTTGGTACATGAATTTGGTGATGAACTGGCCATTTTCCTGCCTCGCCGCTTCGCTCCTGAAGACCCCCCTCACAGTCTTCCCTGAAACCTTCAGGCTGAGCAGCAGCGCGACGACGAGGGTCGCTGATAAACGCGACATTTTTCCACTTTTGCGGTGAAACGATAAACAGAAATAAAACGTCGGGCTAATCAGTTCAATGAGCCACGAAGCCAGAAGTAAACCAGCGGCGTCGAGTTAACCGTGGTTAGCAAGTACTAAACCGGAAATGGACCGCTGACGGTGAAAAATAAAAACTATTTGTCCAACGACGTTAATCCTTTCACGTATTTCATAATTAAACCAAATTGGATAATTTTGTAGACCCAAAGTCATTGAACTTTTACTCAATTCCAATTCACTTAAAATTTACTGTAATTATTTCTGTAAAAGTCAGGCTTCATATTGGAAGCTACAAAGATGGATGTCAAGCGGCTGAAAATGTATCGAATGTATTATATAGCAGCTAAATCTCATTATTCTTACACAAAAAAAACTATTTTAACTGGAGCCTCTGAGACTTACTTTGAAAAGAATACCGGATCATCAAACATTTTATCTCGCTTGAAATGGCTTGCCTTTCATCCCATTTACTGCTGACAATTCGATAGACTCAGGATTTACCCAACCAGAACGTGGGAGTCATCTTACGTTATACACTTTACCCAATCAAATTGCGGAGAGCAGTGTCCAATGCGGAAACGCACCGCCTAATTTCTACGTGTCAACACTGCCGTTAAAGGGTTTACAACTGTCGTATAAAGCACAATTCCTCTACTGTGCGGAAGAAAATGAAGAACTTCTGTATTGTCCGTCAAAAAATATGTTTTTATGGCTAAAATAGAAATGACAGCTGAAGGAAGAGCAGAGGATGACCTTTAAAAGGACGGTTTTGGTGACGGGCGGGTCTGGATTTATGTAAGTTAATATTAAAACTATGAAAAGTTGCATTATATGGGGAACCTTTTGCTTCAGTTTTCTGTTATAACGCTGTACGCATGTGACGTGCAAATAGAGTATGATATTGCGATGTTCTGAATTTCAATTGGTTCTCTAATTTCGATATTTGCAGTGGCTCTCATCTGGTATGGTCGCTGGTCGCCGGTTACCCAGAATGGAGGATTATTAACTTGGATATTGTAAGTCTGCAAGAGTACATACACCTCGACTGTCCCACATTTGTCACGACCACAAAATGTGCTTCAATGGGCTTTTTGTGACAGAAAATGATAACACGGTTTGATCAGTTTTTGTCCATTTTCATTTATAACACAGTTGAAGTTGATATTGGATGGAGAAACATCTGGGAGCTGTATTTTAAGTATCATAGATTCCTATTTTACCTGATTGGAGATCTTTCTGCCTGCCAGAGATATTTAAAGAAGTGAAGCAAAAGCAAATGAGGTGGATAAACAATTCTTGCCAACAACTGATGATGGAATCCGTGGCTTCTTAATGTAAAATATTGTACAATTATGATTTATTAAACTTGGCTAAATAAAACAAGTATTTAAAATCAAATACAATCCAAATTCTGCTTGGGAAAATTGAATTTTCTAGACTAAGAAAATATTCAAACCCCCTCTCTAAATATACAGAAACTACATGGCTTTCTTTTACGTTAGACAAATTTACAAAACCCATTGTTTTTTTTGTTTTTTTGGGGGGTTTTTAAAAAAACGTTCCTTTTCTTACAAAATAATAAATTGGTTTCATTAAAGAGTTCCATATTTAGTTTGTGGTTGAGTGTGGGTAAAAAAAAAAAAGAAAAAAAGAAGATTTGCGTTTTTGATTTGGAAAAAATATAATTTTGAGGCACTTTCGGCGTGACCATGTTTTATTGTTTATGAATCTTTTTCCAAAAGAATTGCTGAAGTAATTGAGGTCTAATTTTGCAGTTGGATTACTGCTGCAGTCCCAGGAGTCTGGACGGGCTTGAAAACAGAGACAATTACATTTTCATTCAGGTAAAAATGTGCTGTTCTTTTTTTTAAAATTGCATATGAAATTAAATAAATATCCTGTACCTTGTGCCTGCATGCTGCACAGGGAGACGTGTGTAACCCTCAGTTGGTGAATCATATCTTCATCACTGAAAACATTGATGTCATCTTTCACCTGGCAGCTAAAACTCATGTTGGTGAGCAGCCTCCGTTCAGATTTCACTTCATAAGCAATTCAGTCCAGTTCTTTATACGCTCCTCCCCCCCCTCAGAGTCTTCGTTCGAGTGCCCCTCCGTTTTCCAGCGGGTCAACGTCGACGGAACCAGGGTTCTACTGGATGCCGCCCACCGGGCTCCACACCGGCCGCAGCGCTTCATCTATGTCAGCACGGACGAAGTGTACGGAACCAGCCTGGATGAGGTCAGTGAGGTTTTAATGTTTATTTCCCACCAGGTCGGATTCCATATTAGATTGCGTTTCTCTTTCCTTTCAGGCATTTGACGAGGGCTGTCCGCTGAGGCCCACCAATCCGTACGCTGCTACTAAAGCAGCTGCTGAGTATCTGGTCAGGTCCTACTGGGACAAGTATCAGGTCTGGGGTTTTTCATTTTATCTATTTTATTTTATTTTTTAAATCTTATTGAGATTAATAACGTCACTTTGTTTTTCCAGTTTCCAATTATTATCACCAGGAGCAACAACATCTACGGACCCAGGCAGTTTACAGAGAAGGTATAGTCAATCTACAACTATTTCAAGGAATTAAGGCAGTCTGAGTATTACATTTTTTTCCAAATGTTTCAGGTGATTCCCAGGTTTCTCACCTTGCTGCAGAACAACAACAAATGGTAGGTTTGGTCAAACTTACCAAGCGTACCTCACGACGCACGCCGACTGACGCGTTCTTCCTGCTGCAGCACTATTCAGGGAACCCTGGCCATGTCCCGCCACTTCCTGTTCGTCAGCGACGCCATCCAGGCCTTCCTGCTGGTTCTGGAGAAAGGGACGGTGGGCGACGTCTACAACGTGGGAACAAGCGTCGAGATTCCCATCGTGCAGCTGGCGAGGGAACTCGTTAGGATGGTGGGTCTCGTGAAATATGTGAGGCACCAGTCGGTTTCAGAATTGAAACGGTTTCCGCTTCCTCCAGGTAAAGAACGTGACTGAATCTGAAGTCAATGACTGGATTGAGTTCGTCTCCAGCAGGTTAGGAAATTATGTTAATAGAAAGGTTTTTTTCTATTTACTTAGCCAGAGCAAATTTCACACAATACAGAGCATTTAATACTTTCGAGAATATTCCCTGCCAATGCATTTTCTTTCTTGATCCGATAGGCCGCAGGTCGACCTTCGTTACCCAATCAGGAGTGAGAAGCTGCAGCGGCTGGGCTGGAGAGCAGAGACGTCCTGGGCTGAAGGCATCAGACAAACAGGTTCAATAATCCACCCAGTGTGAAATGATCAGAGCTCCTACAAAGCTTTCATGACTGAAGTCCATTGTTTTGTTCAAGGCTGGATGGACTTATTGACTATCACAGATTAAATAAAAAAAAAAACCTACCCGTGCGCTTGTCTTTCAGTGAAGTGGTACCAAGACAACCCAGACTTCTGGTTGGACGTCAACGAGGACCAGCGAATCAGAAAAGAGCCTGAAAAAGCCTCAAACACATGACCAGGCGCAGTTTGTCCTGCAGCTTGACTGACAGGAACACCCGTTTCCCTCTCCATGAGACTTGGAACACAGCTCTGGATGATCATTCAGCTCAGGAACAAAATTAATGTTAATTATGTTTTGAATGTGCCAGACGACAGTAAGGCTGAGCCCAACTGTTGCCGCCTGTAAATCAACGCCTCGAGTTTTTGTAATAAATTATTTTTGCTCATTATAAGACGAGCATTTGTCCTCTTCTTGTGCTCATCAGGGTGTTTAACGGCGAAACGACAGGAAGAAACCAACCCAGACACTGATCACATCTGCAAATCCAAACCTTTAATTGTGGTAAAATCGGAATAGTTGCACAGATTTTTTTTTTTTATTGATTTTTTTTTGTTCGTTTTTTTTCGTGCAGTGCTCTTCGTGCACACTTGCTAAACTAATACATAAAGCAAATACTAACTACCAGGCTGGTGCTTCTGCTAGATCACGTCGAGCGGTCTGGCCAATCAGTGATGAAGACAGCACTGGGCTCCCAACGTCTTTTAAATACACCCGCTAAAACAACAGTCACTCAGAAACATACCCCCACTTTTTTATTACTGTTATTATTATTTAGATTGCAGTTTTTTGTTTGTGTTTTTTTGCTGTTTTTTGTTTGTTTGTTTTTTACAGAGAAAGTCACAAAGTTGTTTTTGTGCAATTAGTTTGCTCAAAACAAACCAGAACCACAAAAAAAAATAAAAGAAAAAAAAGTTGTTTTTTTTTTTAAAAAAAGTAAAAAAAATGTTTCCTGACTGGCCAGAAACTCTCCTGTGACAGCATCAATGCACTTGTTGCCTGAAAATATGCAAATCACAACAACGTAGCAATATAACCACAGTCAATTCTGCGTGATGGAGACTTTAAAGACGGCCACTTGCCAAACATTCACAACGAGGGTGTTAACAAGAAGAGGGAGAAGGGGAGTTACAATTCCAAAATAAAAATAATAATTTTAAAAGAAGTCACTAAAAAGTAAAACTGACTTGACGAGAATATGGATACTTTTTTTTTGTACTGCATGTTACTTTTTTCTTATTTTTTACAAAATGGTCTTTAATCATAACATTTTAATATTTTTAATCCAAACCTTGGCATATTTGGAACTTATTCAAATCCGTTTGCCAATCGGAGATCGTTTAAATGCTAATATTAGCGACGGAGCCTGTCGCACAAACAGGTTTATGGATCATAAATATGACTTAAGGTAACCTGTGCGGGGTGTTTCACTTCATATTGTCACGGTAACATGCAACACGACGACCAGTGCTTCACTGAGACGCAGTTCTTGGAACAATTTTGACTTTATTTCATTAACAACGGATGATATTTTCTGTTTAGAATTTGTGTGATTAGAATAAATAGGCTCTGGCCAAGACTTTTAATATTAACAGATGGTGACGGTAATAAATTTGGTTTTAGGGTGAACGTGAAGGAAAAAGTAAAGGGATTTCTTCGGAGGGACCTGAACGCCTCACAGGTTCCCGTCTTAAGTATGGAAATAATAAACCAGAGTGATTTTGGCACTCTCCAAAAGAAAGCACAAACCAGCACTTCCTGTTACAGTGACATAATGAGTGTGAAACCCCCACTCATTGCATCTTTATTTATTTTTTTTTTAACATTAAAAAGCTCACACTACCCCAGAAAAATAGAGATTTCTTTTTTTTTTTTTGTCTCCACTCATACCAACGACATTCAACATTCAAGTGCCAGTGTTTTTGTTTACTGTCTTTTGGTCAAGTCACTTTGTAAAACATCAGCTTTATGTATTTAGACTTACAAAAATAAACGTATCGCCCCAAAAATGCTTGATAAATTACACAAACTAGCAGCGAAAGTCGACTCAGGAACGCGGCAAAAAACAGTTGAATCCTACAGTTGCTGTTGACTAGAGCTCCACCTGGTCCCATGGAAAACAAACAAAAACACCCCCAAAGAAAAGAAGAAGTTAAAAGTAAAAACGGTTTCCTATCTGGAAGGACCTTTCCTTACAACAAACACAAGCCACATTAAACTGTGGGCAAACTTCGCCTGGCCGTGCTACACGACAGATACCTTCAGTCGGAAAACCTCTCGGAGGCGTGAAGGATGTGTGCTACATAAGACTCAACACAAACAAGCCTTAACCAAACAGTATTTTAGGCAAAACTGTCGATTTAAAGTCATTTTACAACAGGGAGGCCTGCAGGCCGCAGCAATGGGAGCATAGCACCATTAATTGTTCTTCATGTCTTTTAAATAAATAATAATAATAAAAAAAAGCACTCTTGCGAATAACTTAGAGAGCACAGAGTCATCAGCGTAAATGATGAGCGCATCAGGAACAAACAACCTTCTGCTCCTTTAGGGCTGGGTATTCACCACTAATATAAGGCATCAATGGGTTTTAGAAACGACAATTTAAAAAATTAAAGTGCTGGATTTGGAAATGAGAAGGGTTTTATAGTAAAAAAAAAAAACAAAAAAAACTGAGTATTCTTGAAATGATCTGAATAAATTAGCTATATTTATATCTTACGCGCACACTCGGTAAGAGGGTGTGTGGGGAGGGGAGAGGGACGGGGAATAAATGCCTACAATGGATTCTGCATAGGTACAGGTCAAGTGTAAACTCGCAATACTTGTACATGTTGCAATAACTGCAGTTAGCATGTTAGCAGTTTCTAAATTAGCGAGAAATCCTACACGGGATTTGCAGGCGTTTAAATCTTTTAAAGTGCTAGATGTGTTGGTAGTAGTGCCGGAAACGATAGCGAGAGCCACTGAGAGTCGGCCTTGTGCGACTCCAATTGGGACTATAAAGAATGACCAAAAGTTTCTGAAGAAATGTGGCTAGAAAGCCCAAGAATCTGTTCAAGATGGAACATCAATGGCACAAAATAATTTTACACGCTTTGAGCAGCACCTGAATTAATTTGTGCCTGATTTACGTTTGAAAGAACTTGTGCCAAATGGCTGCTTTATTGTAGAGCGAATGCAAAACCTACCAGTACTGAAATTTATTGAACTTTGTAAAGTGGCGACACAAGAATAAACTAATTTATTTCTTTTCTTTTGGTACAAAAAAGCATTAAATGAGACCCGCCAGCTTTGAAGATGGCAATCTCTCTAAATGCCCTTCTGGTTGTTGCAATCGTACCTTGAGGTAGTCAATCTGTGACATTCACATGCAGAGTTATAACATTTACACGCCTACAGTTTCATATCGAGAGAGCAATAGTTTGGACATCGTATCCAACCGAAAACATACCCAGCCCTAACCAATGTGTGAGTCAGTAATTCAGTCATTACAAGGCACTATGCACATTTTGGAAAATTGGATGTTAGCACGCAGCACGCTAACAGTTTTATTTAAATGTAGCAAAAATAATAAGAAGATAAGTTTGAAATAAATACCAAGAAATCTAAGTACATAATCTGAGCAGAACAGAACTTTTTTTCACTTTGGTAGAAATTTGAGTGCCAAGCAGTATTTAAGGTTTGAGATTCAGGGCACAGTGGTAGTGAAGCATTGCTCTAGCTCGATTTATTTGGCAAATGCGACTAACAGTGAATTTTGCTCATGAGACGCACATGCATTGCATATCCGACTTCTATTGGACAAGAGTGGCCTATAAACATAAACGCTAAACATTTCACTTCCACTGTTCAGAATTTAAAATAAAATTAGTATATCAAAACATGCAGCTGCCAACAAAGTGCTTATTCCTTCATTGCCCCCTAGTGGTCAGTAGAAGGCACAGCAGCTTCTAGACCCCGCACTGTACTCAATCAAGGAACGTGATCCAAGCATTTAGAACAATAACACAGAAGTTTAAAGAACGTCTGCTTGGAAGCAGCAGCCGCTTTGGATTCAAGTAACAAACACAGACAGTATCCCTACTCAGACAGTAAATATATCAACAGTAACACCGCTCACCGCAAGGTCAAAGTTCCAGGTTGGTAGTGGAGGACATTTCCAACAGCTCAATAGTGGTTTCAGTTCTGGGAATTTCATCATCGTGGAAGACGCGGGTTGAAGTCGGGGCGGCTGCATGACCAAACCTCCGCATGTCGAGATGTGCGGCTAAATGACTGAACACGCAACGGAAAGGGTTCTGTTCACGCGGGAATTTTAAACTTGATTGTCATTAGCAACTTATTGTACCTTTACAGATTCTATCTCGGTGCTGGTTATTTGCTGAAGAAGTTTAATGTGGAGACTATCAACCATTGCTGCATGAAAAACAAAACCCTGATAGGCTAAAAACATCCGAGCATAACCAAGTGTTGGCGCTCTTAATTTAACCAGACTTCATTAAGGGCCATTTATTTTTGACAAATAAAGCCGAGAATGCAACTTACATTTTTTATTTTTTTTTATTATTTAATAAGTGGATATAAAGAGCAACTAATAAGACAAGGTGGAGTGCGACGTTCCATCCTGTAAAGGCAGTCCTCTATTCTCAGTGGAAAACTCTTTGTTTATCGTGATAAAGCCAACTAGTTTCCATTACATCCCGGCAGAGCAGATGTGAGGGAACTGGAGCTAAAGAATTACATGTTTAAAAGAAACGGAAGAAAAGTAAAATTTAAATAAAACATGCCTGGTATTTTTCACTAAAGCCTGCTTTAGATTTAGAGCAGTCTGCTCTGCATTCTTAACTCCTTGACCAAAAAAACAACAACACTTGCATATGTTTTATTGTCTTGGTCCGGCTTTGTCAGAGGCAGTGGGCAATTTAGGAAGTTCTGAGCCCAAATTAACGAATTATACTGCTGGAAACGCAACTCATCTCCGTCCACCGCAGCTCTGAACAAAGCTTTCCAGACAAAGTCTGGTCCGTGTTGAGTGATCCGAGTTTTACACGCCTCTAATCCGTCACATTTTCTGTGGAAATCCCTCTGGTTTCGCTTTAAGTTTGCAACTATTTACAAGTGTTTTTTTTTTTTTTCAATCAAGTAAACGAAGTGCAGATAATGTCGGCGCAGAGTCGGTTTGGCAGAGTCTGCGACAGAGCCAAGCAGGACTTCCCCGGGGATGCAGCTTTTCCACCAGCACATTTTAGCAGCTCTGGTTCGGACTGCTTTAACTTAACCAGTTAAAGCAGGGTTAAAGTTTAGAGGACATTTAAATTGGAGAGGGGAAAAAAAGCCTCAAAAAGAAGGTGAGAATGTTTTTTAACCAGGTGATACCTCTGCAAAATGATGGGGGGGGGAAAAAAAAATCAAGTAGCTTACTTAGGACAAAAAGTCATTAAGACTGTGGCTATAATGTGCTCTGGAAATGCAGCATTTCATCGTCTGGAAGCCCCAGTTGTCACTACAGTAAAAATAAAAGAAGAAAAAAAAAAAATTCCAACGCTTTACCTCGACAGATTTGAAGGACCGAACAAATTAATAATAAAACTGGAAAGATTTATTGAAGAGAAGGCTTTTTGTTTAACTCTCCAGGATAGAGTGAGCATGGTTTTTTTTGTTGGTTTTTTCCCCCCTTTAACTTACTTTTGAGAGTTGCAGGAAGATTGTAAGAACTAAGACTGAGGTTTGAGGTGGGAGCAGATTCGGTTTCCCAACAGCATGGCGGCACTAAGAGTCGGATAAAGAAAAACTATCGATTTTGGGCGTTAAGAGTCTTGTTTGTTTGACTTTAAGATGACCAAGAAACCCCTGGATCAGCTTTTACCAACAGTTAATGACGCCAGAGGAGTGGAGGCCGACAATTAGTGACAAAGGCTGTGGGGAAACCAAGCTGCTAGCTGGAGTTTGAGCTCCGGATTTGACGCAAAAGAAGAAAAAAAAAAATACAAGTATCCCCCCCCCCACCCAAAAAAACTAAACAAAAAGAACCTACAACCAAGCTGAGAACAAGTTCAAATGTCTCTACAGAGGTCATAAGCTTCAGGGAAAACCCGCTCATTTGGTGATTTTTTTTTTCTACCTCTAAGAGGACATGAGGAGTTTCAGCTTTCCTCGTTACGTCCGTTTTAGTTTTTGTTTTGTGCGTTTCTTTTTGGTGTTTTTTTGCCAAGGTTTGATTTAGTTCAAGCCTAGTTTGACTCCGTCCAAACGGGAATGAAGAAGTGCGCGTTTAAACCCACACATGACATTAAATACAGTAACCTTTAAAAACTATACTTGCAGCCAGTTAGGTATTATAGTGAGAAAAGCAACATACACAGAGTTTCAATTCTTAAAGGCACAGTACAGAAACAAAAGGATTCTCTACATTGTTGGTTGGAGTTGAAGAAATCAAGTTTTAACAAGCGCCTTCTAGTGGGCAAAACTGACATTTCACTGGTTTGGGAGTTCGGTGGGGTCAGTTTGTCGTTTTCTTCGGCAGACATCAGTAACTCAAATATCGACGCTTTAAAAAGTGAAAAACTCCAGGTTAGAAATGAAGGAGAACACATAAAGTTCCTATGTCGGACATTTTGCCTTGCCGTCTCGCCCAGCTCCGCCTTTTACAAAATTTTTGGCCGGTGATTTACAATGTGGCCATGCGCTTAAATACAAAGTTACACAGGGAGCCTGCCTGACTGGTAAACATGAAGCTAAAACTCAAATCTAAAGGTCACAAAAAAAAAAAAGAAAAAAGAATGCTGCCCTATAGATGTCCGTAAATCGTCCTATATGAGGGGCTTTGAGAACAACTCGAACTTTGTTAGGAAGTAACAAAACAAAATCCAAGAATCCTTTATAAAAGTGGCCAACTTTACCAGGAGAGATCAAGAACGTAAAGGAAACAAAATGAAGATGGAAAGCACGAGAGAATCTAAAGCTAATAAAAGACATGACTGACTGGGACTAGAAGGAGGGGATATATAAATGAGTATAAATAGTTTAATAACATGCATGGAGGTTCCAGGGAATAGTAGAGGTGACGAGACGGAGGGGTTGTGGATGACATGGTTGGGGAGAAATGATGGAAAAGGAGTCAAAGGAGGAAAGAAAGATGAGGAGAGATGGAATGGAGACACCTAGTTTCCCCACCAATCCACTTGAGAGTGGGAGTAATTTCCTCCGTAGCCGTCGCTTGTGTAGAAGTTGCCAAAACCACCTGTTGATGTGAACAAACACCTTATTCACCTGAGTGTCGTTTAACCGCAGTCGTGTAAATGCCGCAACGTTCTCTACCTCCTCCGAAGCCACGGTTTCCTCCGTGTCCCTGCTGGTTGCGTCCACCCCGCCCCCCGAACCCTCCGGCGTTGCCCCCGGCAGCCGTCTGGCGGTAATCCCGAGCTCCGAAACCACCAGAGAACCTGTCGACGACGGGGAATTCAGCACAGTTTTCTGACGATTTTATTACAAAAACGATGCCTGGACAGTAGCTGTTCCGCACCTCTTAGAGCGCCCCCTGTTGCTACTCTTGTGCTGGTGTTCATAGGCCAGGCTCTCCAGCCATGAGGGAACCTCCTGTTTAGCCTCTACCAGGATATCCAGCAGGTCCTTTGTGATGTTCCCATTTTTGTCGTTGAAGAATGACGTGGCCAGTCCTGCGGAGACCAGACAGCGCGCAGATTCGTCAGAACGTGTCGTTTGTTAGCTGGAGCTGCAGTGAATCGGTTTTCGGAGCCGCTCACTGACCCAGGTTTCCGACTCGCCCCGTACGTCCGATGCGATGGACGTACTCCTCTATGTCGCTTGGAAGGTCGAAGTTGATAACATGTTTCACGTTGGAGATGTCCAGACCTCGAGCTGCGACCTGGCCGACACGAGAATATTGAGATTATAAACCTGCAGTGCGCTCTCACTCTTTGTTTTGTTGTTGTACTGACCGCCGTGGCGACAAGAATGGGGCACTTTCCCGATCTGAACTGGTTCAGTGCCTCCTCGCGGTCTCTCTGGGAGCGGTCGCCATGGATACTGGTGCAAGCGTAGCCCTCCCGGTACAGGAAGTCCTCCAAGGCGTCGGCTCCTTTCTTGGTCTCCACGAAGACGAGGGTCAGGGAGTCCTTCCCTGGTCAGCAAAGACAAAAACAAACGAGTTAAAAACTAGAATTGAACTTAAGGTGCCGGGAGAGATTCATCTAAATCAAACAGAACTTCAAGTCTGGCGCAACATAAAGCAGACCTTGAGCTTCAGAACTGTGTGCCAACATTCATTTTATGGCCATGAAACAAAAACATCTGGTGGTGATGTGAAAACATGTTGCTGTGAAATACTTGAGCTCAACGGTGACAGGTGAAATTTGGATCAGTCAAATGCATCACACCACTAATGACAGAGGTCCAACACGTTTCATGTCAAGTTTCTGTCCTTTTCGAGAGTCTCCAGGATACTTTAGCCCATTTTATATCGCATGGGTATGAAAGTCCACTGAATTGATTTCAGATTGACTGCTGTGGTCAGTCTTTAGATATGAAACCTGCTAAAAACCACCAGACGGATACCTGATGGATCAAAGAATAGATGAAGACCAAATGGTGGACAAACGATTGGGCAGAAGACCAGACACTGGCTTACGATTGAAAAGGTGCACGGATGCATGAAGGACCACGGGACAACAAACACAGAATGGACAAAATAATTGCTAATGGACAGCTGGTTTCATCTTTTAGATAAAATGCAGATTTTTGTTTCCCATGGAAACAAAGATTTCACATTATGCCCTTGTTCCCCGTAATTGTTTCCAAACGTGGAAAAAAACTGAATTCTATGTATTTCGGAGCCCTGTCAGATGAGGGTCTCCTAGTCTGTGGTGTGATACATACAGGCTTACTGAGTAAACATTCAACATTTAATGTTTTTTTTATAAACAAAAACAACAAAAAGATGTGCAGATCAAAATAATGTGGGAGTTTTCATGCAGGAACTATTAAAGCCATTGATGGCAAGACTTGGTCCAAACTGCTGAAGGTTTTCTCCAGTAAAAGTCACTCATTTGCCTAAAATGATCCCCCATTCAGCAGCAAGGAACCGTCATCATGACCAGATTCTCTCCATCAAGGCTACAGGTCTGACATGAAGGTACCACAGAAACACACAGTGCATAAAGATGCATCTTTAAAAAAGGAAAACTGGCTTGTGTATTTCAGCACATGAGATGATACACAAGGCCGAAATTAAATGAAGAAACAATTCTCCATCCACAAAAACATATATAATGAGGGTCAAGGAAACTTATGTAAAACATGAAATGACAGATTTAGAAACGTCTTAAGTGTAGATCTTACCAGGTTTCTCTACGTTGTCTCCAGTATTGTCCTGTACCTCGTTGGGGATGACTTGGGATAAAACCACATCAAAGTTTTATAACTATTCCTAATCCGAGTCAGCGTTAATGCCTCAACTGCACTAAATTAGTCAAAGAAAGCACATTTTCTGCCCTACCGCAACAAAACCAACATCTTTGTCTGAATTTTATCTTAGCCACTTATGACTGTAGGTTTGTATTATTGGAGGTGTTACGAAGGGAAAACACGTGTAAAACAGTGTTGACGGTAAAAATCGTGCTGGCTTGCTAAGACAAGACGTGCAACAATGCAATGGAGTGAGATGGGAGAAATACGGCACGACTGTAAAAAGACATAGAGCACAGTTTGTTTATGTGTGCTAGAAAAGGCAGAACGCTACATTTAGGCAGGTATGCGATCAGTTTAAAATGGTTTCTGAATATTTAGAGAAGAAATTAGAAAATCCTACTGTGTTTACGCTTACATCCTCATGCAAAACGTCTCATCCTAATAAAGATTTCTAACCTGTAGCACTGAGCAGATCCAAAAGGAAAGATCTCTTATCACTCTCTTCAACCCACACCACCTTCTGTGTGATGTTCTCCGAGGTGGAACCCACTCTGCCCACTGCCAGGAAGATGTAATCCTCCAGGAAATCCCTCGCCAGGATCTGCAGGAGAAGCAAAAAGCATTATTTCATCAGGCTCCTTTTTAAAAGGAACTTAATGTCTTTCCAGTTTCCTGCCCTGAAGCGAACTCCACTCTGGAAGCCGTTCAAGAGCTGGGAACTGGAGTCACAACAAACACACCTGGATCTCTTTAGGAAACGTAGCGCTGAACATCAAGGTTTGTCTGATGCCTTTGTGCGGCATGGTGTCCTGCTCCACGATGCGTCTTATCTGTGGTTCAAAGCCCATGTCCAGCATGCGGTCTGCCTCATCTAGCACCAAGTAGCTAAAGGGGAAAAAAACAAACAAACAAGTTTGAGTAAGGGAAGCATCCAGAACGTCTTTCATCTTCCACTTCTTCCGTCGGGTCACGTCTTACTTGCAGTAGTCCAGTCCAATCTTGCCTCTCTCCATCATGTCCACCAGTCTGCCAGGAGTTGCTACCAGCAGGTGGCAGCCTCTCTCCAGTTCTCTGATCTGCTGGCCAATGTCTGCCCCGCCGTACACCACACAGGGACGCACTCTGGAGCGGTACGAAAACTGCAACGCAAAGCATAAGTCTTTCTTCATTTTCTACCTCTTGCCTCGCTGTAATTTGTGAGCATAATGTTGACGTGCCTTCCTGGCTTCTTCGTAGATCTGCAGCGCCAGTTCTCTGGTTGGGGCCAGTACCAGGGCGATGGGGTACTGCTTACGCCGGCCATACTTCCCATTTTCCTGAAACAATCATCACGGAATGGGATCGTCACATACGGCTGCATAATGTCTTTTTTAAAATTATTATTTATTTAGTTTTTGCAAATATGATTTAATCAGCAAAAATATATACCCCGCCCTAATTTTGGGGGATAAAAGTCATTTTGTAACATACAAATACAAAGGGTCCAACCTGGAACTTTTGTATGCAGAAACCTAAAAAGCGATTTATTGCGTTAAATTTTTTTAACATTGCTTTCCTCCTTATTAAGCTTATATTTTACGGTCCATTGATGGTAGCCATGCTGCTTTGCAGTTTTTAAATCACTCAGTGATGGATGGAACTATCAAGGTTTCATATTAAATAGAGCAGGAGTTTTCACTTTGTTCAGCAGTGTGGGCAGAGGGAGAAGCAGGGGGACTCTCTCCAGCGGTTACAAAAAGTTTGACGAGGTTTCTGTGGTCCAACTGTGCAGGAAGCCTCGTTGCTACGGTTTTACATTCAAAGCTCAGTGAGTTTTCATTCTAATGTGTGAGAACTAGCTTTTCTGACCTGTCCTGAGGCTTTGGCTGCATTCAGAGCTTCTCCTGGTCCGTCTGTGAAGATCTGGCTGAGAATTGGCAGCAGGAACGCGGCCGTCTTTCCAGATCCTGACAACACAGGGTCAAATTTATGCAATATCACAGATTGGGATCTCAATCTTGAGCAGATCTATGTCCTCTTTTGGGTCGTCGTTACCCGTCTGTGCGCAGGCCATGAGGTCTCTCTTGGATTTCACGATAGGAATGGCGTATTTCTGCACAGGAGTTGGTCTGGTGTAGCGGCTCAGAGCAATGTTGCCCATGACAATCTCACCCATGTCGACATCTTGGAACTATTAAAACAGGAAACGAGAAAATTACACGCGTCCAGATGTGGAAGGGTCCTGGTTAACGTCTGATTTGATGTGAGCTGTGGCGGCGTACACTCTCGATGTGATGAGGGGAGTTTTGTCCTGTAGCCTCAACGGGAATGTCGTCGTATTTCTCGAAGTTGATCCCAGTGTTGCTGCCGGAGAACAGCTCACTGCAGAGACGGGGACCAGACTGGTCTCAGAAAAATATTCACATACCTTTAAACCTTTCTACTGCTGAGCGGATATAACTCAACTCAGCTACTGGACGCTGCCACAGAAAGACAATAAGTAGTCATTAAAAAAAAAGATGAAGGAGCATCATGTTTTTTAATGACTTATCACATCAACAAACTTATTCACATGTGATTTCAACTGTTTCTTATTGAATGGAAACACTGCAATTGCAAAGTTGTGTTTTTTCAACAATATGGGAATATTGACACATTTGTAATGTAAATGCAGTTGGTTTCTTTGGTTAAATAGTTAAGGGGTCAAAAGCAGTATTCATAAGTATTAGGAGGTCAT
The DNA here is from genome assembly GCF_019740435.1 of Gambusia affinis. Taxonomy (NCBI): domain Eukaryota; kingdom Metazoa; phylum Chordata; class Actinopteri; order Cyprinodontiformes; family Poeciliidae; genus Gambusia; species Gambusia affinis. The sequence continues at coordinate 9,031,608 of NC_057891.1, read as the reverse complement.
TTAATATTGACCTATAAACTGAATCTGCTCATTTCTACCCACTTAAAAACAAAAACAAAAAAACAAACTTGGTGTTGCCACCAGGAACACCTCCCCTCCCACAGGAAGTGCAGTTGTTTCTGCAGACTCACTGTTCCAGGCGTTCGTTACGCGGCAGCGGCTTGGACCAGTCGCCATCGTCCCTGGACTCCTCCACCCAGCGGCTGTTTCCTCCTCCGCCACCACCGAATCCACCGTGATCGAACCTGAGCACCGGGAACAAATTGGAAAGTTGACTCTATTGAGTTTTCTGATCCAACGGTGTGTCCTAAAGCATGTGCGTCGCCTACCTTCCTCTGCTGGCGTTGCCTCTGTCGTTGAAGAACGCAGACTTTCCTCGGTTGTTGCCAAAGCTGCTATAGGCGTCTTTGGCCGTGTTCCAGCCACCGGCATCTAGTAAGAGACATAAAACAAAAACAATTAGGAGAATTTCCCATGGAAACGTTTAACTCTACGTAATAAGAAAGCCGATTTCTGCGTCACAGCTGCTGTCAAACCCACCGAAGCTTATGGGCTGCGCGGGGTTAATGGGGTTAATGGGGTTAATGGGGTTGAACGCTCCGCCCCTGTTGCCACGGTAACCGCCTCCCGCAACACCGCCTCGCCCACGCTCCATGCGTGGCGGGCCACGGTTGAACGAGTTCCCGCTCATGCGGTTGTCATGGTAGCCGTTGACAAAGTTGTTGCGCCCTGCGTCCCAACCGTCTGAGGGGAGAGGAGGAGAGGGAAATTAAGGAATGTTGCAACAAGTACTGCATCAGCAGGATTATAAACAGAGGGAACACTCATCAAAAAAATGGTCAAGTTGAAATTATTTTTAGTATTTCGACAAGTTCGATACAAATTAAGTAAATTGGTAGAAGAAAATATGAGATTTTCTTCAAGTTCTGCATCATCGGGGTGAAATCTAAAGATAATTTCACTTGGCCTGCAGCTTATGTTTGCTACAACACATTTGTGATGAGGTTAACATTCAGAGTTACTCACAATTTGCTGCAGGAGCTATGGTGTACCCGCCCGGTCGTCCTGCAGCAAAAGCGTTTCCCACTGCACACGACAAGTCGGTTTTTATATTGCGCTTGCGGTCAGTAACGCAAAAAAGCATTTCGACAAACCTACAAATCAGCGGCTAAAATAAACTGAGACGCTTACTAAAAAGGTTAATTCATACTAATGTGACAACCGTCGCTGACAAAACATGAAGACAACACACTCCTGCGGAAATCCGGCTTTTCTCACCGTTCTTGGATGCGTCTTTGTTCCGTAAATGCGGAGGAACATATCGCCCTGGACAAAACACAATCACATGCTGTTACTTTGGGTGGATGAGGAAAGTTTTTACACCCCTGCAAGCTAGCCAGGTTTGTAATGCAACACGAGAAGACCATTGTGAATCAGTTCTGAACTTCCATCCATGTAACGTGTACAAAGCAAGTCTTTTACAGTGGAATAAACAATTTAACTACAACAGGACTTGTACGTCTTTACAGACAGGAAACGGGTCTGTTCCGGATTAAGCACCTGATTTAAACTCATTAAATAGGAGGTAATGTCAAATAACGCTCAGTTATTCTAGTAAGCTTTTAAACTTAACTAAGAGCCATTACAAAAAACAGTCCTTATAAAATCTAAAATGTCACTATAAATGTGCTTAATCTGCTAATTATTTACCCCAAGTAAATCCTGAACTATAAAGTATACATTTGTTTTCCAAATACAGCACCTACTAAAATTAAGCTGAGATTAAAGTCAACTTTCGGGACGGAGTTTTGTTCCACTGTTCGTTTTTACCCAAGGTGAAATAAAAAGCAGAGAACGGCAACAAAAACACGTCTACATCTTACTGTCAGTACCTCCGCCTTGTCCATCTGGAGCACTCAAGTCCAGGACAGCCAGCTGGAGAACCAGAACAGAAACACATGAGCGCGTTACACAAACAAAAGCACTACAAACCGAAATGCTGATGACCAAATGTAAAAAAACAAACAAAAAAAAAACAACAACTAAGAACTATTAGATGTAGACATGCTCTCACATTGTCAACCAAACTTTTATTTCATTTCTAGGATTTGGTGACAATGAACCGGCTCCTACAGGATCAGGAAATATATATGGAACAGTGCAATAAAGGCTTCAAGAATATAATACATTTCATTATGATTAAGTCTAACTCAATGTAATAAAAGGAGAGCAATTTTGTAACTATCGGGCTCCAAAATTCATCAAAATCTGGATATGAAAGTTTGTACAAACTGAAAGTAAGAAAATAGAAAATAATGGGAGAAACTGATTTGGAGACTGTTTGTACACTGCTCGTATTCACTATTATAATACTCAGATTTTGAGCAAAAGACATGCTTTTCTTACTAATTTCAGTGTTTAAGTTTGTTAATTCCATCACATTCAAAATATGGAAAATATACAAGTATAGCATTTACCTTAAATTAAAGTTATTGTAAGCAATATTTTGCAAATCAACTTATTTCTCACAGTTCATTCAATTAAAAAAAAAAGCATGTTTTAAAATGGACTGAAAAAACTGCATCAATCTCATTGCTGCTGCAGGATGAAAGAGGTTTATCTATTCATTTGCTTTTGCAGAGACGGGGATGACACTCTGAACAAATTGTTCCCAGTGCAGCTTTTTATTTATTTTGCATCCTTGCAAGTGCTGAAAATGTGTATATATGTTACAAAAAGCATTTCGAGGGCTTTTTATAATCAAAATATCATGCAAGTACATGCAGTACTTTTCTGTTGCTATCCAAACTGCCTGACCAGACAGCTATGTTTTTGATGACGCAGAAGAAATTTACTGAACGGGTAAATACCATCAAGAACACCATACTGGTTATAGTTTTAGCAACACGGGTTTCGGGTGTTAAAACCCGCATTGTTTATTTGCAAGGCTCGCTTTAGCTGTATTTTTCTCGTGCCTCCGTTTTATCACTGTATTAGACAAGACAAAACGCAGTGAACATAATAGTTCAAAAGGTGCGTTGAATATGTTCAACACGGAGAAGCTGATGGGGTTAGAGTGATGCTTGGCTTCGCAAAAACAAAATTTTTTCTTCAATGAGAAAACCTGAAATACTACATTCATTTAAATTATTGGTTTTATACATTATAAAGACACAGCACAGATAAATTCAGAGTTGTGGTTAAGTGTCTGAGCGGAGTCTCTTCCGAGTGAAAGATTCAAACGCACCCCGCGCTAGCTAGCACGATAGCATCTCGCTAACGGTACCAGGCTAGCCGGCAAGCTAATGTTTATCCTCGCTGCTGTCCCACTTTCCAAGAACCACTTCTGGCACACCAAACTGACACGGCTTACCTGCTGCTCTAGACCGTGGGCATTTTCGACGGCCACATGACTCATAACTATTGAATATGGAGGAAAAATGTTGGCGTTGAAAAAAGGACCTCTTTGTTTGCCGGGTTTTGATGTTTTGTTTTGGCTTCTTTGCCTCTAGCCTGTTTCTGTGGTTACGGCTAGTTGACACTTATTTCATTTGCTTACTGTTTCTATTTAACTCTGCAAAAATGCTGCTGTTGAATTTGAAGTGATGGTAAATTCCTCAATTTAGGCGTCCAGGGTTGATACTTGATGCAAGCCCAGCTGCGTCGATTTGTTCTTCAGCTGAGGCAGAGAAGCAGTCCGCGGTCGGTCAAGAGAGCAGCCTTAAAACATACAAACACATCCGGTACTTTCAAAATAAAAGGAGGTAAATGTAAAAAATATATCTATTATGAAAAAAGCAAATTTTGTAAATTAGTCGGTTAATTATTCAATTAGCATAATAATGGCATTAGCTACGATTAACTTAAATATCTTTGCTTTGTTTGAAAGTATCCGGCTTCTATACTTCTTGTTTATCTCTAAATGAAGCCAACTTGACAACACATCCAAAATGTTATTTTTTTTCTAGAAATCGCGAGATTTTAAATAGTTGTTCTCGCGATATTAGCAATTTACAAATTGCCTTGATTAGGCAATTTGTAAAAATTAAACCCAATCAAATCGGTGTATATATATGTAAATATGGAATGATGAATTCGTTATTAAATTTTTGTGTTTTCATTAACTTTTGCAGTAGTTAATAGATTATTATATTGATATTTGCTCTTTAAAATACACATTAGAAGTTGTTATTTAAGGATGTGACTTGATACACTAAATCTTGATTGACCTTGTTTTGGTTTTGAATTTGTGACGTAGCTTTTTTTAAAAATGTGTTGCAGCATATTACTGGCATTCTCCAAGACCTAATTTTAGGAATAAAGGAGTAACATTTTGTGCCTCAAATTAACACTGAGACCCTTTTCTCTATTTAATATGTTTATGCTATAAATCTTCTAAAGGGTTTGCAACTCAATACAAGTCATAGTGTCTTGAAAATTGAGTCAGATTGTTGCTTATGAGATCTCAGTGCTTATCAATCACAACATCTTACTTCCTCTTGAAGCTTCTCAATTGCTGCACCTCACTTCCAGAAGAAAAAAAAAATAAATATATATATATATATATATATATATATATATATATATATATATATATATATATATATATATATTAAAAACTGAAACTCACCACGTTTCAGGGTTTGCTACTCATTGCATGAAATCAAATTGTCAGCAAAAAAAAAAAGTAAGTTTCTCAGAATCATGGAGATAGGAAATAAATGGTTAGACGTGTTAAGGTGTAACTCAGTGGTCTGCCTTGATGGGTTCTGATAACAACAGAACTAAATGGGCCAGACGACGGCCTCCAACCCAACTTGGCTGATCTTTTATAAATGTATTATACGCACATTAGATTAGTAATTTCCTAAGCAGCAGCTGTAAAGCAAATATTCAGATGTGCTACTTTTCCTGAGGTCAACATTACTGAAAGTCAACCCTCAGATGGACTGACGGGAAAGTTCTTAAGTTGTTTTTTTTTGTAATATGAATTGGGAATTTACTGGCACACATTCATAAAGCAGCACACCTCACTATTGTTCCCGAAAGAGGTGCTGCATTTTAGACATTACGTTTACACTTTGCGCCTTTTATGGGTCAACCAGACCCAGTTTGTTCCAGGAAGTGGTTGAAATAAATAAAAATAGCCACGTTACTTCCCAGCAACCTGTTGGTTTTAATCTACAAACACTAAGAGTATGTGCTCATGCGCATCTTATTCTTATCGATGAGAACACACATAATCTAGGATGAGTTTTTTTTTTTTTCATTTTAATACAAAAACCTTTAAAAAAAAAAAGCTGGTTAACAATCATATTGACAAAGAAATAAGGGAAAGCTGCTGGTGAGATTTCTTTGGAGGTGCCATTGCAATGTGATGTTTTTGCTTGTCTGTTGTTTCCATTTCATCATGTAAAGTACTTTGAGTTGGCTTGTTGCTGCTGAAAATGAGCTATACAACTTTCAGCAAAAGGGTCTTGTGGAAAAGTCGACAAGTAACTTTCCATTTCCAATCTGTAAGTTTCCACTGCTGCAGGAAGCAGGAAGGTGTCCTGTGATTGGCTGGTGGTGTTTAATTGATGTCACAGGGGTTTCTCTGACATCAAAGGTTCATGGTTGATTTTGAGGTTAAAAGTAAAAACGAAAGTGTGGTCAAGGAAGGATTAGGGTACTCAAACAAGTCCGTGCATGCCAAACGTGTGTTCACATCGATGCCATTTAATCGGTCTGTCAGAACATCTGATCAAAAATCTTCAATATTTTCCATTTCCTCTGCTTCACTGAACCCAGTCCAACTACTTATGTTCAAAATAAACAGAGATGTTCAATTTCAGAGCATGTACAACAAAGTGTTAATTTCAGTCTTATTTTATTGTGTGGGATATTCTGGAAAATATGTCAAAAAGTTGTGAGTAATACAAACAAATATGTTGGAGAAGCATTTAAAAAAGTTTTGCGTATGACTTGTAAGTATTAATATCTGAAGTGGTGTCAGTGCACTACATGCCACAACATGGTGTCATAAAATTACTGTAAATTCAAGGAGATAAGGAATACGTTTAGGAGCAGTACCTCATTTTAAGAGAATTTTTGCTGTCTATAAGGAGAAGTACAAATAAAGAAAGATCCCAATCACACAAATCAATACCAGTGCTGCGTTTAGTATGATTCTGGTTCTGGGAGGTTCGTACAGAAGCTTATTTACAATCCTCTCCTGCTCCTGAGCTGTAATGACCCGAGTCTGCGAAGATTTTTTCCGGCGGCCACAAATACCCCCACAAACTTTCACAGAGTCTCCTCCTTCCCCCAAATGGCACTCCTTCCCCTCTTCCACATCCTTCACTTCTCTCCCATTTCCCTCGCCCTCCAGCATAGGCTCAGCGATCAGATTATACGAGTCATTCCGTAGTGATGACTGGGCTGGGATTATGTTCCCATTGGTCGATTGAGTGTTTTCATCTCTACCATCAGTTCTCCTGAGCTTCTTTTGGTGGCTCTGGAGCGTTTCTTCACCAGCAACACCACCTCCATTTTCAGTCGCGTTTGTTTTGTTGAGGTTTTCTTCACCTTGATCTATTGCTAGTGTGTTTAACTTCATTCTCTGCCTCAACCCCCACAGAGTGGTCGTTCTGATTAGCTGTTTTTCCGGCGGAGGCGTGCAGAGACTCACGACGACAGTCGTCGTAGCTGAAACCCAAAACAAGATGGCCGCAACGTACATGAAATGGATTTGTTTGATGAAGGATGGTCGCTCGTCCGGCTGGCCGCAGTACGGTTCTCTGTAAACTACGGCTAAGAGTAACCGCAGAGCGCCAAGAGCAGAGCCTACCGCTCCACCCCAGAAGGCACCGGTCTCGTTGCAGCGCTGCCACAGAACACCGAGCAGGAATAGCGCCGCCACAGGGGGCGTTAAATAATCAGACACCTCTTGGATATAGTAAAACATCTGTCCCCCTTGCATTTCGATGACCACCGGCACCCAAGCGATGCTGAGGGCCACCATAAGGACGACAAAAAGCCTGCCGGTTACCACCAGCTCCTTGGGCGACGCGTCCTTTCGCAGCATTTTGTAAATGTCCAGTGTGAATATGGTGCTCGCAGAGTTGAAGATAGAGTCCAAGTCGCTCATCAAAGCAGCAATCATGGCCGCCATCATCAAGCCGCGGAGACCGACGGGCATCAACGACATGACGAGGCGAGGGTACGCCACGTTGCTGCAGCCGGCGGCAGAACCGCACACCTGCATGCAGTGGTCTGGGCCGATGCACGCCAACTGGTCAGTAAATAAGACCCTGGAAATCATCCCTGGGATTAAGGTAAACACAAACATTGGGTTATGGATGATTCAAGCAGTTGGGATTTAGTTCTTCAAACTGCAATAAGGCGTCTCTACCTGGCATGACCATGATAAACATGGGGAGAATTTTGAGGAAGCCTGCCATGATGGTCGACCCTTTGGCATGAACAATGTTCTTTGCGGCCAGAACTCGTTGTACGATCACCTGGTCTGCACACCAGTACCTGAAATGCATGTTTTGAAGTTGTTAAATAGGGAAGCAACGTTTGAAAAAGCAAACAAATCATCCATTATTTGGTAAACTGGTCCAATCAAGCGAGCACCGACTCTGGTTTAACACAAGAAATGACTGGTAAAATAAATCACAAAACATGGCAAACAAACACAGTTTTCCGTCTTTCATAGAGTGCCAGTATAAATAACAACATTTAAACATAATCTCCATATATCATCTGCATTTTAGGGCTCATATGAACAAATTAAAATTTGGATTTGTTGTTTTTTTAAAGCTGGCTCAGTGTAATGAGTTATAAGGCAGGAACTACAGGCGATGCTTAATTCTGCTTCAGTTGCTCACTGGGGTTGGATTGTGATTTAATAACAGCTAAAGTTAGACTGTCTTTGAGAAGTTTGTGGTATAGGAATTAAACGTAAGAGAGAAAAAGTACCAGATGGAGGCAGGGGTCTGACCCAGCAGGAAACCAGGCCAGGGAAGATCTGGATCTTTTGGGCCTCTCAGGATTTTCAGAGCATTTGGTTTTGGGTGGAGATGATGCTTACAGGATTCAGAATATGTCAGATTAGGTGAAGACAGAAGAATGGCAGTGATGTTTGGACTGGCCTGCATGTACTTTTCTTTTAGCCCTAAAACGGACAAAACAAGCCGAGCATTAGCATCCGTCACTTTAGCTGTAAGTTGATAAAAAATATGACTCTGTGGAAAAAGTGACAGAAACAAAACCTTCGAGGCCTCCGACTTTGGCGAAGCCGATGCCCGTCAGACAGAGCGCTCCGACAATCATCAGAATTGCTTGGACTGTGTCTGTGTAGATGACAGCGACCAGACCTCCAGTGACCGTCAGCGCAGCTGTCATGACGATGAGGACGATGATGGAAACATAAAGGTTCCACCCTAAGGATTCCTGGATGAACAAGGCACCTGAATAGAGGTCCACAGACAACTTGGTGAAGATGTAAAGCACCAGAGTCAAAGCCGCAAAATACACTTTCAGGCGCTTCCCTCCGAATCGCTTGGACAGGTACTCTGGCATGGTGTAGACTTGACAGTGAATGTACACAGGGATGAACACCCAGCCCAGTAACTGAAGCAGCAGCAGAGCATTGAATTCCCATGCAGCCACGCTAAACCCGCTAACAGCCCCTGACCCGGCGAGTCCAATGAAATGCTCAGTTCCAATGTTGCTGACGAAGAGAGATGCTCCCACGGTGAACCAGTTCATGGAGCGACCAGCCAGGAAGTAGCCGCTCACCGTGCCTCGGTTGGATTTCCGCATTGCCGCGAAGCCGATCCCGAGCACCACGATGAAGTAAACTACGATAACAACAACGTCTGCTGCTTCCATGGTGGTATTGGAAGCCATGGTCGAAGACTTCTTCGATCGCTCAGATGAAGTATCGTTTGAGCCAATCGGACAAAGTTGTGATCTGCATTTACAAAAACAATAAAATTTTCAGAATCACATGTAAGAATCAGATTTTGTAATTAACTTCTGATCTTTAGTAGTTAATGGCTCACTTTGGAAAGTCAGCATAAAGTTAACATTTATCAGCTCACAGAAAGGTCGGTGGACCTGTAAAACAGCTGAAACACTGACTTCCTTTAAATCTCAACTAAAAACCCACTTGTTTAGAGTTGTATTCGAAATGTAATCAATTGCAAATTTATTGATGTTGTGTTTTTATTGTTGATTCTATGTATGTTTTGTGTTTGATTTGATGTAAAGCACTTTGAAATGCCTTGCTGCTGAAATGTGCTATACAAATAAAGTTTGATTGATTGATTGGATGGTTTTAACCAAATGAGATCTCAGCAGAAACTTCACATCCTGCAAGAAAAAAACAAACATGATTGAATAATGTTTGGTAGCATTGCATAGGTCTAAGCGTTGCACCAAACACTTCATTCTAATCCTATAAAGTGGTCGGAATCAATAGTTCAATAGGCTTTTCTTTGAACTTTGACTGGTTTCTCACTCATCTTACTACCAGTGGCATCGCATCGTGCAGCTTATGCTAAAATAAACCGCACAGCATGCAGCGACCAGCCAGGACCGATACGTGATGCCATAGTTACTTTTAAAAAGTAAGTTAGTTAAATTACTCATTACTTGATTTGGAAAGTAACTAAAATAGATTACAAGTCACTAAATAACTTGAGTAATCCTTCAAGTAAACTTTCAATAGATTACATGTAATCTATTGAAAGTCATACTTCAATATGACCTTGAAAACACCCACATCAAAAATATGTAGTTAAATAAACCACATTCTAGCTGTTAATTTTGTTTTACTTTGTGACTCTACAAACTGAAACACTGTTTGAAAGAGCTGCTGAAGAAAGACCAAAAGAAGCCAACTGAAAGTTTGTCAAATAAGATTACACCAGATTATTAGCATCTAGTTTTCCTGCAGATGGGCACACACTGCAGTCTCAAAGCAAATCTAACTTCAACCAAACATGAATGAATTGCCGTGTGTCATCGAGTGACATTTTGGTATCTTAGTACAAAAATGTTGAAGGGTTTACCTTAGCTAATTGCCTCAACTCTAAGTGATCCTTCTTGAATTTACAGGCTCAAAAAAATGGTTTTATTTAGGTGTGGAGCTTCAGAAGAGCAAAGTCGACGGGGAAAAAACCTCAGGTTTGTAAATGGCATCCTGGTACAGGAAATGCTACAAGGTGGACATACTCGCCATAAGAGATCATTTGTAGAAAATCGGGTTAACTGAAAGCACCGAAATGAAAGTGCACATGCAGAAATTTTCCACAGTTCTGGAAAATTTCCAGGAATACGTTTCTGCATTTGCAAACGTGGGCTCTAATTACAGCAACGCCAGAGCGTTTTCTCAGCTGGAGGTGGAGATTGAGATTTGACTAATTTATTGTCGCTTTCTAAAGCAGTACTACATAAAACAAAAGTTAAGACATCAAGGAAGGACGCAACAAAGACGGGGACGATGGCACAATTCTAAAACGAAACAAAACTATCACTAAAAAAACCCCATAAAAATAGAATAAATATTGTTGGGACTTCTTATGAGTTTTAACAAACTAAAAAACTTTGGAGTATTTCTGACCAAACGCACTGCTTCTGCATATTATAATCAATTAAAATGGCCCATGCTGGGGGGGTTTCAGCTTGAAGTTTCATTAACATCCACCAACTCACCTGATTAAAATGGGCTATTTTGTTGCAGTAGAGTTAACTTACAAGAGAGTATATGCATATGTCAGAAATTAAAAATGATCTCGATGCATTCTGAAACTCTTTAAGGAGACCAAAAGGGAACTCACCAGCTGAAACTAAACTGAATGAGACACACACACACACATATATATGTATGTATATATATGAGACTTACCTTCGTTTCTGTTGCCTCCAACAGGTTGGCTTTTAATACATAGTTCACGGGTGGAGTGGTTGGACCCCTCAGGTTATTAGGAGAAAGAGCTCCGCCCACAGCAGCAACATTGTCACCTGAGTAGGCCGTGGGGATGGGGAAGGAGGAGACCCACGCCACTGCAAAACCCGAGAAAGCTTTCATTTGTTGAGTGAGAGTGAGAGTGAACGCAAACGGAAAACCCCTCAAGACCTTCAGTGTACTAAAAAAAAAAATCACCGCAGCTGCTTTGAAACTGTTTCCTGAACAACATTAAATCCGTCCCCTGTTGTCTTCTATAAGTAAAATGTTCACGGGTGATTTCAAACCATTAATACAAAAGTCGATGTGGTGACATAAATGAGCGTAGACACTGAAACATCGGTTAAATTTACATAAATTGAGTCGCTACTTACAGTTCTAAGTCAATATTAGAGATGTGATTTAGCTTCCCACACCTGGGCAAGAACTAATGCGCCCCCTAGTGTTAAAAAATGTACATATTAGTTGAGATTAGCAGTCGGCAGCTTCGTAAGTGGTTTGCAACTTACATCCTGTCCATAATGTGATAGACAGATATAATGCTCCATATAAATTAAAAATACAAACATTTGATTATAAATTCACTGACCAGCTAACCCAGGTCTATCTGTAAACTACTTTGCAAAATCTAGAGATCAGGGAGATTTGTTTTGCTATTATATATTTTTCATTCTTCTTTCAAGGCATTTTGGCTGTTCTGTACGCCATATATCTCCAAATTAGTCCTCGGATTAGTGCCGTGCCCCATTAAAAACCATTAAAGATCTAATTTTTGAGCCCACAATTAGGTTTGCCTACACTAAAGCATTCTGATGAAATAAGATTTCTGGCCACCAATAATTTATTTTCACATTTGACCACCAGGAGGCGCTGCGTCCCCGTTTTTCTTTTAATTTTGTTGGCGGTACTGGCCTAAAAATATTACCTGCTCAAAAGCTCCAAGATAATATTAGTCAACAGGTTTGTAAAGGCAAATAATGTTTGCGAATTAACATTTCTCTCCCCTATATGTCCTTGATCACTTCATCAAGTAATCTCAATGTACTGTAGATTACTCACATAGATGGTGATAATCTCATGTTAAATGAAGAGAAAGTATTTCAAATATTATTGTATCTGGGGCTTATTTTTAAGGTCGATTATTTCAACAAAACTATAGTTTGAAAATGACTGAATCTTGGACTTGTGGATTAATTGGAAACCCTAAGCCCATCTAGATGTGTGGTTTAAAATTTTTTTTTTTTTTATTTCACTACAGGCTTTGAATATCTTGTCAAACGCCTGAAAAAAGAGAGGCAATGCTTTTTTTTTCTTCACCCATCAAAAATTCATGGACATATTTTTTGTTGTTGTTGTGGTAAAAGCACTGAAATGAAATTTAAGGAAGTGGCAGCGTCAATCAAATGTGCAGAGACGGCCTTCCCTGCTGAGAAAAACAAAAACAAAAACAACGCATCACATTTAAAAACAGTTGCATCCTTCAGCAACGCTGCAAGTCCTCAATGCTTCTGCTAGGATGATTGACAGACACAAACAGCTAAACACAACTACATTTATTCTCTGAGCTGATAGCTGTGGACTTCAGACTACTAAGACACCATATTATCGTTAAAGGAATAACAGGAAGATAAGGAATTGATGGTAAAAAATGGTAAATTTCCTACTTCAGGGGCGGGGCAGGAGAGATTTCTTGAGAGAAAAGACCAGAAGCACCATTCTTCCGAAGGGAGCTGTGGCTTGACGAGTTGCTGGCGACAGCAGATGGCAAAAGGAATCAAAGGCAGACGGAAAATAAAAAAAAATAAAAAAATCACTCCCAACATGTTTATCGTCGTCAAGGAGTGAGCTTGTATGTGTGTAAATGTGAGCGTGAGCAGGAAGATTTCCCTGGGGTTAATGAGAAACGTGATTAAATTTTGGGAAAACAGGAAGAAATACGAAAGTGCCTTCAGTCACTTTGGTTTAAAATGAGGTTGAACACCGTTTAGGATGTCACATAAAAAACTATTGACGATTTAATCTTAGATTGAGAAATGGTATGCATGGAGGCTATTTGATTTTATGCTACATCCAGCAACATCCTGTACATTACATAGCATAAGATAGATTGTGACCAAATGCTGAAGGATGAACAAATTGTTATTATTATTTGAAAGTTCAGTGTAAAAGTTGGACTTTCTGTGTTTTATCTCAGCTGCTTTTCCCATAGGAAGTATTCCAGACTCCTTCTAAATGAGTTCTTTCTTTAGTGGGCGGTGCCATTGATTGTCATCTCTAACAGTGAAATAAGTCGTAAAAAATCTTTATAACCCTATGCCAGTACTACTGCATGAATGATGGCATTGTTGCCATGGTAAAATGTGTGAGAAAGCGTGAAGTGGACTGTACCGAGGAGACAGTAAGGGTATTTTGGTGTGGTGTGTTTGACAGAGAAGCTGCTGAAACACACACACACACACGCACACACACACACACGCACACACACACACACACACACACACACACACGGCTTTGTGACCTCAGCAAATAAACCTCTGACAGATTGAGGCACTGTGGGACTCTCTCACAGACTGAAGCAAAAGTGCGAGTCAGAAAATACTGGGACAGAAAATGAGCATCCACAGAAATGAGACGCTCAAACATTTCTTCCCTTCACGGCTAAAGCTAAATATACCCTTGACTTTATTTATGAATTCAATGCAAGCAACCAGAGAAAGAGAGATGACAAAATCATGAACCTTTTTCTACTATTTAAGCTTAAAAGGATAGTTCACACTTAGTCAAAGCAGGGTTATGTTGCAAGTTATGAGCGGTTAATAACTTACAATAACTCAACATCTTTGTTTTGCATAAACATGGATTTGCTGGTGTAGTTATTCTCCTTGGCTAATGCTAACAGCTAGTCAAACCTAAACGGACGTCAACCAGTTTAAGTAAATCTTTAAAGCTGGAGCAAACTCTGTCTTTCATTCAGGGAAAATATTTTTGATAATTTACAAATTTTGTATTTTGACAAACGTATACTTAGTTGGTTTCACTGAGTTATCGCTTAGATTTGGTAGCAAGGGGCCTTTTTAGTTTTGAAAACAGTTGCCCCCTGGAGGTAAGTTAGTAAACTGCAAATACACAAAGTATTTTGGTCTAGCTTCTAGTGCAATTATCTTGAATATTTCTAAGAAACATCCCAGGTCCAAGGCGGTTAAGTCTTGCTGAAAGGTTACTTGTAAATTAGTTTTGTCTTTTCTCAAGTGTACCAAGATATTTGTACTAGAAACCAGATAAAAAATACTTGGTAAAATGTAGTGTCTTTCTCTCAACAGTGACCCACATTTAAAAGCTATCCTTCAAGTGCTGACATAGAGAGGTCTAAGCAAGACACATGTCTAGAAAGAAAAATAAAAATAGCCGCTTGCTTGATGCAGACAGGCTGCAGGCTGCGTCAGTGTGGACAGGACCTCAGGTAGAGTGAGGAAATCTAAGCGCAGGAGGCACGAAGGATTATTGAATGACCTTGACCTTTCAGTTTCTCTTCAGGGCAGCACTTCACGACGAACCCTTCACACCACAGCCATCCATAAACCCATGTGGACATTGAAGAATCTTGGCAAACCATTGTCACTCAGCAGAGTCGCCTATTCCACGCTCAACGTAACCTGAAACTGCACGACGCGAGGAGAAAGCCGTTAATCGCTTCTGCACAGCAACGCCTTTTCCTTCGCTGGAAAACTTGATTTGGTCAACGTCTTTTGTAAATTGAGGTTCGGGTTCATGGTTTAAGTGGAGGTCAGTTATTTTCTTCTCCGGGATCCTGTGGTTATTTCGGCAGGACGTTACTAGACGTCAATCTGCGCGACCTACAGCAGGGTGACTTCATGGACAAAGTGGATTTGATTGACTGCCCCGCCTGCAGGCATCATGTAGAGCAGCCACCCCAGAGGGTTGAGCCACGGAAATTTTGTCCTCGGCAAGTATGGATGCTTTCCCTTTGAACAACCGCATCTGCAAAGACATTTTACAGATATATGTTCCTGTTTTAATTTACATTTTAAACAATATAGCGACTATCAGTTCATTGGTTGGATAAGAAACTTTCCATCAGTGATGATTGTCAATGGGAAGAAGCAACAAATTTCTTTATTTTAACAAATGAATCTGAAAACTCACAGTGAAGGAAAGCAAACGGAGCGACAGGAAGCTTCGCTCTAACGTCTTCCTTTTTCTTCTGTTTCTGAAACTCCTCCATTGTCCTTTCCCCACAGTTTCTCTCGGTTATTTTAAATATAGGCTTCTTATTGTCTGGGGAGCATTCGATTCCTATATCACACACACACCCCGACTTCAACACACTCCTGCAAATATGCTGACAACTGAATGCCAGCGCAGCATTTTCTCCAAGAGCAAAGACAGAACTTGACAGATGGATGCGGGAGTATAAATCAAATCCTTCCTCTTTTTCTTGTCTTTTTTGTTTTTCCTGGTTTGTTTTCTCCTGTAACCTCACAGCCGATCATATGAACCACTATTCAGAAATATTCCATATTATCTGAACGGGTTTGGTTTCCTACGTATAATGTATAATGACGCGGTGCAAGAATCGGACTTTCTGGTGAAGAGGGATTCCCATGTGGAAGTGAGCTGGATGTGGTGGAAGGGGTTGATGCCAAGAGTTGCGACCTGATGATCACTGGCGGTCATGGCAACAACAGGAGGACCAATTAGCAGAGGAGATCTAAGGAGGTGGAAAAAAGATTTTGAGGATCCGGTCACAAAGTCCTAGCTAAAGGAGGCGGAGTTAAAACTAACCATTTGTTAGTTTTAAAGCTATGCAGACTTTGCTAGAAAATCCTGAAGGAAACTGGGAAAGGCCTAAACTTTCCCACCCTGCAGCGTTTTTATTATAAAAGAGATTATCTGTAAAGTAATAAAATAAAAATCTAATTCCTGTTCTGAATCAGTATAATTTCAACGCAGCAGGTCCCTCCTGCCTGCGTCAAGTAGAAGCGAACATCTGCCTGTTTTTTGGTGTTTTTAAAAAAAAAAAAAAAATTTAATTAGCCTAACTATTTGGAAGATAAAGGGCACTCAGGGGGAAAATTAATAGAGATAATGAAACATAGAAATAAAATATTCAACCAATCATTTTCAAATCTAAGGGGAAATCAAAGGGAGGCTGCGGTTTGTAGTTTTTAAAAAGACAGGAAAAAAGAGAACATTTCAAAGAAAAAAAAAAAGGTTGTTTTTCCAAATTAAAATGTACCAAGGAACTGAAAGCAGACTACATCTTGCAACCTGCAAGGCAACGGTGGATTCTGTGGTGCACAAAAAGTTGCAGAGATCAACGAAAGAATTAAAGGAAGACTGGAGCAGGACTCGCTGACCGTCTGGTCTCTCTGTGGGATTAATCCGGTCATTCCTGGGTCCTCGCAGTCATCTGGACGATCTGAGTGACGAGGGGCAGTCAGCTGCTGTATGCGAGCAAGCTGACCTCAGTGACAGCGAATGCGCGGGGACTCAAATAACCTCGGCGCCCTCCAGGAGCGCGAATATTTATGCTCTTTGAGGCCCAGCGTAAATGCATCAGAGATACAAATTAAGCACGTCGACGAGCTTCTTCCACTAAAGCACCGTGTTAACCGGTTTGTCATCTACAAGCGTTGATAAAACCAGGAGACTCGGCAGTCTGCAGGTCTGGTGCACGGGAGTTGTACGTTGACACAAGGACAAAATGGAAAAATATCAGCAATAACCCAAGAGAATAAACTTTTGCTACCTACAGTCATATCCTCACTGTGTGAAGTTAAATCAGATGAAATTTGTCTGGTTTTAGGTCAGTAAGAATAAACGATATTATTAGTAATGGATGTATTTGAAACCTATTCCTTGAACAGGTTAAAATCCTTCCTAGATAACGACATTTTAATCTGCTCAGTTCTGCCTAATCAGAGTTGTTTTTAGGGCCTCCTGTCACTTTAAATCCTTGTTAGCTGCTGCTGGCCACGCCCCCCCCCCCCCCAGCTTGAAAATGAAAAAAAGCAGATGTGCAATTTTACAACTGTACGCCTTGGAAAAGCAGAAGTGGGGCCTCCTGCACAATCAACAAGAATGCAGCAAGTGGTTTCTGAACAACAAAACACTTGTTTTTTTTTTTCCAGCAGCCATTGTACAGCACACAGAGCAGTAACACCAAAAGCTGCTCGAGCTCCACTTGGGTTGCTAGGTGCTGATTTGTGATTTTGGAGGCTTTTGAAATGGCTCGTTTTCCAAACAACAACAAAAACCCGATAACTTATTATTACCAACAAAGAGCCTGAGCAGTAAAAGTTCAAATGTGAAAACTGTGAATTTTTCCACTTTAACGCAAGAACTGACGTCATTCAAATAGATATATGACTGCCACAGATCTTTACGTCATAGTTAAATGTTTAGTTTTAGTAAGAACAATAAATACTAACGGTGCTTCATTCATTGTTACATTTGGAATGTAACTCTATAATATTGAGACGCTGCAAATGAATGTGGCTCCAAAACGCTTCATTTCCGCCACCAACTGAGGTACTAATTACTGGATAACTACAGTCAAACTGTCTTTACACTATCTGTACCTTAACTAGGGTTGTGGGTAGATGTTGGTGTATTTTCTTCTCTTTTTTTTTTTTTTTGGAGTAGGCTTTTCTTCTCGGAGAAACCTTTAAGTGCGGCACCTGCAGGAAAACATCTCAGTGATTCACACTCCTTGGATGTTTAAACTCCGCATTCAGAGCCTTAATGATTCATTACCGGCAAAACGCTGCAGCTGCAGGGAGCGTTGAGGAAAAAAAAAAAACCTCATCCTTTGTCTCATCGTTGAAGTTATGTTTAGAACAGGTCCTCCGGTCATGGAGGCAAGTTGTTGAGGAGTCGCGAACCTCCAGCTGTGAGGGAGCCGAGACTGGTTTTCACTGGGGGGCGGATGGGAAGGGTTGGGATACTCACAGCTGGTCCGATGAGGGTTAGGAAGACAGAGAATAGTTTGTGAAATAAACCATAGGGAAACTCACCTTTACGCCCGCATAACCTGCGGGAGCCGTTCTGACCCGGAACTGGCGTCACGAACTGGATTGCGTTCAGACCTTACACAGTGGAGGGGAGGCTGCGACAGGTTGGAGGGGGCGCGGGCGCCGTTCCGCACAATAAGATAAAGCCGAGCTTATTTATTTCGAATATAGCTAGAGGACACGCGACGCCGCGACGGAGGAAACGTCCCAGGAGAGCAGGGAGCTGTTCAGGTGGCACAGGAGTAGATGAGGCAACGGGTTGAACTTGAAAGGAGCTCGGGAGTTTCCGGCGCCCCCGGGCTCAGTTCGACTTTTACTCGGATGTGTGAGAGACCCGAACCGTGGAATCTGTCAAAAAGATGCTGCAGTGGATCATTTAGCAGAAAACGGCACATAAAACAAACTCCACATTAGTAGAATAATAATAATAATAATAATAATAATAATAATAATAATAATAATAATAATAATAATAATAATAATAATAATAATAATAAAGGGGGGACATAAATGCATGCCAGTGAAACTGTTTCTGCATAAGGACAGAGTAAAAAGCAAAAGTAAAATCGAATCAAAAGGTTCAACAACATTTTGGTTTGAAAGTTTAAACATTTCTGCAAAAAGGTTTATTTTTTAAACTCCTTTTAAAAATGCAGGATTTGTTATATTATGCATCTGAACTCATTTCTGCTGGAAGATTTGGTCTTGTGACTAAAACACATCAGTGAGCTGCTGTCTCATGTCTCCTCTGAAACAGATTAAATGGAAAACGCCTCTGCTTCAGACTCCACCTCTCCTTTAGCTTTGTTTGAGGAGAATTTGAGAATCCTCAATAATCATCTTCAGGGTTTTAAATTGAAACCTTGAGTTTTTTTTTCCTTGATCTAACAGTATCGACCTTAACCAGCCGCTTTGTAGGAAGACTGAGCGTGAGAGTCGCTTCCAAAATATCCCCATCGATTTTCCATTGCAAGTAGTTCTCAGATATTTTCCACTCAGAAACCCAGTTCAAGGCCACCTTAAAATAAATTGGGTTCTGGGAATCCAGAAACTTTTGTGTCCTCTCTCATTGGCTTGGTTCTTTTGCTGGAATGTAAAAGCCAAAAAATATTGACCTCCTTCCAATTCAATTCCAGTAAACGTGAGCGGAACAGACTATAAATGGGGAGGAGTTTGTTCTTTGTTAGAAATCGTTTGGTGAACTGGGCCATGCATGTATTTTCTGGCACTTACAGTTTCCTCTTCCAGATCACGCATGTTTACGTCTTGATAAACTACAAGTTACCTTCTAGAAACTTGTGATTTACTTTACAGAAATGCCACAGTGCATTTGGGATCTGTCCTGTATTTATGCTGTGATTTGTAACCAGGTCCTTGATTCTTATAAGATTGCTTTCTCTGGGTTTGAAGTTTTTATTTGTGTGAAATTACAAGTTGTATCCCTAAAATTCAGGCACTTTCTCAGAACTCTTTCTCAGGCTCTTTTAGTATATATAGTATATGGATACATATGTATCTATTAAAGAGAGTCATTTGTATAGTTGCGTAGATTTTCAATTCCTCTTGAAATTCGCACAATGAAAGTCAAAGTCATATCAGAATACCTGGACGAAATGTGCTTTAGTCGTATAAAAGGGTTTGAGTCGGTGAATAACTAATTCATAACGTGAAAATTGCTACAAACGCAAGACTAGTCCAGCACATTAACTGCAGACATGGAAAGGTTATAATAAAGTCTCCAGCTTGAATTTCACTTCATAAAATAAAGATTTATATGATGACTTAATCAACGGGAAGCAGGAGAAACGGTGTCTGAGAAGCTTGGACATCTAATAAACCGGTTTCCTGTGCAGAGAGATTATAAAAGCGCTTCTTGATGAGCCACAGTAAAATTTGCCTTTTGACAGATTTGTTTAGTAGAGATTATGATGGAGCTGCGACCGGACGGACTCCGCATCACGCTTGGAGAGGGGAGCCAACCCACATCTCTGAGTTTCCCCAACTTTTGATATGCGCAGCGTATCCCAGGTATCCATGGGGCCTGGGGGACCAGAGCTGCCCAAGAACAGCTGAAATCTGAGTACTTAAGATCGGCTCAAAAGACTCTTACATCTGCCTATTTTAATAGTTCAAACACCAGATATAAATTAATGTTCAATGATACACACAGTGGAACCGCAGAAGCTAGCTAACATTTACAGACTTCCTTATCACAGGGCGGATCAGCCAATCAGGGACAAGCAAAGTGAATGGCTCTTATGGACTGGCTGCTTTTGAAACACTGGCCAATAGCGCATCTAGTAGCATTTCGTCCAGGTATTTCACCTTCTCCTTTTTGGGCGAAGTTCTACAGAAAAATCTATTTTAATTATTGTCTTTTGATATATTGAATCATTTCCGGTGATGATAAATCGCGATTCCAATGGTTTTAGTGGACTAATTTGATCACGTTAAATCATCCATCCATGTAGGATTACAACTTTTTAGCATAGTTAGTTTAGATATCATGTTCTTAATAAAAGCTAATAAATAAAATCTCTGATTCACTAGTTATTTTTTTAGATTAAACGTGGAAAAGCTGAAAGAGAAGAAATATTTTTCACAGCCCTGTATCGCGTGAGCGTGAAATCTTGGCCCGTATTTTTATTATTTATTTTCCCCCTTTTTGCTTCTTCTTGTTCTTCCATCCGTCTGTGAGAGTGTCAGATCCTTAATGTGCATTTTAATGTTTAATGAATCGACTGAGCGAGAGTCTACTGAGCATAAAAGTGACTAGAAATGATTTAAACTGCGCTGAAGTTCATATCTGAGTCGGCCAGTTGGTGAAATGCACCAGAGAGAGCGAGAGAGAGAGAGAGAGAGATCTGTGGAGAGGCGAGGTCAAATATCTCCCAACTAATAATACATCTCACACACACATACACACACACACACCTATCAGTTCATACAGGATTTGTCTCCCCTCTGGCTCAATGACGTTGTGTGTTGACATTGTTTCCATGGTGAGGCCAATGGAGATAAGAGCGGTCGCCGCTGCAATTCTGCGCGCGCACACACACGCATTAACATTTACAGCTAACATTCTCTCAGCTCTTCCCTGCCCAATAAGAGGCTGCCGCCACTTCCACGATTAAAATAATTTAAAAAGAGAGACATTTTCTACACCTAGGAGGCCTTCCTCTGTCCTTCCGGTTCCTCCACGACGCTTTACACTCGTGGGTTCATTTACAAACATCAACAGCAGAGGCCCGGCGTGTGTAAACCCAAGAGGAGGGAGTGTTTATTGTGCTCAGTAACTCAAACGCGTCACGTCTGATGACACACAGGCAATTTTGCTGCTTGAGTTTAAGCAGAACTAAACCGGCTCGTTAGGGCCAAGTGGGAGCAAAAATTTAATGTTTTCCCATTTTTAGCTTCTTTCAAAAATTTTTTTTATCACATTCCCTGCCGTATACTCCGGTACCCCAAAATAAAGAGCAAACATTTAGCTATCAGAATATACTGAATTCGTATCTCTGTCTTCTAGATCTACATCTATAGAACTAGATAAAATCTCTAAAACTAAACTCCAGAATGAAGCAGGAAAACTTCATTCAACCTTCACATAATTGTTCACATTGTCTTATAATAACTTTTTATGCATGCATTTTTCTTTAAGATCATCTTCTCCTAAAACACAATTTCTGCGTTAGCTTGAAACTGAAGGACAGAAAGTGCATTAGAGTTGGCTATCTGGCTTTCATTTCCTGCTTAAGTCACTGATGAGTGTTCACGCGGCGACCTTTGACCCGCAGACCCCGATATGAGATCTTTTTGGAGCGCGCCAAGATGTGATTACTGGCGATTAGTTGCTCTGGGAATTGGTTGATGAAAACCAGACTGTAGACACACCGAGTTTTCACACACTCAAACGTCGCCTCATGTAGATAAAGTTTCCTTTTCAAACACGTTGAATAGAGGAGTCTAAAAATACATGGGTATCTGTGAAAACCTCCGTTTGAAACTCATTTTTATTAAGCTCTTGAGTCTTAACAAGTAAAACGAGATTCTTTTTGTCCTTTAAGTGTATTAAATCACATTATTTTCCATATTATGGGGATATATTTAAAAAATAATTAGAGCCAATTGCAGAAAATTGGGCCAGGTGTACTTTTTATATTTTCTACAAAGTTGATGGTATAAATAGCCAAAAAATGAGACAACTGTTGGGCCAGCAATCGTTTCTAGGAAAATAAAAAAGGAAACATTGCTGCTGGCGGCAACCAGAACACCGACAGTTTGGTTTTGTAAAGAGAGCAGCTAAAAACAGGGTGACTATTTTTCTTTTTTTATAAAAGCGCAACTTTAACAGCAGCACCAAAACCATCAATGAATAAGTAGACATTGAGTGTCTATGGAGCAAAACAACAACAAAAAAAAAAGAATAAAGGTTAAAATAATCCATAAATTATCAGCAGTAGGTCGAAAGAGTTCCACAAAAAAATACAAATCAAAAATGAAAAAAAAAAAAGTCAGAAATGAAACCAACAAAAACATGTTTCAGCAGAACTCACACCGACGGCTTCAGACGACGGAAAGGTGAAGAAATTGAGCGTTTTTCCAGACGATTGGCACAAACACCTCGACTCCAGTTAGTTATTAATTTCCCCCACCATCTGAGATGCTAACAGCGTGTTAAGAGGTTTTACAGGCAGCAGTGTGTGTTTGTGTGTTGCAGTGTGGAGATGCTGTTAACATCAGCGCCGATTACAATGAAAACCAGAAGACGCGTCGCCTGTGGTGGGCTCTGGGGAAAACGGGCTGCTTACTCGCTTCCATGTGCTGCTAAATTTTTCAATTTTTTCCTTGTGTTTTTTTTTTTTGTATGTGGAGCATCCCTCCAGATGAAGCAGAAGTGACGGGCGGGAGGTGGTGGTGGTGGGGAAACACCTCCCAAATCGGCGGCGAAAAACGGAGATCTCTGTTCCGTGACGGTTGCTTATTCTAATCGCGTTGGTCTCGGATTCAATTAAAGCAGATAACGCGTTCGGCTGTGACAAGGCCGCATTAACAAATGGCCCACGAACACGCACATGCAGGGACAGGAAAGTGGGTCAAACGGACCCTGAGAGAGAACAAGTGCATGTTAGAAAAAGCCAGCAGCCAATCAAAAGTGGATCTTTCATCCCTGTTAGCTCAACATGGGCTGAAGATGAGAAGGGGTGGGTGAAAAAAAAGAAAAAAAAGAGGTGGATGGAGAGATTGTTAAAGAGGTGCAAAAATTAAAAGCTAGGAAGCTCATCTGCATTTAAATCAATGGGGAGTTAGAAGCTGCAGAGATGAATTGATAAAAAAAGAGGCGTGGGTGTTCAAAATAGTGGCGTAGTCCAATCACTGAAAGAACAGGTAGCAAACATTGCACATGCTGGTTGTGGTCCATTCTGCTCTGAAAGTTTGAGTGAAACTGGTCCTTCCAGCTGATGTCCAGAACCCAAAGAGCATAGAGAAAGTGTGTATTCTACTTTTTTTATTTTTTTATTTTTTTTTTTAGTAACACCAATTGCCGCATGTTAAGCAGCTGCTTAGGACCTCCATACCACCAGGAGGCCCCCAAGAGCAGGAAAAAAACTCAAAGATTCTGAAAAAAAAATCTCTCCTTATATATGTAAATAAATATTTACTATAAATCTATGATTTATTTATTTTAAAAAAAGCATCCAATAATACAAACTAAGTGCCATTGCGTTGGTGGAAACACAATTTCTAACTATTTTATATTAGTTGCTGCTCAAATACAATGGAGAAATAGAAAATATTAAACTTGTTAAATTCAGCATTTATCAGCTGTTGCTTTGAGATGGTTACAAATAATGTGGCACACTTAAGTAGCACTCTGAATTTCAAAATCCAAATCATATTTTTAGTTTGCTACAAAAATGAGTAGCCATCATAACAGCGGTGCGATGTAAGCTAATTACAAATGACGCTAATGGTAGTAGGTGTGTAACACACTTAAGAGTAATATTGGAATGAAGAAGAGTCTGGTGTTCATCTGTATTGACCACACATTTACAGAGAGAGAGAGAGAGAGAGAGAGAGAGAGAAAAGAACTGGCTACATTAGAAACGAAGAGGCAACCAGGAGTGGATCTCCAACCAAAGCAAACCCAGTTACTCAAATCGGATGGAAAACGACTCCCATGGAAACCCAGAAACAACTTCTAAGTAAACTTTCATCCGGTGCCAGCACAGCAAAGGAATGTGTAAACATTTGCCCTCTGTCTTTTTTTTTTTTTTTAAGCAAACCCCAGTGCAGACTGCCAGTGGATACGAACCGCACAGATCTGTTAAAACGACAAGTCCTTGTGATGTTGAAGACAAGACGCTGATCCATCCACAAACAAAATAGATAAGGAATGCTGCCAAAACATCTGGAATGTTAAATCTACGTATTAAATCTCTAACGCTTCTTCAAAAAAAACTTTAAAGACAAATTTAGGGATTAAGACAACCGGTGGCAACACAGAAAACATCCAGTCCTGCAAAATTGTAGTAAAACTGACCTGAATCAGAGAGTCGAGTCTGATTTAATGCCACCAAAAGGAAAAAGAAAAATAAGTATTTTTCTTTTATGACATCTATGTAAACATC
This sequence comes from Gambusia affinis, assembly GCF_019740435.1. NCBI lineage: Eukaryota > Metazoa > Chordata > Actinopteri > Cyprinodontiformes > Poeciliidae > Gambusia > Gambusia affinis. The sequence continues at coordinate 9,006,985 of NC_057891.1, read as the reverse complement.
TGATGTTAACTGTACATTTTAAAAAGCAGAGACAAGAAAAAGCATCAAGAAGAGTACATATCACAAATCTATTTATTAAAAAAAATCATCATGATTTATTATATTAACTGCTATAAAAACAAACCAAAAAAAGACAATATGGAAGCCTTCCTGGGACAAGATCAGTGGTGTGCATCAATGCTACTTCCCGTGGTGTAAAATTGGGAACATTTGGCACAAAGCATCATTATTATTATTAGTATTATTATTATTAGTATTATTTTTATACAGCCGCTTACCGAGGATCGCAAAACGGATCCTGAAAACCCCAGACAGCAGAAAGAAGCACACACACCTTCCTGGAAAGAAGAGTCACCATCAGTCAGGCCAAAACACAAACTGTGTCCCAGCATTCCTCCCAACTTTCATTCCCAAGCGGAGGACGTGTTAGGAACTGATTATCCCGGCTCCGTTTGGTTTTCCCAAAATCAACGTTCTAAGTTTTGGATCTGGGTCAAATTCGGCCCCACAAACGACAACGTTTGACAGAATATTCTTACAGAGTTGTGGTTGGAATAATCCTTCTGGACTTGCCGCCTCAGAAGAACAACAAAAAAAAGTTACAGGTGAATAAAGTAATCATCTCCTCATCCTGGAGTGTTGTAGCTCTGACTGAGAGTGCATCGTTCTCTGAGCTGTAACCTGATTATTGCTCTTAAATATTTGATTAAAATTCACTTTAAAAACATCTCTTTACACACTAACAGTTTCCTCTTAGTCCAGGAAGAGGCTGGTTGCCTCCTGGTGGGTCTGGACTGAAACTCTTGTCACTTTATGTTGTTGGTGGAGCTGTGAGTGTGTGTTCACACACACCACTCAACATGATGTCAACCCCACAAGTTCATTCAACTGCTAATGGAAAAAAACAAAAAACAAAACAGGTTTTGTTGCATAAACTGACTCAAAACACTTGTGAATACATTTTTGCGCCCGAGACTAAGCTAACTTCTCAATTTATTACTTTATTAAAAGTTGAAATTTGCTGCCTAATTCTGTCATTAAGTCAATTTCTTTATACGGTTTACTTCCAGTGCCAATTTGTATTTCGACAGACTTATAAAATTAACAGTAATATGTTATATTTGGTTGTTTCTCCAAGTAAAAACAACCTAATTAGTCTTAAGCTATTACATTAGATATTTAGCTATAATTCAGCGTGATTTGCTTTCCTTACAAATTATTGTCAGGGTTTATGGATGTTCAGCACAAACTTACACCAAGTCCACGTCAGAAATGATCAATTTAACAATTTAACATTTCTTAGGTTTTATACTACATGAATAATATTTTGAAATTATGCCAAATTTTATGATTCCTCTTTTAAAATTTTTATCTGAAAGAAAATCTGCAACATAAATATCAATTATACAGCCAGCTTGGTATAGAGCAAATCATGAGAAGAAGCTAAACATATTAAATAATTTAAGGAAATATTAGAGGTTACATTTTCCAAATGTTTTCTGGTTACCATGTCAACTAACAACCATCAGTAAAGAATTTAACAAAACTGAATATGTATGCGTTTTTGGACAGATTAAAGCAGAATATAGCATAGCCTTACACATCCTAGCTTGACGCAGGCTATGGCCTAGCTTGACACAGGTTATGGCCTAGCTTGACGCAGGTTATGGCCTAGCTTGACGCAGGTTATGGCCTAGCTTGAAGCAGGTTATAGCCTAGCTTGGAGCAGGTTATGGCCTAGCTTGAAGCAGGTTATAGCCTAGCTTGAAGCAGGTTATAGCCTAGCTTGAAGCAGGTTATGGTCTAGCTTGAAGTGGGAAACAACCAATCCTGATACACAGCATGAAGTTGTATCTGTCCTTCAACGCTGCAGAAAACCCCCCCAACTCTTTTAAGAGGCCTTTGAATTTGGATGGAGTTGTGACATAATCAACCTTCAAATGTAGCCCCTGAATTTTGACAGACCCACAGGCAACAGCTTGAAGTAAATTGAAGCCTCGCTTAAACAGGGATTAAACCTAGTTTGAGTTTAACCATAGACCATCTTAAAAGTTGCATAAAATCCAGCTTGAAGTGGGATAGAACCTAGCATAATTTAATTAGGCTAACTACTAGTTGAGGTAAAAAGTTATAGTTTTGGAAAGCAAAACTTTCACAGCTTCACATATGTTACAAAAATTATAAAAATTGGGGTTCATATAGTGGCCAAAAGCTGTTTTATAGTCATTTAACAAAAGTAGGTTGTCCATATGATTTCTGTTAGCAAGCAGATTTAGCCGTCTCTCTGCTTTTCGTCTTTATGCTAAACAAATCCAAGCTAAGCACATTTAAAAAAACTATTTAAAAACAAATTAAAACATGTGAGGCTCATGGACATGCAAAATTACAAACTATGATTAATGCAAATAATAAAGAAAAAAAGCAACTGAGTTTCTTGTGTCATAATGAATTAGCATCATGTGCTCACGTTGGCTAGCATTTTCAGCAGCCAGTTTTTAAAATCCGAAAGCAGCAGGCTTTTAGTGAGGAAGGAGAAAAGATTTATGTCGCCCATGACAAACATCATACTGTTACTAAACAGTACATGCAACCCTTTGTCGCACAGCACTCACACACTGTACAAAACACACACAAGACTCAGGCAAAAATAACATCTGGATACATTTCTGAATACTTATAAAAGAGGAGTGTTTTCCTCCGCCGCCAGTAGCGACTGTTCAAGTGTCGGTCCGGTAATCTGAACTAAGCACACTCCACAAATATTGGCACTGTGTACAGTATATCTCACACACAAACACACCGACTGCATATCTTTTTGTAAAGCTTAAAAATGTCTCTTTAATGTCACTTTAAAATCTCTCAATTTTCAAAAGATAACAAAAAAAAAGGAAAAAGAGAAAAGTCCTGACAATAAAGTTAGTTATTTTCCTTTTTTTGTTAAAATAGGATCACTCTGGGATGGTATAGTGCAACGCCTCTCATTTGGAAACATGTTTTTATATTTACTCCACAAACTCCTTTATGGCAGAAGGACGGCTCAGGCTTCAAAACGAAAAAACCCCCAAAAAAACAAAATCAGATAAATCCAGGTACGATTAATCCAGCTTCGGAGTTTTTCGTGGTTCATCCGCTATTAAAAAAAAAAAAAAGGTTGTACTTTGCGATGAGCCTTGGCATATGGAAAAAAAGCAGTGAAAAAGAAAGTAATCCAGCCTGAGCGCTTCTTCTTCTTTTCTTGTTATTCCTAGTGGTTAGAGAGAGCAGCAGATCTGTGTAGAGGTCCTCTAGTCCCAGCGGGAAAGTGACATCTCAGAAGCTCCGGCTTTCTCAGAGTTTCTCAAAGCGGATAGAAATCCTATCGGGAAAACAAAACGTATTCAAAAAAACGAAGCAGGAGTCTGAAAGGCTATTTCTCCATCGAGCGAGCGTGAAAAATCCCCTGCGCCTCCACTGCAGAGCGGAGAAGTTCCCCCTCCCCAAAAAGCACCTTTATTAGATTTAATTTTATTTCAAAAATATAAGCACTGTGATCGGTCGGCCAGGCTCCCGAAACGACGGGCTCATTCCCAGCGCCCGTCGGCGGCAAACAGGTGGGTGTCCCAGAAGTCGTCGACGGGAGTGTGTCTGTTTTGCGCGTGGTGGTGCTTCTTGTGGGCGCTGCAGTGCGCGGGCGCAGGGGAAAGTGTTTGTCAGTCCATCTCGAGGTCCATCAGCTTGCTGCGCGAGCGGGGAGTGTGCGCCGTGTTGCGGCAGCAGCAGCGGGCGCAAATCAGGCCCAGGAGCAGAGAGAAGACGCCCACACCTGAAGACAAAAATGGAAATATTATTTACAAACTAAAATATTATCGTAGATCTTAATTGTATTATTTCCAGAAGGTGTGCAGCACTTTTGGATTTAACTGATGTGAAAGACAAAGGAAAAAAACCAAACCAAGAAAATAAATATCAATGAATGGCTTTGTTATTTAGTTGCAGGATTACCCAGAGAGGCTGATGCACCGTATAGGAGAGGTAGCTTTAAGGAGTCCCATACTGCAGAAAAAGAGAGAGAACAATTGGTTATGACAAAAGATTATTTTGTAAGTCTGGGTGACTTTTTTTCTAACATTTCTTCACCTGCAAATTTGACGGAGAGGAAGACTTTGCCAGAGGTATAGTCTTTATCCTGAGTCCAAAGTCCTGATGAGGCCGACTTGTACCACGGCGTCACCATGCAGTGGTACTCACCGCTGTCACTGGAGAGCACAGAAGACTCCGTTAAACACCACAGCTGAGAGTCGAGGCTTGATAATCACCACAAAGTGGAAATACTGGAGCCAGATAAAAGGGGAAGGAGGGACTCTCACCTGTCCTGAGTGCCGAAAATGTTGAGCACGTAGGTGTTGGCGTCCTTGCGCTCTATGGAGACGTCGCTGGACGAGTTGCGGTTGGGCTTGGTCGCGACGCCGAAGCGGTCCACGCTGACCACCGGACTCGTGGTCTGTTCGCCGCGCAGCCGGGTGAAAAACCACCTGACCTCGTACGCCAGCTCCTCTGCGGGGAGACGCAGGAGACAAAAGCAGTCAGCGACGAGACGAGCCGCTCCGATATTCAGTTCCTGTTGTTCAAACATCTCCAGCCATAAGAACAGACTGAATGTTGAAGCTGAATTCTAAAATGATTCTTATTTCTTTTGAACAAATTGTCAGGAAAAGTGACAGAAGATCCAAACAGAAGGTTTGGAGATGAAAGCCACCCACAAATACTTCTAAAAACTAAATTTAATCGCTAAATATACTTTAATATGCTACAATAACTACATCGGAAACCATTTCGGTGCAACCACAAAAACTAACATCTATGTTCTTTGTTATTTCAGTTATTTAGGGCTCAGCCAATCAGGAAAAAGGAAAATGGTTGGCGCGCCTGGATTGGTTGCTGCGCAAATGTCGGCCAATAGCGCGTCAAGTAGGATTGTGCCTTTGTATTTTGGTTTCCCAAGCTCCATTTTTATAATATATTAGATATTCTCTACAAAAAAAAATCCAAAGATCCTTAAATATTTGTATTTTCTATATAAATTTAAGTATATTTTTGGGAATGCAAAACTTCTTCAGATAAGATAAAGAAGTTTTGCAGGACTGAACACATGCAGCTCAATCAAAAGTGTTTTTTCAGTCTAGTTGTTCAGCATTTATGTCAAATTAAAGGTGGAACAGTCCTTCACATGCATCTTTTTAACAATTTTATTTATTCTCCTTCATTTTCCAGCATCGTAAACAACCCCATGTGACTTAAACATTTGCAGAAAGATCTTCTACTCCTCTCTCTGTCTCATGGAAGCAGCTCTGAGTTGCTGCATTTTCCCTCAAATGACCATGTTAACCAGCTGTTCCTTTCACTACACAGAAGACAGAGATGGATGAGCTTCACAAAGACAGTGACAGCCATGACAAGACAGAGAGAGAGAATAATAATTTATATATATATATATATATTTTAAAAAAAAGAGACACGAGCTTGAAAGAATTCGTCATATTAGGTGCAGTCTTTGGAAAGCGGGTGCGAGTGAGCTCATCATTTCCAAGAGCCAGAGGTAGGAAGGGAAACGGAGAGCACGAGATAGACGGGAGCCCAAACTACTCATTAGTCTGTCAGGGAGAGAGGGACTATTAGCACAGCGCCTCCTACATACACACATACAGAATAAAAACCCCACGGAGCCTGAGTCATCCTCTGTCATTGGGGTGACAAATAGGCAAAACCGAGAGAGAGAGAGAAATAATAAAAAGGAACATTTACCAACAACAATCCAAGAAAAACAGACAAAAAAACCCCCCCAACAAAACGATAATGAAAAACAATTACGAAAGACGACAGAGATGAAGAAACGAGGGGGAGGAAGAACGACGGAAGAACGGACCGAATGTAATGAAGAGAGAGACGGAGGAGAGCAGGGGACTCACCCAGAGCAGAATAATAAATCACATCGCAATTTCTTTTCTTTTTTCCCCCTTCCTCTCTCCTCCATAATGGTTTTAATATTCAAGAGCGACATCATTAAAAATCAGGAGTAGCAGCAGCTGCAATAACCGCCGATTTGTCTCCGCGTCTGGCAGCGGACCCCGGGAGCGAAGGGTCTCCCAGCAAGACCGCACTTCATCCAGGAGGACGGGGAAAAAAAAGAAAAGTACCTTCAATACCTAGAAATGGAACTACAGCATTTTGGAAAAAGAAATATATATATTGTGCCATTCAGAAAAGCTCATTTAAAGTTGTGAAAAGTTCAAACACCATTAGGAGTTAATCTACTCAGACAGGAAATGTTCCGTAATCTGCCGATCGTCTGGGTGACGACCTCCGGATAGGAAAAGGTCACACGGGATTAGCATCTTCAGTCTGATAGGAAGCGAGTGGAAATGGTGGGGAAAAAAGGAAGTGGGAACTCGATGCAAAGTCAGATCGGAGGAGAGAGGATGCAGGAGGGCACGGCAGATGGATGACAGCAGGAGGCCCAATCCGAACCGAAGGCGGGTCAAATCGACCCACAGGACGACGGGTGGGTCACCAGGAAACCGTCTGACGGAGAAAACCTAAACTTCTTTTTGTTAAAAGTCAGGAAAAACTTTTAAAAAAAAAGTTCAGGTTCTGTTTTAAGATTAAATGAAAATGAGTTGGAGTTCTGGGAATTTGCAGGAAAACTGGGAAGAATTTGTCTTTATTAAATATGAACAGTGTTCTACTAACGTGACCCCAACCTGAAAAATTAAAAAATTTGTAAAAATCGGACATGTTGCAATTTTTCCCAAACTATACACTCCAGAATAAAAAACAAAACGTCACCACAAATTTTAAGACTGGATGAAACGATGGACAGACGGGTGAACGGAAAAATAAACATAAAAAAAAAAAAAAAAAAAAAAAATGGCTTTGGTTCTAGTTAGAGTTGAAGGTCTAAACTTTCTGTCCGACTGAAACTAAAGGAGACGCTAGAATATTTTCCTTAAACAAAATATCAAACTGAAACGTCATATTGCAGCTCCTGCATGAGGAGCCCAACAGAAACTTAGCAGAAGTTGTTAATGCCGGACTAATTCGCTGGTTACAGTGATGGAAGCGCTGATGGAGATACGTTGGGACAGCGCGGGGAGGAGGGCAGAGTTTTCCTCCTCAGAGGCCAGTAGCCGAGCGCTCCGTCCAACCAAAGAGGAGAAAACAGGAAGCGACACTAAGAGGGAAGGTGAAGGAGGTCAACTGACCAACACACACACACACACATACGAAACCCTCCAGACTCGCTGACCAGAGCGAATGAAGAGCTCTCACACCATCAAGTTCCTCAAAGCTACACTTGAAGAAGACAGTTATATAAAAATGTAGCGACCTACTTTATGAAACAATGGAGGCAACGGCGCTTTATGCAAACTTCATCTTTTGTTCTAATAATCAGCGACTGAAGTTTAACGCTTTAGGTATGAATCCAACTGGTAAGTCGTATTTTATGGAGGTTTTTACAAAAAAAAAAAATACAAAAAAAATCTGTTGGGAAATTCTAGTTTGGATTGAAATTAGAGAATACACAGTCGTTGACATGTAACTGGATTATTTTTATGTTTTAAGGAGAATCCGTCCAGGTTTACCAACCAAAGTGGGCAGAGAGCTTAATGGTTGATGAACCTTAAAGAGTTCTGCCAAAAGAAAAGTTAGATTCTGGTTTTCAAGGTTCAAGAAAACTTGAACTTTAACAAGATCTTTTGCTTCCCCTTTAGGTCCCACAAACGTTTGCCGGTCAGTTTTCAGCTCTCCATCATCTCTGCCGGTTTCTATGGGAAATAATGGCCACACTTTCTCCTAATTGCATCATTTAGCTGCTCAGATAAGAGCAGGAAGTGTTTTCCTTATACTAACGAGGTTAGTTTCCCACTTTAGCCCCCCAACGATCAAAGACACGTTTTGCATAATTCCTCAGGACTGACGTGTGAACTCCAGTTGCTCGTGTCGGTGACGACGCCGACGTTCAGGCTATTATTAGCAAGCCGCTGCCTTCTCGCCGAGTCCGCCCGTAACTTTCTTTGTTCTTGCCGGCGAAGCGAGCCGAGAGTGAGGGGAGGGGATTGAGAAGAGCTTACAGTGACAAGGGGCGGAGGGGGGGAGATTATTTGATTTTAATACGCAGCCATAAATCAACAGCGAACGCAACATCTCGGAGCAAAATGCAGCACGGAGACCTGAAATTATTGGTATGTGCTTTTGCACAAACGTTCAAGCTTTTGCGACTTCAGCAGCCGTGTACTTGGGAGTTTTGCAACAGGAATCCAGCCGTATCAAGTAATAGCTGCTCCGCAGTCTGACATGCTACATGTCAACATAAAAAGGCGGTCGCATGCGCAGAAAAAAAAAAAAAAAAGAACGCTTGCCGGATCGTCAAACAGTATTTGAACATCTCCCTGAAGCTCTCATCACAAAACTGCCTCCGTCACCTTTCATGTGAGCAACTCGGTGCAACATAGATAAAAAAAAAAGGGGGGGGTTGAAAGATTTGGTCCACAAGCTGTGATCTTTCCCCTCATGACGAGATTGGCGAGAAAACAAACCGAGACGCGGCTCCGGACCGCTCTGGCTTTCTCGCGCCGCCTGTGTAATCTCCGAGGGCTTTGAGCGTAGGTTTAGGATTTGTTGAAACGGCCCCAGAGTTCCAGCTCGAGTTTAACTGGAGCAGCAGCTTCATTAAGCAGGGAGAAAAGGGAAGGGAAGGGAGGGGTGGGTGCTCTCCACAGTGAGTCTCTAATAGAAAAACCTGGCTAATAAAACTAAAATGGCCGTCGGTGTAAATGAAGACAGTCTGATTGGATTTCTTTGGATTAATCCCTCGAGGAGGGTCCGAGGAGTTGAAAACTGCCTGACACACCAGCACAAAAGAACGTCAATTACGACTACTGCTTCTAATGAACACAAGAGTATGGGTGCGCGGGTGTGTGTGTGTGTGTGTGTGTGTGTGTGCGTGTGTGTTCTCCGCTCCATAAAGCAGGACAGTGCTGGAAGAGTAGAATACTAAACACTATAAAAACACCATTTAGCTGCAGAGAAACAAAGCCTCTGGGAAAGTGAGTTTCCCTCGTTACTCTCAGCATCCTTAATGAGAAGCACCAGCAAAACCAAGGCAGGCTGCGCTTCATATTTTGGGATATTTTGCATCCGCCAGCCCTTTTAACAAAACGCTTCGCGAGGCAAAGACCTACGTCTTTCAGATTCCTCCCCCCACGAAATGCTGACGAGCGTTTGAAAAATGTGACTTTCGAATTGTTTCCTCTTCAAATGGTCTCATTAGCTGGTTAAGGGTTTCATTATTCCATTTATTCAGGACAGAAACGAGTAATAAAGGAAAAGATATCATGTCTACAAAGGTTTTAAATATGCCATTTAGATAATACGAAAGAAAATAAATGACTTAAACACAGATCTGTGAACAGGTGATTGGCCCCTACCAAATTATGAAGATGTTTCAAATCATTTCATGAATTTAAGTGTCAAACATGTATAGAAATGACAAGCTGTGTGAAAAGTTAAAGCTGGTTTTTAAAATCAGTTTTCAGTGGTTTTGGCCTTTGACCTCCAATTTTGCCCACTTTCCCCTCTTCACTTTTGAATCATGAACTTCGACCCTAACAGAGATGAATACTTTGTTTCAAACTCAAAAGACTTTTAAGTCGCTTCGTCTCAAAGTTTTACATTCGGGATTTTGAAATGACGAACGATACGACAAGACAAAATGTGTTGCGTTTTTGTAAGAATCGTCTCTTTGAGGCGATGGATCGTCCTCACGTATTTCCACAACAATTCTCCATAAACAGGTGAGCTTCAATACTCCTGTCTGCTGCCACAACGGGTCACCTTTCTTCTTTGAACGCTTCGTTTAAAGACCACCGTCTTCCCCTTCCCTTCCCAAACCGGCCTTTTAAATGAACGAGCCGCGTCGTCGTGTCCCACTTCTGTTTAACTCAAACGGCTAATGGAGTGAAAATGATTGTGGTGCTTTGCCTCCCTCCCCCCCCCCCCCGACGCTAACGGCTCTGCGTTTTCAATTTGCGCTTCATTGTCACCACTCGTCTCTTCTCGCTCTCGGTTTGCAGCTTTTATACCCTTCATCTGCGTTCCTCTTTAAGGCCGGCTGCTGGCAGACATTTTTTTTTTTTTTTGTGTGTGTGTGTGTGTGTGTCTGTTTTTTTGGTTTTCTTCTCTGAAAACATTTGACGTTTGCCGTCTTTCGCTTTTACTAAAACAAACAGAGATCTTCAAAGAATCCATGACGACCAAATGATTTTTGAATACTAAATTACTGCTGGAGTAATGGCTTCTTCTGAGTCTTGACTTGATTTTTTCAAGCGCTTTTAATTAACCAATCAGAGCCCAACAAAGCCATGACATCACTGACTTTCCAAATTGCAATCTTACTTTACATGCATTCCTAAAACAGATGAAGTTTAGGCTAATCTCCAACTATATTATGTAATCATCAATAGCAATGAGCAACAAAACAATTTTTCCAACTCAATCACTTTATCATCCCTCATGTTTGACTTCTGAGGCAAAATGAACGCGACGTAAATTAAATTAATCTGACCACGTTCCATAAAATGAAAGGCAAAAATTTACTTTTTAATTTGAATCTCTTTTCTCACTTGTGGCCTTCAAACTAGATTAAATGAGTCCAAACTGCATGAGAGTTGAGAAGTCCTGCACATAAAAATGGAAATTTGAGCTTTTGATCAACTTTAAAATGCTTATTTTATTTAGTCATTTATAAATGTCGATGGTTTAACGCTAAAGTTTTTGAAAATTGCTACAGTTTAAGCAGACTGACGCCAATCCAAGTGAATTAAACGGCATCTTCACAGATAAAATGCAAATTTTAATTTCAATTTAAGTGTCATTAAACAAGTAATACGTACCCAAAAGTAAAAATAAATGAAAGCTAACTTAATTTTTTAAAAAATGGTCTAAATCAAAGCTTGCTTGACGACGTGTTAACGTTTCTAGAAAGCATTTTCATTCTCAACTATTTAACAGTAAAAAGTTGGTTTGAATCATCCAACGGTAGCGTAGAATAAAATGCTTTTCTATGATTATTATGTTGCAAATGCGTTTAATTAACTGAGAGAATTCTCACCATCTTTTGAAGAGTGCTTCCAAAGTTTCTTTAAACCGTCTTAATAAAGATTTGTTGACAAAACCTGTATTAACGGCCCATCAGGACGCTCTTGCTCCGATCAAAGCGTACCGGTGGCCTTCACGGCAGAGTGTGAGCAAATATTAAACCGACAAAGTGTAACGTGAGCTGACAGTTCCTGAATTAATTCAGGTCATGTTTTTGATCCCCAGCTGTTCTTGGTTCAGTGGGATCCGCTAATGGAGTGAGAATCATTTTTTCCGCCATCCGTTCTCACCACTTCAGCCCTCTCTTCCCTCACCACTTCAGATCCACTCCTCTCCCCCCGTTTGGAAACCGTTCTCCAGCCTCTCTGCAGCCCCCGCCTCCTCTTTTCACTCCCTTTCACCCTCATTCCCTTTAATGCTCCCAACTTGGTCCCTCTCCTTTCCCCCAACTTACCCCAACCTTCTCTCCAACTCGCAATCTATTCTTCCTCTACCTCGTTCTGTCTCCCCGGCCGGCTAACGGAGCGTGAGATTGGCTAATTAACGGCTGCCTGGCGGCCTTGCAAAGAAAGCTGGGTAATTTGGAGAGACTGAATGTGGAGCTGAGAGAGGAGGCACCGGTGTATCTATTGCATCGCGTCGACCTTCAACTTTTTAGGTTTTTCACTCGCTCATCTCTATATTTGCTTATTTAGGGTCACAAATTTAATAAGAAAGTCGGCGTGGAGTCAAAGTTGGTGGTTAATTCAACCAGAAAACAGCAGAAAAACTAATTTTTTCAGATCATTATTGATTTTGCAACGTAAGAGATTTCTAAAACGGGCGAAACAGAACTTCAACTACATTTTAACTGTAGTTGGGAAGAAAAAGTGTTCAGATCAAAATCTAGATACTTTTTTTTATTTTTCCTTCTGGAACTGGGATACAAGTGCGTTTAAAAATAAGTAATAAATAAAGAACAAACAATACTTCCACTGTTTCACATTAAAATGGCTTGACGGGAGACTTTTGGCAGACGCACACAGAGCGTTGGATGCTGAGCCAACGTGGCTGATTTCTAGATTTCACCAGCCGCTCTCTCCAAACCTACTCCCCTCTGTTTCTGGGAAGAGTACCTGCAGGTTTTCAGCCCGCTTCGACTTGTCCGCACGACCGTCTGCACATTTTATGCTCTTATACAAATGGAAAAAAAAAAGAAAAGAAAAGGTCTCGTTTTCGAGTCCGACTACGAGGCGACGGCGACGCTTGATCGCGGCGGCAGCTTTCTTTGTAGGCAAAGAGAAAACAACATTCAGTCCGTGTCTGAGACCCAGCAAGCAACAAAGCTTTATTTTTGTTTTTTTATTTCCCCCCCAGGAGGAACAGGGTGGTATACTGTTATTTTTACAAAAGAATTTCAGAGTGAGGGAAAAGAGAGAGAGGAGAAAAAACAAAACTGTCACAGAGTCAGAGACAGTGCTTCAAAACGCAGAACCCCCCCATCTCTAATGGTGATGTCATCCATTCCCCCCCTCCTTTTCCAACTACTGATTTCAAGTGTGCAGCGTTTGACAGGCTTCTGAACTGCAATAACATGCCATTCATTCCAGTCTGTAATGAACGGCGGGTCGGCGTGTGGCTGCACGCTGAGAAACTCGAAGGAAAAAACAAGCAGAAGGAAGAAACATAGCGGCTTTCTGTTTATATACGCCATTAAGGACGTTTGTCCCACTTAAAGGTTGTGGATCATCATAAAAAAAAGAAAAAGAAAAAAAGCTGACAACCAGAGTCAACATGAGGTAGTAAAGTGAAGATTTGACTTTTTTTTAAAAGGCATCCAAGTTGTTCAAAGAAAGAGAATAGGATAAGTTATTAATAACCGATTAATAATCGTTTAATCCAAAAAATAATCACCAGATCGGCGCTACTGAGCGATGTCGGAAAGTTTTGTTTTCTTTAGCAGCAGATGCAAACTTTGTTATAAACAATCAAGAAATATTGTTGCATTCTAGGCAATGAAATGTTTATTTTCTCTTCTTACAAAGGAATTGATTTGTTTATTTGCACCTAAAAGTGCTTAAGTAAAAAAAAAAAAATAAAAAATAAAAAATAAAATAAAAAAGATGGAAGAGAAAAAAAAATTATAAAAAAAATTACTCTGTGGACTTTCTGCACATATAACTGGAAAACGCATAATAAATCAAATAATTGAAAAAGCAGCTTTTTGTATTTACAGAGGCCACTTTGTTGGTTATTAGCATTTTTTTTAAGTCTCTAAATAAAAGCAAATCAGCACAAAGGTGAGCTGTAATCTCCAAACAAGGAGATGAACGAATATCCAACCCTCAGTTAGTGAGCAGCTCTGACACATTTGTCCACATTTCGCTCTGTGTGGAGACTCTTCCAGACAGAAGGCCGTGGAGGCATTGAACGCAAGTAAAAGCCAAAGCTAATAATCATGTCTGACCTTCTTTCAGGCACCCACACAACACAGGATTCAAGAAAAGCACCAGCTGCCGTGTGGGGGCTTCTTTCTGTGGAGGTGCTAAGAGGAAATTAACAAGTTTTAAGTCTAAAAAGGCTCTCAGAGGGATTTACACCTGAATTATAAACTGGAGGCTTAGAAAAAAAAAAAAAAAAAGGTGATGTCTCCTAGGATGGTTCAGAACAACATTTTCTATAATAGAACGCTGGAGAATTTACATCTAAGGCAATTTTTTTTAAAAACAGTTTAATCGTGTTTCTATAGTCTACCACTGAAATCAGCTTCAGCCGTTATTTAGTCCTTGACTCAAGTTTGACGACGAAGGTCCCAAAGAGATGGGATGCTGCCACTGAAAAGGGAAATACAAGAAAGCTAAATTTGTTGAGGTAAAACTGAAATTATGCAACAGGAGTTACAGTTTCAGACTTGAATTGAACTGCTGAAGACCCACCACTGGAAACCTCTCCACCTATTTTGAGCCAATCTCTAATAAACGAGATAAATATTAATAAGTCTTAAACCAGCTTCATGTTTCGGACCAACTTTTTCTGAATTCTTCCGAGGAATATATTTCTTCTCGTCAACCAGAGGCTGAGTTGTGTTGACATCCAGAGAGGATACGGAAGATCGTTTTGCCCAGAACGAGATTGGAAAACTCTTTGTGTTATTTTTGTTTTTCTAAGAGAAAGAAGAAGATAATGAATAGATAATGAATGAACAGATACAGGGACGCAACCATTAGGCTGTGGGACAGGGGATAATATCTGGAAATTCAAATATTTTCCATTCTCCATGTTCTTTTAATAAAAAAGAAAGTGTATGACGCTGCATGATGAATACAATGGTGTAAAGTCTTAACTTCTTTGGAGCACTTGGGCACAACAACTGCTTTTATTTTCCCAAATATTGCTCCTCTACGGCACCTGCACAGTAAATATGAAGAAAGGAAGGAGAAGTGGTTGGTAATGCGATTAGCTTTGAACACATACAAGGCTCTGAAAGTTCAACTAAATGTCTAACAATAAGAAAAATAGGTAAATCTCAGAACCTAATGCTGTCAAGTTAAGCTTCAGAGTAAAGTAAAGGAGAATCTCAAGAGGCAGGAGCTTCAAATCCAACCAATCCAGCAGGTTAAGGACATTTCAGTCATTCTGAAATCTTGTAATTACTCTAAGGAACTTCTTTCAAAAGCACATCAGGAAATGACCTTCTGTATGCCACGCGGAGCAATCCGTCTCCTTATGAGACCTTTATCAGTTTCATAACAAAGAGCCGACTCAAAACCATGAATCACAGGAGATATTTTCTTCTTTTTTCCCAGAAAGGCTCGTAAAGACAAGCTCCGGCAGGAGGGAAGAGGAATGTTCTCTGCTCAGCTATTCACTTCGTCACCGTTGCTCAACCTTTGCTGAAGCTCGAACAATGACTTCCAAAGTCCAAGTCCAACTGGAAGTAAACTGACTCGTAACACTCAAAAACAAGTTCTTCCAGGAACAAAGGGATGGCTTTACGCCCGTCAACAGGAAGTGTGTTGGCATGATGATGCTTGTTTAAGATTTATAAACATAAACGCCTCGCCTTTGTTGACTTTAGTCCATTTGAGTTTCCTCATTGGCCACATGACCGAGTGACTCACAGGAAACCATCTTTGATTTGCTTTCTCTGTATGCAGTAATCCACCTGAGAAACTGTCACATGCTCTTTATTGGGATTTTCTGTGATGGAGCAACACCTTTATTTATCTCTCATGAGTCATTTTGTAAAACCACCTCTGCAGATTTAACAGACTGAACTTCTTAAACCGTTAGCTTTAGGCCTCATTTACATATTTTGATCTAAAACCAGTCCAACAACTTCCAACAGGTTTTCCCCCATCCATCTTCCCTTCACTGTAAATGTGACTTCTGATGTCTTTCTATCTCCACTCTTCCACAAAGGTCACCATTAATATTTGTCCTATAAACACGAGTGTTTTAGCTGCTTCGCCGTACTATTTTTTTTTTTTTACAAATTAGGCGACTTCTGAAGGAAAAGGGCCGCAAAGTATTTCATTTAGTGATAAAACAGTACAAAGGGCTGAATATCAACGCACTGCAGGTTCTCCTGATTTTAAGTTTAAAGAACACAGTGGATCTGCGTCCAAACACAAGATCCCCTGGTCATGGATGCTTCCTTATTTGTCGAAAATTGCTCTATTTGAGGATTTCTTTTGTGTGTAAAATATTCAAAAGAAAATCGAGTTTAGGAAGCTGAAATACGAAGGCGTGATGTTACTTGACACTACTGGCTGTAGGCAGAAGCGACATTCGTTTTCCTTGGCACTGATTGGCTGAACCTCAGAGAGTGGAGAAAAGGAAGAGTGTAAATAATGCCAAGACGGTTTCCACAATGAATTTTAAGGTGTATTTAGTGTTTGAACAACTACAATAGGCGACTGTAAGCGTTTCTGGAGCTGCATTGACAAGCTAACTTCAATCGAGGGCGGTCGTGGTCTCCAACCCCCACAAATAAAGGACCCATTGTATTTGCCATCTTTCTTTGACAACTAGCTGCTACTTACCAAATCAAATGCAATGAAGTTTGTAGATCGCTGTCAAAGTATGAAAAAGTTGTTTATCTTAGTAGTCAGCTTTACAAACAAAAATCATAAGGCTGTGTTTTCCTGGAGTGTTTCCTAATTTATTTGGTACCCATCAAAGATTTAAATGAACTAAATTTATTCAGCTGGGTGAAAGTAGGGTAACTTAGATCTGGATTTGCTCTGTTGGGTAAACTATGATGACACCATTTCCATTGTTCAGTCTCAGCTCTGATTTGCTCTGATAAACCTCGAAATGTGTCTCTAGCAATGTTCCCCCATTCAAACCTCTCACAAACCCGCATTTTCTAATTGTACCTGCTCCTAAATACCAGCAGGAATGTTTGTTGCTTCTTGGTTGTAAAATGATGACAGGTTCGAACAGTGCAGAGCAGTTTTCATCATTAGCAAACAAGCCAGTTTCACAAATTAAAACCATTCACACTGTTTACTTTCCATCAAAAATAATCTCCATGGATTAAACAGAACACAGCAACAGAATTAAGCTCTTTGAGACAGTATGAATGTGAAACAGATGAAAGAGTCACAGCCGTTAAAGATCCTTAACAACATAAAAAGAAGAGCAATTTTTTTCTAATTGAACAAGCAGATTATCTGGATGAATTGAGCGTTCATTTATTAATAGGCCAAGTCAAAAGCACGGCTAAGACACGCAATCATTGAACATAAAAGAAAAATGCAAAGAGAATGAATGAACAAGGAGAATAGAAATGATTATATCCATTTTCTGGTGTTTGATTCCACCCTGATTTACACTAGTGAGTGTAAAACAGCTGCCACAATGTTTTGTATTTTGTAAAGGATCTGTAATAATGCTCATTTGTGCACCTAGGATGCAGGAGTCTATCACTTTAAACCTGAGCAAAATATGCCTACATCTAACACCGACTTTAACTCATGTTTTTAAACGTATGCAGCCTTTAACGCTTTAGGCAAATTACAAAAAGGTGCAATTCGGAGACTTATTTTTGGCTGTAAGATCACTTTAAATTGAGGACTGATTTTACAACAGTTTGTGAAACCTTTAATCTTAAAAAAAAAAAAGAAAAAAGAGAGAGTATTACAAGTTTCTGTCAAAAATGTTGCTAAAATCTCGTCTCGATCTTATGAATCATCCTCGTAAAACCGTTTACGTCTGGCGGGGGGGAAATGTATTAGTTCCCGGTTGAGCGCTTGTAAAATAAAAGCCCTCAGGTTAAAATGTCACGACTGAGTACAGGTCTGCATAACTTACTGAAAAACAAAAAAGGCGTCCTCTTTTCCTTCGCACGCTAAACACCCGCGTGTCACAGCGACAAGCCTGCTTCCCTTCCACGCCGCAGCTGTCTGCGAGTGCACACTTTGAAGGCAGCAACCCGCTAACCCCTGCAGGTCTCCCCTGCTGCGAGGAAACCTGTTTTTACGTACAGGCAAAAGAACAGCCCCTGCGTTCACCCAGCAGAGGTCCACAGGTGCAGCAAATCTCGCGTTTGCGTCCACATGTGAAGGTGGCATCCGCAATACAGAAAACACACAAAAACATAGAAAAAAAAAAGCAAATCTTCGGCGAAAGGTAGGAGGAGGAGGAAGTGGAGAGGAACGGTGACAGATGGGCAGCAGGCAGTTGGGAGTTCAGCATGATGCCATATGAGGAAGAAGATATGGGGAAGAGGAAGAGGAGATACTTTAAAGGTTAAACAGAAGGCTGCATCTCAGATGGTTCCCAAACTCTGAGAGCCCCAGTACATTTCAGCTGCCATGTGAATTTTTAGGCATCTGACTGCTCACTTACTGCAGTACATTCTGTTTACATATAGAGCCTCCAACGCTCATCAATAGTTGTGGCAGAGAAGACATACAAATAATCTTTTATGGCTATAATTTAATGCCAAGCTGATAAAATGATAAACGAGGACCTTTGGAGTTTACTTTTGGACACATCACCTGACTTAAGAACATTAAACATCTGTCGTCTGTTTGATACAAGAAATATTGGATCTAAAAAAAAAAAAAAAAAAAAAAGCACTAGTTGTTGATGTCGTCATTGTGATTTTGAACATCAGGAAGATAAAAGTTTTGCTTTCACATCGCTAAATGACCAGTTGTACAGTCACACTTTGTCATGTCAAAATGCTCTCGCATTTTTTTTGTCGCCTATGAATTTATGGCAGATATTTTTGTAGCTGTCAGATTTTAAAGGGATGGACAGACAGTTGATCAACAAATCGATGGAAGGATCAACGGGAAGATGGATGAACGAGGGAACTGATGAACAAACAATTAAATGGACGGATAAGAAAAAAGAAAAAAGCTTACAAAACAAGATGAAGACCCCATTTTTTGGGGGAGGTTTGTTTTTTTTATTAATGAGCGTGCGAGAGGAGCAGCAATGTGTGTTCTACCTGTCTGAGAGTTCGCGCCGCCGCTTTTTGGCGAGGATCCGGAGACGCCGACGGAGCACTCCATCTTGGCCGTTTCCCACGGATAAACGCTGCTGGCGTCGGAGTGGATTTTGACGGAGAATATCGGCCCTGCGAACACCAAGCGCATCGTTTCCAGTCAAGCTTAACATTTAACAACGGCCTCCACACATCAGAGGAAGTGATCAAAAAGACTCATTTCGGCTGAATTTTTTAAACCCACGTTGCCCCCTGAGGGGAATCAGCACATTTCAGAGAGTAAACACACTTAAAAAAGGGAAAAGGGGGTTGATTTCTCTGATATTTAGAGAGGAAAACAAAAAACAACAACAAAAAAAACCCCATTCTGAATCCATACACCCAGTCAGATGCTCTAAACGTTGCAAAAACCTGCAGATTCTCAGCTGGTTGCTGGGTTTGTTCTCCATTTTACTCATGCTTTAAATGTAAATTATTCAATGCATTTTTTTTTTGCATGCTAAGCGCTTCAAGTGGATACTCCCAGTGGAAGGAGCGAAAGAAAGTGCAGCCGAGTCCGCCCAGCCATACGGTGAAATGTGTTAAAAGCAGCGCTGACCTTCGGTGCTTCAAAACAATAATGAAAAAAGAAAAGCCAGTCATGTTGTGATAAGCTCTTATTTCTGTTTGTTCGGTCCTTTTCTGCTGGATTCGTAGGACCTCACGTGTCATCAGATTTTTTTTTTTTTTAAGTCGGAGGGAGGAGGCTGGGGGACGAATCTGGTACATTTCGTTCCTTCCTTCCCTAAAAGCTGCTATTCCTTATCTTGCTAAAAATGCTATTTGTGGCAACAAACAGGTCCTGTCTATGAATGCGAGGCGCTGAGGATTGCATCAGAAACAAAGGGCGACCATCTTGAGATGAGGGTTTAAAGAACTGTGCAGCCCGTTGACGGGACTGATCCTTCGCTAGCGCAGGCAGAGCGTCTGCATATTGTAGCAAGAGGTTTGATTGGGTCACTGGTGCAACTTTTGAGTAGTTCTCAAACATTTACACTGCTAAAATTTCAAATTTTTAAACAGGAACTGTGAATTTCAGCTGGAAACATTAAGTGAAAGGAAAAGCAGAATGGCATTGATAAGACAGGTTGGGTTAGGCTATGATTGCTGCACATGTCAACTTGTAGTAGTTTGGCCTGTAGTCAAGCGTTGAAGACAGACGGAGAGATCAAGCGACTGCTTGGTGAACTCCAGTCCCATCGTCTGTCTCAGAAAATTTGATTCTAATGTTTAAATTCATGAAACCCAGTTCATTTACAAGTGTTGTAAAACGGCCCAAGAGGAACTCCTGACATGCTAGCTGTGCTTTCAGGGCATCAAGAAGGTGATCTAAAGAGTGAAAAATGTTTCTAAATTATAAAATTGGATCCAGAGAGTTGGAAAATTCCACTTTCTCACATCTTGTCACATTGCAATAACAAATGTTAATAATTTTATTGGGATTTTAAAAGGAAAATGATCTCACTCCCAAGTCTTAATGCTGCCTAAAACAGGCTTTCTTCTTGTATTTAATTCTACCAGTTTAAACACTGAAACTTTGTAACTCTGCTGAATTTTGACAAAGTTTCACGCACGGCTGTAATGGAGATGCAGCGGAAAACCGACCTTTTAACAGGAAGGAACCTCCGGCAGAAGCAGAGCCTGGCTAGTTGGTTTCAGACGCTACGTTTAACAGAGAGCTGCGTCATGTACAAACGCTGGGGGATCTAGTTTTAAAACTTAAACATGTTGCTTTAAATCATCTCCAAAGCCTTCTCTCTGATCGTTCCGCTGTGTTCCTTGGTCTTCGTGATGCTCACTCAGGTTCTCCGGGGACATTTACAAAGAGAGTAAAGGAGTTGGAATCCAAAAGCAGGGAACACATCTTAAATCCTTACTTGCTACATTTTTTTTTTAGCCAATGTAGCAACTTCACATTGAAATGCAAAGTGAAAAACACAGGAAGGTTCATTTTGAATGCATAAAAACCAGAAAATAAAAGACACTTTCGTACCAATCCAGGCTCTTCTCTGCACCATATTTGCGGTTCTGCCAGATCGCATTCGAGCTGAAAGACTTGACGGGAAAAGTGTGAGCGAGGTTTTACATTTCCATACACTCAGAAACAGGACAACACCTCTGAAACGTCGAGGATACAGCTGGAGGAAGGAGTGGAGGACGCTCACACAGAGCTGAGCTTCCATCCCCTCAGGCGAACATATGGGGGCTCTCCACCAGCTCACATTGACGCTGACACACTGTTTATGTGGGTGTGTTTGTGTGCTAGCAGGAGGATGGAGGGGATAAAGGGGGGTCAACTTAAAATATTCCACTTGGACACACATTTGAAAGATTCCACACACATTTAAGAGAGCGGAGAGAGGAAAAAAGAAAAAAAAAGAAAAAGGAATCGAAAGCGGCGGTGCAGATCTTCGCAGCCGGCTGATTGGCCAAAGGGCTTCGCTTTGAAGACGTCCCAAAGAGAGAGAGAGGAGACGGGGAAGGATGGATGAGCAGGGACAAAAAGCGTGAGATGTACGTGGAGCTGAAGGCTCCCGCTTTCCCCAGAGAGAGACCGAAACGCAGACCTGCGTTTATCATCTGGTTTTCCACGTGTCTCGTACCTCGTCGCTCCGCTCCCACAGCCTACCAGCGTCTTCGCCTCCTACAAATATCGCGGAGATAATTCGAAAATTGATGGCATCCGATGTGTAGGAACAAATCTGGGACACAAACCGCTCCAAAGCAGAGTTCTGACCGGGAGCACGAGTCTGTTTTTAAGTCATCTCGAAAAATGTACAGAAAATCACACATCTCCATAATAATGGCACATTTTGTAAATAAAGTTCAACACAGCATTGGTGGGTTATTGCAGCTGCTTTTTTTGTTCTTTGGATATTTACCTTTTTGATGAATTACATAAGGTAATTGATTCAAGGAACACCAAAAGTGTAATTTAAACTTTTGGAGTAGCATTCTGAAAGAGCAGAGCTGTTTGTGACTAGAAAGTTGCGTGAAATCTCTAGATATCTATATTGACATGTGGGAATTTCACATTTGGACCCATTCTTTTGATTCCAAAATCTTATTAAAAATATATATTTCAGACAAATATTAAGACCTCTTTGTTCGGAGGAATGTCTAGATTGTGTAAGAGCTCTGAATTTTCTGTTTCTGTTACACCTGTTGAGACAAAACACTGGACTTGAGGGTTGTTTGAATGTGATCACGTTTAATACGCAAAGACTTTTATGAGTGAAGCCTACGCTAAACACGCTTATGTACGTGAATTTACAAACTCTGTTAGTTTCTTACATCTTACTGGCTGACAAATAGAACTTAAAATCCATTCATTTTAATATCTTACCTTAAAATTTCAACTTATTTCCATTTTCTGTTTACTCCCTTCGCAGCAAACATTTCCAATTCTTATCTACCCTCCCATCTTCCTTTCTCTTGAACTCAAGATTACTTTCACGCCAACAAATCTTTCTTCCTCTTCTTTTCTCCTCGTCCACTCCATCACCTCCTCGCCTCCCATCCAGTTTCCTCTTTTAGTTTCCAACTTCCCAGTCAGATCAAAAGACAATAAGTAGGCCAGTGGCAGTGGTGGGCGTCAAAGAGCTCTAGGTGTGTGTGCTTTTTTGCACATTATTAGGGACTTCATTTTACACGCGAGTGGATGGAGGATGCGTTTGTAATGTGTTAGGATGCCGACAAAAGGAGCTGCTTCCATCTTCCTTTCACTTACTGCAAGACTTTAGTCCCGTCATTAGTTCACTCCACTAATGATCTGAGGACTTTTATGAAAGCAAATAAATCACCGACAGGCTGCAAAATGGCTTTGAATAATTAATGAATGCGGATGCAAACAGGAAAGGATTTTGTTTGTTTTGAAATGATAGATTCTGTTGGATTTTTTTATTAAATGAGATGGCTCTCTTACAGAGCTCCTGCTGGGACGCCATATAAGCCAGATTTAATTTTAAAACATGAGCAGGTCAGAGAGCAGGAGTCGGTTTCCAGCGAGCCAGTGAGCAGATGGTGGCCCTGTTTTTGTGTTTTATCGGCTTTAAAATGAAACGTGATTCTCCTTTAAACATCTTAAAGCAAATTCTGCTTCATAAATGACAATAAAGTCTCCAATATTAGATAAGTAATATTGGAGTCTAGCTTTTCTTGATATCACATTTGGCTTCTGGATTCTTGTGTCACAAAAATCCAAGATGGTCCTGCAGATTTTTGCTGGCACAGTTTTTTCTTCCACTAAACTTTCCAAAAATATGCAAGGATCCAGCCTGAACTGGTCTGATGTATTAGTCTGTAGAACTTAATTTGTGTTCATCCTCTAAATTAAAAGCAATAAATGCTTTAACCATCTTAGTCTATGTGGACTTTATCGAGAATTTAAAGTTTTTGACCTAATAATTTGAAATAAATCTACTTTTCGAAATATTAGCCTTTTAGAAGGCTAGAGATAAACAAAGTAAAAAAAAAAAAAAAGAAGAAGCATGTGGACGTACCGTTTACTTTAAAGTCAATGTTAACTTTGTTGGACTCCGACGTGGCGGCGGTGGTCCAGGACTGATCGGGCTGCTGTTTGGTGAAAGCCGTGACGTTACACCAGTAGTAACCTTTGTCGGACACCTGGACGCCCTCCAGGCGGAAGTGGAACTCTCCCGAGCCGGTTTTGGAAAGAACCAGGTTGTCGCTTTGGGAGCAGGTCGAAGGACAACTTTAGAATCAAACTTCGGAGTGTGTTGTTTAAGGTGAGGGACGGTGTGTGTGTGTCTGTGTGTGTACCTCCTAGCTGGGTCGGTGATCTGCACCACGTTGTCGGGGCTAAGGGACATGATGGTTTTGACGCCGCCGTCCATGCTGCCCTGTGATTGGATGTACACGGCGAAGCCGATCCAGTCCCCGATGTTCTCGGTGACGGCGGAGCAGCTCATCTCAAAGGTAGCCCCGCCCACAGAGGCCTGACGAATGGTTTTGGCCGCGACGTTGAGAGTGGGGGCTAAAAATCGCAAGCAGACCTTAAATCAACTTTAGAAGAGGTCACAACACAACGTTTCCTGGGTTTGAAAAACCTTAAGTTGACTGAGATTTTAACACTTTAATACTCCAGTTCATCATGAAATCATGGAGGATATTTCCATAGTAGGAAGGCCATGGAAGGAAGGAAGGATAGAAGGACGCGAGTTAGGAAAAAAAGAATACACAGAAGGAACGGAGAAAGGATACTGGAAGGAAAGTAAAGTAAGACAGACAGACAGACAGAAGGAAGGAAAAGCAAGATGAACGAGAGGAAGGAAGCAAAGACCCAAGTGTTCAAGGAAGGGATGTGATGGGGAAAAAAAGTCTCAAAATACTTTTTGTACCCACACTTCCACTTTCCAAACGTCTCCAGACCTGGAAAATCCTGAAATAAAATTCCAGACTTTTACAGACTACAGAGGAACCTTGCTCTTTATTTTCCAAAGCCGGCACCGACGCAGGCAGACTTCGAAATGTGATGACATCATGGCCCAATTAGATAAGCCGAGGTCAGAAAGTTCTCGGCGGACAGGAAGTATATGAGTGCGTGCATTGTGGGTGAGGATCTGAGACTACAAGTTGTCTTCTGTGGGATTTTTTTGTGAAGTCCAGAAACTACACCTACAAAATCAGAGCGAAAGCTGAAAATGCCACTTTTCACTGGAGTTTGGTATTTTCAATCATTTCGTCTAAAGCACTCAAGGTGTCTCTAAGCTGCAGATGTCAAAACTCTCTTTGGACCAGAAGTGCCCAGGATTTAATCTGCAGCTATTAAGTTAAACAAAAGAACAGCCTCGACTTCTCAGTTTGAGATCCCAGACGGGTTTCGTTCGTTTAAATCAATCAAAACGGTCATAAAAGTGGATGTGAGGCGGCGTTCTGGAGCTGGCTTACTCTTGGTGTCCCACCGTACGGTCAGCGGCGAGCTTTTGTACTCGGCGGCCTGCACCATCTCCCCCTGGCTGCTAACGCTCCAGGCAGAGACGGCGCACACATACTGGCCCATGTCGATCTTCTGCAAAGGGATAAAACATTTCAACAGGTTTGAACTTAGTGTCACGTTGTCGGATCCTCTGGTTGTGGTGATTGTCTTCTTGCCTGCGTGCGGAGAAACCGCAGTTTGAACGTGTTGGGTTGGGATCTGCTCAGACCCAACACTCCGCTGTCCAGCCTGTCTTTGTAAGCCGAATTCGACTCCAGGTTGCCGTAGGAGTCCAAGGAGCCAATGAGCTTCGGGGGCGGAGCGTTTGTCCCCTTATCTATTAGTGATTGGATAGAATCAGTAAGCGCACCTAGAGAGTTTTCAGCTTAAAAGGAAAAGGGTAATTACTGTGCAGTACCAGGAAGGCCGCTGTGCTCCCATCTGACACCTAGTCTGCCCCCTGGTGGTAACTGGATGATGTTGGTCACGTCACAGGAGAGCTCTATGGGTTCGCCTGTCTTCTGGGGCTTTTTGGCGGCTTCCAGGGTCAGAGTGAAGTTCGGCTCTGTGGAGAAAAGAGTGAGGAAGGAAAAAATGAGCTCCGTCACATTATACTTGCATGTAAAAAGGCATAGATACACCATAACAGGAGAAGAAACAAGACTTATCAGTTTAACAGAGGTCTTGAAGGAAGGAACCACACACAGTCATAAGAGTTAGACCAATCTAACTCCTGAGGTTGGTCACATGAGATCTGTGAGACGAGATCCCATTCTCTAAGCGCCGTTTGTTACAACTTAGCCAATGTCGCCCCGTTTTCTTTTGTCGAGTCTCGCTCTAGCAGGTTAATGACTGGTTCTAGTCAAGTTGAGTGCGTCTTCATGAGCAGCGTGTTCTTTGCTATGCAGCAGGTACGTAGGCGAGCCGTGCGCATGCAAAAGCAGTGGTCAGTGTTCCGATGGTGTCGTTTTGCGCCTGCGCCCTCGGGCGGCCAGTTTCTTTGAAGTCTACCAACATATTTACTCGTTGCGAGTCGCCCCGTCCAGTTGATGATGGTGTGTGGTACTTGCGTTCTTCTGCAAGTACCACCTTTGCTTAGCCAATGACGTTAATCGGCGGTCCAGTCAACAAAGGCAGCACTGCCAGATTGCTTTCCCTACAATCTTTACCTCAATGATGACAAGGCTCTCTTGTCCAGTGAGCGATGTGTCATCCCTCACCTCCACTCTGTACGTTCTGCTTGGCTGTTCAAGCAGCAAAATACATTTTCCTTCACAAGCTACCAAAATGCATTGCTATGTTAAAGAAATTATTGGCCAAACACAAATCTGCTGAAGCTTTTTCCCTACTTTTCACAGCAATCTTATTTAGTAGCATGTTGTGCTTCAGAAGGATCCATCTTCTCTACAACTCTCAGGACTATGTGGAGTGTGTTTTATGGTCCTGTTGCCAACCAGGCTGAAATTTAATTGAAGCAAGGAACCGGATAGGGTGATACTCCAACCTGATAACAAACAGAGTTCCAGTGCTTCACCCAGAGAGGCAGATCTTCCCCCTCTGTCCGACATGCCAGCGTTTTGTCATGTTACAGCAGTTCAACATCAGCCTATGAATGCAAAGTGATTCCTGCGTGTTTTTTTTTTTATTTAGTTGGTGTCAGGATAAAGTAGAGCCGGCTGTCTGAGCCAGAGGACCATAAATAGACCTGAAGTAACACAGTTAACTGTGCGAGAAGAGGTGTGTATCGCAGCGTTAATAGTGAGTGTGTGTGGGCGGTGAGGCAGGTCCTCACAGCCAGACATCCAGATTGCAGCTTTACACGTCAATGAGCAGGAAACACACCATGATCTCCACTGAAACACACGGTGTGTATCTATACACAGTACACACACACACTGTAGCAGAAGAAGGGGGGGGGCTTGACATAAACCAGCTTTACCACATCAGGTATAAGTCAGTAAACACACACAGATCAAAGCTATAAATACAGGTGGACCAGTGTGAGTTTGGCACAGCTAGCGGTGCGGGTGATGTCAGTTGGACGTCACGCACACACACACACACACACACGCACTGACTCATGCACTGTCACCATCTGCTCTGAAACACACACACTTTGATCAATGAGAATGTGTGAAGCTTCTCCGCCAATTAGCCAAGCACCCCTCTCGCACACGCCGAAGCCTTGCCTTATTTAGGTAAGCTGCACGGCCGCGCGGCGGATGTTGAGTCTTGCGTTGCCAGGTTTGGATGCTCAGTGTGAGGATTTGCACATAATGCCCATTTATCTCCAGCTTCAACTGAGCAGACTGACCATGCCCGCAAGACACACGGCTCAGTCAGGGGCGACTAGGATGTTCTGTAGCAGCGGTTCAGGCTGCTGGTGGTAGAACAGCAGAGTGGATGCTCTTTGTACCATTTAAACCTTTTAGAACCAACTGAACATTGTATAAACAACAAGAGAAAGATTAGAAACCTTTAATGAGATGATCAATTTTCTGAAGAACTCCATATTTCAACACTATAAGGCCATTGTGAGAGAAAACTATAAATCATATTGGGGTACAAAACGACCACAAATTCCTCCTAAAATAATGTGGGATAAATTTAAATGAAGAGATCTGGACATTTTCTGTGATTATTTATCTTCGCAATTTCAATAAAATGCGAAAGTAGGGAGACAAATACTTATGGGCACAAAACTGTTTGGTTTCTGGATATGAAATGGAGCCAATCAACGATGTGTGGCCATGAAATGGAAAATCTGGAAAGTCAAATATTTTTCCACATTTGTTTTCCCAAACGTTTCCAAGTCTGGAAGACTGGAATCCTGTTCACACTTTTCCAGACTGTAGACACCCTACAGATCAACATTTCATAATCTCCTGCTCTTCTGTCACCAATAACAGAAACAAAAGCTCATGTTCTGATAGTTGTGGTCTCTCTAAGACAAGTAATCTTTCTGCATGGTGAAGGCTAGCTGTTTCAACAGCAGACCCTGTAATTACCTTGCTTGTGGTGATTATTTAGTTTGTGAAACGGGATTAGTTTTTTTAGAGGCACAACATGTTTTTCCCTCCTCCGTTGGATAAGCGGGTCGGCACACACAGCTGAATGTCAACTTAAAGGGGCTGAAGACGAAAAGTTTTACGGATTTCGCTCAACTTCTCAATAAACAGCTTCAACAAGAAGAATATGACGCGGAGTTTTAGTAAGTTTAGAACAAAAATAACAAAAATCGACCCACGCCCATGTGTTCGTATTCTCATATTAGTCGGGTTTGAATGTTTGTTCAGGAGGCGTGACCCTGGACTTTTACCGGAATCTGATTGCCTTTTCTTTCCCGCTTCGGCTCGATTACAGGTGGGCTGCCTGCCATCGTAGCAACACTCCCATCATCACGAACGAGACGGCGAGGGAACGCGTGAGAGTCACGTTGGCTCTCGTTGTTGAGCTGGGCTGGGATTTGACCTCTCAACTGTTGAAGAAAGATTAGAGGAGCGCACTCACCCAAACCGAGGAAAAGGCACAAGAGACGATCCGGTTTCACTGCCGTGTGCGGGCTTGCTTGCGTGCATGTGTGTGTGTGAGGTAATAAGGGATAGTGGGGAAAAAAGCCGGTTGAGTCGTTCCTGCTGTCTGTTAAGACGCAGCGGGTCTCCAAGGACAAACAGGAAAGAACGTAGAGACCCTCATCGAAGAGATGAATGCAAGCCACGCGAAACACAGACATCCAACCCCGCAGAGATCTGTGGGCTTACATTTCGCTTGACATTCCAAAAGAATTAAATATTGATCACTCGCCACTTTGAAATCAACTGAAATGTTAAATCGCATATATGCTCTAAAGCTCGAACACTTGATACGTTTCACTCCTGACTCGTAGAGACAGCTGTAAGATGCGACGGGAAGAATGTGGAAATCTATCAAATATTCATTTCACACGGACAAACGGCCGCGGAAGAGTGAAGGTGTTTCAGGAGGACAGACGGGCGCCAAACAGGGTGAGAGCTTAGATTTCAAAAACCGCAGGCCTGCAGCCGAGAGAGAAGTCGGGATTCAGCTGCTTGAACTTTGAAGGATACATTTTCACAGAGTTCAGAAAACTACGGGAAGCATCTTAAGTGTTTTCCACAGCTAATCCTGAGTGAAATAAAGTTAAACTCATACTCAGCTAACAGGCGTTTAGCCACCAACTTCGACAATCAGCTGGACTAAGCTCATTTTATTGTTAAGTAACAGTGTCATCTGCATAAAATGTGACCAAAATCATAGTTGAATGTTTACAAAGAAACTACTTTAAGAAAAAGACAACATTGTTTTTTTCTCTGCAGTATTTATAGTACAGTGACACCATGGAGCCATTTAACAGAAATTACAGTAGTAACATTTTTATGGAAATATATCATTTTAGACTTTTTATTTGCTCACACGTTTTTATTAGTCCTTGTTCCAAATTGCATATTAAGCACTAATATTGCACTGAATTGTGATACAGTTTATTCTTTATCCCAATAGACATTTATTTTATTTGTTTAACTTTGCCAGTAGTAAGTAGTATCAATTAAAAACTGCCAACTGAAACGCTTACAATGCCAGCTTCAAAATTACAGTTTGTGTTTCAATAATAGACCTTTCCTTCCTCTCACACAGTGTGACATCCCCTCTACTCCCAGGACAAATAATTCAAGATTTCCCACTAAGTTCTTAAAGAAAACTCAGTTAGTAGATTTACTACACAGGAGATTAGAAAGGCCTGATCAGATCATTTCTAAAATTATATACTAGACAATTGATACTAGACAATTATCTGCTAAAATCTGTTCCAACTCTTCGAATCTTGAGGAAGAAAAGGCACGTTTCTATCACGGTTTCTAAAAAACTTTAAATAAAAATTCATCTGATGAGGTCAGCTTACTAGCAAAAACAGTTTTCCATTTCCTTGTTTTGTAATATTTCAAACATTTACACCTAATAATGTCAGCCGGTGGACACCGACTCTCTTCTTTGTTGGGAAGAGAAGAAGAGCGTTGTGACCTCAAACAGGGGCTGAACCACCCTCCAATAAAGCTTTTTGAATTTTGAGATATTTGTTAATCCGACGCGAGCTTTTGTCCCAAGAAGCCGAACCTTCTCACGCTTATCTTCCAAGAAACGTCACTGTGACGATAACGCAACGGCTGGCTGAGCTGCAGTCCCGCATGGCATGCAGTGAAAGCTTCATGTGGAGAGAAGAAGAGCGGAAAGTGTTCCTCTAACACGGCCTGCGATCAAATTCCTTTCAACCGCCGATGTCGGAAAGCGAAACGCTGCGACTCTGCAAGCATGCGGACACCTGTCTGTTTGGAAACGCAAAGTCGAACGAGCCGGAACGTGGGCAGGAAAAACATTAACTCCTTAGCTAACACTGCAAGGATAAGAGAAAATTATCCAAACAAAAACAAGAGGACACAAAAGAAGAGTCTGCAAAAAAAAAAACCATTCAACATTCAACACTTCCTGGTTGAACTTTGACCTCCTGCACAGCTGTGTGCCCAACACAAACAAACGAGTCCAAATGCAAGCTGTTGGCTTCACCGCACGAGTGCAGCGTGTGCAGCCAGCTGCGGTGATTTTCAGTTCTCGTTATTAAATTCCACAGATTAAACTACAAAGATTAACTATTTGCTAATTGGGATGGATTTTATTCAGAGGCGTGGAGAAAGTAAAGGGAAATGAATACAAACGAATGCCAGTGGAACAGGGAAACATCTTTACCATCAGACACTCGCTAAGTTGTTTTTGGTCAATGAAAAAAAAAGAAAAGATTTTATTAAAAATGATAAAAATATAATTTAAAAGGAGAATGAACTAAAAGGATAAAGCATCTGGGGGGAAAAATGTGTCTGAAGCAAATTTTTTTCTACTAAAACAGTTTTCAGGTTTCAATCTGTACAAATTTCCCCCCTGGAACTCTGATACATTTCAAAGACTTGCTGAAATCGGTTAACCAAACTACGCTGCATCTCTGCTGTTGGAACAGCGATGGCTAAGCAAAGTCGTGCGTATAAAATTTGCCAACTCTGCTTTTGGCACGGTGCACCGTTCCGGTTTAAACATCTAAATCCCTTGTGTGATCCAACCAACCTTGATGCACATCGAGACGCTTTTTTGCTTGCATTGCTGCCCCCCCAAAAAAAAGACATTGAAGCTGGACAAATATTTACATTGTACATTCATTGAAGAAAAAACAAAAACAGAACGTCCATATGAAAAATTAAGCTGCCCTTTTTTAAGTGACATGAGAATAACTCCAGCTGACACAACACGCTTCGCTGGGGGAGGCATAGCCGAGGGTTTGCGCACGCATGTGTGTGTTTCTGCCAAAGGGAACCTCCTAAACTAGTTCTCCAAGTCTTCCTGCGCTCCCTGGAAGGCCGAGCCCTGAGCCAGTCGTTATGGGAACAAAACTTTTCCGGCTTCGGATCAGCAGAACAGGAGGTGACTGGTGGACAAGCAGAGAGTTTCATCTAATACACAGGATTTGGTCAATTAGAAGTGGTGATTCATTGGTGTGTGTGTGTGTGTGTGTGTTTGGGGTGAAGCATGAAGGAATGCACGCCCTCAGGCTAAAACGTAAGAGGTTACCCTCAGTATGTGGGGCACACAGAAGGCCGTGTATGTGGCATTTACTCGGCAGGAACCAAACTACTTGAAACCCGCGGACGCACTCAAGAATGCCGCTGTGCATCAACAGCGAGATTGAGCACAAATGACTGTGATGGTGCCGTTTGATATGTCGGCTTTGCCCTCATGCGAACCGACTTTGGATGGCGGCTGCACCCGGGAAGCCCGGCTGGTATTTCAAAATGTAACACGGAACCTGAAGGCTGGAGGAATCTTCTGGGTACGGAGAAGAGGATGCTGTTAATTTAACTAACGGCTCCCGCTGACATACAGCACAGGATGTGGCGGAGGCGGCGCGCACACACACACACACACACACACACACACACACACACACACACACACACACACACACACACACACAGGCAGGCAGGCACAGCTTCGTCCACAGAGACAGGATGGTTTTAATAAAATGTTTGTGTTTAATGATTGGACGTGTCAGCCGCCGGCGTTTCTTCAATTACTCTAAAAGGGGAACGAAATGCAACCAACATGGCTTTTACCCTGAACGGTGTTAAAGCTACCAAGAGTTTACTGTAAAAAATTTCAACCAAACTTACTCGAGATGCAGCTCGTCACCAACAGAACAGAGTCCCATGTTCAGTTTAAATTTTTGGGCAGCTATTTTTGTATTAAATCGTCACTTAATCTGAAAGTAAGCTTCCATTCACTCATTCCTCTGGCGACATCACAAAAGGTAGCCAATCAGAGTTGTCTGTATTGTTGTTCTGCGCTTTTCCTTACTTTTTCAGGCGTTTTGAAGAAAATACATCCTTCGAAAGACTCTACTGGTATTCTGAATGTCTGTGGCAAAACATTTGTGTAAATATCCTGCGAGAGTTTAAGGGAAATTCATCTCGTGTTTTTCAAATTGTTGCTCAAACGTCCAAATCCAGGATTCACCCACTGGAAAAGCAAAAGTTGAATACATGCCGTAAAATCAAGACTCTGACTGCAAAGCTGCTTCAAACTTCACCAAACGTGAGATTTTATGATTAAAACTGGGTTTTGTAAAACAGAATATAAGAAGCTGAGTATTTTTCACAAATTGTCTCAAGCTGAAGCTTTGAGTTTGTTTCATTTATCCAACTCTGTGAACTTTACGAGGCTTTTATTCCACTATTTTTATCGACAAACAAAGAGGTTTCTTAGGGTGTTAGTAAATATTTTATTGCAGGGAAGACATAAAACAGATACAAATAGATGTTGTTGTTTTTTTACAAATTGATTAAAACTACTCCAGGTACAACATGAAATTTTTATTATAAAGGGGAAAAAAAACTAAGAACAAAACAACAAAACTTATTTGCCATTGATTTTGACTGTATTAATGATAACATTGGAAACAGAAACAAAAGGCCAACTAATACGACTCTAAAAAATACGCAAAACATGATGGATGGACGACCGGATCAAGACGTCTGCAAGCTCTTATTAGATTTCTCCAGCCTGCAGCAATCCAATTTTACCAAAAAATAAAAAGAATGGACCAATGAAAGAAAACCACTGAATTGGAAACAAGGTCATGGTCGGACGATGTCTACAGAAGCAGATGAAGATCGCTTGAGCTTCTGCAGCTCAAATAGTTACTTTGGATTGTATTAAAAAGTGCTTTGAACATCCAGACTTAATGATGATAATCAATAATCAGCAAAGCAAAAAGGAAAAAAAAACCCAGCATGGACACCACCAACCTAACGTGCACAGACTCACTGCTCAATGACATGTTGCCTGAGTGTCCATGAATAAATTTCCCGGTTTCCTTTTGATGTCGGCGATATCTGGCAACCGATTCACCCAAAATCCCACTGAGGGAAAATATGAGGCGTTTTGATCTGATCTGACAATACTGCAGCCAAGAAGCACAGCAAAAACAAACCGGACTCCGTGAATGTAATTTTATTCTCTCCAGGCCAAAAAGACTAATTCCACTTTCCCGACCATAACAGAGCGAAACCCGACGCCTGGCCGGCGAGAATTCCCCAAAACCAGCAAAATGCAGCGAGGCAGCCGAGCTGAAAGGAGTATAGTCCATGATTATGATTATAGGTAGCCGCAACAGGAAGTAATACCTGAAAAGACTGAAAAAAGAAAATTTATCTTAAAAGCTAGGGCTTAAGATGGAATTCCACTGTTCACGATTAAGAAGTTATTAAACTAAATGAATAACATTTGGTTATAATGTCTAAATTAACAGCATCTCTTTGGGCATTTACACCATTTACCTACTGTCAAGCACAGTGGTGGAGGGGTGATGATGTGGGCTTGGGTTGCAGCCACAGCCGTTCGGTGCTTTGCAGTCAATTCAATAATAATAAAAAAAACTTTATATAACCCAAAAGAAAATTAGATTAAAAGATCTCTGGTAGAAGTCAGTGTTGCAGCAAATCTGAAGACGCTTCTGACTGAAGACTACGGCCATATGCCTCGTGACAAGCTGACAGCTCAGAGACAATCTTCCACACAGAGTTGACTATGATTTTTTTTCCCCCGCAATTTATTCCAAACCGGCTAGCTAACAGCTAAAGCTAAGTCTGCGAGCTGTGCTTATATTAAAACTCCTCAGAAGTCTATTTATCACAGTTCCTCTTCTCCCGATGATTGTTTAAAAGTCCAATTACAAAACAACCTTGAAATTAAGTTTGAATGATGATCTTGTTCCTCTTATTTTGCATATTTAGCCGGGGATAATAAAGCTAATTCCACTAACTAATTGCCCCCCCCACGCATAACCTTGCCAGAAAGCCACTTCTTGGTGTAAAGAGAGGGAGGGGGGGAAAAAAAACAAACAAAAAACAGAATCAGTACAACGTTAGGATTCAAACAGAAGGAATGAAAACTGAAACGCGAAACCGCCGCAGACAGTTGGACCACCCACCATGCTGGTAATTGATTGCCGCGTCGACCGTGTTTGACATCGCCGCTCTCAGAAGCAGGATCAGAGCATCAGCGCGCGGGCGCACACAGCCACGGCTCACCCAGAGGTAGCAGACAGCAGGAAAGCCACGACTAATCAATCGTCCTCGCAGCCGGAGTCGACAGGGTGACTGGAGGATTAGAGCGTTTCCCCTTGAGATTCTACAGTCGCACGCAGCTCTGCGGCACGTCCGCACACGAAACAAAACGGAGCTACTGTACTGTCGTTGGTTTACACGTAAACGGAAAGTAAACAGAGCGGTGATCTCAGAAATGATCTTGAATCTCCAGGCTGACCAGCAATTAAAGCGCACCGACTTCCACGGCAACACCATAAAGCAATAGACTCTGTTGCTCTAATTTGACCCCCCCACCACCTCCAAAAAAATATCAAGCTGTGCAGTTTATTAAATATTCATCTAGCTTCAGGACTCAGACGAGAGAAACACTTCCAGAATACATTAATAAACAACATTTTATCACCATTTTTAACAGCAATTCGGGGGTGAGATACTGCATAAGAGCACTTCCTGGAAAGGACAACGTTGCGTTTGCATTCGTTCCTTGTTTCAGAAACAAGATGTGGCAGCACATCCAACTGAAAGCAGATGACTTGCACTGCGTAACAAGATGTGGACCACTTTTTTCCTCCCTCTTTCTGGCATTAAATAGGAGTAAACCTTTCTTAGGAAATACCAAAATAACGTAACCATCAGAATAATAGTGATGGGTAGTTTAAATATTTTATTAGACTTTATTAAAGTTCTAAAAGTCACTGTAAATGCATTTAAACTCCATCCAGTTTCCTTCTTTGCTGGAATTTTGGCTCCTTCAAGTCTGAATTGCTTTTGTATCTTTTCATATAGTGTATGCAAGTCTCTAAAGTCATTCAGTCCTCTTATAACAGCGGTTAAAACATGCTGTGGATCTACTTACTGGTTTCAGAGACCTTCACAGTCACGGGGTTGGAGGTTCTCTCCGCCACCTTGTGCCACCGCCCTGCTCCTCCTCCTGTGATGCGTCCTTCCTCCATAAAGGCTTGAACCCGGCAGGTATAGATCCCGCCGTCCCTGCCGCTCACGCCCCTGACCGCCAACCTGTAGTCGCCGTCTCCAGTCTTCTCCAGGCTGGCATCGCCTCCTTTCGAGGCCGCGCTGGCGCTCACCACGCCGCTGTGGTTCACGGTGATGATTTCGCGATCGTCGGCCAGCCAGGTCACCTCCAGGGAGAGGGCGCGCAGGTTGCCGGCGGAGACGCGGCAGAGGAGGGTCAGCGTGTTGCCGGGAGACAGTAGCAGTGAAGAGGAGGATGGCGAGGAAGGCGAAGATGAAGCTTTCACATTGAGGGAACGATCTTAGGACAGAAGAAAAGCACAGGATCCAGATTAAAGTTGCACAAAATTGATTTATTTATTTATTTTGCATAACGGGTGAAAAAAAAAAAAAAAGATGCTAACTTCACACTGTTTTGGTTCTTGGAAAGGGAAAATTTGGAAACACTTTTGATTCCAATGAAATGCTACAAACATAAACATTACATTAGCTTGGCTCGCTAGCATCATGCTCAAACATGAAAGCTAGCATTATGATAACTGTGTGTCCAGAACTCACATTTTAGTTGGACCGGTTTTTAACAAATGGTAGAGAAGTTTATAAATATAATTCTTATCCGAAAGTAAGTAAAACTACAGGAGGCTCTCTTGTTATGGTAGCTAAGACTGTAACTAGTAACACTAATTTAATTTAGAGGGTGTCCAAATGATGGAACAGTGGAAAATTCTGTTTAATTTTAGGAGTCTATTTGATCATAAGTGTTTGACAGAATCTATACAGAAAATAAATGATGAAACTTAATCTCTGATGTGGCTTTAAAAATAGAGCAACACCTCAAACTGGAAACTGAAGGGTGAAAGGCGGACTCTTTCCCATGGCGTTCCTTCAGCAGAGATGACATTTACAGACCCATCCGATGATAAAAAAAAAATAAAAAAATAAAAAATGGGCCGGTATATTAAAAACGTCAGTCTTTCCTGTGTATCTTTACACCATCAATAGGATCAGCGGTTTGAATATTATCTCTAGTAGCAACGTCAAAGCAAGTAAAACGGGAAGGAGTCTGTGTGCGGAGTCTGGAGGAGGACAAAAGGGACAAAGCAGACTCTGTTTGACTTTTCTCATCCTCTTTACCAGAGCCAGTAAGTCAATACGAAGCGACTGGGCCACAATGACTCGAGTCCTAGACCTGGTTGTGCTGTTCATGTTTGGTTTCATTAGAAACCACTGGGTGCTCTCCAGCACTTAAGAGGATATGGTAACCTAGAGAGACAGAAGATATGGTCTCCACAGCAACTTCAGTGAATGACTGTGTCTGGCAGACACAGTCCTGCAGACAGGATAAGGCAGAAAGAGGGCCGTTTTAGGGTCACGAGCCTCCTGGGAGAGAGCAAGATGGAGAGCAGAGAGAGGCTCGGTGAAGAGAATCCCTCTAAAACAAAGAGAGCCACACAACGGACTGGGAACTCTCCCACGTCCCTCGCTCTTCTCACACTTCTCGTCGGCACCAGGAGCCGTCCCTTCGCGTGGCGACTCCAAAACTATCTGTTGCAGGGAGATGTCTTGACGACACACGAGCCTCACTCTGCAGAGTTTTCATTTAAAGGCATCCTTTGAAGGCGGGCTGCCAACCAGCTTTGATCCGTTTTAAGCAACAGAACTAAAAAGGTATTCAGATTTGAGGCGAAGGACAAACGGAGCCCAGGGAGAGCAATAAAGCGCAGAGCATCAAGGCACAGACCGGCAGGAATTGATTTCCTCCACAAGGCAATCGGGCTTATGAGCAACGGAGGCAATGAGTCACTCTTTTTTTTTTTTTTTTTTTGATGAAGTGCCATTCGACACAGATTGATTCTACATGCCATTCAAGCAAGTTGGAAATTAACTCTCCCTTTCTTTGTGTTCCTTCAACACTCGTCTTTCACCTCACAGAGAAACAATCTGAGGATACCTTGTGTCAACGCCAGCATCTTACAATGTAAGATGTAGTTCTGGGTTGAGCAGCAGACATCAGAGTCATCAACAAAGATCCTGGATTTACTGCTTTGGACAAACAACATTTACAGAGTTCTCCATGCTTCAGAAGAACCTTTTTTTTTTTTCCTCTCTCTTACATTTTTAAGGATAATGGACACAAGGTCTTGCAAAAATACTCTACCTTTTCAAATCTTCTGACATCCACAAACTACATTTGCACGTTTTTGAGATTTTATGACAGATTAAGAGAAAGTAGAGCATAACTTTGATGGAAAGTTAAAAGATTTCTTTAATAAAGTATGAAAAGTGGAGTTCTGGCTGTATGTTCACAGTTCACCTCTGCCCTGTTCTCCAGACGTCCCTCCACCCCCCAACAGGTCTTCCATCAGGGTTGACATGTGTTTAGTTCCATCCGTCTTCTCATTTCTCAGATTTCCGCACAACTACGAGCTGCTGACAGATTGTCAAACCGTCGATCTCACAATCGTGCACTGCTTTATCTCGCTCTCTCTCTCTCTCACACAAAAAGCTCAATAAAACACATTGAAACTTGTAGCAGGACAAAAAAAATGGACAGTTTTGAACACAAGCATTGGGTGTTAAAAAAAAAAGAAAAATCCAAGAATTTCCACGCAGATAAAATGAATTCATCTAAATTGTCCACATCAAAACGGTCATAAAAGAGCAAACTGGTGATAGCAGCAGCATCTATCTGAGCACAGTGCTCTAAAATCTGTCGTGCAGTCGCTCGCATCTTTTCGTTTCACACATTCTTCCCATTTGTTAAAGCCTGCTGCTTACATTACCCACAATGCAGTCTGACTGCCAACATTTGGGAATGAGATTCTAACACAAATTGTGTCTAATGTAGCCTAAAGCCTGAAGCAGTGATTAGGAGGCAGCTGCTAAGCTCACTCTGTAACAAGGAACCACATCAGACTCCATACTTGGTAGTTTTACTGGTAAAACGAAGAGACTTAAAAACACAAACTCGGGGTCGTTTTTCTTACTTGTAGGAGTGACGGAGACGGCCCCCATCTCCTTGGAGCTTTCCACAATCTTCGTCCACTTCCCTCCGCTTTCATGCGTCCATTCCGACCCCGTGCAGGCGTACGTCCCTTCGTCGGACGCGGTGACCCTGGAAATCACCAGCTGGAAGGCGCCGCTCCTGCCGGGAACCAGGCGGAGGTCCCCGTCAAGGTAGCGGCGGGTGAACCTCGGACCCGTGACGACGTCTCCCTGGGGGCCAAACGTGAGGATCTCCTCAGAGCCGCCGCCGGTTTTCACCAACCAGGCGACGGACAGGTAGGTCAGGGAAGGGAAGGCCAGTTCTCGCGTGGCGTTGCAGGAAAGCGTGAGGTCGTGTCCCTCTTGGACGACCGGGGGCGGCGTCTGGGGGGTCACCTTGAGGGTGTTAGGGATAACTAATGGGGGGGAGAACAGGAAGACAAAACTTTATGAAGGAATGAGTAAAACGCTAACCAGGTAAAAAACGATGAACATTCATTTTAGAACCATGTGCAACCAAACAGGTCACCCTGCATGGTTATTTAGCTCCATCCGTCTTCCTCAAGCTTGATGCTGCCATCACCAAGTTTCATACGACTGTTTTCTTCAGGGTTTTTCTCAACAGATTTTGCTTGCAGACCATAACATTCAGTTCCCCCATCTGAGCGAGCGATCTAATGATCCGATTCCCCAACCACTACATTTGCAAGAACACGTCTTTTGTTTTTAGTGAGGGCTTTTTCTACTCATACATCGACACTGTGCACTTACAGAACTCGAGAAATGTTATTTTAAGTCATTGGCACCAGAAAAAAAGACAAAGGAAAATGCAAGACATTTGCAGTTTTATTTTTGGTGTAAGTCTCGGTGCGATCCAATACACAGGAGAAATAAATTGCACCAAAAGTAACAGGAAGATTTCTTTGGTTGTGACACAAAGTTAACCTGAAGGGTGATGACTCAGTTTCTCAGCCGTTGGTGAGACATTAACGAGGCGGAGCAATGAATTCATAAACTACGATGACCTTTAGACATTTCTACATCACCAAACAGCTTTCCGTTTAACCAGACACAATTCACACACCTTATAAGAAATAAATTAAGCTTTGCTGGTAAATCTACTCGCGGTAACATGACCAGGGTCGCCGCTAAAAGCAGAAACAAAGTAATGAAACGGTTACAGTAGAAGGCAGTGGACGTCTGATTGCATGTGTGGCAGAAAACACACCCAGGGAGTGTTCAGGTAACCTAATAAACTCTCCCTTTCACTTCCACACAACGGCCTTAGCTCAACTCTTTTATGCCAGACTTGTTTTGTTTTGAATTCACAGCTCAGTGCGGCGATCAGGCGGCGTCCGAGCGGGTTCCGACAGAGCGGCCTGTGACACCGCCGAGACCATTTTCTTACTGAAACCAACCACATGACTCACTTCGAGAAGTCTAAAATAAAACCGGGGGCGTCTTCCCCCCCCCCCCTTCCCTTCATGACTGTTTTCAGTTGAATCCACATCCCATCGTTTCACGATGGGGAAAAGTGAAGGAACAGACGGGAGCTTTGAGGATGGGAATGTGAGCGGCGGGGATACGGGGAGTTAATAATGCCGAATGGCAACCTCACAGCAGGGTTTGCCTGTCTGCACAAGGGCTCTGCTTCATTAGCTCCACCAACATGTTTAGATTT
The DNA here is from genome assembly GCF_019740435.1 of Gambusia affinis. Taxonomy (NCBI): domain Eukaryota; kingdom Metazoa; phylum Chordata; class Actinopteri; order Cyprinodontiformes; family Poeciliidae; genus Gambusia; species Gambusia affinis. Next base: position 8,967,134 of record NC_057891.1, on the reverse strand, counting down.
TCAACACAATGTGTCTCTTTTACTGAAAATTAGCTAGAAGCAGAATGACATTTTCTTTCTCTCTGTAACACATGAAGGAGAACATTTGACTGCAGGTGTCATCTAAAGATGTAACAACCTCTCCTGCCTCTAAGCTTCATTTTTAAAAAAAAGACCAAACAGTATGTTACTAAATACCTTACTGCTGAAAGATTTGTAGATGAAGAAATTAAAAAAAGAAAGATTTGTAGGTCACAGTTGAACCCTCGCAAGTGAAATACAAAGTGATTATGTGGAAAAAGCAAACTTTGCAAGAAAAACATTTAATCACTGAATGGCTCCTTAATATAAATGATTATTGTGAGATTTGCAACAAATTGTAACTTGCAGTTTCATTCTCAACCCAGGTGAATCAACGGCAGACGAGGCTTACCAACAAGCGCTTTTAAATGCCTGGAAAGAGTTCCCGTTTGCCAAGTCTCTAAATCCCTGCAAGTTTCCAATTGTCCTCAATGGATGAATCCTTATATAAATATTCACTTTATGACAGAGTTTCTGTGTTGCATGATGCCCGAATTTGGTGGTTGAAGAACAACACCAGTCTTATAGGTCGGATTTTTTTACATCAAATTTTGAATAAAGTGGCTCCACAATAACTGTAACATGCACATTTCAATGGAAACCTTCAAAAACACCGGTTTCTGATTCCCACGGCATGATACTGCCACCACCTTATCTGACAGTCTCGGAGGTAGTTATGAACAAAATCATGAATAAGCCGTTCGTTTTAGTTTTATTACAGCAGGAGGTTTTTTTTATTCAAACACTTTGTGACAAAGGCACAGCATTCTACAGTGAGCAACAACCATATAGCAATGCATGCTATCGACACAAATAAATAGTAAATCTGAACCTCCTCCATTGTAGAAGGAAGCTCATTATTTTAGCCCCATCAAAGTCCCAGCAGCTCCCAGCGTTCATGAGCTCCGTCTCTAAATTTGTCCAGTTTGGAAAGCGATTCTAGTCACGTTGAAAATGTGGCCAACAAGAGGCAGATGGCCCAGAATAAGAAGAACATAGTTGTGCATTGTTGGAATTACACGGACGGCGCATTTACATCCCATAAGACAGACTTTGCTTTGGACGCAAAAAACTAAAAAAAACTCAGATTTTTTTTTTAATTTTGTTTTTTTAGTCCAACTCATATCACCAAATGAAAACACGGCTTTCTGTAGAGCTATTAAACTAAAGAGATCAATGAAAACATACAACATCTAAAAATATCAAATAGTAAAAGGTATATTTTATGTTACTAGCTTGAGAAAACCTTATTTTCCATTTAATTTACTGGAATTCCTGTAAAATTTTATCAAGATCTGGAGTTCACTTTCATATTAACCAAGAGTTTATGTTAGCATTAATAACTGAGAAATAACTTGTTTTCTCAAGTTGATGAAGTCACTTGCTGTCTAGCAGGAAACAGACACAACAGCTTCATTAAATCAGTAAAACAAGCCCCTCTCCTCGTTTTTCCTGATACTCTTTCTGCAGTCTTATAATTTTTGAAATACCAGAATGTCAAGCTCACCTTTTTTACGAGTCTGTAATAAGTATTGTAGGATTATCTAATCTCAACAAACTGTAGGAAGTGAAGAAAAAAAAATTGAGTCATTGGAACCAAGCCAATACCAGAGTCCCTAAAGGACGGACCAATCAGGTGAGAAGAGTTTGTAGTTTCTGAATGAGTAGGACAAAATATGAGGCTTAACTAGCAAAAAAAAATAAAAACTGATTTTCTTTGTGGTACCCTTTTAGTAGCAACAGGAAATTCACTTTTTAAAATGGGCACCAAAACGTCCAGCATGCTTCGACCTGGAGACTCAATCCCTTTCAGTCGTCAAAGATGCTCAAGTTAGTTATCAAGAGATTATAATAATAATAACAGTAAGATGGATCCATTTTGATGTTGCTGCACTGAGCCGATAACGAGGAAGGTACAAATAATTGTGTTTTGTTCTGCCTATTAAAACGAGCCTAAAAGGCTCAGCAAACTTCCCCTGTTCTTACATAAACAAACATCCTCGTCGTGGCAACCAGAACGCCGCGCGTGTTCCTGTTCAGCTCTCGAGCGGTGGAGGTCTAACTCACCGCGACTTGAAGCACGCGAGCGGATACACGCGTGTAAATGATTGCGAATGCTGATACATATGCTTAGCATGCACACCAGGAGCTCGCTCGCATGCAAACATGGCCGCCTTGTTAATTCAGGTCTAAATTTAACAAGGTGTCTGGGGAGCTGAGCTGGGAAGCAGAGAGCGGCTGAACATGATGGTGCATTATGGAGATAACTAACCTGCTGTCTGATTACGCTCTCCGTCACTTCTTCTCCTAAAATGTAGGTGAGAAAGATCCCGTCTTTCTCCTCCCGTGCAAGACGGGGTGTTTTGCTTCTTTAAAGGCAACAAATGTACCGAGCTGGGAGAGGGTTTTGGTTTTCAGGGCCTGGGTTACCAAACAGGAAGCTTGTTCTTAATTATGAAACGGAAAGCCAATTAAAACCAAGGGGAATCGGCTGAGAATATGTGGAGACGGCACGGTCAACTTCGTGAATGGTCTCAGCTCCACGCAGCCAGTTTGTCACCGTCGATCTCAAATCAGAATCCGAGGCGCTCGCATGCAAATCAATACCGATGGTTGTTTTTTCCTCTGGGATCAGGCGGGCTGAGATCATATCGAGTTTGAGTCGCAAATGTCATTCATCAGATTAAAAAAGGAAAGTAAAGTACTTTCCCAGGAGGGTAAACTGTTGCCCAACAGGTTGCATTCATTGTAATACTGGCTTAATACTTCCTCTTTACAATGAATGCAAACAAACTGAGGTGGATTTGTTTCCAGTTCTGTATCTGTAATCAAATGAGTTGTTCTGTATTAAACATGAACCTTCTCTGAAGTGGTTTTAGTTTCATTTTTTTTTTTTTTTTTTTTTTTTACCAAGTTGCTGTTATGTTTCAGCTCAAAGTTTCACTTTTATCTCAGAGCCACCTTGGGCTCAGAAGTACAACCAGACAAAAAGTGCAGAACTGCAAGTCTTGGCTGAAGCCTGGCTTGGAATTCAAACCGACTTAAACATCAACAACAATCACAAGATGCATCAACCTGCATTCATATTTTATAACACAATAACTTTACGATTAGGAAACCCCAGAAAAATGCTAATGTGAGAGGGCCTGGCTGACCTTTCTTGACCTCCTCTTAAAAGTTTATTAATAATTTCAAAATGACAGAGCCACAAACTAAATATTTTCCAATGCAAAGCAGCACTAGTGTAGCAACATAGCATGAACATTTGTTAGGCTTATCACCAGACTCAACAACGTTACTATGAAACAACAGTGGCCGTATTTCCGCGAATCCGCTAATAGCCGAGCTAATTTTTCCATCAGGGGTTTTTGCTAACTTTGACAACATTTAGCACTCTCACCTCTAGTCCTTGAAAATGTTTCTAGAGTGTTTGCAACTTACTGAGCTGAACCTGCGTGCTTTTAAGTTGCAAAAATGCCACAATGATTAGCTAACACAGGATTAGACAGTAACTGGAAAAATAAACCCTCTTTGTGCTGAACGACCGCTTCGTCCAACGCTTTCAGTCGCACAATGTCATTCAGATTCTCTCCAAATCTCCATCTCTCTGGTTCTAACTTGACATTAGCGAAATACTCCCACCTGACATCTGCTCTCCTCCACCAGAGTGTGTGCTCTACGTGTGTGTGCATGCCAGCAATTGTCTAAAACCAGCGTTCACACAGCGTGTGTGCAGGAGGATATAAATAGATAGTTGTAGTGAGGAATGGAGAAAGCTGCTAAATGAACCAACTGAAAACCAGTACTGTGAAACACGGTGGTGGCAGCATCATGATGTGGGGATGCTTGGACAGAGTTTATTGGAAAAATGTTGCCTTCACTCAGATTTCTTCCCTTCTTACCCCTGAGCTGGACCTGAGCATTGTAGTTGCCGCTGGTGGTCGGGTCGGTACTCGGCGTTCGGCAGAGGTAGAAACCGGCGTCCGTCAGCTTCACCTCGCCGATCTTTAGCTCCGCCTCATTGTCCTGGAGACGCACCACCGAGATGTCACCGGACGCGACACGCCTGCTGAACAAAGAGTCCGAGAAGCCGGACTCGAAGGTGGAGATGATCCTGATCTTTGGCCCGGTTACTTCCCTGGACATCTCCCAATCGAAATCCTGCAGGGCAGAGGAGGAGAACGCCGCCGTCCGGTCGGTGAACCGCCATTTTCATATAGTCAAACAATCTTCCATCATCACTGTGGTTAATCATTTTCAGCAAAGCAAAAAAAACAAAACAACAATTAGCATAAACGCCAAGACATTACCTGCTCACTGGGTCCTCCATAGTCGTTGACGTCACACCGGATGGAGACCGGCTGACCTTCCACCCTGATTAACGGACCAGGAGACACCGTCACCACACGGGCCGAGCATCCACCTGGAAGGACGGACAAAACAGCACAGATTAACCCTCTAATACACGACAGAGACTTGTCTGGCACTCAACACCCACATTGTCCATGTTTAAAATGAAAAGTTGATGTGTGGATGTTTATGCCGGTTTCTGCAAGACGTTTTGCTCGTTCAAGCCACAAACAAAATGCGGAGAAAACAGGCAGGTAAAGTCAGCCTGTGGCTCCCTGAACGGCTCACAGGTGGAGTTTTGTACTTCACGGGGAGGCGGGTGATGTTTTCACACTGTAGCTCTGTTTCGACACGTACAACAGATACCAAGACTCGCCACAGGCTGGGCTTGTCGTGACCTGAGGGAAACACGGACCAGGGACATTCATCATGACATGACGCAAAACCCAGTCGAGCAGGGGCCGCACTTTTCTAACTTTCTGTGCGCGGATTCTGACGCAGTGCGCTGAGTCATCCCTCATTTTGTTCCAGTTTCTTTCTAAGAAGCCACACTTTGATGCAATTTTTTTCGAGATGACTTTTTGAGGTGAATACGTCTCTAGGCTTTAAAAAGCTTTATTTGAGCTTTTGCTGCTTTTCTCACACCGGGCGCCATTCTTTTGCAGTAACATGACCTGGATGATGTTGTCAGCTGTTAGTTCACCTCATTTGATTTTAAAACATTTTAAATTTCCCATCTAGCGGCAAAAAGCTCCACCTTGTCTAGATGCTAATTGCACCGAGTTGCTGCCTCGTTGGGTCTAAAGCTGAAAACTAAATCGGTTTTGGTTTTAGGAGATGCCCACATGAAGAGGCCTCTGGGTGAAACTGAGGAGTTCGTCTCTATCGGAGCTTATGGAAGGGAGCCAGCTGTTATTTCTGTGAGCATGCACAGTGTGGGCTTCTTCAGCTTCCAACGAGTCAAGATGTTGTAAAATAAGAAACCCGGCGCATCCTGGAGGTGCCCCATAGCCGGATTCATCTTTAACTCCTTGGCTGCTGGACCTTTAGCGTGCCCACAGCGTGATTCACACGGCGAAGGAAGCAAATCCAGCGTGGGTTGTGATGTTGAACAATCACATCTCAAATGGGTTTTGTGGGGGTTTTTTTTTGTGTTTCCCCCACTTTCTAAAATATAAAAAGTTGAGGCAAATTTTCAACAGTAGCGGCAGAAGTAAACAGAGCAGCCATGTCCTTCACGCAGACACTGTTTGTTCAGTTAGAAGCAAACCAAGGCCTGATAAGCCGGACTGGCAGCCGCATGTTTTACCCACACAATTCCTCTCTTATCAATTCAAAATTTGAACTTTCCAATCTGATTTGAGCTGAAAGCTAAAAAATGAAGTCAAAGATTATATATATATACACATATATAATTTGAGTTCACATTCAACGGGTCCAAATTTGGTTTCTATTTCTGATTTGAGCTCAAACGGCTACACAGAGCACCTCTTCCATTTCCATTGAGCTCACTTTCTAACTCTGGCAAAAAGTGCTTCAGCGGTTCTTACTGCGCCCGGCGCCGCCGGTCTGACCCCGGGGTCATTAAATAAACATAAACTACGGTTGTAAAAATCAAACCAACCATTTTAGAAAAACCAGCATTTGAAAACATGCACTTTATTGATTCCTGCAGCTCGGAGAAAAACCTGATTCCTGTTGGCTCCTGCAGACATATCACCTGAAAACTTCATCAATATTTGTAGTTTGTTTTTATTTTTATTTTTTTATGCTGATTCTGGAGGAAAAATGTGAGAAAACATGACAGGATCATCAAAATCTGTTTGTTAGAGTCTGGATTCAGGCCATGAATGACTAAAAAGCTGTGCTGATGCACTCGGTTTATTCCAGGAGAGAAATTATACAGTCTGGCAGAAACATTAAAGCAGAAGTCTGACCAACAGGCGGCTTTCTCATGTGAATCTGACTGTATGTGTGATATTTGAGCGACCACAAAACAGGAACTAATTCGCCAGTGGAGACTCAGAACAGGCAAAATAAAAATGCTGTGAGCCTTATTAAACTTTAGTTTAGAAGCTAAAGATCAAAGTTGGCGGCTTCTGTGAGATCTGGTGTGTGCTTAAGTACAGAAATGCAAAACTGCAGCGACATCTGATCGTCTTTCCCTGAGAACTAATTTAAGCCAACTCTCTCCCCGCTCTCACGTGCGTTCACGTCGGAGAAGCCCACTGGAAGTGACAGGGGCGGTGTTGGCGAAACAGAAACAAACGATGCTGTTCATCACAGAGGTCCAGCTCGCTTTGACTAAAGGCTGGTTAATGGGGCCCTGTCCCCTCACTCTGGACAAATTGGTCTCGAGGGAAACGCAGTCCGACAGGCTAATGAAAGGTTAGCCTGAGAAAACAACCAAAAAGCAGGGAAAATACAACAACTATGACGTCTCACCGCAGACGGTAAAGAAACAGGATGTGTAGAAGTGCAGTTTAAGTAAATGTGAGGCGATAATCTTACTTTGCCAAGAGATATTTCCCCAATTTCTGCCTGTAGATTAACTCCTACTCTGTGCAGAATCTGCTCTGCTCTCATGTTTTGCTGATGACTCTGTAATTTCAGCAGTTGATGAGTTTATCACCTGACTTCGGTTAAGTAAAGCAGAACATGGACATTACTTTCTCACATTTACTTAGTATGCCCTTACTGACACCTCTATGATAAAATTCACTTGTATGTTTTAGATGTTCTGACATCTAAAACATACAAGTGATGCACCCAAAACCACTCAAAATTGGTTATTTTTTATTTTTCTTTAGTAAGAATAGATAAGTTAAAGAATTCAGCTCATTTCCCAGTTATTTATGTTGTCGTTTTAATTCAGTTTAAGTGTTTCTATTCAATTTTTTTCCTACTTTGTGTCTTTAAATACAATAAAGAACAATGAAAATGTGGATTTTTTAACTCAACAAGAAACGCTTTTAAAACCTTAAAATGCAGAAAATTTAAGGGGTATTGGAGATATAATAGATATTACGTCCTTATTAGATTCATATTAGGTTTCTTTTTACTGGTAGATGTGATCAAAACCAAAAGGAAGTGGTTCCACTGTAATATTACATGTTTGTCAGTCATGAATTGAAGGCTTGGCTGATCATTTCTCATGCACCAAATGCCATTTGGGAAAAATGCATTTTTAGATCATTTCCCTCTTATTGCATAATGGTTAGTATAAACTAAAACTTATTGCTTTGCATTTTGCGTTATGGTTCTCATTGTCAGTTCGGGTAAAAGAAAAACAATAAACATCGTTAAATCATGCCCAATTTCACTGGTATTTAGCTGCAGTCGCTGATTCTTTTCCTCCAAAATTTGAGCCGCTACCACCAGGTAACAGTGATTTAAGTTTAAAATGCATTCAAATAAAGACATTATTACACTTCCAGTGTGTGCCGAATCGTCTGATGGACTGTATCAATGGCGATTTTGTTTTGAATAACTTAATTACCAACTCATGAGCATGCGAAATAACAAAAGAGTTAAATTCGCATATTTCCAAAGGGGAATCCGTATGACTTCCAGTCTGGTACGAGCCATAGGAGTTAATCAGTCATTAACAATCAAGCAAATATAGAGGTGTCTTACCGATTAATAAAAGACCAAAGGCGAGAGCAAGGAAACCGGGTTCCATGTTCACCACTCTCCTACTCTGCCGTCCTCCTTTAGTCCTTAATTTCCCCACGTCCTTTGTCCTGTGCTGGGACAAGAAAAAACAGCCCTCCCGTAGATAGAGGGTCAAACCCTAATGAAACTCTTGGCGGTCGGTCCGCTGCGCTCCGTACACACCCCGAGCGAAGCCGCAAAAAGCCCAGAAAACGAGCGCACACCCGGCGTATCCTAATCCAAAGAAATGAAGACCCGGCGAGAGCGTTCCCACGATTCTCCACACGCTGACATGACTGAGCTGCTTTTAATAGTGTGGGAGCGAAGCAGACACATCCACAGACTGACTAAGGCTGATTGGGAAGGAGGAAAGGAGAGAGAAGAGAAAGAGACAGGCCGGAAGTTAGGTGAGCAAGGAGGAAGCGGGGAGGTCCCAGGTGGAGCTACTGACGCTTTTCATGACATATTAATACTCACCGAGTATAAAGTGGGTAGTAGGTAGTTACATTTACATTTAAAAAATTCCCTTTGAGAGTTTTTATTATTTTATTTTATTACGCTGCATTTTTAAAAAAGTTTTACTTGAGTAATTTTATTATGAAGTCTCGCTAGTCTCACCGCTGAATGAAAAACAAACGTCTTAACCAAAAACTCTCCCGGCAGACATACACCTAAAGTTTTTTTTGTTAAAATTTCATACGTTTTTTTTTTATTGAAAGGAACTGATTTAGAAAAGTTTCCTTCTGACTAATTGATTGTTTTGTTACTTATCCTAATTATTGTCATTTTGGTCCTCAAAATATCAACATTTCGGTCCATCTGATGACGTAATTTTCAAATATTAAATGATTGACAATTTTCATCAGTTAGTACTTGAGTAGACTTACTTTTGTAGTCTTACTTGAGTAATTTCTTGGGACGTCGGCTGCTTATTACTTTTCCTTGAGTAAAAATAAGTTGAAGTAATGCTAATTTTAGTTGAAAATATTACTTATTGCTTAGTGTCAGCAATATTTCTTGGCAATAAATATTCTACCATTGGAAATCCTGTTTAAGATTTCCCTCTTAAATGGAGCCACAGTTGTCACAAAAACACATTAGTACACTATAATTGACACTCCAATGCTGAACAGTTTTTGGTGGAGGCAGTATGATGGTGCGTGCCGGCAGCTCACTCTCTGGAAAACACACGCTTGTCATCCTAATATTAGGAGATTCCAAGATGGCGGTTGTTGTGCAAGCCAAGCTGTCATGTTTCACTTTCTCTCTGATGGCCGCTCTTTTCTTCAGTGATGACGCACTCCTGTTGTCAGTTCCAGTCCTGCGGTTAGGCCCATGCTGGGAATCTACCCAGAGCCGCTACACGGGTCAAAGTTCAAGCCTCAGTCAGCCTCTCTGCGGGCAGAGGAGGAGGAGGAGGAGTTTAGGGTTGCAACCTTAGGGTCAAAGGTTGCTTATCCAATTCACGACGTGTGTTAGTGTGTGTGCGAATCCACTCCCTGCATTTTAGCATCTGCTGCAACACAGCAAGCAAAACACGGAGGTTAGAGCATTCTCTGGCTTCCGACGCAGTCTGATTTATTTTATTCACATACTTTGAATAGGACATTTTAAAATAGATTTAAATGAATGTGAGGCAAAGCTCAGCATTTCATTCATAAGTTACGCCTGTGATGATTTAGAGCGCAGCTGATATGACGTTAGAGCGCCATCTTCTGGCTATGAACAAGTTGCGCAACACTACGGCGTCCTTTTTCTCTTTATTTGACTAATCTTCGAATATCCCCAGAAAATGGTCAAACAAATCTAAACTTGTGCACTAAATTCCGCTTTTATAACTCATCAAAACCTATATATTTATTACAATATTTGCAAAAGAAATGCTTAAACCACAGAAAATCTGAAATTAAAACCAAAACGATGTCCACGATGTGTTCACATGTGCTGTTTATTCACGAGAGTTACTTTTGACAACACAATAAGATTTTTTAATGCAACCCAGTGATTATGAGCCAATTTTTTTCAATTTTTATTTACTTTTTTAATCGCTGTTTTTTTTATTTTATTTTTTTTTTATGGCATCTGTGCAGTTCGAAGGTACAGCCACCAGAGGGAGTGAGTCCTCCAGGATCATGAGTGGTCTTGTTCCTGAATTATTTCTGAAGTGCATCAACATGGGCGTGAATAAATTCGTTTGTCAATGAAGGATAAAAACTTCATTTATAAAAACTTTTTTTTTTTTTTTTGCAAACGAGTAAATGAAGTAAATGATGAAAAAAAGCTATCATTAGAAGATCCCTGTTGTTTCATAGAAAGTTTTTGCTTCCTGATACGTTTTTGTTACTTTCTGCTAACCTCAAGTTGAGTCTCTTTCCTTGTGTTGCTGCAGTTCAGAAAAACAGCCACCAGAGGGAGTGAGTGCTCCCATCAAGCTTCATGTTTCTTCCTAGATGAAAATGTATTAACAAGAAACGGTTCTGCATAAAACCTTAGTTCTGAAAGGTTCCTCTTTCTACAGAATCCAGATTTTTGCTGACTAAATATTTTCTCCATGTTAGTCACAGTCATCGTCCTCCAGGAGAAGTGGCAATATTTTCTAAAGATAAGCATAAAAAGTTATGCTTTGGCCCCTGGGCCTTCCTCAAGTGATCAAAACATAACATGATCTGCCATGTTACGCGGACGATATTCCCTTTATGCATCTGTTTGTAGCTACAAATTTACATGCGGACATCAAACTGAAGGAAACAATCGAATATCCTCCAGCACAAATAAAACTCTGGTTGCATAAAAATGTATGCTACCATATTTTGCATTTATTTAGCAAAATGTGTCACACTGTAAATAAAAAAAACCAAACTACTTTACTGACTAAGGTTTTGACCATGAGAAACTAAAGGCATTAATGTTGTGCAGTGGTTAGCTGTGGTTCATTCAATTATGTTTTTAAAACAAAGAAAACCACCATCCTTCAGCATAGAATCTTATCTTATCTTTAGATAAAAGCATCTAAATTATCTTTGAAAAGGTTGAGAAATGTCAAAGAAACAGTCGCCAACTTATAGAAAACAATTGCATTAATTTTTTGGGGGCAGGCACACCTAATTGTTTCTCTATAGCGACATGCAAACTGTGAATACCGCAGCCTTTTAAGATGCTACTTCTGTTTTTTTTGTTGAAAAGTGTGAACATTAAACATTGTCACACACTCTTTGTGTGTGGGTGTTGAGCTGCAGGGTACAGCAGCATTTTAACACAATGCACCAAATGTGACTAACTCCTTCCAAGTTACCAGATCCCGTTGAGTCTCACCGGTGATCAGAATGCAAAGACTAATGGGGGGTAAAAAAATAAAAAATAAAAAAACAATGTGAAAGGCGGTCAAAATGATTGCTCCCATTGCAGGAAAACATCTCCTCATCGACACAAAAGCACGATAGCGATCTTGCACTCGGAGCGCCGCGAATGCACAAAGAGCAGCAAACCACAAACACATTTTCAGCAAAAATGCACAGGATATGATGAAAGATACAGACTTCACCAGGTTGCACACTCAACCTGAAGATGAAGCCGCTTGCAAAGGTGAAAAAGTCAGTTTGAAAAAAGGTCAAATAGCAGTTGCTACCATGCTATATATATAGGTAAATATATATTTTTAATATTTTTGTACTTTTACAAAAACAATTACAGCATGCAATGATGGAACAAAGACAATAAAGATAAATAATGGAGGTTGAGATCCTTTTGTCGTTTGTATATAACAACAAGTATCACCAGATAAAGGCAGGTAACTCATTATTTCATCATGTGGGAAAACTAGGAACAACCTTAATGTACCTTAATGTGCACCACAAGCGGCATTTAAATAGAAAACAGAAGCAAACAAAGACAAAGTTCAACTGAACTTAGATAGCTTGGCTAAATGGAAGCGCTCCAATAATCCCAGAAGACGTCAGAACAGTTTATGCCAAACATCACAAGTTTTCAAATGCAACATTTGTTTTCCTAAAAAAATACAATAATAAAAAAAATTATAAAGAGTTTAGTTTTTTAAAAAGAACATTCAGACTTCCAAATTTTCACGCATCAAAGAGTGAATTTAGCCGCCTGTCTCTACTGTTGACCACCATTTGCAAACTAAACACATGATGCGCTCCGTGATAGTATTTCTTGGACTGAGAGGAGTTTGTCTTAAAGTAAACAGAATTCATTAGTTATATGACAACATTTTTTTTTTTTTACGCTCAGACAAAGAAACTCTCACACAGTTTGACGCAGCAACTGAAAAATGTATCCAGAAAATACACTTCAGTCAAAAACAACACTATCAGTTTCAAATATACAGAAAATTCAGAATACTGAAAAAGTAATCTAGCATATTAAAATATATGATGCTATTCATGTCATTTATTACTGTTATTTTAGTTACATGGACTGAACTTATTGATGCAAAGACTCTTTTAATGTAGGAATTACACAACTAATTGTGCAGTGCATCTGAATATGTACAGGCAGATGGTTACATTTGTTGGTTGCTGATTATTTTAATGGGCGTCCCTCACGGGTCAGGCCTTAGCCCACAGTGTTTTTATCACCTACATTAAAGCTCTCGTTTCAAATGTTCACCTCTACGCTGATGATGCAGTTGTTTACCGTTCTGACGGTATTTAACTCTGTCAGAAAAGGTATTTAACTCTTATTTAATAAGTGCCTTGAAGTGAGACAGTAAAGTTTGTCAAGTTTTTCAGCCAGTTGACAGGAAGTTCCCATCAGTACATGGGAAAGTTGATTTATCCTCTATAGAAAATATCAAAAGCGACATTTTAGTAGAAGTCAGAAAGAGTTTGAACATGTTTAGTTTGAGTTCAGCGTTAAAACTTTTCAACGATATCGCAGGTTGTAGTTGGTTAATCTGCACGAACTGAAGTTTTTTTTTTAGTTTGAACACACACACACACACGCACACGCACACACGCCTACACACACACACACACACAAATAAACCTGAAGTGGAGCAGCCCAGAAAATCAGGAGGAATAAAACGTCTGTGTCTAACTTTATCTCGGATGATTTTTAATCTAGTTGAGTTTTGGGGCCTTTCTTCCTGGGCTGAGGAAGAGGAGGAGGCTGCTCGTCATCGGCGTCACTAGCAGGTTTCTGTGCCTAAAGGAAGTGAAAACCAAAAGGTCAGACCAAAACATAAAAATATACCAGATGGAGACACACAGGCTCAGATCGAGCACTGCAAACATTTTCTTTAGAAGAAAAGAAAATGTTTGCAGTGCCCAGTGAAAACTGAATCTTAACAATCCAGTCAACTAGGGCTCTGAAGGAACCAAGCGGCTCCTACCTGTCCGGTTCTCCGGGGGCTGGGCTGGGGTTGGGCGTTGGGTTCAGGGGCTCGGGCTCTAGGTTGGAGGTTTTGCTTGGAGCGGCTCTTTCGAGGGCCGGTGTTGCCTGGTGCCTGTTGCTGCTCTTGTTGCTGCTGCTGCTGCTGGTGGTGATGATGATGATGGTGACGGTTGGGATGATGAGGAGGAGGATGGTCAGGAAGAGGCGGATGGTTGGGATGGTGACTGGTGTTGGTCCACTCCAAACGGAGCTCCTCCTCATCTGTTCAAAGAGTATGAACAGCAGAATCTCAATGAGATTTAATAATAATAATGATAATAAAAAATAAATAAAATAAATCAAATCTGCTTCCATAAGCCTTTAATGACAAGAATGTTTATTGTTTGAGTCAATTGTGTAAAGTACATTACCCTTCAGGCGTAGTTTCCTTGTTCGCCTAGTTCGGATGCAGCAAACAATGACAATGATGATCAGCAATAAAACGATACCTGATGAAGATGAGAAGAAATTTGGTCAGTGGTGTGGATTAAAAACGTCAAACAATTCAGTTTCAGTCAAGAATAACTGTAGAAAAACATTTAAAAAAATCACTTGCATGGCTTATTCTACATGTTCCCGTTCAATGATCAACTTATACCAGAGTTTCTTAGAGTTTTTATCTCTTACAGGCCATTTCACGTATTTTAAATGTAGCTTGAAGCAAAGAAAGTTTGGTTATGTAGTTAGAGTGGAGGGTTTGTGATAGTATGATCTTGGTAGAGTGCATTGCATGGACTCTTTAAATATCAGGACATTTACATTTTTATGGCCAACAAACAAACAAAGCAAAAAAAAAAAAAAAAGACTTTCCTCCGTGACCAACAGAGACTCCAGGCAAAAAGCTTCTGTACGAATTGATGAGATTTTGCATTTAAACACTATATTTTAGTATTTCTCAGCGTTAGCATTATCCTGTTTCAACAAAAACAATTTCATTATTTAATAAATAATTAAATGAATTTGAATTCAGCTTTTGCATATCTTCACAAGAGGTGCAGCGTCTCTACACTGTAGTGCAATAAATGGTAAAAAGCAGAAACTTATGTCTGAAAACGTACCTCCTCCACCACCTAAAAAAACCCAGGTACATATTCCCCACAATTCATCTGGGAGACCTGGGAGACCTAGGCAACCTTCAAAAACAAAGAAGAAAAAAAAAATGTTTTTCTGATGACCAGCATGAAAATACATCTTTTCTGTAGAAAAGATTATCTATTATCTACACAACTTGTAGTGAAAAGATCAGTACTTCATGTTATTTTAGGTAGCAGGTATTAGCTGGAGCACATTGAGTAACAGCAGCTTGTATCTACGGTAACCAAAATAATACTTACTTATTTCACCACAATTATGAGTGACAGGCTCACTGATCTCAAAACTGACATCATTGGAAATGTTGCAAGCAAATTTGATGTCTTTAGTTTCTGCAGCCGTCAACGTAAAAGTCTGAAACGTTTTGTCCATCTGGACGTTGTTCCGAAGCCATTGGTACTTTTTGATTTCAGACTTGGGTGTCTAAAGGGAAATAAGAATCAAAGACTGATTGGAAAGTTCAAGAAAAACATAGAAACAAATAAAGTGGGACTGTTCAGAACAATCTAAAATTATTATTATTATTTTAAAGTCACACAGTAACGCAAATCTGAAAGGATCAAAATGTATCATATGGTAACGACATTCTGTTGCTTTGACTTTGACAGAGCCGTATGAGAAGGAAAGAGTTTATTTAAAACTGGAGGAATAAATGTGGATAAGAACTTTAGAAAAACATGAGTCAGCGTTTAGTGTTTTTGGACTTTTATAAAGAGGCAAAATGAGAACTTACCTTATCAGTAACGCATTTAAAGATCACTTTGTTTTCTTCTTCTTTACATTCTGCTTTCACTGCAGGCTTCTTCACAGGATCTGAGGTTTCATTGGACCAAGAACACCAGACGTCATTGAGGGAATATAAAAGATATTCCAATAAAAACCGGTGATCTGCTGAGTTTCATGTTCAAGCTCTTCCAGTGGATCAAAACAATAAACTCACAGTTTCATGACATCAAATTAATTGTTAACATTTTGACATCTTCAATGAGGAAATTAAAAAGATCCATGAGGGGCTTTCAAATATGAATAGTGATGTTTAGAAAACTATAAAAAACACATGTAATATTTTGTACCTACCTCGTATACATAAGTGTGTTATCACTGTTTTCTGTGCTTTTCCATTGCTATTGTAAACCTGTGGGGTGTAAACCCCTTCTTGGTCCTTCTTCAGATTAGTCAGTTTGAGGGATCCATCTTCAGTAATGTCAGTAGCTTCACCAATACGCACACGTGACGGTCTTTTATCAAATATTACTTTCTCATTAAACCTCCACTTCAGAGTATCTGTAGATTTCAGTTTGTATCCCAGAGGAACATTGAAGCTTCGACCCGTTGCAGCGTACTTGTCACAACCTTTGGATCAGAAAGAAAAGGAAGCAGAAGAAGAGCAGGGTTCAGAGAAGATGGAGACTTTCTGGACAACAGACAACAATCACCTCACAGTTTACTAAGAGAGGTTGCTTTAGGTTTTTATTTGAGTTTTTTAATGACTGGATGCAGATCCTGTTAACATTCATTCAAGTTGCCCGTTTTAAACGGAAAAAGGTTCTGAAGGTGTGAATACTTTTCTGATGCACAGCATTCAGAAAATGGAGCTCCTCTAATATTTCTTGCTCTACCTTCAGTTTACCTGGGAATCAAAATGAAACTCTGCAGCTCTCTGCGTTCAATCTTTTGTTTCAGCGTCTCACCGCTGATGGATGCTGTGAGTGTTGCATCCTGTTTGCTCTGCGTTGACCACAGAAACTGAGTGCCACACACACACACACACACACACACACACACACTCCCACACTCCCACACGGTTCTCTGACTTTAAAGTCGAGCCTCCACTCCCTTCACTGTGGGGCATCTGGATCCTGCTCACTGCGGTGTCATTTTGCTGGTTTAATATTAAGAATAAAGTTCCTCTGGTGGATGGAAACTTTTGTAAAGAACAGAGTTGGTACACAATTATATAATAACTTTGAACGAGTTTCGATTTCTGTGAAGTTAAACCCGCAGTGAGTAAACTGTTTCATATCAAACCTCTCGGTGTGAAACTAAGAAGGTGTATAAAATTTGAACAGCTTGTGGAAAGCTGCTCTTACGACTTGTTAGACCAGAAGAATAAAAATTAAAGATGAATTGTGCAAAGAAGCAGGGACCTCTGACCAACTGATATCTGGATATTTCATTAAAAACCACAATCCACTCCGACTGCAACCAGAACAGTTGAGCTTCAAACCTCAAAACTGATCTCACAATCTCTGAATCCTTCCAGCTGTTTAAAGTCTGAGAAACAAGAAAAGTCTGAACAGGATGTGACGTTCTGAGCAAAGGTAGAACCGGGTCGCTGCGCAGAACCTGAAGAAAAACCTCCACCTGAGCTCCAGAAGACGGTGGATGCCGGAGGCTTTGTTTCACTTTCAAACCAGACTGAGAAGACGCAACGTTACGAAATCCATGACCTTTACAGGAGCAACAGCTCAGCTAGAAGGTCCAGCCCACTTTCCTCCATGATTACCAGAAACACGTCACGTTACTCAGTAAATACTTAGAAACTCTGAATAACACTGTCAGAACGCTGTCTGACGTTACATCAGACCAAATTTCTCCTGTTTTTGTGGCTGAGATACAATCATGAAAATTATTTCTGTGTTCTATATGCCAGGAAACAAAGTGAGAACTATGGGGGTGGCAGCAGCAGCAGGAGGAGGAACTGGTGCACTTTGTAAAACAGATGACATCATGAGGAAAGAAAATTATGCAGAAATATTGAAACAAAATGGAAAGACATCAACAAGTAAAGTCTTAGCCACGGTTTGGTCTTCAAATGGAAGATAAACCTCAACTTACAGCCAAAACGGCTACAAAGTGGCTGAAGGACAACAAAGTAAATGTTTTGGGGTGGCCGTCATAAAGACATGATCTGAGTCCAAGGGAGAGGTTGTGTGAAGATCTGAAAAGGTGTGTGTGGGTGTGTGTGTGTGTGTGTGTGTGTGTGTGTGTGTGTGTGTGTGTGGACTCCAGCAGTTCTGTCACGGTGAACAGGTCAGAACTCCAACAAACTACTGGGAGAAACTCCAAAACATTTAAAAGACAGTCGTTTCTGATACTGACCGAAATGAAGGTAAACTTTTGAATTTGAGGAAAATTACAAAAAACAACAACAAACCCTAAATAATGTTCTTGCTAAATCAAGATGATTTCAGTAACTCCAACTCAGCTAAAAGAAGAAACGTTGAGTCTGATTTAACGTCGAACAATGAGAAAAAAAAATGTGTTTGTGTCGTTTTATCACTTAAACATCTGTTTTCAACTGTAGATTAAACTGATTGATTTGATCAACACTAAATTATAAAATCTTTTTTAAAATTATTTTAAGTTTATTTAATTTAACAAACAAACACCAGGAAGTCTCTCCCATGATGCTGTTCTGAGTTGGCCACATTTCCGGACTTTTGGCCTTCAACACATTTTGTGCCTGTTAGCGTCTCGGCCTCTGAAGACATGTGCATCAAGTGCAAAAGAAAAAAAATAAAAATCTTTCCAATCTATAAAAATATTAATGCAATGCAAAATTTGCATGCATTAAATATCGTATTCAAATAAATGTTCCTCTTTCTGCATTGGTGATTGCAATTTAACATATTGTCCAACCCGAGCTTAGCTGACCCAAAATGGATCATAAATAATCCGAAAATTGTGGTTTTATAAGATCTGTTTCTTATATTTAAAGTTTTTAACTTTAATTTTAAACCTGAACTCTTTAATGTTTTTTTTTTTAATTACCATAATTCTGCAGGATCACCTCAATATTTCTGCTTTTGCACGTCTTCCTGTTTGTCCGCTGTAACCTCATTTCAGACCGACACCTCCACCAGCGGGAACTTTTTCAATTAGCTAAAGCTCTCTTCCCCTAACTCTGATTCTCGCAATGTTTTCACTTTTAACTCCAAACCGACCAATTTTTATATATATATATATATATAAAAAAGAAACAAAAACAAAACAAAAACAAAAAACAATAAAAAAACAAACAAAAAAAGAAGCACAGAATCCATCAGAGGGAAGAACAGAAAGAGGAAAACAAAGGTATTTGGATTTCTCTGTTTTCTTCTCCAGCCGCTAAAGACACAACATTATTCAATAAAAGCTCAATTGTGAAAAATCTGAATAGAAATCACTTAATGGACCTGCCTCAATTGAGGAATAAAACCTTTTCTTTGAGAAATTAACTGGTTTCCTATCATTCCAAGGTAGTACATTTTGTATAAAAGTTTCATCTTTTTACTTGAAAACTGAAACAAAAAGATGAAAACATGACAAGTGAATTCTTCTGTATTTTAGAGACGTGAAAGAGCAAACATCTGCTTCAGAAACATGAAAACGAAGGAGCTTAAAGATCTAGAATTCCACTAAATGAGAACAAACTACTGGAAATAAACATCATCCTTAAGACAAATGTTAAATCTTCCCCTTCCAACAGAGAAAAGTGATTTATTATCGGTTCAGTACCTTGAGAGACGACGGTGGAGCAGCAGAGCAGAAACACCGAGACGACAGAAACCGATGCCATCTTCATCATCGTTCTCCTCACACTGGGCTGAAAAGAAGAACTTTCCATCATCGAGGTTTATTTCCTGTCACAGCGGCTCGTATTGCTCACGTCTTGTGCACAAGCTCTTGGTTTAGAAAGGAAGTGATCCAAGAGGCCCCCGCCGGTCTACTTTCAATGCAGCGAGAACAAAGACAGCGAGTAGAAAATGTCGTTTTCAGAGCAACAAAGAAGCGCCTGTCTTTATTTACTTCTCTCTCTTCATTGACTAAATATAATTATTGTGCCACAGATTCAATAATGAGATCTGTTGAGCTGCAACCACCAAAAATACACTAAAAAACCCCAGCTCGGAAAGAGGCCTGTAGATGTTGTCGACCTCAAAATCTTATTTAAAACTCTTTCGGTGTTTTGAGCTCTCAGAACTAAGATTGGCATCAAAACTTCCTTATTTCTGGCCACACAGTTAAGATACAGTAGATTATTTTTCCTCTCTTTATCTCGCAGGTTGCAAAACCTCACAATAAAGTATTTCTGCACACAGAAGCGGTCCTAACCTCCTTGGCGCCCTGGGCGAACCACCCTTCACCCTTTGTTGTTTTTAATCTATCAATCAGTCAAGTTTATGTGTTCAGCAGATTTCAGCAACAAAGAAGTTCAAAGTGCTTTAAATCATGAAATCCCCCCAAAAAAAATCAACAATTGAAATATTACATTATTATTACATTTACTCTCAAAGCATAGCACAGAGCATCTTCACTATAGAATCAACAGTTCACAGAAACATATTTTATTTCTCTACATCCAGAATGACAAAAATGCCTGATTAAAACTCTGGAAAAGATTTTCAAATCAGTCAAGATCACAAACTTCAGGGTGAAAATCAGTTGACGAATATATTTACCTCACATTTAAATAACCTCTTGTGGTTTTTACTTCGACGCGGCCATGTGAGACGCTGATTTCACATTTCAAATATAGCCAAACAGCAGAGGGCTCGAAATGTTGAGGAATAAAGAATGTGACTGATCGTTCTAGGAACTGTCTGGAGTTTTAAGAAACGTTAAAAGCTCCACAGAAAGTCCTGTGGTTAATAGTTAAAAAGAAGTAAAACCAAGTTCTTACCGCCCCGGAAACACAACGAAAGGTCACATTTGCGTCCTGACATGTTGCATTGACTTCAGGCTTCTTCACAGGATCTGAGAACCTTCAATTAGATCAAATTCATGACGACATTAAGGATATATGCTGATATTCTGCATGTGTTTTAAAGTTTTCCGAGAACTTAATATTTACTATTTGGACAACAACACTTTCATCCAAAACCTCACCAGTGTAAAGTCCTGCTTGGTCCTTCTGCAGATTTGTCAGCTTCAGGGAGCCATTTTGATTAATATCATCATTTTTCCCTCACTCTATTTTTATAAAATATTATGTTGCCATTTAACGTCCACTTCAGAGTATCAGGAGGTTTTAGTTTGTATTTAGTTTGTATCCCAGAGGAACAACAAAGTTTCCGCCCACTGCAGTAAACTGATCACAACCTTTGGATCAATAAAAGAGAAAGTAAAAAAAAAAGCAAAAGAAGAAAAAGATTTTTGGAAAATGGACACTAGATGGCAGACAACAATCATCTCAAGGTCTACCAATAAAGTTTAATAAAGCATGTGATTGAGATTATGTACAAGAAAAGTCAATGTGGTAGTAAATGGAACAAGTCACCATGGCAGAAACAAAGAAAATGGTAAAAAAAACCCCACAAATTTCTGAGAGAATAGGGAATTTCTTTTATTGCAAAGTTTACTAGTTGAATTTATTAAGAAGCCACTGAAATCGTTTTAAATTGCAGTTTCAGAGATTTGGAGACGGTAATCTTTGTGTTTGAATTCAGTTTGTTTACAGAGTTCATTTTCAGAATGTGGGGAAAAACTCACAGATGATTTACATATTAACAACGTTTCATTGGCTGTTCACACGCTTTTGTTTTTGGTTTCAGCCAATAAGATGAATATTTGAAAAAAGCAAACAAACAAAAAAAACACACCCGTTTGCTCACTGGGAAAAAAGACAAACTTTGAGGCCTGTTTTCTCACTAATATTAACATTATTATTATTATTGTTACTATTATTATTTACTGCTGTGTGTTTGAAAAAGAAGGCCAAATATGATCTTATTTCCTGTAACAGCTCACCAACAAGAGAAGGAAGTGATCCAAAAGGCCCCACTTCTACTTTTATGCGACACCAAGCATTTTTATTTACTTTTACATTTCATCCATTACATTTTATTGCTCGTTTCAATCCCACAACCACAAAATTATTTGTCTGCGAGTCTTAATTTGCCTCTAGGAAAAGGAGAAATGTTTTCACTAATGTACAGATCTTTGTCCTGAGCGTGTAGAAATATTGTTTGGCTCATGGCTGGCGGCGATGAGGAGGATGATGGTTAGGAAGAGGAGGAAGATGGCGATGATGTCAGCTGCTTCAAAGGAAGCTCAACATCGTCTGTTCAGTGATTAAAGACAGGCAGAAATTAGGACTCAAGGCCAAATATTTAGTTAGTTATTGGTGAAATATTCTCAGTGAAGACGTTATTTTAAACAAGAAGTCAGAGGACAAACACTCGTTTTGATTAGAATTTATTTCTTTGTACATCTGCAAAGTTCTTATTCTGAACAACTGATCAATAAAATGAAATAACACATTACTCTTCAGTCGCATCTTCCTTTTCCTTTTATCCTAGATACAGCAAACAGTAGCGGCGATGGCCAGCAGAAGAAGAACAACTAGAAACATTATAGCACGACTGTTATTAAAAATGCTCATGATTTATGGACTTTTTAGTGTATTTCATGTATTTATGTCAATTTAAAAACATACCAACATTGTATCCATTAAAATCCCAGAGACGTATTCCACACCGATTTTCTGGGAAACCTTTAAAAAATAATAAATAACCAAAAACAATTAACTTTACTCATTGCTATTCCATCCTGTTTTAAACTGCAGTTACTGGCTGAAGCATGTTGTGCAGCTTTTAGCCATAATGACCACAACATAAATACTGACCTATTTCAGCGCAATTATGAGTGACAGGCTCACTGATCTCAAAACTGACATCATTGGAAATGTTGCAAGCAAATTTGATGTCTTTAGTTTCTGCAGCCGTCAACATAAAGGTCTGAACTGTTTTGTCCATCTGGACGTTGTTCCGAAGCCATTGGTACTTTTTGATTTCAGACTTGGGTGTCTAAAGGGAAATAAGAATAAAAGACTGATTGGAAAGTTCAAGAAAAACATAGAAACAAATAAAGTGGGACTGTTCAGAACAATCTAAAATTATTATTATTATTATTTTAAAGTCACACAGTAACGCAAATCTCAAAGGATCAAAATGTATCATATGGTAACAACATTCTGTTGCTTTGACTTTGACAGAGCCATATGAGAAGGAAAGAGTTGATTTAAAACTGGAGGAATAAATGTGGATAAGAACTTTAGAAAAACATGAGTCAGCGTTTAGTGTTTTTGGATTTTTATAAAGAGGCAAAATGAGAATTTACCTTATCAGTAACGCATTTAAAGATCACTTTGTTTTCTTCTTCTTTACATTCTGCTTCCACTGCAGGCTTCTTCACAGGATCTGAGGTTTCATTGGACCAAGAACACCAGACGTCATTGAGGGAATATAAAAGATATTCCAATAAAAACCGGTGATCTGCTGAGTTTCATGTTCAAGCTCTTCCAGTGGATCAAAACAATAAACTCACAGTTTCATGACATCAAATTAATTGTTAACATTTTGACATCTTCTACGAGGAAATTTAAAAGATCCATGAGGGGCTTTCAAATATGAATAGTAATGTTTAGAAAACTATAAAAAAACACATGTAATATTTTGTACCTACCTTTTATACATAAGTGTGTTTTCACTGTTTTCAGTAATTTTCCATTGCTATCGAAAATCTCTGCGGTGTAAACCCCTTCTTGGTCCTTCTTCAGATTAGTCAGTTTGAGGGATCCATCTTCAGTAATGTCAGTAGCTTCACCAGAAACCACACGTGACGGTCTTTTATAATATATTACTGTCTCATTAAACCTCCACTTCAGAGTATCTGTAGATTTCAGTTTGTATCCCAGAGGAACATTGAAGCTTCGACCCGTTGCAGCGTACTTGTCACAACCTTTGGATCAGAAAGAAAAGGAAGCAGAAGAAGAGCAGGGTTCAGAGAAGATGGAGACTTTCTGGACAACAGACAACAATCACCTCACAGTTTACTAAGAGAGGTTGCTTTAGGTTTTTATTTGAGTTTTTTAATGACTGGATGCAGATCCTGTTAACATTCATTCAAGTTGCCCGTTTTAAACGGAAAAAGGTTCTGAAGATGTGAATACTTTTCTGATGCACAGCATTCAGAAAATGGAGCTCCTCTAATATTTCTTGCTCTACCTTCATTTGATGTTTACCTGGGATTCAAAATGAAACTCTGCAGCTCTCTGCGTTCAATCTTTTGTTTCAGCGTCTCACCGCTGTTGGATGCTGTGAGTGTTGCATCCTGTTTGCTCTGCGCTGACCACAGAAACTGACACACACACACACACACACACACACACACGCACACACGCACACACACCCCTACGCACACACACACCCCTACGCACACACACACACACATATTCCCACACGGTTCTCTGACTTTAACCCTTTAACTGCCATGAGGATGCTGGTGTCCCTATTGACCTGCATGTGACAGTATTCGGGGTGACAGTTGAAGGGTTAAAGTCGAGCCTCCACTCCCTTCACTGTGGGGCGTCTGGATCCTGCCCACTGCGGCGTCATTTTGCTGGGTTAATATTAATAATAAAGTTCCTCTGGCGGATGGAAACTTTTCTAAAGAACAGAGATGGTACATAATTACTGAATAACTTTGAACGAGTTTCGATTTCTGTGAAGTTAAACCCACAGTGAATAAACCGTTTCCTGAGTCACCGTTTCATATAAAATCTCTCGGTGTGAAAATAAGAAGCTGTATAAAATTTGAGCAGCTTGTAGAAAGCTCCTCTTACGACTTGTGAGACCAGAAGAATAAAAATTAAGGATAAAATTGTGCAAAAAAGTAGGGACCAACTGATATCTGGATATTTCATTAAAAACCACAATCCACCCTGTGGGTGTGGGGGTGGCAGCAGCAGCAGCAGCAGGAGGAACTGGTGCACTTTATTAAACAGATGACATCATGAGGAAAGAAAATTATGCAGAAATATTGAAACAAAATGGAAAGACATCAAGTAAAGTTTTAGCCACGGTTTGGTCTTCAAATGGAAGATAAACCTCAACTTACAGCCAAAACGGCTACAAAGTGGCTGAAGGACAACAAAGTAAATGTTTTGGGGTGGCCGTCATAAAGACATGATCTGAGTCCAAGGGAGAGGTTGTGTGAAGATCCGAAAAGGTGTGTGTGTGTGTGTGTATTTTTGGACTCCAGCAGTTCTGTCATGATGAACAGGTCAGAACTCCAACAAACTACTGGGAGAAACTCATGGAAGAAAAGTCCAACGGAACAGAAATGGGAAAACAAAGGTATTTGGATTTCTCTGTTTTCTTCTCCAGCCGCTAAAGACACAAAATTATTCAATAAAAACTCAATTGTGAAAAATCTGAATAGAAATCACTTAATGGACCTGCCTCAATTGAGGAATAAAACCTTTTCTTTGAGAAATTAACTGGTTTCCTATCATTCCAAGGTAGTACATTGTGTATAAAAGTTTCATCTTTTCACTTGAAAACTGAAACAAAAAGATGAAAACATGACAAGTGAATTCTTCTGTATTTTAGAGATGTGAAAGAGCAAATATCTGCTTCAGGAAACATGAAAACGAAGGAGCTTAAAGATCTAGAATTCCACTAAATGAGAACAAACTACTGGAAATAAACATCATCCTTAGGACAAATGTTAAATCTTCCCCTTCCAACAGTGAAAAGTGATTTATTATCGGTTCAGTACCTTGGGAGGCGACGGTGGAGCAGCAGAGCAGAAACACCGAGACGACAGAAACCGATGCCATCTTCATCATCGTCCTCCTCACACTGGGCTGAATAAAAGAACTTTCCATCATCGAGGTTTATTTTCTGTCACAGCGGCTCGTATTGCTCACGTCTTGTGCACGAGCTCTTTGTTTAAGAAAGACAGCGAGTAGAAAATGTCGTTTATAGAGCAACAAAGAGGCGCCTGTCTTGATTTACTTCTCTCTCCTCACTGACTAAATGTAATTATTGTGCCACAAATTCAATAATGAGATCATTTGAGCTGCAACCACCAGACCCTCCCCTCCCCCCCCAAAAAAAAAAAAAAAACCAAAACCAAACCAGCTCGGAAAGAGGCCTGTAGGTGTTGTTGACCTCAAAATCTTATTTAAAGCTATTAAAGTTCTTTCGGTGTTTTGAGCTCTCAGAACTAAGATTGACATCAAAACTTCCTTATTTCTGGCCACACAGTTAAGATACAGTAGATTATTTTTCCTCTCTTTATCTCGCAGGTTGCAAAACCTTACAATAAATGATTTCTGCACCACAGATGTGGTCCTAACCTGCTTGGCGCCCTGGGCGAACCACCCTTCACCCTTTGTTGTTTTTAATCTATCAATCAGTCAAGTTTATGTGTTCAGCAGATTTCAGCAACAAAGAAGTTCAAAGTGCTTTACATCATGAAATCCCCCCCCAAAAAAATCAACAATTGAAATATTACATTATTATTACATTTACTCTCAAAGCATAGCACAGAGCATCTTCACTAAAGAATCAACAGTTCACAGAAACATGTTTTGTTTCTCTACATCCAGAATGACAAAAATGTCTGGTTAAAACTCTGGAAAAGATTTTCAGATCAGTCAAGATCACAAACTTCAATGAGTTTTAATGTTTCTGAATTGAAGTAGCTAAAACTTTTGATTTTTGCAAAAATGTTTTTTTTTGTCAAATCAGAGACAGGAAAAAAAAACTATGTAGAAATATTGTTTGGCTCATGGCTGGCGGCGATGAGGAGGATGATGGTTAGGAAGAGGAGGAAGATGACGATGATGTCGGCTGCTCGGGATCCGTCTGCTTCAAAGGAAGCTCAACATCGTCTGTTCAGTGATTAAAGACAGGCAGAAATTAGGACTCAAGGCCAAATATTTAGCGAGTTATTGGTGAAATAACTCGCTAAATAGAGTTCTGCTTCTGCTTTCCAAGGAAAATCATCTTATTTATCCAGAACCTAAACCTCCTAGTCAGCACTGATTCTCTGTTTCTTAAACTTTCATAACATTTTCTTAATTGAGGCAGACGTTGCTGCTCTCTGGCTGCTTCTATCAATATGGCAGCCCTGTCATTTGTTTACTAAATGTGATCAGTTGGAGGGTTTTCGACAGCATTTAAAGGAATTACAAGTTTACTTTTGGTTTTATTTATTGCGACGCGAGGCAACAATAAAAACTGCCAAAGGAAAAAAACAAAGATTTGTCAATTCGTCGTCGTGGTGAAACTAGTTTGAATAATTAAGAATAAAAACTGAATATTTTACATGGAGGGATATACACACAAAGTGATTATTCACATTAAGTTTGATGATCAGAGCGTGCAGAATATATATATAAACATATGCATAGTTTGAATCCAGATATTTACATATATTTTATTTATTGTTCTTACCAATGCAGGTGTGAGTCAAAGAGTCACTTGTTGCAGAACTGACTTCGTTGCCAACCTCACAGGAAACGAGCAGGTTCTCAGTTTCTGCAACTTTTCTTGTCATAGAGATTTCTGTTGCATTGCTGATCAAGTTGCCATTCTGGAGCCATTTGTAATGTATGGTGTCATAGTGTTTAGTACCATCAGGTTGCTGATAAAAAGAATGATGAACATGTAAAAAAAAAAAAATATATATATATATATATATATATATATATATATATATATATATATATATATATATACATATATATATATATATATATATATATATATATATATATATATATATATATATATATATATATATATATATAAAAATTAAAAAGTCATGAAGAATGACAATAAGGAAAATATGTTTTTGTATTTTAATCAATTGTTGCATTTTTCTCGTCTCTTGCAAACATGAAAATGTAAAAATGCCTCAAGATGTTCTAGTTACTGCATTGTAGTTATTTTCTATTAATATCTGATTGGATTATTAAAGCTCTCTAAGGTTAAGTACAAAAAGATCTAAAAGAACTCCATATTGTTCTATCCTGTTTTTGTTTTGTTTTTTTAAATAATAAACATAAAAAAATTGTCCTTACCGGATCATGACTGCAGGTAAAGACGACCTCTGAGGTCAGACAGGTTATATTTAATGTGGGCTTCTTCACGGGGTCTGTGTGGGTTCAAACACGAGACATTAATAACAGTGACCTTGTGAAAATAATACAGTGAGCAGCACATGTCTGACAGCTTCAGGAATCACAGTAACATGAAGAACTTTAATAACTAGATGATGAAAAAGAGCAAATAGAGATTATTGTTGACTCAATGAGGAATATGTGACCAATTTTGTACCTACCCAGTACACATAAATTTGCGCTCTTTGAGGATGTTTGTCTTCCATCTTGACTAAAAACCTCACTGGTGTAAAGTCCTTCTTGGTCCAGCTTCAGATTTGTCAGTTTGAGGGATCCATCATCATTAATATCATCATTTTTACCTTGAATTAGTTTTCCTCGTTTTTTATTAAATATTATGTTGCCATTAAACTTCCACCTCAGAGCGTCAGTAGGTTTTAGTTCGTATCCCAGAGGAACATCGACGTCTCCACCCACTGCAACAAGCTGGTCACAAGCTTTGGATCAGAAAGAAAAATAAAACAGCAGAAGAGGAACAGAGTTAAGAGAAGATGGACATTTTATAGATGACACTTCACCTCACAGTCTTCCAATACCTAAAAGTCAGAATGGCGGTAAACGTTGGACCAGATTTCAATTAAAATTGTAGAAATACGAACATAAGACAATATATTAATACATTAGCATAAAAACTGTATTTCACGTCCGCTCCTATCAACATTGTAAAGGGATTTATGGAACAGATCGGTACCTTGGGAGACGACAGCGGAGCAGCAGAGCAGAAACAAACACACCACAGAGTCCGATGCCATCTTCCTCACATTCGACCGAAAAGAACAACTTGCAAGAACGTTTCCTGATGCAACCACTAATATCCACGAGCTACTGATTTTGAGCAGAAGTGGAACTCAAAACCACAATTTGAATGCAGTAAGAACACACAGAGCAGCACAAAACTTACAGCCCAGCAGCGTCCTGCTTCTGCTTTCCAAGGAAAATCATCTTATTTATCCAGAACCTAAACCTCCTAGTCAGCACTGATTCTCTGTTTCTTAAACTTTCATAACATTTTCTAACTGAGGCAGACGTTGCTGCTCTCTGGCTGCTTCTATCAATATGGCAGCCCTGTCATTTGTTTACTAAATGTGATCAGATGCAGGGTTTTCGACAGCATTTAAAGGAATTACAAGTTTACTTTTGGTTTTATTTATTCCGACACGAGGCAACAATAAAAACTGCCAAAGAAAAAAAAACAAAAAAAAACCCACAGAGACCTCAATCCCTCATCGTGGTGAAACTAGTTTGAATAATTAAGAATAAAAACGGAATATTTTACATGGAGGGATATACACACAAAGTGATTATTCACATTAAGTTTGATGATCAGAGCGTGCAGAATATATATATAAACATATGCATAGTTTGAATCCAGATATTTACATATATTTTATTTATTGTTCTTACCAATGCAGGTGTGAGTCAAAGAGTCACTTGTCGCAGAACTGACTTGGTTGCCAACCTCACAGGAAACGAGCAGGTTTTCAGTTTCTGCAACTTTTCTTGTCATAGAGATTTCTGTTGCATTGCTGATCAAGTTGCCATTCTGGAGCCATTTGTAATGTATGGTGTCATAGTGTTTAGTACCATCAGGTTGCTGATAAAAAGAATGATGAACATGTAAAAAAAAATTATATATATATATATATATATATATACATATATATATATATAAATTAAAAAGTCATGAAGAATGACAATAAGGAAAATATGTTTTTGTATTTTAATCAATTGTTGCATTTTTCTCGTCTCTTGCAAACATGAAAATGTAAAAATGCCTCAAGATGTTCTAGTTACTGCATTGTAGTTATTTTCTATTAATATCTGATTGGATTATTAAAGCTCTCTAAGGTTAAGTACAAAAAGATCTAAAAGAACTCCATATTGTTCTATCCTGTTTTTGTTTTTTTGTTTTTTTAATAATAAACATAAAAAAATTGTCCTTACCGGATCATGACTGCAGGTAAAGACGACCTCTGAGGTCAGACAGGTTATATTTAATGTGGGCTTCTTCACGGGGTCTGTGTGGGTTCAAACACGAGACATTAATGACAGTGACCTTGTGAAAATAATACAGTGAGCAGCACATGTCTGACAGCTTCAGGAATCACAGTAACATGAAGAACTTTAATAACTAGATGATGAAAAAGAGCAAATGGAGATTATTGTTGACTCAATGAGGAATATGTGACCAATTTTGTACCTACCCAGTACACATAAATTTGTGCTCTTTGAGGATGTTTTTCTTCCATCTTGATCAAAAACCTCACTGGTGTAAAGTCCTTCTTGGTCCAGCTTCAGATTTGTCAGTTTGAGGGATCCATCATCATTAATATCATCATTTTTACCTTGAATTATTCTTCCTCGTTTTTTAAAAAATATTATGTTGCCATTAAAGTTCCACCTCAGAACATCAGTAGGTTTTAGTTCGTATCCCAGAGGAACATCGACGTCTCCACCCACTGCAACAAGCTGGTCACAACCTTTGGATCAGAAAGAAAAATAAAACAGCAGAAGAGGAACAGAGTTAAGAGAAGATGGACATTTTATAGATGACACTTCACCTCACAGTCTTCCAATACCTAAAACTCAGAATGGCAGTAAACGTTGGACCAGATTTCAATTAAAATTGTAGAAATACAAACATAAGACAATATATTAATTATTTAGCATAAAAACTGTATTTCACGTCCGCTCCTATCAACATTGTAAAGGGATTTATGGAACAGATCGGTACCTTGGGAGACGACAGCGGAGCAGCAGAGCAGAAACAAACACACCACAGAGTCCGATGCCATCTTCCTCACATTCGACCGAAAAGAACAACTTGCAAGAACGTTTCCTGATGCAACCACTAATATCCACGAGCTACTGATTTTGAGCAGAAGTGGAACTCAAAACCACAATTTGAATGCAGTAAGAACACACAGAGCAGCAAAAAACTTACAGCCCAGCAGCGTCCTGCTTCTGCTTTCCAAGGGAAATCATCTTATTTATCCAGAACCTAAACCTCCTAGTCAGCACTGATTCTCTGTTTCTTAAACTTTCATAACATTTTCTAACTGAGGCAGACGTTGCTGCTCTCTGGCTGCTTCTATCAATATGGCAGCCCTGTCATTTGTTTACTAAATGTGATCAGTTGGAGGGTTTTCGACAGCATTTAAAGGAATTACAAGTTTACTTTTGGTTTTATTTATTCTGACACGAGGCAACAATAAAAACTGCCAAAGAAAAAAAAAACAAAAAAACCCCACAGAGACCTCAATCCCTCATCGTGGTGAAACTAGTTTGAATAATAAAGAATAAAAACTGAATATTTTACATGGAGGGATATACACACAAAGTGATTATTCACATTAAGTTTGATGATCAGAGAGTGCAGCTAAAAATAGAGAAAGAAAATCCACAGAATCTTGTAACATTCCCTTGAATGAATTAAAAATATTCAGAATACCAAAAATGTTAGGACTTTAAAAAATTATATAGAAGACTGCTGTCTGTTCATTAGCAGATCAAGCTACAAATTACACAGCTAAAGCTGGGGTCTTCACAGAATATATATATATATATAAACATATGCATAGTTTGAACCCAGATATTTACATATATATTATAAAAAAAAAACAAACAACAACTTTCCACTTTGCTAAATGCCAGAAAAACAAGAAAAGTTATCTTTGAATTAGTGAGTGTTTCACCAGCTCTGTCAGGAGGAACGGGTGAAAAGTTCAGCAAACTACAGGAAGTGTTGGACTCGAGTCATGCAGATGAAAAAGTAACTCCATACAATACGATGAAGAGGAGGGCGATCAATGAGTGCAATAGGCTGGTGATGAAGACTGTCCTGCTCGGTACTCAAGCTCCGCCTCATCTGTTCAGAAAACAGCAGCAGGTGTTAATCAGCGCTCACAGAGGAAGGAAGTGTAAAAATATAAACTTAAGTGTCAAGTAGAGCAGAGTTTTTATTTTCTAGTTCTGACAGAATGAATATTAATGATTTGATCAGCTTTTATTGATCAAACCAGAAGCTTTATTTTTAGTCTTTAAGTCTAAACAGACTTTCGATTTGTTGTGACCTTTTTGAAATACCATTTAAAGACAGTTTTAAAAAAACAAAGCCAATGGTTGAAATTGTTGCATTGTAATATTTCTTGTTCAAAGTCTGAACAAAAATGCTAAATTTTATATATATTATTTTGTTTAATTTTGCAATTACTGAGAGCAAACAATAAAAGTGGGCCGAGCAGCAAACCTTGTTGTACTCCAGAGATTTGATGTCAGAAATGAATAAGAAGTTTAAGCTGATTGTAAGATGTCTGCATTAATTGAGAGAGTTTTAACTTTTAATTCAAACAACTAAACACTTTACCGTTCTTCCCTCTTTTCTTCTTACACTGAACACAACACACAGTGATAATGATGATGATCAGAACTAAAAGACCTAAAAATGACAAAAACACACACAAATATAAAAAAAAATCAGAGATGCATGTATAAATATATATGATTTATACAGATTTTCTTCTGTTGAG
The DNA here is from genome assembly GCF_019740435.1 of Gambusia affinis. NCBI lineage: Eukaryota > Metazoa > Chordata > Actinopteri > Cyprinodontiformes > Poeciliidae > Gambusia > Gambusia affinis. The sequence continues at coordinate 8,935,100 of NC_057891.1, read as the reverse complement.
GTTCATTTGAGTGTATTTCAGTGAAACAGACCTGCTCCACCACCAATGTAAATCCAGATGCTAATTCCAAAGAGCTCCTCTGGGAGGCCTAGAAAAGCTTAAATAAAAGAACCACAGCATAAAATTAGAAACACACACTTCATTTTAACATAACAGATGGCTTATTATCGTGACTATTCCAATTTATAGATGCAGAAATTCTACATTTATAATGTAATAGATGCTGTATATACTTACTAGAGACAACACAGCGATGACTCAAAGAGACACTTTTTTCAGAACGGGCCTGGTTGTAAACTTCGCAGGAGAAATTCATGTTTTTGCTTTCCGCAGAGTTCATCGTCAGAGACATTGTGGTTTGGTTGATGACGACTTCGCCGTCCCGGAGCCACCTGTACTGCGCGTCGTCGGGCTGCTGCAGGGGAACGAGGTCAAAACGCGGTTAAGAGACCATCAGGAGTCACGATAGGCTCAGGTCAAACAGGGAAAACCGAGGAAAACATTTCAGGATAACGGCAACTGGAATTAAATGAATAGAAATAACTCCAGAATGTAAAGACAGATTTCTGCGTTCATGGGGTTGTTGGAAAACGTTCATTTATGTCACAAGATGATTCCTGAGAATTTAAGGCTGAACAAAAGATTCTAAAATTACACAAAAAGACCCCAAAGTTGCTTTTAAAAAAATTAAAAATAAAATAATAAAATCTCACCTGAGCTGCAAGGCAGATAAAGATGGCCTCTGAATCTTTACATGATACATTTATTTCAGGCTTTTTCACAGGTCCTAATGTAACTAGAGAAAAAATATTTTAGATTGATAAAATAAATAAATAAAATAAAATAAAATTATGACAATGAACACATCGAGCCTCTAATGTTCTGTGTTTTGAAACCTCTGTATTTCTTTATTAGCTTCATCTCACAACAACAAACAGGAAAATTAAATTAGCTTTGATGGATCAAACAAAACGAAAGATGAATTGAGGTTTAATTTACTTCAGAATAACGTGTCACTAGTTTCTCATTGATGTATCAGTGGCGACTGGCTGTGATGTTCTTACCAATGCAGGTGTGAGTCAAAGAGTCACTTGTTGCAGAACTGACTTCGTTGCCAACCTCACAGGAAACGAGCAGGTTTTCAGTTTCTGCAACTTTTCTTGTCATAGAGATTTCTGTTGCATTGCTGATCAAGTTGCCATTCTGGAGCCATTTGTAATGTATGGTGTCATAGTGTTTAGTACCATCAGGTTGCTGATAAAAGAATGATGAACATGTAAAAAAAATATATATATATATATAAATTAAAAAGGAAAATATGTTGTTTGAAAATATGTTTTTTGTATTTTAATCAATTATTGCATTTTTCTCGTCTCTTGCAAGCATGAAAATGTAAAAATGCCTCAAGATGTCCTAGTTACTGCATTGTAGTTATTTTCTATTAATATCTGATTGGATTATTAAAGCTCTCTAAGGTTAAGTACAAAAAGATCTAAAAGAACTCCATATTGTTCTATCCTGTTTTTGTTTTGTTTTTTTAAATAATAAACATAAAAAAATTGTCCTTACCGGATCATGACTGCAGGTAAAGACGACCTCTGAGGTCAGACAGGTTATATTTAATGTGGGCTTCTTCACGGGGTCTGTGTGGGTTCAAACACGAGACATTAATGACAGTGACCTTGTGAAAATAATACAGTGAGCAGCACATGTCTGACAGCTTCAGGAATCACAGTAACATGAAGAACTTTAATAACTAGATGATGAAAAAGAGCAAATAGAGATTATTGTTTACTCATTGAGGAATATGTGACCAATTTTGTACCTACCCAGTACACATAAATTTGTGCTCTTTGAGGATGTTTGTCTTCCATTGCCATCAAAAACCTCACTGGTGTAAAGTCCTTCTTGGTCCAGCTTCAGATTTGTCAGTTTGAGGGATCCATCATCATTAATATCATCATTTTTACCTTGAATTATTCTTCCTCGTTTTTTATAAAATATTATGTTGCCATTAAACTTCCACCTTAGAGCATCAGTAGGTTTTGGTTCATATCCCAGAGGAACATCGACGTCTTCACCCACTGCAACAAGCTGGTCACAACCTTTGGATCAGAAAAACAGCAGAGTCAGTTCATCAGTAGACTTCAGTTTGTATCCTAGAGAAACAGTGACGCTTTAGCTTGTTGCAACAAAATGGCTGCATCTTTCAAGCTAGAAAGAGCAACGGAAGTAAAAACAGGTTTCAATCACATCACAGTCAACCAGCTCCGAAAAACAAAACGCTGTCCTCCCCTTCATTGATTCCACTGAAAACCACATCTAAGCAGCTGACGTGACACTGCTAGAACTACATAAAGAGAAATCACTGCTTTAATGTGATCTATATTTAACAGAAACATCAATTCTGTGTTTTGTCCAACTTCAAAATGTTCCATGCCTGGTGTCCAGTGTGCACAGCAAAGTAAGAATTATAGTGTCCAGAGAAATGTGTTAGAAATCGCAAACTCTCTGCAGTCGACTTTGACTCTTCCAAAGCTGTAACGTTCTGAGAGATTCAACGAAAGCCGACCTTCACCTTAGGAAGATTCAAGTGACCTGAGTTAAAAGTCTAGAGTTATCATAGACTGGAATCTTGTGCATCGACGTTGCCGCACAGTTCTGGTTTCAAATTTGCACCCTATCTGATCTGTGTGCGTCTCGGTAAAATGTGAACGACAGTAAAGGAGGGAAAGAAATGTGAAATCATTGCTCATGTTTTCATTTACTTCCCCCACAAAACACTTTGGATTGTTTTGCTTTTTTTTTTTTTAAGAAAAAGATGAATCTGTTGCACTGCCAGGGATCAAATTTCAAATGAGAGCTTAAATATACGCGTAAAACCATCAGAATTATGACAGTCGTGAAATAAATTGAGGAAAAATAAAATAAAATAACTTGTTTGATGGCAACACCAGGAGACCACATCAATTCACAGGAAACGACCTATTCAGGTTTGTGACCTGAAAGTGTTTAGTTACGTAACCATTGAATTGTTCAAATAAAAGAAAAAAAAAATCTGTTTTTGTTTTTCTGTAAAATGTTGTAATTCAACAATTATAATTTTTTTTAAGTTACAGTTCAGTTCGGTTTTGATGGGTTCACTGAGCCGAATTTGAGAAATGTGCTGCTTTAAAGATCTGCAGATCAAAACATGAAGCTAGAGAAACAACATATGCAATCGCACATCATCCGACCCGCTTCTTTAAATCCTCAAAAAACGTCCAACACTTCATACCTCGGGAGGCGACGGCAGCGGAGCAGCAGAGCAGAAACACACAGACGCTCAGCAGCGAGGCCATCTTCTTCATCGTCCTCATCGCTTTGAGAAGAACTTTCCAGCATTGAGGTTATTTCCTGTCTTGCTGCAGAAGTGTGCAGCGATGCTCATTTCTTTTCTATGTCTCTCCTTTTTTTTTTTTTCAGTGCACACTTCCTCTAGCGTCTTAAAGAGGAAAACATCATCAACAAGCATATTTTAGGAGGCATCAACCCTCTCAGGGCACAAAGGTCGACACGATAAGCTTTATTTTAATACTAGATAGGATTAAAGTTGCCAGGAATGTACAATGAAGTCTAAAAAAATATTATTGTACATACAATATTCAGATAACAGCTGAGTTACAGTGACTTTACCTGCCTTATATCTCACAGATATGGTTGCAAACTGTGATCTGGCAGTGGAGGTTGGTTGCAGTGTCCCACTGTGAAGGGAGACTTTCACACCTTCGCATGCATCGGCTGGAGGAGATCTGCTTGTGGTTTCACGGCTTAACCCAGGCCAGCAGGTGTGAAGCTTGTTTTTCCTATCTGTGTTGATCTGTAAAAAAAAAAAAAAAAAACCCATAAAAGTGAAAAATAAAAATACGCGGCCTCGCGTGGCGTTCCTTTCGAAGTTCTCGCACGTCGATGTATTTTCTCGAGATTTTAAGCGAGAGGACGTGGGGCTGAGCTGAAGGAGAACGACGCATGATTCTCAACCTTTTTATGAGTTAAAATCTAAAAAAATTATATTTTGTTGTGCCTTTAGTGAGACAGGGTGTGAGCTGAAGCGCAACCAGTTGCTGTTGGAAGTCAACTAAGATGTTTTGAGAGGGTAACAAGTATCCAAAAACATGACTGATCAACTAGTAGATAGTAAATGTTTGTTTCTAGATAAAATGTTAGGTTTTTCTGTTTTGGTTCTTTCTGATCTTCAGTTTCACATGAGTTCAATTGTTTTGATGAAGTAGGATTTCCCTCGTGGTTTCAGAGGCTGTTTCCTGGTTTCCCGTCGTCTTGGTTACACATTTAACTCACAAGACCTTTCATTTTCTCTTTGTTTTTCTCTGTTTTTTTTTTTTTTTTTACTTTTCCAGCCTTACGGACAATAACATCTCTGTTTAGCTTGATTCAAATCCAGTAGATTTATTTATTCCCCCATTGAGGGATAATTAAAAACATTTCCATTTCTATTCTGTTCGATATAAATGGTGCGATTTCACAAAGGAAGTCCAAATTTGGACCGTCCTGGAAACTTCTGCTGACAAAAGGCTGCGCTATCCTCCTTCAATGTTTTTTCTTTCTTTTTTGCTTCGTTTGTTAGTTTTTTTTACTCATTTCTGTCAATTTGTGAATCGACCAACCTGCTGGTTGCGGAAACTCTTCCAGGTTTCTAAAAGATGGTTCTAAGAAAATGGAGTCATTGTCATTTTTGGATGAAATTTGAGAGAGCGCATCTTCTTCAAGCAAAATGAAGCCACCCATTAATGACAAGTGTGATTTTTTTTCTTTGTTGTTGCTATTTTGTCAAATATTAAATGTGTAAAAAGACATACTACTACTACTTTGACTCATGCACCATTTTGTTTGGAGTAAAATGTGATCATAAGGGTGAGAGAACCATGGTGAAGTTCTCACAGTAAATGACACATCATATTATAATTTCACATAAAGATACATTTAACAGAAAACCCAAAAAGCAGCGAATAGTTGACTTCACCTTAAACACCAACACAGTTCATATTGTTCTCCTCAGGGTGGCGCTGTTTTACCACCTCAGCATGCAGTTGAGACGTTCAAAACAATAAATTAAGTGTAGCACAAAGCAGAAACTTGCTCTGAAGTGGTGGCTGTGTGTGGCACCAGGGGGGAAAAAAATAAATAACAAATTCATCAAAGTCTTCTGTGAGAGATGTGTCGGTTCTACATCACGTGAAGAACATGAGCGGTGTGGCGAAAAGCTGTAAAACATCCTGTAAGGCTCCGTGTTTAATTTCAGGTGCGCTTAAATCAGACTTTTAACAGCTTGTGAAAGTCAACGACCCACTGACTGCTCTGGGTCGGCACTTTGCGTTAGTGTGTTGGTTTCTCTATGTTGTGCAGCACTACTTCATTTTCTCTCACTATAGTTTGCAAGTTTAATGTGAAACACTTAAAGCGCAAACACATTTATTTACCGGCCTTTGTTATTTAAAAACATCAACTCCTCTTCATGTCTGTGAAACTACTGAATTATTAACTTTACAATAATGTTAAGGCAGAAAAAAAGCTAAATATGTCCTTCCTGAGAGAATCTTAACATCAGATTATGAATAAAGTAAAAGTAGCTTTGCTTTACAACAAAGACTTCCGATTATAAAATTTAACATTTACATATTTGTTGTGTCCCTTATATGGTTTCTTGAAAACTGCAAACTGGGCATAAAGTAAATAAAGTGACTGGTGAAGGAAACTGGTTGCTTTGGATTTGATTTAGGTGTACGAATGGCGTGGAAAACAACTGCATGCCACACTTTTCAGGTTTTTGCTGTCACATTTGAAAACAAGAAGTTGTTTTTGTTTGACATTACAGTTAAACGCAACCCACCTGCGAAAGTCCCATTAAAATATGTAATGTAATGAGCCAAAAATATGGAAAAAGTTTAAGAAAAAGTCCAAGCAGACTATAGGAATAATGGATGCGTAAAGGAAAATCTCTGGGACAATCTGGGACTTTTTTTGCATGGCATTATGTCAACAAACATATTCGTTATGGAGGTCGACATGTGGACTGTGTTCTTGTGCTGGCCACAGATGACCCATTTCAGTTAAATGGGCCTTTATAAATAGATCAGATATTTTTCCACTGGTCCAGTCCAACTCGTCCGAACATAAGTCAAAGACTCCCCACAAACCCTTCAGACAAACCAATCGTCCAATCATGCTCCTCTGTCTTGCCGTGAACAGCCAACCAGAGCTCTTAAAAAACTCTTAATCTAATCACACAGCTCTGAATAACAACAATAAATCAGACATTTGATGTGTTATGTCAAACCGCGTCGCTCGCAGTCTCACATCAGCTGATGAACAGAAACAAAGGTTTCTTTAAAATAAATGTTACAGTCAGAACATTAAGAGGAGGAATAAGCGAAGTTCAAAAAGGAGAGGAATATCAAAGACGGAGACTAAAGATACGTCTTCACGTCCTGTGTCGAACTGGAGACCCGTAAAGACAATAGATACATTCATATCTGCTCCTTTTGTTACTTAATCTCAGGATGCAGGAGTCAGTGTTAGCAAATCAAAGTCAGAAGAAAGAGAACTTGTAACCAGCAACATCCTCATAGCTATTAATAATTTAGCCAGTAATCTATTGGGAAACCAAAGATGATTCTGGCATTCATCAGACAAGAAAGAAAACATCATCTTTAAAGGTCAAAACTCTGTTCACAAACAAGAAATTTGACTTTGTTTTCACATGTTCACAGCAAACAGATGATATATAATTTACAGCAGGGGTACCCAAAGTGGGTCCTCGAGGGCCAGCATCCTGCATGTTCTAGTTCTCTACCTGGTGGTAGTAACAACCTTTTCAGCACGTCAATTTTCTTCTTAGGTCTTCTAAGGAGCCATCATTTGGTCCAGGTCCGTTAAACCAGGGAGAGAACTAAAACATGCAAGATGCTGGCCCTCCGGAACCCACTTTGGGCACCACTCATTTTTAGGAATCAAAATAAAGGATAAAAGGTAAGGTGTTCGCTTTTCTCACCGCTCAGTATTCACCAGTAAGCTCTTCCTGTGCCAGTCCACTGTCCAAACTTCACCACCATCACCACTGGCTAGGTCCTAAAACAGGAAAACAACCAACCAGTAAATGTTCTCTCCTTTCTGCTGAACTCAATCTTAGTAACTCTCTTACTCCTTCGTCCAGCTTCTCGCGCTTTGGACTGTAAGAACCGCGCCGCCATCTCCTAACCTGCAAAATCGGTTCAAAGGTAACCACTTACTTTCCATTAAAGCATGAACATTAGTCGTTCCTCCCCGCTGGTCTCTTCCCACCTGTTCAAGTCCCACTAACAAATAAACTCCTCTTTCCATTCATGCTGTGCATCTGTTATTGTTGCCTGCACCAGAGTCTCACTCTTACCTTCAGGCATGGCGGCTTTCCAGTAACGTATCTGGCCTCTTGGATGAACTTTGACCTGATGAAGATCTCAGTGACAGAGGAAGTTCAGGGAGAGTGGTGTGGCATTCATCAGACAAGGATGAGGATGGAAGGACAAGAGTGGTGAGTGAGTAGTAGGAAGCAAGACTCAACAGTAACATTCCTAATGTTCTGCACCGCTAGTGTGACTTGATGGGTGTAAGTCTGAGGCCACGGTGTTAGATTGCAGTAAGGAGTGCTTCTCTATTCGGGTTAGTCTCTACCTGAAGACAGAGAGTCTAAGTGTCTTGTTGTTGAGTGATGGTTGAGTAGAGTTGGAGACAGTTTGGGCTCAGTCTGTAAAACTGAAGAACGAGCCGAGCAAAGAATCGATTGTCATGATTTATTGGTCTACGTTCCTTCACCATACCTCATACGGTCTTGAGCTATGGGTCATAGCCGAAACATGTCTTCTTTTGGAGATTTTCTGGGAATATCCCAATGGGAGAAGACCCCAAGGCAGACCTTTAACTCACTGGTCAAACTTTATATGTCACTTCTGGCCTGGGAACGCGCTGGGATCCTCCAAAGTAAGCTGGGGAGTCCCACTGGGGAGATCTGGAAAAAGTGGATGTACTAGTGGTATTTTGGACACTACAAAAATGTGGTTCAGCAGTTCTAGCAGTTTATGTGGTCTAGATTTCAGATTTCCATTCAGATTATAATGCATTTGAGGAGAGGAAACATAATGGTGAATAGATTATACTATATAGATTACATACCGTCTACTGGAACCAGCGTCTTCACAGTTTATTGGAATGTCATAGAATGTTATTGTTCAATATTGAACAATCTTGGTGAATTTTAAGCTGGCATTTTGAAAGAGTGTGTTTGCAAGATATGCAGATTGGTTTACCAACACTAACATACCATCATAATCCTACCATGAAGGTCACCTTCATGTCTGCATCAGGAAGTTATACTGTTCCAAAGCGAGTCCGTATGTGACATAACGATTCCTAAACCCAAAGTAACTCCAGAATGAGAGTGTCTTTTCACAGGAACCTTGTATGATCCAGTCTGCCTTCTTGTGTTTTAAAGCGGCTGTTGAGGATAGGGAGTCTTTTAATAGGCCTGATGTGATGACAATACTGTATCAGTGGAAAGAATGCCCACTGAAGGCCACCGATAAGAGCAGCTAGTTACATTGTTAGTCTCCTGGGCTGTGTGCAGCATGCTTCCTGTAATCCTCCCTGACTTCACTGGAGGAACAAAGCTACAGATTCATTGGCACTCTGCTTAATAATACTGCCTTATTAGCTAAATTAACTTTAGAGAAAAGAGCATTTGAGTGTAGACTATGGATTGGTTCTTTTTTGTGTGTTTTTATCCCTTAAATGTTTCACGTCATCAAATAAATGTCCTTATCAGACAAAAATAACCTGCGTACATCCAAAATACAGTTTTCAAAATGCCATTTCTAAGTTAATCTCACCCTGTTTAGTTGTTCCTTACCAAAACATGCCTTAAGTGTGACTATTCACATTTTTAGGTTCAGTTTAAATAACCATACAATGTTCCTTTGTGTTTTTACATAATCTTTGCACATCAAACCTGAGGTAACCCCCTTCAAGTCCTGTTTCTCGCACAGGAACAATGAGGAGTACTGTCAAATTATCTTAGGTCAGTTTGAATACCTTCAGTGAGTCTGGATTTCCATTTTTGGAGGAACACAGTGTGTGTCTAAGAACCGGCTTAGCGTTATTATTTTTAAGAACCCCCAGGTCCGGGGGCATTGTGAATTTGACTGATTGTAGGCAAGCACCACTGGGGAATGCCGTCCTTTGGAGGCCCTGGATTTGGGTGAGTATTTTAGCGACGGGACCACACAGATCAGGTGCCGGGGCTTTTATTTTGGACCTTGAGCAGCAGTGGCTTTTTGCAGTGTTGTTGCACGGTGCAAACAACATAGGTGGGAGTGTGCTGGGATGGTGCTGCGAACACAGAATGCACTGGTTAATTTTAGCTTTTATTGTGCATCGGTAAAACTATTTAAAGTCAATTCCTTTGTCACTGTGACACAACTACTGCAGTCGTAGTGATGTTTTACTTTAGTCACATTTCACCGTAAGAAACAAACGGTGGCTAGTTTGGTTTGTGCGTCTCGGGTTGAACATATGTGGTCAAATTGTTGCCAAACATTGATTCAGGATATGTTTCGACAGACAGGAGAGCATTAAATTACAAACTGTAAAATGCACGTGTACTTCACTGTTTTCAGAAAGCTGTTGCTCCTAAATCAGGTTGTCACTGAAAAATGATATTCACATAATAAAGATTAATTGCACACAAAGTGACATATTTCAAGAACTCATAAAACCCCTAAAAATTGGTTCCATGGGAAACAAGAGTATCACATAGAAATAACTAAATACACTCAAATTCCAGCAAAAGACTTGTGCTCTGACGCAACAGTTCATCTCTTAGATCTGGCATCCTTAATCTCGATGAGCCCCTTGCTGACATTACCTCTCCGTCTATGAGCTCTGAAGCACAGCTGCAGTTCTGCAACAATAGATGCAGGGTATTTATGTGTATGCTGATGACATTGTAAATATTAGGATGTGATTTTTTTTGAAACTGCCTTCTAAAACCTTTGAAATCCATAGAAGCTGTTTAGACTCAACTGTGTTTAGTAAAACTTCTTTTTCTCAACTTTTGAAATTCAGTTTTCCCATGACTCAATCTTTGTGAAATTGCATTCAAGAGTCGGCTGAGTCTGATTAAATTGTTGGCATGTTATTAGAAGCCCAGCACAAGTCAGAAACACCACGAAGCTGGCTTCAGGAGAAGAAGCAGAAATTTTTCGGGAATGTCCAAATCGCATGAACATCCAAACTAAACATAAGAGAAAACAGGCAGAACATTCCCGTGAGTTCTGCAAACATCCAGCACAACTTTCCTGATTTAGAAAAAAATTTAAAAAATCTGAGTTAGAACTTCTCTAGTTTTCATTATGTAAGCTGCACTTTGATCAGTGGTGATTAAACGTGCCAGCCTTTGACTAGGCCCTTATCGGCGCTGTCTGTTTTCTTGAGCTGACTGTGGTTTTCTGCCTTTTTCTTCTCTGTTTTCAGCCCCGCTCTGAGCTGTGTGGTATTTCACCATGTAAGGCTGCAGAGCGGAGCCGCTCCTCTGACTGAAAAAAGAGAAGAAGAGAAAAGAAAAGAAGAGAAAAGAGAAGGAAAGAAAGAAAAAAACAGTGAAGGGAAAACTATTTTCCTCCTGGTAAGACTTTGTGTAATTACTTTTCTGCTATAAAAATAAATGTCTTCGCAAGGTCTCAGGGAACAGGAAGAGCATGATGATTTAAAAAGGAAACCCAGAGATACTTCTAGACTTTTGGTTTGTGTTTATTATAACCTAAAAGGAACCTGACACAGCGTCAGGGGGAAATGGAGGTGTAATTATTTTTTGTTTGAATCTTTTACTGCTGTTTGTTTTAAAACTGGACCGTTCACACCTCCTCTGCTCCCAGATTGGAGGAAGTTCCTCTAAAATATCTTCACCTTGGGTCCATCACTAACCACTGTCCTGTCACTTCAACCAAGAAAAGCTAAAGGTTTACCTCTTTACTCATCTGGTAACACAATAAAATATATATATGAAAAAACTTTCTAATCTTCTCTGTCAATTATAATCTCTAAATTGAAAATTATAAATTCAAGTTTTTTTTTTCAATTAGATAGTAGGGAGAGAGCATACACACTATCCCAACTCCCCAGAAATCGTTGCAGCAAATATGGAAAGTTGTCAACATCCCAGAGCATGGAAGCAGTCCCACATCATGACACTGCCACCACAATATTTTGGGGTTTTGCTTTTGATCTCAAACTAGGTAGGTGTTTGTTTGTGTTTGTTGCTTTTTAAAATTGATCTTCTCAAAACTGCATTTAGTATTTACTCGGGTAACTGCGAGTACAACTAGACTTAAAGTGAAAATGCCACGAGAAATCTAGAAGTGAGCGATTATTGGCAATAATCCAACTGCGCTTTACGTGACTGACGGTCTATTTACACGCGGATCCTCAGTAAGAGGCAGCTGGGATTTTTCCTGGGACGAGTCGTCCGGGTTATTTTTACTTTTTCCGGACTATTTCAACTCTCTCTCTAGTTTTCCTCCCCCCCAAGCGACGATGTCCAGGACTCCACGCGCGCCGACGCACGCGCAGCACATGTGCGTTTGGATCTAAACGAGAGAGTGAATCTTAAAGCGACGGGATTCTGGCCTCGCTGGCTTCAACAATGCCGCTGTCCCAGAGGACCACCAAAAAACCCGGGCTGTTTATCGGTGCGGTCATCGTCAAGTTGTATATTTAGACGTGTCATCAGCTGTTGAGGTACCGTGCATGTCTGCGGGGGGATGCCAGGAGGATGAAGACAATAGAGAGGGTCCAGCTGCGATCTCTGACCGCGCGCCAGATTGTCAGGGATCTCTGCGATGCGTCAGCGCCGCTGCCCGGCTCACATGGAGCGGACGCTTTAAACAAAAGGAGCGGTCCAAACACAGTGACCCATTTGTTACCGGGCGGACAAGAGGAGGAAACTCGGGTCAAGATGAGAATATTGTTGTTTGTTGTTTTTTTTAAATCCAACTTTTAGCTTTGAGGGCTCTGAAGCGCAAATCAGATTAACAGATGAGACAGAAAAACGACGTTTTCCTTTTAAAAAAAGACTTTCAAGAAACAACAGTAGTTTGAACGACTGCTCAAGTTCTGAGTAACTGATCAAAATAATCATATATTTAACAATTACTCCAGGTGGACCGAAAGTATAAAGTTATGTGGACATTTTGATATTTTAAATATAAAAATGAGAGTCATTCATACAAATAAATACAAAAGGAAATCAGGCAAAAATAAAGATTGTTTTAAATCAGATTATTTATCTAACACCTGCAGGTGTGTGTTTCTGGTGAAGTTTAATTTTAACAAGTCTATTCTTCACACAGTGAAGTTACTCACTTCACTGGGTAGAGTGAAGATTTGACTCTAAAGTAGTGATACACTTCATAAAAATGAATTACCAGAGTAAAAATAAAATGCAAACTGTAGTAAAAGATACTCCTAAAAGTGATCCCACCTTTCATAAACATGTGTGTAAAGTTTTGTTTCTGTTTTTTGTAGTGGAGTAGATCATAAATTAAAGTGCAGAATGACTGCAAATGTCGCTAAAACAGAAATAGTGGTCTTTCTTTCTTTAGTGGTTCTCGTTATGGGTGGAAAACACGAAAGGAAAGAATGATTATTCCTGGTTTAATAACAATTGCCAAAAAGTTTTCACAAAAAAAAAAGAAAAAAAAAATTAGGGGTGACAGTGGGTAAAGAAGTGGGTTTGATTCCAGCTTCCTCTCTGTTCCAATTCAGCTAAACTGAGCAGTGGCGCCTCAGTCCAGCATGTTGAGTTCAGCAAACACAAATACAAATTTGGTATCCTGGCTCTCTTAAAATCCTCTCCGGGATGTCCTCCCTCCCTTTATCTGTCCCTCCCTCTTTCTTTTTCTCTCTCTCTCTGCCCCTCCTGCCTCCTCCTCAGTGTTTCCAGCCTTGCGGAGCGCCGCATATCTGACATTACTGTCTCCAGCTCCAACCGGCTCCGCTCTCATCTCTGCAAGGTAAGACTGAGCATCCTCTACCAACTTTTGCCTCCCTTCGATTTCGGGAAGTTAGGAGACGTCCTCGGATTTAACCGGGGGGACGAGCAGAAAAACTAGGAACAGCACGACGGGTCGCCGAAGTTAAGATTTGATCTGGCGGGTAAAAAATAAATAAAAAGGAGGCGATGTTTAACGTTGCGATGCCGAGATGAATTGTAAAAGTGTCAGTATTCACGTAGAGTAAACAGAAGAGGAGCAGCAGGGGGATGGAAACTGGACTGAACCTCCCAGAGGGATAAACACAGAATGAGCACATGATCTTATTTCGGAGCGACGAGGAGCCAAATCAGCTGAATCTAATCTCTACAATCATGAGGAAAGGAAATCATATTAGATTTTGCTGCATCGTTCTGTTAGAAGCTGAAGAACGAGCACTTGGTTTTGATTTTTAGAGTCCAGTGGGAAGCTTGTCTCCTCCACAACAATGACCAACTTTTGATTTTGATTTCAAGATTAGATGTTTTCACAGCTAAACAGAGAAAAATAAGTGAAGGCGATTATTACGCAGATGTGTGAAAGTGTTCACCTTCCTAAACGTTTAACTGCTAACAGAAATGAAACATGGTGCTTTGGCTCACTCTACAGTCGCAAAACCTGTTCCACGCTCCATCAAATTAAAGTCTGGACTTTGACTAGGTCACCGAAAACTCTCTATCTGTGCCATTCAAAGTGGAACTCGCTGGTTTGCTTTGACACATCGTCCTTCTGCGTAACTCCACACACAAGCTGATGGTCAGACATTCTGCTTCAGGGTTTTCTAATGAAACTGCAACTGGGGGTCTTCATGATGTTCTTTTCATGACTTCAGAAAACCTTTTTCGGGTGTGCAGGATGACATCCTGACAGCTGGTTTCAAACCTGCTGCTGCCCCAGTTCGAATATTAGGTCGGCATCAGAAAGTATGAGCATCTGTCTAACCTAAATACCCCCGACGTGTCGATCGTAAAAGTTCCTGCCAACAAACGCATCAAACCAAACACACTAAATGTGTTATAGATTCAGCGTAGTACCTGTGTGTGTGTGTGTGTGTGTGTGAAGCTCAACACAACAGCTGCATGTGCTGACAAACACGCAGATAAAAGTCACACCGGAGGAATGACTGGCATCTAGGAGACTTCAGGGTGCTCCAGATCAGAGTAGCATGAAAATGTTTCAGCAGAGGCGTGCTTTCACCATAACATTTATCTAAAATAACAAAAAAAAAAGCTCTTTAAAGTGCAAATATGATACTTTAAAGGGATCAAATACATGTTTTTGCCTTTTGTCAAATTCAAATGTTGGCCTGAGACGTTGCAGTGACCGCCATTTTGTTAATCCTTGAAATAACCGAACAAATAAACATTTTGGCCACATCCAGGTCAATGGAATCAAGAAATTTCTTAAAATAGGGTAAAAGGTTTCAGAACATTTCAGAAAAAGTGAGAAAATGTTATGTTCAACAGTCTGGAAGGAGTTACAAAGGCATTCCTAAGCTTAAGGTCAAAGGTCCCGATTCAACACTTAAAAATTAAAAGAAAAGAGACTGAGCAAAAATGGCGCCCATGGGAGAGTTTCAAGGCATTCACTAAAAATATTCAAACTTTTGAAAAAAATGTTCTGTGAACTGATGAGACAAAAGTGGATCTTTTCAGGGATTTTTTTTTTTTAAAGATAAACTAACAGAAAATCTGACACGATTAGGTGTCATACGAGTGTTTATCTACAAATGATTTTGTAGGAAGGAATGAAGGAAATGTGAAAGGAAGAAGAGAAGAGAAAATAGGCAAGAAAATAAAAAGAGGACAGAAAGAAAGGAGATTAAAAACAAAAAAAATAACAGAAGGAAGGAAGGAAAGATACAAGGAGGGAAATAAGTTGACAAGGAAGAAACAAAGGAATCAATTTAAGAAGTAAGGTGGAAGGATGTAACATTTAGACAGTCTGGAAATAGAAATAAACTCCAATTATTTGAGTTTGAGTTTATCATTCACACACTTATTTACATTATCTCTGATGTCCTTCCTGTTCAGCTCTGAACTTGTGGCTGGAATCAGTTAAAGTTAGAAAGTTCAGGTCAAAGAAAAATGTCGGGGTCAGCGCCGACCCGTCTGTTCTCAGACAGCAAGCCTCCGTTTTCCTAGCCGAGGAATTCTCAGAGCCTCAGGACGAACGGAGTGCAGCGTTAACTCACTTAACGTCGAAGTCAAGGGCGGCCCATCCTCTGCGATCCGCCTGACTGCTGCAGTTGCTGCGATTTGTCCACCTGCGCTTCGTTTTCACCGCCGGTTATTAACGGACGATCCGATCCCTGCAGACAGAGCAGCTGTGCCCGTTTGATCCTCTGAAACACGAGATGTGCAAACAAAAGAGCAGAGGGCCGAGTGATGACAAGGAAACGGTTTAGGGTAGAGCAAAAAAACAAAAAAAAAAACAAAAACATAAATAAATACATAAAGTGCTCAGTATCAACCCATCAGTTTATAATGTAACCTTAGAAACCGATCGTGAAACAATACAAACACAAACTACTGGAAGGAAGACTGGGATTTGAGGCTCACCTTCCAAACGTTCAGGCAGATTTGGCGTAGATTAAATCTATGGTGTCACTATGGCCTAGTCAAAGTTCAGACCTAAAACAATGGCAAGACTTGAAAATCTGTGTTCACAGGCTGAGCTTAAGCTGTTTTCCAAATAACTGGAAAAAAAATGGGAACAATTCTGCCGTACTGCACTCAGGTGAAGCAGAATATAAATGCATGCCGCAATTTCAGATTATTTTTTCTTTAAAAAAAAGTATCCATATCCTTCCTTTCACATTTATGCACTACCCTGTATTGATTTCAGTCAAGGAGTGGGGATATTTTTGACACCAGTAGATGTAAAATACCCAAATACAAACCACAGTCCTTATGAGTTGTTACAGCTACTTATCCTGCAGGATTGCAAAACAAAAAAAGGATACGAAATTTCCCCTTCAGCTTTGAGATGAAAGGCTCAAAATCTTCTCAGTATGTGTTCTTCCTGAGTATAGCGACCCTCAACACATTTTACATCCCCCCAAAAAAAACAGCATAAAAAATCTCCAAAGAGATGGGAGAGCTTTGTGAAGATGAAATATCCAGGTTTTCCTCCAGGACAGCATGAAAATCCCATAAATGGCAGCATTAAGGCTGGGCAGACTGAAATAAATCCCTCCTGCAGGACTGTGGTAATCTCTAAGAGAATCTCACAGAAAACAAAACGCGTTGACCTAAAGCGACGGCCTGTTTCTGCCGTAATCATATTCCAGCTTACAGAACAAGTGTTTCTTGTCAGTTATCAGAGCTTAAGAGTAAAAACCCTCTGACTGTCTTCCTACGGAAGACCGACTTCTCTTGAACTTCGCCTCATTTCATGAGGTGATGATGCGGATGAAGGTCTTAAGTGTTAACAAGTGACTTAAAGGCAGATTAGGCGAGGAAGGAAGAAAGAAAAGTGAAAACATGAGAAGGATGTGCTGAAATCTTGTGGAGGGGAACTGAAAAGTCAGTACTTATCACCACTTAGCTATAGTTGCGGCAAAAATCCAGTCAGATGCAAATCTTTAAACCCCTACAGACAAGCGTTTAGTTCCTCAGGGGGTGTAGTGCAAATTAAATCCACCATTTTACAACTATTTTTCTAGTTATAAATAGAAATTTCTCAATGCTACCCTACAAGTGGTTAGCAGGAACCACTGGAACCAAAGTGACCTCACAGCGCTGATCCAAGGAAAGCCCCGATAGAATCGCAGTAAAGCACAGCTCTATCAGCAGGCACTTTGTCCCTTTTACATGCCTGCTTGCAACAATGGCTCCAGCGCTCTGTGGTCTTGACATTTCTCCAGACAGAGCAGAGATTAGCACTTCATCAGGCCTCAGCTGTTATCGTCACACCCTGCGCCGAAGGACACGGGGGTCACGTATCTCAACCTGGAGATGCTGCAATGAAAAGGAAGCAAAGTGAGCACAGCTGTGTTTACGTTACAAAATGGGTGGAAAACTTAGTCGGTATCCTCGCTAATGTCAAAAAAGAAAAAAAGAGAAGCAATTTTTCTATTAAGTAAGTAACGTAATTAGAATTACATGTAGGTTTGTACTCACAAAAAGTCATGAGAAAACATGCAAAACGTTCATCTTCCAACTGCTTCCTGTTTTCTTCTTTGTGGTTTACGCCAGTGGTAACATCCGGTTGTTGATCATGTGATTTCTGTTGTGTTAAAAAAGGGTTTCCACTGCAGTTTTGGGAAAGAAACCAATTTTAATACGCCTCCCCAGCTAAAAGTTGAACTAGAGACTAAAATTCTCGCTCTCTCTCTCTCTTTTGAAATAGACGACGCAAAGAGTGGACAAGAGAGTTTACCGCTTCCAGCTTTAACAGCCGGACTGAACCGCCCCAGCACCCCGACCCCGACTGACCCACTGACCCGCAGGTCCGCCGCCCTCATGGAGCGCGTCCAGCACATGACCAAGTCGGCCATCCGTCGAGCATCTCAGATCGAGGTGAACCCCCAGGCCAAGAGGAACCTGCAGGAGCTCTTTGTCAACTTCACCCTCATCCTCATCTGCCTGCTGCTCATCTACATCATCGTCCTGCTGAGCAGCTGAGAGCAGAAAGGGACACATGCTGAGCCTGGCAGAGCTCAACCGCTGAAAAAAGGGGGGAGGGGTTCGGAGAAATATCAGATTTTAAAAAAGTTAGTCATTATATCTCTGCTTCTCTTATTCCGTTTTATCATCTTTGATCCTGTTTGTGTGTATGCACCACGTTTTCTGACCACTGTGTATGAGCAACATTAAACACGATGCACATGAAGTGGAAACCATTCATGCATCTCTGAGGTTGGCTTCCTGTTGCATGAACATTTTTCTCTCTGTCTGCTCTGACTGAGAGACAGTCTGCACAGATTTTCAACCCTCAAGATGTCGTCTACTGCATTTACTAAAAGCTATCGTAAAAGGATTATGAATTGATTCCCCCCCCCCCCCCTCCCCACACACCTAAAAACTAGGTTCAAATATTAAAGATATTTTTGGGGTTTGAACCCCAAAATATAATTTTGTTTACTTAACTCCACATTTTCATTGGAATAGAATAAATAAATACTGACAGACCTTCTATGAAACACATTTCGATGAGTTCTGATGACGGTCAGTCATTGGCTTTGATGTGTTTCCTGTAGGGTCTTCTTGAAAATAACCAACATTACAAATATATTAAACCTTCTTATGTTAAAAAAAACAGCAATACACATCTATGCAACATCAGCAGTGACCCACACTCATTTTCCATGCCAACCTACCTCTGCAGAAAACAGTAAAAACGTGATGAATTTTGCTACAGGCTTTAAAAGTATGAAAAGCAGCACCACCTAGTGGACAAACAAAAATCTCAGTTAATAGCTGACAGTGACAATTAAAACTGAACATAAAGAACTGCACTGTTCAGCTAAGAGCTAAAGTCTCATTTTTATTGTTTGGCCTCAGAAACTAATGACTAATTCATTTAAGGAACTGGGATGTTAATACATTTTTTGAAAAATAAATATCTGGAAAATTTGAGCTACACGTTCATTCTGGCTGCTAAAGCTAATACTACTACTACTAATCAAAAAAACTGACAGGACCTCTTGAGGAAATCTTCATCCACACTCTCTGGGATTTTAATTAAAAAAATGCTAATACAGCTGCGTCCAAATGGTGGCGATAAAATGTACACAAGCTACATATAAAATGAAGAAGGTCCAAAGAGGCTGAAGCAATGAAAGGTTGAGGATTCTCAAAATAGAAAAAGAAGAGCAGAGCAGCTGAAGATAATTTTTTCCATGTCTGATGGAAACTAAAAAAATCTCAGTTCTTGTCACATAAAATAAACAGTCATGTGGATAACAAGAAAAGATTTACCAAACATTTGCTAATTTAATAACGACCTGAGAAATGATGAGAAATATGCTATAAACTATCAGTTTCATCCCAACAGTCATTAATGTCGCTGTTTGACAAGATCTGTTGCAGAGGCTGACTTGAAAATAAAAATGTTAACATTTACAAGCGCTTGCTGCCAGGATAAAACATCGATGGGAGAATAAAAATAATGAACTACTGCAGGAAAAAAAAGTTGACTTTGGCGCCACCCAATGGCAAATACCTAAAAGTGGAGGCGCAGCAGTGAACAGCTGGTTGTAAATTTCAAATTTAAAACGTTATTCCTGAAAAACGCGTCTTTTTAAGCAGAAGCAGAAAAAAATGTCCTTGTTTTGTTTCTGACGTCTTGCACAAAAAATTCATAAAAGATTTCAACGGAGTCCTTTTTGTTTATGCCATAAATGGCTTCTTATTCATTCGCTAAATCGACAAATCCATCTTCAATAAAGCAGGTTTAAAATGTGCTATAAATGCACTAACATCACATTATGCACGTAACACACAAGACTGCAGTCAAATTTCAAACTGTTGTGAGAAATTGCTTGAAAAACCAAAATATTTGAAATCTGTGTGAGATTCGCTGAGGCACCATCCAGCAACACAATGAAAAAACAAGATGTGACGTAAACTGAAGTTTTAGTCCTCAAGAGAGAAAAAATAGCATCACATTAGCTAAGAGGATTTAAATTATTTGCTTGTCAGCTTATAACACAAACATTTAAGACTAAGAATGTTTCCGTTTTCCATAATTTCTGTAAGAAAGATGTGTCAAGCACAGAATAAACATAAAAATTACATATTTGCAAAAATCTCCGAATTGTGTTTAGTTTTCAATTCAATCTTCAGCTGGAAGCTCGGAGCTGATTGGTGGGTTTCGACTTTACTGACGCGTTCTGGCGTGTGATTGGTTGACAGCACGACGTACTGGGGAAAAGCTGCATTAACCTGATTATGCATAAGAACGGGAAAATGAAAGGAACTCCCACCTGAAACTTCCTACACAGAGCAGCTCATGCTTGTTGCTAGCCATGGTATTAGACCTGTGATGCTGTGGGTTGATTTCTGTCTCAAAAGGCTCAGGGAATAAAATGCAAACACATTTTAAATACGGATTCAGGGTCTTCTGCCCTGAAATGCAACAACACTAAGGACAAAACTATGCCACAGGGAAAAACGTAAGCACATAGGCGCCATCTAGTGGCAAAAGATTAAATTGGAGGATGTTGCAGTTTTCGTTTTGAAATGTCATAAATCATCTACTGCTCAGTCTAAACTTTAAATGTGACAAAATTATAAAAATATACCTAATTTCTTCATTATGTTACAGCTATGGTGGAGGATGTCCTTAAAAAAAACTACTGAGTTGTAAGAAAATTAAAGTCTTTACCTTGAAAATAAACCGTAGTCGTTGTTTGTAGTGTCAAGAATCTTTTTCTCCAGAGTTGTAACATTTCTGTGAATAAAAAGTGTTTAGTTATAATTTCTGCAGGAAGGAGTTATAGCTGAAAATGACAGCCCAAACTAGTTAATTTCTCACAATCAGTGTTTTATTGTTCCATAACATACAACAGAAGTGATATAAATATAAATATTGTTATAACCGCAATGTGTTTACTTCAAAAAGGGCACGACAGATATGCAATTATGAGCTTCATGTTAACTTCAGATCACTTTCAGTTCAGTTAAACAATCGTATTAATTTCAGTTCTGTAAACTTTTGAAACAATAAATAAATAACAGAGTAAAAAAATACAATAAAATTAACAACATCTTAAAACATTAAATATAACGGTTTGAAAACGCGTTACAAACATCGCAATGGTCCTTTAACCATTCATAAGAAGAGCTTCAGGAGGAAAATTAAAAGCAAAAACTATTGTGAGATAATATATTAAGCTAAAAAATTAAGGACTTGTGCACATTACAGTGCCGATATCCAAGATAAAATGCCCATATTTTATATAGTCATTAAATTAATCTAAAGTTCACAGTGTGCATGGAGCAATGAACCAGCTGTGGTTCAGTATATCTGGACCTCAATCCCATTAAGATCCTCTGAACTCTCCTTTATTCCTTCGTTTTTACATAGAAGTATTTACAATTTAACCAAGTTAGCACATTCAGCACAACTTCAGAGACTGGATGCTTCATTCATGACATACAGGACAGATTTCTGGGTCCTCTGGGATGTTTAAAGTCTTTCAGGAAGTGTTGAAATAGGCTCGGGAAAATTTCGACAGCACCCTCTGTTTTTCATATTGGCACCTCTAGTAAAGACGTGTAAACACTTTAAGACTTCAAAAACGTAGAAAAACCATGAGCTGCACCTATTGAGTGGGGGAAATTCGAGACTGTTTAAATTGAAAATCTATTTAACGCTAACAAACTAAGTCATGGTTTGGTTTTTCAGCCCGAGTGCTATGCTACTTTCAGATGGTTGTAATTATTAAGAATAGGAGCGCCAAAAGACATGGAGGGTGCTAAATCATTTAATGAAACATCAAATTAAGAGTCTATTCAGGCAACGTTTAAATTAGCAGATTTTCTGATTTAGTTGGCATTACTTCAAACACTTCCTGCGGCGTCTACTTGCTCTTTAAAGGAAGACATCGGACTGAACTGAAACTTTTACGCGTCAAACTCTTTCCGAGGACAAACCTCTTTTGGGTTGAAGATGAGCTTGCAGCTTGGAAAAACTGCAGGGTTTTCTGAATGGAGTCCAGCACGTAAACCTTTGAGTTTGGGGGGAAAAAAAAAAAGGAAGAAAAATGGGACAGTACACTGAGAAGATATGAGTATTTCAAGTGAATGAGAGCAGCATGAGTGTGTCTGTTTTCACATGCTCTGTGGTCTGTCTGCACAGCCAGAGACCTGCAGCAGAGGAGTTCAGACCCGGACACCAAGCGTTGACGCTTGTCGTTAAACTTGGACTAAACCCTCCTTGGCGTTAAATAACAAAAAAAGAAGGAAAAACAACAAAAAAAGGCAGAACTCTTCCTCTTTACGTCTCTGGTCCTGTGGCACAACAAACAGACCACAGGAAAAACAGTGTTTATACGTTATAAATAGTGGGAATAATAAAAATACATGGGACGCTTGGTTCAGCCCGTCTGCGCGTTTCTCCTCCTGAGACTGTTAAGGACGACGGAAAGCGTAAACCGAGCGCCCCTCGGTTAGCTCTGACGTTTGAAAACGCCCTTCACACATGTACTGTATGTACACAGTCAAAGCACTGGGACAGCGAGCCGATGTGAGGCTCTTACTTTGTTGTCTGTTTGCTGGTATCTTTTTTACTGCAGAGGCCAAAAAGCACAACCAGAACCAACGTGAGTGATGAAGTCGGAAATACACACATGAGCATGCAGGCAGACAGATCTGAGTTAAAAAAAACAAAACAAACGGATCGATCACTGGTTTCTATGTGGAAAATAGTTTTGCAGGTGTAGAAGAGTAATAGAAAATAAAATAAATAAATATCGGTTGACCAGTGAAACTTGTACCGTTCAGGCAATCTGACATTGGAGAGTTCATGCTCTTAAAATGAGAGTTTCAAGAAGAAATTCACCAGTAAGAGAGCAGCATTTTGTTCAGATCAATAAAATCAATTGCATGGGGTGGTTGGTTGAATTCCTAGACATTAATCCAACACATGTTCATCAGTTTTAATCATTTCAATGTCACACTGTTCAACAAGTGTCCCAGAGATCAGTGTGTTTTGGGGTCAAATGTGTGAACAAAATTTTAAAACTCACCATTTCTGGCATTCAATAAATGAAAAATATGTTTCTTCAATTCTAATTTACCTAAAACAGCTAAAAGTTTATTCTGATTTGATGCAAGATAAAAAAAAAGTGTACTTTTAAATAAAGTGAAGATAATAATCTGGTTTCAACAGACACCTTTTTGTTAAATTCACAATCTTTTAATAATGATCAGGCACTGCTCTTCATGCTCACCATGTACGGAAGCCCAAAGGTAAAAAAAAAAAAAAAAAAAATCAGACTGGAAACGTGAAATGCTCATATGAGGACCGGATGTCTGTTATCTCAACCCATCAAGCGTCTCGAATCGCACCGTTTGATTCACCGTCACACTTTAGCTCCCTGTCCCATTACTTTATTTAAATTTTTTTGACAGAACTGGGGTGTTTGTTTTTTGTTTTTTTTTTTGCTTTTTTTTTTTTGCCAGTCAGAAAGAGAAGTACAGCGAGTACAAGTCTTCCTCTTTCGGGACATATTCTTTGACTTTTTCTGCCTCGATCCCTCTCGAGTCGGATGGTGTGGGAACGCTGGCTTCAGGAAGGCTGCGGGGAAATAAAGAGACATAACAGCTCTTAAGAAGAAGGGGAGGGAAAGAAAGACAGAGGCGGCAGAAAGTAACGGCGATCGGCTCGTGTGTTGGAATTGCGGACCGAACCGGTGACAGAATACAGTGATGCAAAATCCACAGAGGGCTTAAGATGGCTAAAAATGGCCCAGAAACAAATCCTCAGGTTTCACACCGACTCTTTGAAAGAACTGCAGTCTATTCCCCCCCCGTCGGCAAAACCTTCCAGTGATTTCTAATCAGCAGTAGCAAGCAGCGCTCCTTCATCTGTTTGCTTTGTGTTCACAGAAGACAGAGGCAGCAGCTGCTGCTCTTTTCTTTTTTCTTCGCCCTCTTCTCTTTCTTTCAAGTTTTCCAACTCCTAAGCTGCCGCAGTGCAGTTTTCTCCCTTTCAGGTCCCACTGAGACTGATTTGAACTTGCAAAGTTTTGAGTTTCCCACCTATCTTCTCTTTTATTTATTGCAACCAGCAGCAGATGGAGATGAAAGTTAAGGATGAGAGGCAAAACTGTCCGTGGTGTTGAAATGGGGAGGCTGGACGAGAAATAAAAAAACAAAAAACGGAATGTTCAGACACAGCGGATCAAAACAGGGGATTATGCATTCATTATTTTTGTGTATTGACCCTGATCTAATGAAGTCTGGCTGCAAAAGACTGCAGCGCTGTGTGAAATGAGTCGATCGGAGCCGGGCTCCATGATGGCTCCAGGCCCACATTAAAATTCCAATTTCAATCCCGCCTGGCTCATGTTTTAGACTCGATACACTCTTTAACGCTCGGCGTGATCATAAAGGACTACATATAGCTGGCGCTTTATCTTAAAACGTCACGAGCAATGCTGACTGATGATACTGAAACCTGAAAGTTGTAGGTTGAACGATGCAACTGGTGCCGGTTGGGACATTTACCGACGCTCAAACTTGCACAAAAAGTTGTCAAGGTGTTAACATTATTCATGTCTTCTGGGACTTCACTTCTTTTCTTGTTCAACTTCAGCTTACAACCTAAATAAATGAGAAAAGTCTCAGGAGGAATGAAGCCTCTGTAAAGCGCCCGTGTGTTCAGTAAACCTGTAAGTGAGAGTTTGGGCATTGAAGACAGAACTAAACGAGACGAGTGATGTCAAAGATGCGGGTGGTGGAGGTGCGGCGGACGTGAACACGCGATCTGTTTGCGGTGAAAACCAAAGTGGAGAGTTGCAGCGGCGGCGGGAACTCACATCATTTCTCACCTCCCACAGCTCTGCAGGCCCTGATGCTGCGCGAGGGGATCCTGAGGAGCATGAGGAGGAGCGAGGCTTGGCATGGGATGGTGTGGGGGATGAGGAAGAGGATGCTGAGGTAGAGGAGAAGAAGAAGGAGGAGGAAGAGGGCTGAACAGTGGCAGGGCTTTCTTATGTCTTGGGAGGGACCTCTGGAGGGGGGAGTGAGGAAGCGCAAAGCGGCCCCCTGGTCCTACCTCTCCCTCCTCCCACCGCCCCTCCTCCTGGCCTTCGTGGCTCATGGTGGGAGGGCTGACGAATCGGAGAGCTGAATGGCTAGGGAAGCTGGTGAGGCGCTGATCTGATTGGCTGCCTGTTTTTGACTACAGACACACAGAGAGGCGACACATGAATGCTGGCTAGCTAGCTGATTTGGGTTAAATGCTGGTCTAATTGGACTTGACAGCAAAACATTTCTGATTTAAACACAACCTCCGCTCTCATGAGGTGAATCCTCTCAGTAAATGAAATATTTATCTGCTCTTTTCATGGTTTCTACAGCCTCAGGCAAACTCACAGCTCTGTTCCTCGTTGCTTTTATCAGATTCTCGAAAATTCATGGGCAATAAAAAGGTTTGTGCAAAATTACGATCTTGTTCTTCCCCGTCTCCATACAAAACATGGAAACAAAAACGGCACCAAACTGTGAATGAATGTCAAACTCTGGAGGAAAAATAAAGCAGAGTTAAATTGTCACAGAGAAAAGAATTTGTCAACCTAAAAAAACATTCAGTTGACTAATACAGTAATTCAGGATCTAATGCCTTATGTATCACAGGAAGACCATCTTAAATTGTGTCCAACTTTCAGTTTGGAACCTGCACTTTTACAGACGGCTTATGAACACTAAAATCCGCTAAAACTGGTTGCAAATGCTGCAAACTTTAGTCGTCACAATTCAGATTTGTCAGAGCAGCTCTAGATTACTGATGCTGTCCAGTTTCACATTTGACCCTCATGTTCCCATGTCGATGAGGATGACGCTATGACAATTGTGATGATGCAGAGCCCAGCAGTGTCTAGTGCGAGCTGAAGCAGGAGGCGTTTGAGAGGATCCTCTTTCCCGCCGTTACCGTAGATTCCTCTAAGGTGACGCAAAACCCTCCAACATCTGCTCCGTTTCAGCTTCGCTTCTTACAAAATGCATCCAGTTCCTCCTCATCTCATTAACTTTGTGTAATCGAAAGAGGCAGCACAAGGTTTTTACCTCCTGCCATCTGTGATGAGCTCAACATTAATGGTAAGAAGCAGTATGAAGGGGGTGAATTAATCGCCTAAAGCATCACAGCAGTATCGTGAGGAGGTAGGTTGGTTATGGATTTACATAAAGAATAATTTGCTGCATCAGTGAAACTTGATGTAAAATGTAATCCAACCAACATGTGGCCATACAGCTGCAGATTATTTTTTTAAAAACGGCCGTCCCTACAGAAACAAATACATGGACGATTCTGGTTGCAACATCACAAAATGTGAAGAAGGGCAAAAGCTGATTAAAATAGAGATAAATAATAAAGCAAAGACTGAAATTCTAGTTTCACAAGCAACTCCTTCACTCCAAATTCAGCACAAAATACAAAGAACCAGCTTTAACACCACTTACATTGGTAGTGTGTGAGATAAAAGTGGGTCAGATGAAGGGAATCGGTGCTACCAGCGGCAACGTAGCTACGATGGCAAAGAGAAAACCTGACAAACACACCTAAAACTTGACCTACTGGGCCTGGTTGTGATCTTTTGCTTGCTGGGCTTACATGCAGCACCTCAATTGCACTCACTATCAACTTTTACATTTGGAAAACCTCAAACAACTTACAAAGATGCTGCTTGATTCGCATAAATCAGGTTAAAATCTTCTCTTGTTTCCTTGCTGCAGCAAAGAAAGCTCTCATAGCTTCATCAGAAATTCTGTAATTTTCTATTACATTTTGGAGGCGGGGGTGTAGTTGAGAAAATGGAGAATGCATGTTATACAACACCAGCAGCCCACAGGATGGGGAGGACAGAAAACGAGGAGATGATGAGCTGATGCTGTGACTCGAAATCAAGCATTATTGTCTCTCGGCGGCATCGGCTGTGACAGCTGTGTGCAAACACATGAAAGTGTGACGAGCAGCTCTGTAAGCCGATATCAGGCCTCACGACAGGCTTGATGGAAGGACGCGAGCGGGCTTCGCAAAGGCTGCGGGATTCGAAGCAAAACGACGTCAATTTGTGCTTCGCAGTGGAGGCGACATGCGGGTATCAGAAGCACAAAAACGAGAAATGAGCGTTTCGTTTTTCTATCAGAGCAGCAGACGAACGTTCAGGCCGTCTCCTGTTTTCGCGCCAATCGATTTCAATATAATACAGAAGCTTAATCAATGGAGATGAACTATTATTCTGGCTCCTCTTGTTCTGTGCGGATCAATGGTGGGTAATTATGCTAAGTTGCATAGCGACAGCCGTGGTTCTGGATGATGGAAGGGATCCTGGGAGGACTGCTAAATAAACTCACACAAAGCAGAGAAAAGTTGATGCTTTCCCCTTTTTTCAGTTTTACGGTGAAAAATCTTCCGGTGAGTGTTTTTTATTTGCCATCAAATGGTGCCAAAGCCTGAGCTGCAGAGATTGTTACCATGTGTTTCTGCGTGTTTTACATTGTGCGTCTCTCACAGACAGTTGAAATTGCAAATCCTTGAATATCAGTAATTCTCTACAAATCTCGACAATATAAAGGAGAACATAATGAAAAGTTGGCAGATAGAATCTAAGTGCAATAAAAAGGAATGCTTTATTTTTGTGCTTCTGTATTATGTTGTTGAAAATAAGTCATTTGTAGGTATTCTGTAAATAATTTGTCACAAATATGTAAAAAAAACCCCCCAAAAAAACAAGTTAAACAAAAAGAAATTACATAAAAGTTTCAACATTTCCTGACGTTTTTAAGCCTTTTAAACTGCAAAAGACAAAGAAAGACACGCAGTTTGGTTTTAATATGGCAGTTGGCTACTTACAGGTATTAATGCAAGAATTAATGCTTTTAAAGCACAAAACATTTCCTGTTAAACTTAGCACAGCTTAATGTGCTTTTAATGTGATAAAAGAGGCTTCTCTGACTGCATGGACCTCAACCTGTTGTATCGAAATCAATAAAATAATTACATTTTGAAAGGAAAATGTAATTCATACGTTTTTTTTTGTAAGATTTCCCTTCAGCTGATTTGTATTTTACAAGATAAAAGTCATGTTTTTGTGGAAAAAGTTTTGAGATTCTTTGTTATGGTCTCGTTTTCTTACGTCGCAGTGAGACAAATGGTTTATTGACATAATGAGACGGAATGATGAGCTTAAATGTTATGAAGAGAAAAGAAAGTGAAGCACACAAACTGCTTTTACAACATAATCTGTTATTAAAACAACGAGGCTTGTTCCATCAGACAAGAGGAGGAAAGTTGTGATAAAATAGAATCATCGCCTGTCTGTACAGGCGATGATTCACTTTCCATAATATCTCTTATGCAAAATTAGTATAACAATCCTCCACTTTTTTTTTAATCCTGACTTGGAGAACACCAACTCCATACTTTTCCATATTTCATAGTGACTGTGGTTAATCTGATTTCCTATGAGGGGATAGTGAGGATGCGCTCACCTTGATAAGAGGATTGATGACACCAACGTTGGCACTGGAATTGAAGACCTTGTTGAAGCCCGTCTCTCTGTTCACCAACTCCAGCTGGTAGAACTTCTTGTCATCCTGAAGCAACAGGTTTGACGTTACAAAGCATCCAAACTCTTACCACCATCAATTAGTCTTAACTCCTTCAAAAATTACTACCATTACAGACAAGTAGAGTGCTTTTAAAACCCTCCGTATGGTGCCGGTTTGCTAGGTCTACTAGCTAGAAAGAATATTTATGCATACTTAACACAAGTATCATGAACAGCAAGGTTGAACCCAACGGAAATAAAGCTAAAAAGATGACATTTAACTAGAAATACATGCACAAAGGACTTTTTCTTTGTTCATCTTTTAACTTTTTATATTTTAGGAATATAGCCAGCAAACCCTAACTTTGTTTCTGTTGTATTCATA
Source organism: Gambusia affinis (assembly GCF_019740435.1). Classification (NCBI taxonomy): domain Eukaryota; kingdom Metazoa; phylum Chordata; class Actinopteri; order Cyprinodontiformes; family Poeciliidae; genus Gambusia; species Gambusia affinis. The sequence goes on along the minus strand of NC_057891.1, from coordinate 8,906,374 downwards.
CTTGGAAACTGCTACAATGTCCACTCACGACGAGTTTCTTGACCAGAGCTTCTCTTTCTGTCACCATCTCTCTGAGCTCTGCGATGAGATGCAGATCTTCCGGTCGGCTTTCTCTGTTTCTCAACTTCTCCTCCGTACCCTCCAATCTGCGCACAAAGCAAACACACAAGCCAAAAAAAAAAGAAAAAAAGAGAAACATTTAAATACAACAAACTTTGCCTGTAAATAAAAACCAGCTCTGAACAGACAGGTAACCGCCATGATGGAGGAGAGCTATTGTGACTTACAGGATTTGCAGAGCAGAAATCTTGTCTTTGAGAACCTCCTGGGCCTTGTTGAAGTCAGCCAGCATAATCTGCACCTCTCTGTGATGAACCACTTTCAGCTCATCCAGATCCCTCTCGTGCCTCTTTATGAGGTCCTGTTCATGCGCTCTGTGGCGGAGGCGGATACGGTTCAGCGTTAGCCCCGGAGATAAGGCATAGATTTGCTCAAGCAAAGTTTACACTTCATAAAAGGGATTTATCCACCGTTATGATATTTTAGTCCATCTAATTTAACTAAACTCCAGCTGGGGAACAATTACCACGTTTTATTTAATCTTACTGGGTGACAGCAGATGTGCAGCTGCAAACTGAATTTGGCTGGAAGGTAAGGGAGCTGGAGCGAATTTAGTCCCTCAGAGCTTAAAAGAAGTGGTAACCATGGCGACAGTGTCAGGGTATTAATTTGCCTGTCTGCAATTTAAGTAGAAAAAATAAAAATAAATGGTGTAGTCTCATACGGCAGAAGAGGCTGAATTACTGAAGGCAGGTTAATAACATAGACTGCTGAGCATTGCTTGACCATTAGTGTCTGAAAAGTCTTTAAATAATTTGTGCCTTCAGAGCAGCAGCCAGCTGCACAACTTGTGCTAAAAAAAAATCATTAAGAGTATTTATGATATCAAACAAGCACCATTTAGTGCTTAAAGATGGATAACGACAGTATTATATATATTTATCTCTTGCCTCTTATACTCGATTTAACCTGTTCTGGGTTGTAATGTCAGCCTGCAGCTTTACACAGATTGCTGGAATCACTTCAGGAGATTTTCGGCTGGATACTAACATTTGTTTTTCTTTTTCAAGGATTTCATCAATCGTTGAGTCTGTGTGTAGAAAATCTGGCATCATTCTGTTCGTCCTTGTATTTTTGTTGTGTCAAGCCATGGTAAAAAGAAAAAGAAAATGCTACAAGGACATCTACACTTTGTTTTCGACAGAGCAGATTCTCTTAAATTGAAGACAGGCAGACTCAAAACTGGGGTTTAATTTTATGATGCTTCAATAAACGTTCAGTAGCAAATTTAGATTTTTCCCTCCTATTTGCTTGTTTTTCACAGCGTTTATATGGGATTAAAGCCAGAACAAGTTCTGAAATTATTCCCAGTTTTTCCACACAAAAACTTCTCATTTTAATGAGGGTATGTTTGGGTTTTATATGCTTTCTGTGCAAACAGAAGGAACATGTTTTGAAGTTGAAGCTTCATAAAAAAAAGAAAAGAAAAAAAAGGAGAAACCCAGCGTTCTTTTACTTCTTTTTTCTGCTGTAATTAAGACCTGCAGTTTCAAAGCATCTCTGGATGTTGTGTTCTTCAGATAATTACTCCCCGATGATTTGTGTTCAGATTTCTGTTTTACAAACTGGGTCAGTTAGTGTCGAGTCACTCCTCAGCTGGCACGATGATGCACTTTTTAACCAAACATCTGACGGCGACTGCCAGGCGACCTGCAGGAGTTTCTACCTTATCTGATGGTTGGCTTCGCTGCGAACTCGCAGCACCTCTTTGCCCTTTATCTCCAGCTCTCTGGTCAGAGTGTCGATGGTCTCGTTAAGAGAGTGGATTTCGTGGTCCAGATCGGTGATGCGGTTGCTACGGGAACACAGCTCGCCCTGCAGGTCGGAGATGCGAACCAGGAGTTCTTGCTCCTGAAAAGTAAAACCAGCAGATCGATCCTGTCAAACGACCACTTCAGGACAAATCCGGGCGGTCCGAACAGAAATGTTCACGGTTACCTGCTGGCGGCTGTGCTCCATCGCCTTCTCCAGTTCCCTCTTAGCTGAGCTGTTTTCCTTGAGGTGGATCTGCTTCAGGTGCTCGATGGCCGTGGCGTGGAGGTGGTTCAGTTCTGCTCGGAGAGATGCTGCCAGACAGACGTAAACAGAGATAAAGTCAGGGATCAAATGATCTAAGTGTGATGAAAAGCAACTGCTTTAAGAGATCAAACCACAACTTGCAGATAAAATCAACACCTAAAACGAAAATAAAGATAAATTAACTCTGCTCCCTGTTGATTATATCATCGACAAGACAAACCATTCTGCTTCTGAGGTGCAACATTAATCAAAAAAAGTCTTTCATCAGAATTAAAGCTGATTAAAGACTGATTAAAGACATAGTGATTTCCACACCTTCCATCACAACACACATGCACTATTCCAATCAGGAGAGTAATCAAAGCAAAACAAGCCACTAAACTGTATATATATTTTAAATTTTTCCACTGTGCCACAGCCTGGCTGTGCTCCTCTTCAGCTGTAGTTGAGAAAAAGGAAAATAAGGTGGATTCTTTGATAATATCTGAGCACACAGCAGGTGAAAACTTCAAAGAAATCACAGGCGATGTAATCTGAGCACACACAGAAAGATCCTGAGTGGAAACATTTCAGTGGATTAAAACAGTCCTGAATATAAACACTAAAAAAACTAATCAAAGCCAAAAGTGAAGTTTTAAAAGGGAAGTGCTCTTTTTACCCAGCTTCGCTTTCCCCTCGTCCTCCAGTTCAAATCTGAGCGTCTGCAGCTCCTGCTCTGACTGCTGCCTGAGGATTTCCAGGGTTCTCCGGTGGGCCTCCTTCAGAGCATGGACCTCCTCCCTCTGCTCCTGCTTCAGACGCTCCTCCAGGGCCTGCAGAGGGCAGAGAAGAAACGTCAAGGTCGAAAATCAAAGTTTAGACTCCTCTTTGTAATTGTGACTCACAGAGACGAAGCCGCAGCTCAGACAAGATCAATTTCATAACCCATTAACATAAATGAGCATTTGCTTTTACACAGTTTCTTGGGTTCTTGGGAGACGAACAGGCTCACAGCATGACACATCCTACACTGTACTCCAAAGTAGGCATGTCACATTTACACTTCAGGTAAAACATTTTCTAAAAATACCTCAGTAACATTCATTTTTAGGATTTGGGCACCAATAAATACCCAACTGGTGATTCTCCATTGATGGTTGCCAAATACAACATGAATATTTGTCTTCATTTCATTAAAAAGCACTAAAGCACGGGGAAGCTTCTCCCTTAATCAGCCTGTAGCCGTTTGCGCAGCATCTCCTACTGAAGCTGTTTCCCAAAGCTGCTCCACACAAACACAATCATGACACTTTAACACTAAACTGGGGGGAAAAAAAAATTGCAAAAGCAACAGCGACGATTACACCCTCCAGACAGAAAGAGGTTTTAATTTCCTCTCGGAAGGAAATTACTTCGGGTTGATATCATTCACTGGAGGCCTCTTGAGGCAACCAATCAAGCTGGATGCCAGCTAATCTTTTTTTTTCTTACTCTCATAAATGGGGTTTACCTTCTCCTGACTTTTGCTGATTACAGATAGAAGAGGTGCAGCAGCTGCTGCGAAGGGCAGCAAGAGCTTATTTGTGTGAAATGTGGTCTAAAGGAATCTCTGTGTGCGCGTGGGAGCGTCGTACTCTGATCTGGTGCTGTCGGGCCTCCTCCATGGTGCTGAGGGCGCAGCAGTGGGCCTCCTGGAGCCGATGCTCCCTCCTCTGATGTTCCCTCTGCATCTCTGCAGACGGAAAACGGGAAAACGTTCGGTTTCTGTCAGCAGTTAGTGTCACAAAGCAACATGGCCAAAAGGACGAAGACTTAACGTGATGGGGACATTTTATACTTTACTACATCATAACCATAACCTTCGATATGAGGGCTTTATGTGACAGACCAAAATAAAGCTTATTCATGTGATATTTGAATTTGTAATTTGCATACCACACTTTTCAGATATTATTCTCAAAATTTTTTAAAAATTGTGATTTTCTTTTCACTTCTTTGATCACATAAAAATCACACCAAATGCTGAACTTGTTGCTCATAACATCTAATCAAGGGAAATGAAAACATTTGCAAAACATTATTTTGCATTTTAAACTTTGATGGATGCTTTATTTTTCAAATTTATTTCTGTTTTTCTGCAAAAATGACTCCAGCTGATATGTGGGATGAAAGTTTGAGTGCGTTTAGTGTTTCGCTTAAATAAATAAATTAAAACTAAATAAATAATCTTGAAATTCAGAAAAACCTTTAAGCTGTTGGCTCAGCAGCTCCCTTTCTTGGTTGAATTGAGACTGCAGCTGCTGGAGAGCGGACTGAGACTGTGACAGCTGGAGCTCCAGGGACTGTTTCAGGAGCGATATCTGCACAAAAAAGGAACACAAAACATACCTAATGCCTGAAATAGAATTAAAAGAAATTACAGACAAGAAACACCTCTAATATACGGAGCAAATATGCTAACTCTGAACTTCTTTGGTGCAGAAAAAGACGAGAGTTTCAGAAAATGCAGAGCAGCTCATTTAAATAGATCAACATTTTCGTGATTCGCTCCTGCACTTGATAATCCTCATCAGAGACAGTCCAGATTTCTGACACTGATGTTGATAGACACAGAGATTAGAGCTAAAAGCTGAGATTTCACGGCTCTTCGCAGCCAGTCAGAAGAGCAGCGTTAGCGCAGTTACCTGAATAACAAGCCAAGCGGGGTTTTTGTGCACAAACAGCTTGGTTTGACGAGATGCTAGCTGCTCTGACTGGCAAGAGTTTCTGAGAGAATCGGCTCTGTTTCCTCAGCCGCCGATGTTAAATCCCCAGCAGGATTTATCGGTGTAGAAGTACAAGAGCAGAGGCTGTAAGGTAAGATGGATTTAAAATGAGAGGATGGGGGAAATTAGGATGGAGAAGACATTTGTGAGCTTCTTCACTGGCTGAAGATTTAAGGACGAGCAGCCAGCTGACCTGCTCGCCTTACAAATAGTCCTTCGAATTCACAGGGAGAATAAAGCAAATATGTTCTGCAACCTCTGAGCTTCTGGTTTATAATTAAACACACTCTAGAGTACAAACGCCTACACACACACACAAGCTGCAGCCTGGGGTGAGACTTTGGTAATTAAAATATCTTAATGAAAAAGATGTCATTATAGATAATCATGGCACATCCAGCCATGCCTGCAACACTGGAAGACTTTCATATTCTCTAAATAACTTCTTTTAACACTGAAACACACACAACTGAGGCGGCAGAAGGAAAGAACGAAGCAACGTAGAAAGTAAAAGAACATAGGTGAGGAAGAAAGCAAGGAAGGAATATTTAGACAATGGGAAAGGGGAATATGGCTTGGAAATAACTTTCAAGCTTCAAGGCAACACCTGTAACCAGATTTAACCTAAATCTGGCTCAGACAAAATATCCTCAACAACTATTAGTAGCATGTAAACTTTTGACCCAGTGTGTGTCAGAGAAATCTCCCAACAATTTCAAACTTGTACATCAATCCCTTGCTTTTAAAAAGCCTTCAGAGTCAAAGGTTGTAATATACATGAGCAATGGTACTATGGTTGCATCAAAGCCCAAAACGAATGTGATTTATTAATGCTGGACGTAAACATCAACCTGACTCATCATGTTGTGGAGTCTCCATGGAAACCGTTGGTGAAATGAACAGCATAAAAGGAAGTCGGGGTTGCGAGTTCAACCTGCCACACGTGGGCATCACTGATGCAGAACCTGTTAGCGGCGATATAAAAGCACAGCTAATTAACTCCTGGAACAATTAATTAGAGAACGGAATCAATAGTGCAGAGAGAGAAATCTTCAAACGTAGATCATGTGAAGACGGGAGCCTGATTTTACAAATAAGAGCCAACAGCTCATGTCGTCATGAGGTTATTTTCGCCTTAAAGGACTCTGAGCCTGCAGTTCTGCTGGTGTATCTGCGGAGCTGTAACTAGGTCAATACAGTTAAGATCACTGCATCCAGCACACATGATACAATATTTATATCCAGTCTGAAAGTGCATTGTACAATTTGTTTGCAGCTAAAAGGAAAGCTGCGAGGCAGAAGTCGAGCATTTCTCTCTCTCTCTCTCATTTAAAGCTCGTGTAGACATGAGCGGTGTTTACATCGGGATTTAAAACGAACTTTGGAAATCTTCGTGGATAAGCAGCAGAAATCTCCCACCTGGGTCTGTGAAAGCAAACGGCGTCTCTCTAACGACTTTCTCGTGTGATCCGTGCATGAATAGTGGCTTGAAAGCAAGACGGCAGCTTTGTGCGCGGCTGTCAACAACTGTCAACGCGACGCAACGGATGAGCACGTCTCCCTCAACTCGTCTCGTTTCTGGCTGACGAGCAGAACGCAGAGCAGAGGCCAGCTGCTACGCGGGCCGCAAACACAACTACCAGATCGACTGTGGCTTCACAGAATCCGAGATGTAAACGGGATGAGTAATTAATGTCATCAGTAATTGATTTTGCAACAAGCAACAGCAAAATCTATTTAGTAACGAATAAATCAAGAAAGAAAACTCTCAACCGAAGCGAAATAGTCAAAGTACATTGTACGGCACAGATGGAAAGGTTTATGTTTAATGAACTGAATATTAATGAAACTAACTTAGACATAATTTTTATGGTCTAATCTAATTTTGTTTTCAGAGTGAAAAAAGTGATTTAAAGTCCTGCAACAATTTTTCATTCACCACAAATGAAATTTTATTTCTATATAAATTATAGATAAAAAGAGTTTATTTCTTCAAGACATTTTCCAATCTTTGACATGAAAGTTGATATTTCTTTTACTCCTATTTGATCTGCAAAATGTATTTTATTCATACACAAAAATGTTAAAAGGACAGAAATCATCAGGAGAACACGATATCCTCCAGACAGGACAAACATATTTCAGTTTCTATTTATAAAACGATAACTAAATCATTTAGCGTTTTTATAGTAAATGCTCAGTGCAAAAAGCAACATCGAGTTTGTCTGAAGTAGGCTTTTAAGTTCAAATTTACAGAAATCCTCGACCAAAAACAAAATGACAAATGCAAAGAAACGTCTGTTTTGCAAATGACCCATATCCTAAGATGGAGTTTTTCTGCAGTATGTTGAAATTGCCCAAAAAAACTAACTGAAAGCAATCTTTTGTACGTCTTTCTGCAAAATAAAACAATTGCCCTCAAGGGTTCGATTGCTCTTTAACAGAAGTGGAAATCGTGCTCAAACCTGACGTCAAATGTTTCTCTGGTGGCAAGCTGCATTGTGGTAAAAACCAGACGTGCCTCTAACGAATACACTATCAGTTTCAAACAAACACACACACACACACACTCCAGGTCTTCTTTAGGATAACATGCAGCATGTATATGCATATCCTCACAGAGGTAAAAACATGTTGCTTTGGCAAAGAAAAAATTATAAAACCATCACTGTGAGCGAAGAAGAGTAAACCTGGAACAACAAATTAAATCCCTATTTTTCTAACTAATTTATTGATGCTTTGACAGTCTCTTGATGTAAATGACAAAAGTGGAGTTAACAAAGTCACTAGCAGAACGGGAAGCCTGTGAATGTGAGATTGGTTGCATGTCTGTCTCCTCTGACGGGCCATTCTGCCTCAGCCTGTCAACAGACCGCGACATCAAGTGGAGCCGTCACTCACAGACACTCCCAATGAGGCAGAGGGGTCAAAGGTCATCGCTTTGTTCGGAAAAACCAAAGAAAAGATCAAGAAATCCATCCTCCCACTCCCATCTGGTCCAAATTTAGCTTTCTATTTCCAGCAGCCCTTCACTCTGTCTACATTTGTTCCTTATAATCATTTTTTGCTGCACAAACAAAATTCCGTTTTTGTGGTACATATTAGGTTGATTTTTTTTAAAAGCCTGTTGGCTTGTTTATGCTTTTGTACTTTATTCAGTGTGGAATAACTCACTGTCCACTTTTACAGAGAAACCAGAGCTCAGTGTCGAACCTCTGGCTTTTATTTTATTTTGGTTCAGATTTAAATTGCAGGTTTTCTTCGTGTTCTGAGAAAAAGAAATGGGAGAGATAGAGAGAGTTGGTTTGTTTCTAATGTTTCTTCAAATCTACTTGCTCGTTGTTTCACTTTTATTGTTTTCTGCAGAGATATTTTCCATTTGGGTTTCTTTTATTCAGTCGGGTTTAAGTTTTGACAAGTTGAGACACATTTATTTTTGCTTAGTTTTCAACAATTTCTTTGGGACTTTACAGGCAAAAGTGCAGAAGAGTAGGGGTCACGACCTTAGACTTTATAACACTTCATTAAGCCTGAGTGAGTTTAGTGCCACCGTGTTTTACCTGCTCCAGCAGATCTTCCACTTTCCTCTGCCAGGCTTCTCGTGATGCCATCAGCTCCAGCTCCTTCTGTTGGGAAAGCCGACTGAGAGCCGCCTGTTTGTCGGCTTCGTACTCCTCGCTCAGGTCCTCCTTCAACAAACGCACTTCCTCCCTGGAGAATGGCGTGAAAATATTTCATATAGAAACATTACACACAGAGTGACATCTTTTTTTAGTTCAAAATACAGATTTTTCGTCCCTGTCTGTTGGTCTTAAGTGACTTTTTTTTAACTTTTGGAGAGATTAAATCCTGTTTTTCAGAAATAAAGTCTAAAATATTTTATGAGATTTATTTATTAGTTTCACAGTTTCAGTTGAATTACTGAAACAAATTAGGTTTTTAGCGATACTGTATACTTATGATGTAATATTAGGGCCAAACTAAGAAAAAAAAAGAAACAAAAAACATAAAATTATGAGAACAAAGTCATTAAATGACAAGAATAACGCCATATCATGAGAATAAACTCATAGTATAGTGAGAATGTACTTGTACAATAATAGTCATAATATTAAAAGAACAAAGTTAAAATACCAGAATCAAGTTCTATGAGAATAAAGTCATAATTACATGAAAATAAAGTCATATGAGAATGAAGCAAACTTTTTTCTCATAATACTACGACTTACACTATTACAAGTTATACTAGTGTTACTTGTATAATACAAAAAACTTTATCCGCCAAAGTTAATTATTGAGATGCGTCTGCATTAATATTCTGTGCTTGTGTGCTTATTCTCCAGCTGGCATAAGGCGATCTGCAAATATTTCATCAGTCGGGAAATTTTGGAGTTTGTTTTTATTCCGTCTCATTAGCAGCCGTCCGTTCTTGGGCAAGAAGCTGTCTCCCTCTCATAATAAGGGTGACTGTGGCAGGAGGGTGAGGAGCGACAGACATGAATTAGAAAACAAATAGAAAAATCTTAACGAGACAGCTGAGACCGACAGGCTGACAGGGATGAGATGGGATTCGTTTCCTCCTCACCGCAGAGCTTCTCTCCATTTCTGATCCAAGTCATCTGCCATCTTGTCGATCTTCTGTTTCTCCTCCGTGCGGATGGCCATCACCCTGGCATCATGCTGCTGTTTCTGGGTCTCAATCTCCTCCTACGAGCGCAAACGGGGGAATTCAGCTGCATTCTTGTATCTGTTTTTTTTTTTTCTTTTTCTGAATTTAGCAGAAGAAGCTTTAAAAAAATAAAAAAATAAAATTCTCCCGGGTGACACACCACCTCCATTTTTATAGTGCTGGTTTTGATGCGAACTTCATCAGGTCAGTCATTTCCAGCAGCTGAAGAGCATTCAGAGCTTATGTGCTGATGAGCTCATTATAAACCTTTAAATGCTCTTATTTTTAGCTGCGAGGGGAAGCGCCGCTTGAGTGGGTAAATCCAAACTCTGCTGCTTCTGAGAACTAATTATGTCGGGATGACATTTTACATTTTGCTGCATCTAAATTTCACTTTTAGGATAAAGAAAAAGACATAAAAACAAGAAACTTATAGCAGAGAGGCTTGAAAACGATTCTTTCTGCACAGATGCATTATACGTTTGGAGAGAATCCATTATGGAGACATGCTGACGTCATCTTTGTGTGCTTGTTGTTTATTTCCTCTTTTCCACGAGCTCAGTTGTTTTAAGTTAAACTAGCTCTTTATCATGACAGGAATCATTTGGAGAGTTATTGCAGCAATTAATAAGTCATTTATTTTCCAGAAAAGCTGTTCTCACTTTACATTTATCTCCCGATTAGAAGGAGTCAGCACTAAACCACTGCAGGTCGTTAGCTTAATTACTGCTCTGACAACACCATCAGAGCAGTAATTAAGCAAAATATATATATATATATATATATATATATATATATATATATATATATATATATATATATATATATATATATATATATATATATATATATATATATATATATATATATATACAGGATATATATGTACATTTTGTATTTAAGAATTTAAAAAAAATCTCTTCTTCCTCTGTGAATAAGTTTTGCAGATGCATCTGGTCAAAAGAACACTAAAGGAATTCTATGATTTTGCAAGGAATGAAATTATTTAAATGGAGTCCCTAGTGTATTTCTAATATTGTGTTAAAAAACCTAAAAAATCTGCAGAACGTGACAATTGTTTACGTCTGATTAATCATCTGAACAATCAACAGCATAATTTATTACTAAAATAATCGCTAGCTGCAGTCGCACTCTGAACCATGTCCACTACGTTCAGCTTTATCTCTTTCTTTTTGACGTCACTGCCAGCGTTTCCATTGACTTACGCAGATGCACAATTTGACTTTTCGAAAATACATTCTCCCGATAAAAACACGCCACTTTCGAAAAGACTCTTGTTTATTAATAAAAAGTTTTGGAACAAGAGTGAGGTGTGTATTTTTGGCAGCATCGAAATTGGTGTATTTGGTAAAACTGAAACGGAAACACTTTTTCCACATCACAAGAGTCACGTGATCAACAACCGGAAGTTGTCATCGGCGCAAACAATGAAGACGACAACAGGAAGTAGTTGGAGGATGATGTTTTTTAATGACTTATCGCATGAACAAACTTATTCACGTGGGATTTTAATTGCATTTCTTACTTAATGGAAACAACATAATTGCAAAATTGTGGTTTTTTCGACATTAGTGAAATATCACAAAGTTTTGTGTAGATTTGTAATGAAAACCCTGCTACTGTCAGCATCCAAGCCAATCACTTTAGTTGTTTTTGGACCAAGAGGGTTCAAATTTAAAAATAAATTATTTTTCAGTTCATCCTACAGAACCAACTAGCTTTAGTCCCCACAAAACAAAGCATGTTCTAATTTTAAAGTTAATCTGGCCCCAGTCGATATTGTGCTTCTGTCTAAAACGCAATGAGCTAAAAAACGAATAAAAGGTAAAATCCTGCGTTCAGCTCTGCCAAATCCCTTCCTTTATATAGACACAGGCACTATTAAGACAGAAAAGCAGACCACTGCAATTTCAGCTAATTATTGCTTCTCATTTCATCTCTCCCTCTTCATTCTCTCTGTTGCAATCCACGTCTCCCTCATTTACTTTTCCATTCAAGCAGCAGGAAAATTATTATAATGGAGTAAAAATGCAGTATGGTATCGATGGTCAGAATTAGCATTAAAATATACAGTCTGTCCTCCGTAAACAGCATGTTCCCCACTACATATACGCTCACAGGGCTTGCACCGAAAGAGTTCCTTTCAGACACGCGGCCACTCAACTCATAATGGCTTCATCATCATTATCCCACAGCTGGCCTTCAGCGCAGCACTTGTTTCCTTCACTTCCTCCGGTTCTGCTTTCCAAATGTGTTTCAGCCCTCCCGGTTCCCCACTTTTCAGTCCCCTCTTTTTCGCATCTGAGAACCGAGAAACTTCCCCTACCCATCATCTGCAAACTCACTGAACGCCTGCGACGCAAAGTTTGAATCAAATCCGCGGGAGAGGGGTGAAGGAGAAGTTCAAGGAAGCGGCGGCGCTTCTCAAGAGTTTCAAGGTGCAAGTCCTGGTCTACATTTGATAAAATGGATTAAACTTGATAAAACTACACAAATAATTAATGCAACAGTGAACTTTGATATTAATAATTCTGCCTTGTGCAACTTGCTCAGAATGTCTGCTTTATTAAATGTTTCTGATCATCAGATCAATTTTAGCAGCAGACCAAGACTTTTCTAATATTTTAGTAACAATTAATAAGTTTGCCAACAATTATGCATCTATAATATAATTATAGATGCAAGAAAGAGGTTTAGGCGAATAACTGGTGCTACAAATATTTTATAAGTTTGCTTTAGGAGTATTCTTATTACGCCATTGTTCTTACTTTTACTTTAGGAATTTAGTTATAAAGTATCGCTACTCTTACTTGAGTAAAATTTCAGTACGCTTTTCCTCTGTAAGTTCAGTAAATGAAAAAAAAATCCCAACAAGGGTGTTTAAAAAAAAACATCACCAAACATATCTGAATTTTTTGTTAAAGTTTCATAAGTTTTATATTGAAACAAACTGGTTAGAAAAAAAAACATTATTTTGCCTAATTTTGTTATGTGTAATTATGTTATAGATATGAATTATTTTCATTTTGGTCTTTGAAATACCTACAATTTCACATAACTCCCAGCTGAAATAAGAATGACCTCTGACCTGGGCGTCTTCAGATCAAGACTCAAGACATATATGTTCAAAATGGCTTTTAATAATATGTAGCGGGAATCTTTGTTTTTCTTTTTTTATGCTCTTTTATTCCTTGTGTTTTATACATTTTATCTCATGCAAAGCCCTTTGATTTACCTAATGGTAATTGTAAATGGATATACAAATAAATGTATTTATTTATTTTATATTTTGGTCTGTCTGATTCTGTAATTTTTAAATATTAAATTACTAATGTTTTGATCAGCTTGAGCAGCCTTTTTACCCAATACTTTTTTTTTTTTACTCTTACATGGGTAATTTCTTGGATGACTCCTTTTTTACTCTTACTTAAATACAATTTTTAGGAACTTTACCCACTTAAATTTGAATTTAAATGTTACTTTGCAGTTTATGCATGACAGAAAAATAAAATCTTTTGATGTACATATACATGAGAATACCAAAAGTGAGTAAAAACCATGAAAATCAGGAACATGTGGAGAACTGTGACGCCGACGCTCACCTGTAGGTCAGTGAGCAGGTTGCTTGTCTCTCGCACGCGACCTCGGGTTGCGTCCAGCTCTATCCGCAGCTTCTCCTGGGTTTCCTTCAGGCAGTTTATCTGCGTCTGGGCCGAATTCAGGTTCTGCTCCCCCTCCCTCACGATCTCCTGCAGGTGGGACACCTGAGGAGGCACCGGCCAAGAGGTTACCGCATCGTCACTGGGGAAGTATCGGACGCGTAGGAATCATTTCCCACCTCCTGATTGGCCATGTTGAGTTTGGCCGTGAGCTCCTCTTTCAAGTTGTCCAGTTGCTGCTGAAGGCGATCTCTCTGCTCCTCTAAGGACAGACGTTTAATCTCAAACTCCTGACTCATTTTCTGGACAGAACAGGAAAATACAAGAAGAAGAAGAAGAAGAAGAAGAAGAAGAAGAAGCAGTGAGATTTAAATGAATCGCCCCTGAAAGGAGCATTTCATTCATCATCCTGATACAATTTATCAGCTGCCTGCACAGACAGTGAAGGCTTTGTGGCCCGTTAACCTTTCTATAAACTAAAAATAAAATCTACACAGAAAAAACCCCCAGCAGATTTAATAAGCCGCCCCTACTGTAAATCCCATTTGGGACGTAGTATGGCGGCCTGGCAGTCGTTCGGTGAAGCACAGCGCTACTGGATGCAGAGGAGACACATGACTTGCCGTTTGCACTTTCACAGGCCGTCTGGTGGAAGAGACAACTCGGTTTAATCCTTCAAGCCGAAGCATCAAATCCTTTTCTGGGCCACTCGGAATTTCTCTCGTGAAAATCTCCTCCTCGTGTCCGCTTCTTATTTATTCCAGATAATTCATTGGCGTATGCTATTTTATAAAAACACACAAAGCATTTCTGTGCAACAGGGGCTTTACAGAAGCGGGTTTTTCCTCTTTCCTTTCGGAGACTATTAATTAAGCTGAATTCGTGTCGTTAAATATTTATGAGCACGTGTAAAACCCCTTATCCCGCTCATGTTATTCATGTCATTTCTGCTGTATTTGCTCTTCCTTAATGTGTTTTCTTGTATGGATTCATTGAAGCAGATGTGACATTATGCATAAAAATCGACTGCAAACCGCCGCCTTAGATCCACCTTGACTTTTTTCCCCCCAACTAGACGAAGCGACCGCAAAACAGGCGTTTCCATCTGAGTGTTTTATTGCACAATTTTAAATCCCTGAAAGTCTGCAGCCTCAGCTGGATAAATATTGATTCGGCGAGTAATTTACAAACACGGCTAACGCTCTGAATCGCGAAGGTGTGACCGCAGGAGCATTTCTGTCTGTAATGTGGACAAACCGCAAAGCAAGAGCTCATTTCATGCAGGCCAGATGGGAGCTGAGCAGAAATCTTTACCACAAGTGACAACAGAGGCTCTTGTCTTAAGCTCATGTATATTAATGTGTATATATTTGAGCGTGCATGTCGAAATATTTGCCCCTTAGCAAGTTTCACCTCAGCTACATGCTCTTTGTATTTCATTTTGACAACAGACTAACTCATTGAAATGCATTGGTGTCCTTGCACAGGCCTTGTTTCAAAGCGTAGCACTCAAATTTTCAACATGGCTAAGTCCTGCTCTGTGTGACAGCGGCTGCAAAAGCTTAATGTCCATTTATCACCATATTTTAGAAAACCGGAGTTAAATCTCAATCTGCTTTTCTATTTGGTTTTAAAATGGGTATAGGCATTTAAATAAAACAATTTGGTGACTGTAATACACTAAGAGCATAAGAGGTAAGAAAAACACTCTACAAGTGTTTGGTTAATTCACAGCCACAATGTGGGTCTTTATTCAAGAGCTGCTGTCTGATTTTTAGCAACTAACATTTTGTTTGGAAACTTTGGAGGAGCAACAGAAATCCACAGCTTGGCGTGGACAAAATGTTAAGTTAAAATACTTTTACAAAGCTTGGCACATTTTATGTTCCTGATTCCAGCAGATTAATGAGAAAGAAACACTGTTTACAGTAAATGAAATTACACAGAGAGTAAAAAATCTGCAGCTTCTCGCACTGTGATTTATCCTAACCCGATTTAAATTTGATCTCCACTTACAAAACAAACACCAAAACGTCTTCTTGTATCTGGATTGTTTTTAGAATCGGAATTGATCATAAAAGAGGACAAACAAAAATGAACAAATTCAATTTTGTTGCTCTCTGTTGTAAACAAACTTAGTTCACCTCAATGTATTCGTAAAATCCAAAAAAATATATAATGTGTATTCAGAGAGAAACACGAAATGCAATAACAGTACAAAAGCGGACCGACAACAGCTGAGAGTGATCTTGTCTTCTTTATAAGAGATCAGATTAAACGGCAAGAAAAAAAAAAAAGCAGCATCGATGTTCCAGCGCTGGTAGAAAAAAAACAAGACACTGTCACGGTAAATGGTCCAGGTTAAATTAATTTAACCTGCATAATGTGATCAGTAGTTCTTCCTGCTCCTCCAGCAGAGAGGACATTTGTATTCCTCTCACACAGCCACTTTAAACTGTGAGACACAAAGGAGGAAGAATGCAAAGGGCGGGGGAGCGACAGAGAGAGGGAAGGACGACGGAACTGATGACAGAGTGAAAGACGCAGCGGGAAACAAATGGAGGCTGATGCGGTTTTTCAAGCCTTAGCCTTAATGTTGACCTAATTAGATGTGTGCAGCCGGCTGATGGTTTTGCTCAGTTCCTGGAACAGATCAGGACGATGAAGGGGAAAATGAAACGGCTGCACAACATGACTTATTGTTTTAAATCACATTCAAATTCACACCACTTTAAAGTTTCTCATTTTTTCGAAGGTTACAAAAAACAAACTCTGGATTTGAATGTTCTATGATGGAGCAACACAAAGCAGAGCGCAACTGTGAAGTGGGAGAAAAATAATGAATGGTTTTCATATCTTTGCATGCATTTGCATTTTTTCCCCCCCTGAATTCATATTTTGTAGAGTGCGTTTTAATGCAATTACAGTTGCAAGTCTTTTGGGTTTTGCTGCATGATAAACATTGGTAAAAACACTTTTCACATTCTGTTACAAACAAGAATTTGATTTGGCCACAAACACTTCCCATGTACTCTGTGTTGTTCTATCATATAACCAGTAAAATGAGCTAAAATTTGGAAAGTGAAAGACATAAGAATTTAGATTTTTTGTGTCTCAATACATTTCAATTAATTTTGAATAATAAAAACTGATAGTATTATATTATTTTTACAATTATTTTCATTGTTTGCTCCACAGGAGTGTCAGTGAATAGGAAAATACGATTAAATGTTCTTTAAATGAAAGATATTTCAGATGGGAATGTTTTTCTAGAGCAATATTTGTTGTTTTGGTGTTATGAAGGCTGAACTATGCAGTCATAGCCATACAGAGACTAAAAAATAAGTCATACATAGCATTTAATTCTTTGTTTTGTTTTGTTTCCACAATAGTACCACAAAATATTGTGATAAAATTCTAAATCCATGCCGTCCACCCCTATATCAGCCTCACCGTAACAAGGAGTTTCTTCTCGTCCTCCTTCTCCTGCTGGGCCTCCTCCCTCAGCGTCCGGTGCTTCTCCTCCAGCTCCTCCAGCACTCGGACCTGAGCCTCCTTAAAGCGCAGTGTCTCCTCCTCGTAGTGAGCCCTCAGCCTGGAGAGCTCCTTCTCATAGCCCTGATGCTCCTCCCGAAGAGACTGATGCATGGAGAAAAGAGTTATCCGTTTGAATGTTCAGTTTTCTCCATCTCTCTCGCAGCGGCGGCGTACGGGGAAAGCTCGTACCTGCTCCAGTTTGAGCACCTGCTGCTTGTGCTGGTCGCTGGCGGCCTGGCTCTGGTTCAGCAGGGCCTCCCTCTCCTCCTCTAGCCGCCCGATCTTCTCCTTGAGGCGACTCTGCTCCTGGTCCAGGTTCCTGATGGTCACCTCATGAGCCATCTGGGTGGCCTGCAAAGAGCCAATCTGACCTGGAAACATCAGAGTCAAAAACCAGAATCAGGCATCAGACCATAACAAATCATTTCAGCTGCGTAGTTCTCCTGTGGGGCCCTTCAGATATCTGGTTTGGGATCTGTTACCTCATACTAATGCTCCCAAATTATACTTCTAAATTGCAAGTAATCATAATTAGCCCTGTGGTTTGAGCAGCATCTTTATTCTCCCCTCTAGTTTGTGTGTCTTATGCAATAAAACCAGATATTTTCCAACTCTAACATTTATTTTAATTAGGGATACACTTTTTCTTACTTTTGATACCGATACCAATATCTGAGGATCTGTATCGGCCGATACCGATTTGATACAGAAAAACAACTGAATTGACTTAAAATTGTCCTTTTTTAAAACCCATGTAACGGCAGGTTTGTTTGATCTAAGCTGATGGGTCGCCATGGCTACGGATCAGCTCTGTGCTTATGGGAAACTAAAAGTGAATAATGTGTCTAGAGCTGCTGTTTAGTCATCTCAGCAGAACTATGTAGGATTATATGGCGTAACTAAAGTATTTAAAGCATTAATTCAAACTTAACCATTTATTCATGAAGTCACGCTTTAAATGAGGAACCGGAAAAAAACCCAGAATGGATATAAACAGACAGATTTACCAAATATACCTTCAACTTTAATCCTTAACCACTGTAACATAGTTTCAAAGTCAACTTACATTATGATAAACTAATTAGCAAATATTTCAAAAATGCTCTGTGAATTGAACACAAATAATCTCAAGTTACGTTGCACAAGAAAATCTGCAAACACTGTCGACTGTGCAGTAAATTCTTCCCTATGCAGAAGTTCAGTTCAAGACAGAATATGAACTACAAACATAATATACATCAGATGAACCATAATCACCGCAACCTCATAACAAAATGAATGCTTTAATTTTTAAATTCTTTGTGCTTCCTTTTAACAGAAGCTGACTGGTTACACGAGGTAGAAATGTTCTTTCGGATTCAGCATCCCTTTTTTAAACTCTTCTCTAGATTAAAATTTAAAGCCCATAATAAGCCTACCAATGCTTTCTCCGGTTCATCTCCAGCTTTTAAACGCCAGTACTCATCTTGGACAAAATTTCATGAGCAGTCCAGACTCAGAAATCTTCAGAGTAACGTCTTACTGGCTTTGTGGAGGATTTCTGTGGCCTGCTGCTGCACCCGTTCCCTGCTGCTCTCCAGTTCATACTCGGTGTCCTTCAGCTGCATCACCCAGATTTCTCCATCCTGGATGGCTTCTTCTAGCTGCTTGTGCAGGTTCTGCAACACACAAACACACACACTTGTGATATTACCGTTCAAGCCTCTCCTGTGCACACGAGCCTGCAGCTCTGTCAGAGCACACTACATTACCTTTCCTCCTGCTCGGAAACGGATTCCACCCCGAGGCTTTTACTTCTGCCTTTGTTCTCAGCAGTGGTTTTTCATTCAATTTAACCCACTTTCACCAGAGTGTAACCAGATAAAGGGGGATTCTTGCACAATTTTACGCATTTTTGATGTGAAATGACAACCTAATTGAGCCCAAAAAGGAAAATACTTGCGATATTGCAAACAGATCTGAGTGTCTATACCCTGGTCTGTAAAAGCATTTATACTTCTTAAAGCTTTTAGCAGTTTTTAACACTAAAACAACCACATTAAATCTGTTTCACTAGGTTTTATTGTTGCTATTATTTACTGCTGCTATACTTGGTGTTTCTTTCATACGTGTTGTTTTTGTTTTGATTGGCCCAGCTGCTGAAAATCAATCCATTTGGTCTTTTGTGAAAAATTTGTCAACACAAATTGTGCATAATAAAATAAAACATGGATTTCAACATTTTTTGAAAGTTGAGTTTCTTTTTTCTCTTTCTTCCGTTCAGTCTTCTTTGTGGAGTTTGCCAAAGATCCTCAGTTGGATTTAAGCCGGTGATTTGACTGGGTTGTTCTAATACATAAAAAGGAAATCTTCAAACAAACAAATGCAGTGCTTCACAGCTTAAGGACATTAAAACTTGCAAAAACAGAAAAGCATTATTTTTTTCACAATACAGGACAACTGCCTGTTTTTTAACACATTTTTCTGCTTGGCTCGCTCTAAACTACAAACTGAGCTCTTGTAGATTTCTTCCAAAATTGCATTTTTGCCACAATTTCACAAAGCCTATAACCTGTTTGGCAAAAGGAGCTGCACATGTCTGGATAGTCAAGATTAAATATGATTTGTTCCCTTTGAAGCACCTTAATGGTTCCCTCTGCGTTGGCCAGCGATGTCTGCAACCGGTTGGTTTTGTCCCGGTTCTCCCGGGCCTCCTCCTGAGCTTTCTGCAGCTCGCTCCTCAGCTTGGACAGCGACCGCTGCAGCGCCGCCTCCTGAGCCTGGAACTCCTTCCGCAGCTCCACCTACACGGGAGCGGAGAGGTATTATCCACGGCAAAAGAAGAAGAAGAATCAGTTGTTTGTTTTTTTTTTAGTTTTGCCCCGTCACCTCCGTCCTTTTCCAAGCCAGCAGGTTCTCTGTGGTCAGCTGGTGCGTCCGCCTCATGGCCTCCAGCTCGCGCTCGTAATACTCCTGAGCCTTGGCCAGCTTGGCCTCGTACTCCTCCACCAGACGGACCTTATCCTTCGTCAGCTCCTCCACCCTCTCCATCAAAGCCTCCACCTACACACGGAGTGGGAGAAGTGGAAAGAAAATCTGTTTGTTGTTCTCCGGCGTGCCAGTAGCTCCAGGCTGCCAGAATGCAATCGGAGATTTGCGGCAACTAAACCAGAAAACATTTGAGGTCTGCCCACTGTTTTATTTCCGCCTATTGCTTTTTAAGGCATATGATAAAACGAGGTGAGATAAAAAAAAAAAATGGAATGACATGCGTAAAAACGAAAAGTCTATGATCAAAATTACAACCACTTTTAGTTTAAATTATGCTCGTAAACCAACAACAGCACCAGTAAAGCTGTCGTTTTTTTCAGTTTTCATTAAAAAACAAAAGAAAAAAAATCCTCAAAAAACAGCAATTCCAGCTAAATTACTAAGGCTAGGATCTTCGGAGTAAGCCAAGCCAATCAAGAATGTGGCTCCTTAACTGCACACATAGCTTCCTGTGTCTCATAGTCGTGGCCCACCTCTTGTCTATGCAGCTCGGCCAGTTTCTCCTGGTCCTCGGCAGAGGTGGCGGTGTGGTTGTGCTGGTTGTTGCGGAGCTCCTCCACCTCGTGTCGGTGGGTGGCCCTCAGCTCGTCCAGCGCTCGCCGCTTATCTGCCTCAAACTGGGCCTGAGCCTGGCTGAACACCCGAAGCTTCTCCTCAAAATCGCGACGCATCTCTTCCACCTATTGAAACCACGAAACATGATCTATTCTGCTTGGACTTTCACTGATGACCAAGAGAAATAAGAAGGTTAAAGCCCTCTGTGAGCCATGAGTGCATGCAGGGTCTTCGGTGTTCACAGCGCTCGAGCTTTTCCACAATTTCCACAGATTAAAACCACTACGCTAATGCTTTCTTCAGCAGGAACAGAGACTTTTGTCAGTATTGACAAGCTGAACGACAACCATAAACATATAGCCAGAGAATCAATGAATTAGTTTAGATCAGAGCATATTTATGCGCTAGAATGACCTAGTCAAAGTAAAAACCAAAAAGTCAAGGCAAAAAAAAAGTGGAAAATAGATGTTCATAGGTGCTCTCCATCCAACCTGACTACGTTTTAGTCAAAAACTTTCAATCTCCAGATTGTTCCAGGGGCACAGGGAAGGAGAGAAATGACAAATAAAATAAAATAAAAAAATAGAAATACTTAGGTGGTATATTGTTTAGTCGCAACATATGAAATCCTACAAAAAAAACTCTTCAAAGTTGTGGAAAAAGAGGGAAAGTTCAAGCGGTGTGACACTATAGTTACATTTTGAAAGCTGCTCAGCGGCCCAACCTGCTGCCTTCGAGATCTAAATGAAAAACATGTAAAAATATAACGTGTGATGTAATGCTTTGTGAGCTGAGCAGGCTGGATCCGGTTCATGAAGTTCTGATGGGGTACAAGACGAACACTGCTGCCAACACAGTTGCTAATCAGCCTCACCAGAATACAGTTAAATTATCCATTTAGTCCAATTGTCATCAAATCAAACAATGTGATTGTTTTGCTGGTGGCGTGATATGATATATGATATGATGTGATATTTCTTGCTTTTTATTCTCATCCACTTTTCACAACCAGTCATCGGTCTCAACTAATTTCTTTTTTTTTTAAGTTGCTGGAGTTAATTAATCCAAAACAAACTTCCACTTCCTGCCTGAAGTATTGTGTAAATAAACACTCTGAAAATTATGCAAATTTGCTCAAAGCGGCAATTCAGTTTTAGGAGTCAGAAAAATAATAAGAGCTACATAATGGCTCATTAGGACTTTTGAAAATACAGGAAGTAAAGTGTGGAACAGCGTGACTTTTTTTTTTTTTAACATTCTCCCTGATTATTGGTAAATATTTGAAGTTATCTTGACTTGATAGGGCCAAAACATAAAATGTATCAATTACAAATCCTTCTTTTAAAGCAGTTTTTAGTCACTATTCTAATTTCCTGGATGTGTGAATTTGGGTTTTTTATTAGCTGCAAGCCATAAACATCAAAATAAGAGAAATAAATGTGTCGCGTTGTGTGTAATGAATCAATATTTTAGGACTTTTTCTTTTTAAATCAATGACATTATAGTTTATAATTATCACTGGTTTTGTACCAGGTCCTCCTGGACTTTCACGTCTGTTTGTTTACACATCTTTACCAGCAGAGCCAATGAAAGTTAGTGGTGCTATTTCTGCAAAGTAAAGAGTTGGCACTGTGTGCAATAGAAGCTCATCTTTGTACAATTTGTGCATTTTCTTTTTTCATTTTGCCAATTCAAATTGCGCTGCTGCTGGAGTGCACTTGCGTGATTACTCAACTTTAGCATTGCTATAATTTTTAAGCATGAATAGCGTGGCACAAATCGATTTTCGTACTCTGCAGACTCAAGGTTTCACTGCGTTCTTGAATCTTCTTTAAAAGGCCGTACCTCTCTGCTCATGGAAACCACTCTCTGGGTATGCTGGGCCTCGGTGCAGAGCTGCGAGTCCTCCATCCTCTGCCTGTACATCTCGAACTCTGCCAAGGCCTGGCAATAAAAATTTAAAAAAGAGATCAGGCAGGACACACACGGGAAGCTTCATGTATGCAAAGCCATAGACGCCGGCGGCATTCTGTGACCTGTCTCTTCATGTGGTCGTGCAGTTCCACAGATTCCTCCAGACTGGCCAGCCGCCGCCTCAGGTCCGCTTCGTCCGCCATTTTGCTCTTGTACTGCATGATCTTGTCTCTGGTTTCTGTCACTATGTGTTGGACCTGAGCAAAAAGCAAACGGAATTTGTTTTGACATAGCTGGCAACAATTAAAAAGTAAAACATAAAAATTGGGCAATAAGACATAAATATAATTAAAGAAGCAACACGCAGGACTTGTCGCCTTAATGAAATGTTTGCAGGAGAGAAAAGCCTCTTCTTGAAAACAGATAAGTTTCAGAACAAATTACATAAACAACATATTTCATGGTGAACTTGCAGCTTCTCTCGGGAGTAAATCCTAATAAAAATGAACATTTAAACAACTCTCCAAAAGCCTTAGCTTCTACGCTCCTTTAATAAAACTGAAGTGTTTGAGGAAAACCACTACAGACAGTCGCCTGTGTGTTACATTTTATTGACTTAGGGTTGATTCTGGACTCTGTACGCTGATAAAATGAGATTTATGAGTGAACAGTCATATAGAGGAAGATGTCACTGCAGCTATTGTGTTGTAGTAGGTGACATTTAAACAAAATGCCTGAGGTAATATGAGCTGAACTGCATGTATGCTCTGTCAGAACTGGCTAGTGTCTGGAACAGCTTGTCATTGAATCTAAGATAAATCACTTCCACCTGAAAATAAACTAAAAAAAAAGAAACAAAAAAAAAACCTGAAGCAGCACAATGCTGCCACCACCGTGTTTCACTGTGTCGATATGATCTTCTGCAGATAATAGCAGATGTTTGGTGACAATAACTTTTAGGAATTGTGGTACGAAAGGTTTGGCTTCCAGACAAAATCACTTTTTTTTTACCTCATATTTTAATTATAGAATCAATATCCCAAGATCAAGAACAAGAAGTTTATATATTTAAGTAGAAAATAATTAATAAGCCTGTTATATTTAGATTAATTTCTTTATATCAGTACCTGTTAGATAGCTCTCAAACTTGTTTTCGTGTGACTCATGATTTTAAGATGTCAAGATCCTAATGGTCGAGTTTTTGAAATCGCATGTTAATATATTTAATTCAACCCATAAAGGCCAAGTAAATCTGAAGGTTTCCAATCTTGTCCAATAATTTGCTGTCATATATCCAACAAAAATATAAATCCAGCATTCAAAACTTAAGACTTCCTCTACAAACACAAAAGGCCTCTCTCAAATATTTTTCAATCTTTGTTAGCGATGATCCATCCACCTCACACCTCTACAAGATGCTGATTACAACATGTCACAGTAATGTCAAGCACAGCTGCTGTTCATAAATTAGATATTCACTTCTCTACCACAAGCCGTCTGCGCCACTGACAAATAAGTAAAAATAACTTTTGTTTCTCAAAAGTCAAATTAAAATGAATCCCAGCAGGTGCAGGCAAACTCTTGCTCTCCATATATATTTTATTCATAAAGTGGCTCCAAATGACTCAACTTTTCTTTGAGTTATTCAACATTAGAAAGTTACAGTTCTGGAAAATAATACACACACAGAGAGGAGACTGGAAAGTTTACCTCATCCTCGTGGGCTTCTTTCAGAGAGTCGATTTCCTCCTCGTGTTCGTCGTTCTTGGTGTTGAGCGCATAAATTACCTAGAGGCAGAAGGAGATGACAGCATGGAGATGGGAACAAAAGCTCTTATTAACAGCTTCAGTATAGGATCGATAGTTGTATAGAGAAGGATGGGGGAGGGGAAAAAAAGAAGATCAACTGTGCAAAAATCAATACCAATAACATCAGTGGAAGAGGCAGACATGTTCCAGACTGTAGGCAGACAAAGCTTTGCCTCACTAAGTGATGCAAAATAAAACCCAACATTGTTCACTGAGTTTCTCTCCATCCTTTTGGAAAAGATGTGGACTTTTCACGACCAATCAGATTAACATGACTCAGTCAAGTCACCATGATGACATGACAAAACATGAGGAGAAATTCGTCCCCGGCACAAACTCCTGGATACAGGATATCCCCTCCTTTTCCTGCTGCACTCTCCACGCACAGGTAAGTGAATAACATCTTGTCAGTCATGCTTGCGCTCGCTCTCAGGAATATAAGCAGGGTTTTATGAGTGCTGGAGGTAAATGATATGAAGAAGCTTTAAAACCCTTTAGCTCCAGCAAATTGAAGCCCCCGGAGAGCAGCTAATGTTCGGTCACGGTCAGCTGAAACGCGGACCTGTCAGAACCAGACGGTCTAAAATTTGCTCCAGTAACAGGTGAAGTTAAAAAGGGTTTCACTTAAACATACTGTACGACATGCATTAGACAGGTGACGTCCTCTCGAGAAGAAAGATTAATGACTTTCTGGCATTTAACGCCACTTTTAAATCGATGCAGCTAACTCTGACGTTTAGCCGAGATGCACCAATTAGACAATCAGATTTCCATTCAAAACTAAAACCTTCCACCATTAGTTTGCAAATGTATGTTAGCAGTCATTCATCCAGCGGCCCGTCGTGTTTTTGAGTTAAAAAATGTTTAAAGTTGACAGGAAATTTGAAACTATCACTTGATAAATGTGTTATTAAAAGATCGGAAGATTAATACCAAAGCACCAACTATAAGGTCTTGAAAAAATGCAAACTGGTGGGGGCACAAATAGAGCCTGGCAGCCCACCAGACTTATAATACACAGGGAGAAACCCTGGCATATAATCTGCAGCATTTATTGGAGTTTAACAGAAAAAAATGATCTGTAATATGTAAAGGACATAAAAGATCCTTTACACGGGAACAAACTAACTCGAATTGAAAAACAGTGCACTTTTCCTTCTTTGTGTTTTACAGTTAACAGCCATGAATAAAATTGAAACCACATCTCCGGGAAAAATAAATAAACGGAAGCTAGTGGGGATGAATCTCTATGACAACATAAAACAAAAATGAAAACGTAAAACTTTAAAAAACACAATCTCTCTTTCTTATGGGCATCTGAGTCCGAACCAAGAAATTCAAAGAAAACATCTTTACCTCTGCAGTCTTAAAGAGACAGAAAGCAGTGAATCAACAGCCTATAAACTTTTACACATCCAGAGCAGACAGATTTCTGCTGATGTGGATTTTCTGCTCGAATGTTCTTCTTCAGTGGTGAACCGTGGATCGGCTCAGCAGAGGAACTGAAGGTGGATTTTCTCCTCTCCTTGACTCTGAGCTCGGATTCCCAGCATTGAGTCACCCATGGAAATGTTCCCTCAATTATACATGATTATTTTAATGACGCTGGCGTGCCTGCTGCTTTCATCTCCGGCTCCTCACTCTCCCTGTGCTTTTATCCTTTTATCTCTCCCTCTTTTTATTCTTTATTTCTCTCTCTCTCCAGCCTCTCTTTCTACTTTGTTTCACCATCTCAGAGGAATGGAGACACCTTGCAGTAGTGTTTGGGCTAAAGCAGGCTTTGCATAAATATTCTCCTGCAATCTCTCAATTCAAGTGCAATTAAATCCTGTTAGAGAGTGAAATATATTCCTGATAAACGGCGCTCAACAAATAATCATTTGACAAAGCCGTCAAACATCCCCTGGTATCCTAAACTCCGCTGTTGACTGAACTCGTTATCCTGACGTACTGCAGCACGACGATGTAGCGGAAGAGTTCAATGTGAATATAGAAAACGATTTGGATTTGTGCTCTGGAGTAAATTTTTTTGAGCAAACTTTCATTTTGTCATAAAATGTAATTGAGAAAAAAAAGCACAAAAGAATGAAAACAATTATGTTCTGAAAGAAATTCTCCATAGAAGAAAGAAGGAGAAGAAGAAGAAGAAACCATGGGAGCTATGTTATAATGTCTAAAAATTACAAATGGCGTCTGAAAACTGTCATATCCACCATACTGGAACCAAATCTGATTTTACAGTATCTGTCAGACACACATTAGCTTTCCTGCTAGGTGAAAACAACTATTATGAAAGTGGCAGCTGGAAAACAGGTCATGGTGTTAGGTTTATGAAGACAATGCCAGTGAGTTTTTTCAAATCTCTCTCATAAACATAAATCATGAATCTTGTTTCTCCATTTTAGCTGGAGTTTTGACAGGAAACGTGTCATCAGAGGCTTAAGACAAAAAGAGCTCAAACATTTTTCCTCGTGGATATGACTCAAAGAGTTCAAAATCCAGCTTGGACCCGGTGCCTCGTGGTTTCTTTTCATATATTTTAGTAGAAAAATCCCCAAGGAATGACAGAAAATGGCAGACGGAGTACTGAGATTTAGTTTTGTCATCCCCATGTGGTGTTGACTGACATATTGGTAATGGGGTAAGTCAAGGCTCAGCAATCTTTTCAATTCAAAGAGCTACAATTGTCGCCACTGCTATGAAATAAAATTTGCCCGGCGATGAAAGAGAAATTTAAAAATAAGCACTAAGTGAAATGTTCAAACCTGAAAAGTAATAAAATTAAACTAAAACTGACATCTGTTTTCAGATTTTGAAATTTAAAAAAAAGAGTCATCCAACTTTTACAGAGAAAAAAACAAATCAAAATAGAGAGCTTGTGATAGAAATCTCTCAATGGGAAGGCTTCAGTGTTTTTTAATAGATTATGACACTACAAATCAACTAGGCCTCTCATTAAAAGCAGCAAAAAGCAGCCAACAGCATATTCTCATCCAATGCGTCGATACCAAATTGGATTTAGCGTCGTGCTACTTTTATCAGGATCTAGATGTCAAGTACAGAGCTGCTCTGCGCAGGATGGATGAGGCTGAATGAGGAAAATGACAACAGCTCACCGAGGAGGGAGGCTTCTGAGGCCACAGTCAGCGGCTATTGACTGAGGTTGAGAGAAAGGCCACAAATATTGAGGAGAAGAACGACTGCAGCATGTGCCTCTAATGTAACTCTACGTCTGTGCCCTCATTGTTTTCAGAGGATTAACATCATATTCAGTAATTAAAGGATTAATGAAAGCCCGTTTCTCAGGGGGAGATGCCTGTTGGTCCAATGTTTTTATGCACCAGATCATGGACATTTTTAGTTACATACAGCAAACCTCTGACACCAAAAACGCTTTCAGACTGAAATGCATTACATAGAGAATCAGGAAATTCTCCAAAATGTTGCTTTCTGTTGTCCCGTATTTTAAAACCCGCAATATGTCTCGTTTTGCTGCTCCAGGGGGATCCACAGCTGCAAGCCAACCACTGAAGTGAGCAAAGCCTAATTATGAAGTTGAAAGATGTGGACAAAAGCTGAAGAACAGAAACCTTCACTTAGTTTTCAGTCTATACCTGGGGATCCCCTACCAAGAATAATCCGACTCACACTGGGAATCGTGAGTGTAAAACAGAAATAAAACATCGCAGTACATGGAAAGTAGCTCATGGGGTCGTGTGATGGCATTCCTGCTTCGGGATCTGAATAATTTGTTGTAATTTCTAAGAAAATTAAAAAATAAAAAAATCTGAAGAGGACCATCTAACAATCAGTTGGTGATCTTATTCAAATCATAACAAGTCCAACAGAATGTTTTTTAAAGTGGCCTAGTCAAAGCCCAAACATAAATCTGCTGTGGCGTGTGATCAAGTAGAACACTCACGCCCAAAAACCATTGAATGTGACTAACTTTAAACAATTCTGCAATGAACAGCAGCAAATCTGTCAGTTCTTTTACTGAAAATGAAGCAACCTGAGAAGTTTATTATTAAACATTTTAATCAATTAGAGGGTTTTCCAAGTTGAACTTCCTTTTAACAGTTTGGAAACATGTGGAAAACATCCAGACAAGAAGGGATTTTAGTCCCAATATCATCACACAAGTGTCAATTTTCATTTTTTGTGCCACTACCCAGACACTAATCCTAGATTGTCATCCCCATGCCCGCTTCGGGTTTATAATATCACCGTAACTGTTATGTAAATCTCCCGTTTTCTACTCCTGCTCTTGTCTCTCTTGGTGCAACGGCGTCACACCAGAAGCCCCGAAGCTCTAAACGGGGCTGCCACCTTGAATCTCATACTATCTCTGCATCCTCCAATGGTTTTCAGGTGTAGACAACAAAGAAGCAGCTCAGCCGAGCCCCTGCAGCCCCTCCATAGATTACATAATTCAGATCGGTCCTCCTGGCTTTGGAGGAGAACCACACACAGGTTAAGCAGGGATATGGCAGCAGCTGAAGTCACAGGAAAAATTTGCATCAATGGCTTATTGACTATATGGAACGTGATTAGAGTAAACTATGATGTGCTGATGTGCACAAATTTAGGTTTACTCCTGGAATGTGTTGCACCAATTTCAAAATTAACAAATAGACACCAATTAAAATCTAAATCTTATTTGTGAAGCTTAATGCAAAAACATGGAGATATGCTTTTAAAACTGATACATGTTGCAGAGTTGGGATGTTTACATAGCTTCATAACTGTAGAAGACCATGTTTACAAATAGCATTGCATCCCACACCAGTACTACTCCATCTACATCCCCACCTGCTCTAAATGACTTAACCACTACACCCTACGTCATCCACTCACTTCCACGCACACACCTTTGTTAGCTGGGCTATCTTCTTGCTCATCTTCAGATGCAGGTCTGGAGTGTATTCCAGCGTTAAGCTCCCGTCGTAAAACATGCCGGACCCTGTTGGAGACTGGGTGTATTTGCTGGTCGAGGTGTTGTACGGAGGTTGCCAGCCTGCCCCCGTCGCCATTTTCGCCGGGAATAAAGCCAAGTGCGACGGTGTGAATTAGAGTAAGATGGAGCGGGAGCCGCCACACGCGTCCAGTCCTCCCATTGTTGTCGCGACTGCAGAGATAATCTTTCTGCTTCAGAGAGGAGGAAACGAGCTCGGGACGGGGAGAGCGGCGCGAGAACGCTCCGTCGCACGCATTCTCAGCGGGCGCGAGCGGCTGGAGTGATGAGAGGGAGGCGGAGACGCGCGCCAGATGCTGGTCCAATAGCGCGCGTTCAAGGCCAGATGACTTACATCAAAACAAAGTATTCTGAAAAATATTGTACATTTCTCACTTCGTTTATGGGCTAAAATATAAAAAAATATTAAAGCTACAAGCTAAAAACAATAAAAGTTAAATAGGTAAATTGTTTCCAGAAGAAAACATATTTCGTCAAAAAAAAGAGAGAGAAGCAAATAGATAACAGTTTTTACAGTTTTGATAAATCTGTAAATTAATAGTGCCCAAAGTAAGCGTGTCAATGTTCTTCAGAAGCCTTCTGTTGAGCCATGAATGTGCCGAACACAATTTTGAGAATGCAATTAAAATGCCAACAGAATAAGTTTGAAAATTGGGTATTACTGACTTTGTCAATTTGTCAAATATATCACGTAAAAATAAATAGAAAATATATAAAGTTCCTGAGGAAAACCAGTTGGAAATTATATTTTTTCTAATTAAAGTAAAATAAGACTATTTTAATTGTGAGTACAAGGAATTTTTTTTTCTTTTTTAAAATGTGGAGAAAATGGTTTAACCAGGCCAAATTATTTGAGGGTAAAATCTTAATGCAGAATAATCACATAAAAATTAATGAGAATAAAATATGAGTAGGCTCAATATGCCAAAATAGTTCACTGCAGCATCGATCAATCCTACACTGACCTCTACTGGTTGAAAGTTTTAAATACAGTACAAAAAGAAATAAGATTTTTTTAACTTTAATTTTATTATTATTTTTTCTTGTCAAATAGAAAACAAGGTGAAAGTTGTTCAACTTTATATTTTCACCTTTTTATTTTTGAGTATACATCATTTTTTTACTTTGGATTTTAATATGCCCTCTGCAAAAGTTTTAATAACCCTTAAACCTTTTTTTTTTTTAACATGTTTACACACAGACAACCTCAAACATACTTTATTCAGATTTTCTGTAATATACCAACACAAAGTAGCTGATAGTTTTGAAGTTGACTTTATGCTTGTAGTTGACAGAATTTGGGCAGAACAGCTTACATGTTCGGCTTTATAACCCAAATAGTTAACTATCACAAAACAATCTTCCACTTGTTTATCCCTGTTAGTTAAATGTAGTAAGATATTAGACATCACTTTTGGTAGTGATAAATATCCAAATAGCTTGCCATACATGGAGCTCTCCACATCTACATTCGTTTCAATTGTGCGTCATTTCCTGCAGATGGCAGTACATCCTTGCCAATAAAACTTACGGGCTGCAGATGCCATGAAGAGGAGCAAATATAAGGAGTGATGAGAATCTGTTGAGCAAATCTATTTTTATTTTAACCTACCAGCAGCCAATTTTCCTCACCACCTCACCCACAACCCCAAGCCCAATCTCCGTCTTCTATCCCCCATTTGAGAGGCCTGTCCTTCATGAGGAAGTCACCTCTGCCCCGCAAGACGTCCGTCATCCTGTGCGCCTGCTTTTTCTTCATTCTTACAGCCGCTGCAGGTCTGTAGCAGCGTTCAATTTAGCATCTGTCTTGTTTAAAGACCTGACTTTGTGACATGACATGACTATACATGGACATTAAAATTCTTTTGAACATTAAAGTGTGACAAAAGAGCAAAAAAAGGAGAAATCTGTGTGATGGAAAATTACTACAAGGCAGTTAAAACTTGTTCACAGCACAACATGAGTCGATGTGTCTGCGTCTCAGCATGTAATGAGAAAAGCAGTCAGTGACATCAAACATAACTCGCTTTTTGCCTTTGAAAGTGATTTGAAAAGAAGTTCACTCAGACTGGTTTCCTCTCCTAGAGACATTTGGGAATCCCGGAGTAGCTAAAGTGCAGCAGGTGTGAAAACTTTAGAGCCTTGATGTTCCAGACACTCTGAAGTGATGACAAAGTGATGCTTTTGTTATATAAGAGGCATTCTAAATCAAGCAGGGATTCCCACATGAGTTTTTCTTACAAAAATGGATGAAGGTTCTGGTCAGCCCAAAACAGCCACGGGCAGTTTTATGGTATATACACTGAAACGTAAAATAAATGTGATAATCATGCTGTAAACTTTCACATTTCTTTTCTTTTTTTTTGTAGGTGAGAGAAATGTAGGACCACCTGACTAGAAGGGATCTTGTCAGCTGAAACCAAAAGAAAATGCTCTCTTGCTCAAAATAAAATCCATGCGCAAAGAAATATATAATTTGGATGCTCAGTACCTCTGCTTAGTTAAAAATGTGTAAATTAAATACATTTTATGGTCGAAGTGAAGAACTGATGAACTGATGTCATCAAGGCTGGTTACCAAACATCTCATTTCATTTGAAGATGAACAAAATGTAAATACAAATTTAAACACAATTGGTACGGATGAACTGAAGTTACTTTTTCTTTAATCAATCAAGACAAGATCTGCCTCCTAATCAACCTTCTGATGGCATAAACCAACTAATCACGGTCTGTTTCAATGTGTCTGTTTGTATCCTACTTGAATTTTTCCTTCTTTAATCAAGTTCTTAATTAAAGTTCTCCTTTGGAGAGGTTTATTTGGATTCTGTTGTGCAGCAGGAAAACGTTGAGCGGCAACCCTGAATGGTTTTCAGGAAAATCTGGCAACAATAAACCACATGGAAGTGGTTTGTGAAGAGCATCAAGCGGCATATTGGAATTGGCAAAGTTTATCATCAAAGGTCTTTTTGCAGACATTTTGAGTCAAGTCGCAATAAAACACTTATAGAAATCTGGTTGGTGTCTGCAATTAAGATGAGAAGTCCTGATGTTTCCTGCAGAATGGCTGTCTTATCTGCTACTTCTGCTCCAAAAATGATTGCCTGGCTGAAACTCTATATATTATGCTATACGATGAACCCAACCTTACCAGGTGGCTCCATGCAGTGCTGCCTCAACTGTCATCATCCGAGTCAACTGCAGAGGGAAGAAGCGGGAAAGAAAATCGAATGCGTCACGTTGAGGTGCACCTGGAAAGCAAATGGAAAGCTTCAGAATTGGGATCAAAATACCAGCTGGTCAACCTGGATAAACGTAAAACAGAAGTATGAGATTCATTACTTTGGTGCGCTTTTAAAAAGTTTGTATTTTGTGAAATTCCGCAGTGGGAATCCAAATACTTTGTTTAATATGACTTGATTATCTTTACTGTCGAACTCAGATCAAATCTGTATATATGCTGTATATTCTTATTCAGATCACCTGTTTCCTCTCACCCATTCTATATGATTTCATGGGTTCATAATCCATAAAACCCTGAGATAACAGATAATAGAGATAATAGCTTAATATGGAAACATCTCCATATCATGATACCTAAGCTGGAAGTTCTCCTTGGAGTGACTCTGAAAACACCTACATGAAAAATTAACATTAATACATAAGGCATATTTCAGTCGTTAATTGCAAAATTAATTTAGTCTTGATGAATCTTTTTAATATGCCAAATCCTGTCTGAGCTGCTCATTTGGTTCTGGAAGTGACAAATTCAGCAGCTTCAAGTGTGAAACGCGACAGACTGAGATGGTAGTATCTTATTATTATTATTATTATTATTATTATTATTATTATTATTATTAATAATAATAATAATAATAATAATAATAATAATAATAATAATAATAATAATAATAATAATAATAATAATGAAACTTTCACCATCATTCACCAGGAGATTAAAGAATGGGAGGTGAGGAAAGACTGAATGTCAAAGAGACAGAAAAATGGGGGAGGGGGGAGACAAAAAAAGAGAAAGGAAAAGCTTTTTCAGTCAGCATGCTGAGGAGGGCGAATGTTTGGAGTGAAGAAAGTGTTTGAGCTGCAAAGGAGGAGAGGAAGAGAGAGGCAAAGGGGGAGGTGAGAGGGGTGGCATTGCAGCACATCCGTGCGTAAATGTGACCATCCTCGCCGCGGTCCCTCCATCCCTCCATCCCCTCCGTCCTCGCCCCCCTTTGCCTGCCTCCAGCGGCTCCATCTCTCCGCCTCTGCGAGCCGGGATCACCCGCGCGGTGCTCGGCGGAAACAACCACGGACCGTGGAGTCCCGGCTGTCTCGGCTCGGCGCCCTCCTCCAGGGCTTGGGAGGAGCGCCGGGGAACTCCTCCAGGTTCCTGCCGGGCTTCGTGACCACCGCCGCGGAGAGCCATGGCTCGGAGCGCAGGGAGAGACGCGGCTCGACGCGCTCCCGGATGCCGGTGATGCGGGGTCTGATTGCGCCTCAGAACACCTTCCTGGACACCATCGCCACTCGGTTCGATGGGACCCGTAAGTGCACTAATCTCTGTACTTCAGTGCGAAATCGCCTTTTCTATCACTTTAGGGACTTCTTTTACTTCTGCTCTTGGTCAGATTTGTTTATTGTAGAAATATAAAAACTCTGAAAAAAACAATAACGTGCTGATTTGGGGAAATAAATCATGGTGAGTTAATCCAAAGAAGTAAACTTGTGTCGGTCTGGTTGCTAATATGAAGACAGAGAGATTCCTACTTATGCATGCAGCAAAGAAGTTGTGAAAAAAATGGACATAAGAAGTGCTAAGTGACCTGTCTAATCTACAAGGATTTTCACAAAAGATTAAAAAAATATAGAATAGAAAGTAGTAATCATATATTTTTCAACATGTAATCTAGTACCAACTCGCATGTGATAAACCAACATAAAGTAGTGGAGAAGTGAAGAAGGTCGTTTTCGCAAATAAAAATCTGTAAGGTGTGGCATGCATACCTCTAAAGAGAACCCAGTGCAACCAGCTATTTCAACTTATCTTTATTTAAATAAACAGTGTTCATACATATTATAATTCCTTGTTTGTGCACATTCTCTTCGCCAACAAAGGCGATAACCTAATTACTAATTAAAGTCCAAACGTGTGTAATTTAAAAGCTGTAAGACAAGCCATGGAGGAGGAACATGACAGCAAAATGAAAGAGCTGTAAGATTAATGGGGAAAACTGTCACATGGTGAAACACGGTGGCGGTAGCATCATGATGGCCAGCAGGAAAATAACTAATGGAACTGCATAGGTCGAAGCATTTAGAATGGTCCAATCAAAGTCTGGATCTAAATCCAATTGAGAAACAAAGTTAATAGAAATGCACAAAAGGAAAAGGTCAAGGTGCATTCACTTTATACTCAGGATGCTAATAATTGTGTATCCTTTTCCAGCTTCGTCACAATCACGCACTACTTTGTGTCGGTCTATCTCATCAAA
Organism: Gambusia affinis; assembly: GCF_019740435.1. Taxonomy (NCBI): domain Eukaryota; kingdom Metazoa; phylum Chordata; class Actinopteri; order Cyprinodontiformes; family Poeciliidae; genus Gambusia; species Gambusia affinis. The sequence continues at coordinate 8,871,831 of NC_057891.1, read as the reverse complement.
TGCAAATTACATTCAACTATAGTCATAATAAATTCAGTACACTACAAACCTGAGGTATAAGATCCAACACAATCCATAGAAACAGACCAGCGACTGAGGCAAGGCAGAAAACAACAAGAGAAATATGAATGGTTTAAATTTTGTCTTCAGAATCAGAAGACAAACCAGATTTGAGGCCACTCTGTCGAAGGCTTACCTTTTAAAATTGTGAGCAAGTTTGCTTCCTCCCCCCGCATCCCTCCCAAAACAACCAAAAAAACACTCAATTTAGTGGAAAAACCAGGTCATCATTTTACTATGCAAATGTCTGGTCTCCTGACAGCATCTGTGGTGAGAATCCATTCAGCTCCTGCATAATGTACTACCGTCCTTTTAATCTATAGTGGTAATTAATTAATTTATAATTTATTCTAAGGCGTATGCTGAAATGTTTGAAGGTGACAACAGTCTGTCATACTTCCACACAGCGCCGCTTTTAATCCACATCCAAACATGCCAGTCAGTCAGTCGGTTGGTTGTCAGGGCAGGACAGGTAGGGGGTGTGGGAAAGAGAAATTGACTGCCAGGCTCCGATTAGCAGCTTGTTCCCACTTCTGTCGCTGTAGTGTGTAATTTTTCAAAGATTTAATCATTTCCTGTCCAATCTGGCGATGTCCTGAGCCGTTTTTGACTCCGGTTTTTATCGACTTTCAATCAACCTTCGCCGCAGAGTCGGCCTCAAGCCTTGGCTGTGCGTTAAACCCCGCCAGCTTCGCACATCTGCAGACTTAAATCTTCCACCGATTCCTCTCGCTCAGAACATCTGCGGAGCTGAATTTCCAAGTCTCGCCAAAGACTTGGAAATTCATAACTCCAAAAATAACAATCAGCGGAGCAACAGAGCAGATTTGAATCAACACGATGAGGGGGTTCTCGAGGTCATTCATAAACACTGCCAAACATCTCTCATCCAAATACTATTCACCTGGTTTGCTCTCGCTGCAAATCCCAGCTCATCCCTCTGAGAATTAACCCCACATTTAGTGTAAAGAGACTCCTGTCAATCAATACGCACACCGTCATTGTTTCAGTTTAAGCGTCTTACGTAACGAGGTCCTGAAGGCGCATGCCAACAAGCATGGAGGCGCTTTGTTCTGAAATGAAGATCCAAACCACAGGAAATGTATATTTATAAATTTATTTACAAAATAAACACTGCTGGTGTTGGCCACAGTCATATTTTTGCTTCCATAATATGGAGTAATCAGTCAAATACTGATGATCAGGGATATCTGGGAGAATTGTGTTTTCTGTCTGTCTTAGAAGCTAATCAATAATCAATACCCATTTATTCAGCATTGACCATAGTTAAATAGTTTTGTCAACTATTAATTTACATCTTACGTCTTCTGTGCTCATTGCTGATGGCGACAGTTTGTCTTTATTCGCAATTGCTAAGCTTAAGCTGAGTAAGATTTATTAACGGTTTCATACATTTTGCAACCTGAGCAATTTCAAAACCTTTATTTAGTTAATTGTGTCAAAATGTCTTTAAAAACTCTTGAAAAGAGTTCTATAGTCCAGTTTGGGAATTTAAACCCACAAGCCTTCCTAATTCAGTTCAGTTCATTCAATGAAATTCATATCTGGATCATCGCGATCCGTCTTCTTTCCTCCTCGATTCCTGGTGACATAGATGTGGCTTGAGCCTCACATCTGCAGTCAGCTGCAAGCAAAAAACCGAATTAAGGCGTTATCCGGGCTAACCCCACATCACCCCGAGGGATGAAATTGTCCCTCTGGACAGACTGCAGGTGTGTTCTGCAGGTAGATAAGTGAGGCTTATTTTTTATTCCCAAGAGCCTGAAGAGAAGGCTGCTGATAATTTGGCTCATGCCTCCTCTGATTCATTCGGATTCCTCCACAATGTGGTTCTCTGCTCTCTCATTTTCAAGTGTTTAATCAGAAAAAGGTTTCACTGTGCATTGAGAGGTTGGTGTGCTGGTTGCCTAAGAGATAAAGTCCTGAAGTGGTGAAGTCTAACCTTGACAATACGAGTTTGTCACTGTGATTTTCCCCAATCCCTACAGTTTCTTTGATCTGCAGCCAGAGACCATATATATTTACATATTTTAGATGCGAATGCAGGCGGGATAAAAATGCAAACGATGTCATTTAAAGTGTCAGTTTGACTTTGCGTTTGGATTAAAAAAAAACAAAAAACAGCTCAAATCTGTACTGTGTGATACGAATGAGGGTTGAAAAAGTTAGAAACCTGGACGATGAGCGCAGATAGCAATACTTCAAAAGACTATATCGTCACTTTCCTTTGTAGTTGTGTTGAGATATGTTTTGAAAAAGTATTAAAAAGAAAAAAAAGAAAAGAAAAGGCACAAAGAAGTCAAGAAAGCAGCTTATCTTGCAGAAGCGTGGTGATGATACTTTTTTGAAATGCTGAACTTGGGGATCAAAGCAAAACTAAAATGATGCCCAAGGCTAAAGTAGTGAGAGGAAAATCTCCAAGGCAAATTTTTGTTTTGTAGAAACTGAAGTTTATCCAGTAAGGAGGAGGAAGTCTTGAGAAATAACAGTGGGGAGAGGTTTGGAGACCTAACACACCAGCAACCTATGGAGAAATTTAAAAGCTGCGTCTGATTGCAATCCACCGAATATGTTATTTCAAAAGTTTAAAATTATTAGCATTCTGAAGATGCTTCAACTATTTTACCATCATCTGAAAAATGGAACACAACAGATTTGTGATGATAACAGACAAAAAAGAAGTCTAGCCAGTGAACACCAACTGGCTTTTATGCAAACAACTTGCAATTTTCTGAAATACTGGTTAAACTATGATCCAACTTTGTTCCTTTGTTTAATGTCATGGATAAGTATAATCAAGTGATCACCAAGATGGTTTTTACATCAAGCCAAGTATCAAATTAAATTCCAAAGTACTTTATTGATCCCGAAGGGAAATCAATCCTATTCTCCTGGAGCGTTGGTTAGGAACAGGTGCATCATGGATCAAATAACTAACAATCTGATCTGTTAACATGGAAATCAGCACTCATGTTTGGGATTTAGGATCTCTAATTCAGACGCTAACGTTCCCAGTGCAGCTGAACCGTAGTATCAGTTCCAAACGCTGTCATGCTGAGCGACCACTGCTATCTTTTTTAAACACGGCATAGTATCTGATGTGCAAAGATATCCGTACGCTGTGCATGTTTGAGATAACAGCAAAAAAATAAAAAATGAACGATTGAAGTCTCTTCCAATGTGCATGATGCAACCCAGGGCAACCCAACAAGACGAGCGCATAGTTTTACGTCGCTAGGTAGGTCGCACATTAGAGACAGAGCGGTGAGGATGAATGCTAACACAACATATCTCCTGTTAGCGTTGGTAGAATCAAGAGGTTTTGCAATTGCTGTGGAAAGCTAGGGAAACTTCATCATCGAAAAGGCATCGTATTTTAAAAATCTAATAGAGGAAGTGAAACAGTTGCTTTCAAGCTATTGTGATAATCACTGCGGAGGAAGTTTGACCCACTTGCAGAATCCTTGCAATTCAGTCACACTTGGGAGTGTTTCAGGCTGTTTATAGGTGAACCTGCAGATCATTGTTCTGTTACAGAACCCACTGACCCACTGGGCTTGAATTGAACATCTCAAACCATCACACTACCACCAGCATGCTTAACTGTTGGTCCATCTTTTGTAGATCTCCCACAAATTATCAATTTTTGCAACTGTTTCTTCCACACGTTTTCCTTCCACTCGATTTTCTATTCATATGCTTGTGAACAGCCAGCTTATTTTAGCACAGACCTTCTCGTGGGTGGCCTAACTAAAGCGTTTCTGTACTTTTATTGGTGTTTTGTAACTAGAACTTATTGAGAAAGTGAATTTATGTTATTGAAATTATCATCAAAAGAAACTGTGTGTAATGGATCATGTTTGAGTTTCGCTTACTGAACTGGATTGCTCTTATTTATTTATTTATTTTTTGTGATTCCATGTGGCATCATATGCTGATTCACCTTCAAGCTTAGCATCGATTACACCGACAGTGTAACCACATTTTATTTTTTTTTTTTACAAAAAGACCCAAAACAAAACAAATGGATCAATGAGTGGAAAACAATTTAAAATATTTAAATGCAAAGATCTGAGTTAGTATTATTGCGTGTTCTTGCATTTATTGCATCAGGAGTTGAAATAAAAATGTCTTTGAGTGCAATACTTGATGATTTATTTTTTATTTTTTACATTTTGTCAAGCCACAACCAGCATATATACTTTATATTTCTAGGATTTGTCATGGCAGATCAACATGTGGTAGTGTGCAGCTGTGAAATGTGAAAGAAAAGATTTTTTTTTTCAAATGGTTTTTTATGTAAAAATCTGAAAAGTGTGGTTTTTATTTGCATTTAGCCTCATTTATTTTAATACCCCTATGATAATAGAATTAATTCTTCTTTTTAAGAAAATCACAGGTCAAATATCAACATTTGAACCTGGAAAAATATTGCCCTTTAGAGAAACAAGAGAAGCTAATTTTAAGACTTTAACATCTTTAACATGGATACCTTTGTAGCGTTATCTGCTACAGGTAAGATATTTACTGCCCATAATCTCTCAAGAAAAGCCCAATGTAAAAAAAAATTATTACTCAAGCAAAGACTGGGTTACTTTGCCTAAACAATACAATGTTCATCTTTTCTGCCAGTTAATCTTCCCAAAAGCACAAGACTTTTTTTTTTTCTCTGCAAAGTGATTCATCCAATCCTATTATACTCTCTCACACTCTTTAAAGTCTCTGGTGGCGTCATACTTATGGCTCAGAATCACAGTGAGCCTCCACCCCCTGCTTCATCACACAGCCTCTTGAACAATCAGACAATATTACAGCCTTTCCCCCGTCTATTTAGCACACCTGCTGGAAATGACACGCTCAAGGAGACGACAACGCCGTCGCTGTTGTCGGCCTAAATCCGTCTGACTCACTGCACTTTGCGTTCTGTGCCAAGTTCCTCTACTGCTCGGAGATCTGTATTATGTTTGCAAGACCTGAGCAGTAGGTAGAAGCTGGGAAAAAAGATTAATAGCTCACACGGAAAATTATTAAAATGAAAGTTTAACCGCTCAATCGGGTGAATCTGAACAGGGACAAGTCAGGCGCTTTTTAAGTGGGGTTTTGAGGAGAAGATGTTAGCAGTCACTGTTTCATCTGCTTCAGATCTGTATTTCCTCAAGGCTAAAGATCCAATCCGACTTATTTCACCCAGCACGTTTAAAAACAACAAGTGTTTGATCAAAGAGAGGACAATAAAGAGAATAAGTAAAAACAGCAGCTGAAGTAAAAACAGATAAAAACAGTGTTAGGTGCAAGCAAGTCATGCTGTGTGGAACTGTAGGGAAAAAGTGATGAGATTTCAAAAGGGATCTAAAAGAAGACATGAAATACAGAATATAATAATGAAGATGTGAGGTAATAAAGGTGTGGATGATGCTTTCAAAATCCTGTATGGACAAATTTTATAAAATATCTGACAAATCTAAGGTCCAGTATTTAATTTTTTTTTTTAAGGAAAGAAAGGTTTGAAAATTGAACAAACGGATGAATCAAGACCTGTTCTGTTTTGTTTTTAAATCGACACCTGCACTACAGCAGTGTGGCCCCTGCTGTAAACCCTCAGAAGGGGCCACACTTGTTGCAAGACTTTGTTAACAACAGTCAGGACACAAGGTGGATAACTCATTGTCACAAATGAACCCAGACCAAATAAAACCTGAAGGTAAAGAAATATTATAATGGTTTAAAAAAAAGTAATTAAAGTAGGTGAAAGGTCAAATCTGACATGTTTGTGTGCACTGCACTGCATTACCATATAACCCTTGATCAGCTGCTGTATAAATAATACAACTCACTTCAAACTCTAGGATTACATATTATTTGCTTTTTCATAACAAAAACAAAGTTGCAGATAAAATCTTTGATTATTTATTCTAACTTTAGAAGCGTATCACTTACAAGTCAACTATGTTGTAATGAGCAATTCTCATTTACAAGCTACAAAACCTCCCCCCTTGCACACGTGCTTCCTTCAGCACTGAGAGGCTGTTTGTCAGACTCGTGTTTAGATTAACGTTCTTTGTTAATATACAAATCATAAAACTTCATTATCCGCCGTTCGTCGTCTCTGCTGATCTCTGCCCTGTCCGCTCGTCTTCTCGCTCCCATCATTTATTCTCCTGCCTGTTCCGCTTGTCTTTTTATTGCTCGCATTCTTCAAAGCGAGCGCTCCAGTTTTCCAGATTCATTTATGTTGGGACTTTAATTATCTCCCTTGAAAATGAATGATTCGTCGGTTTCACCTCTTTACATTTCATTATGTCCTCAGTCCAGATTGCTCCAATACCTCAGGCTGTCAAGTCGCTCATCAAAACTGCCTGATAACTTTATAGTTGTTCAGGAGCACGCAATCGTTTTGATTCGCAATCAGTGCCAGCGGAAAACTTTAAAAAATATTCTTGTTTTTGCTCTGACTCTTTTCCAAACTAAAAAAAGTCTGCTGAAAGTGATTGAGTTGTTGTTCCCATCTAAAGCTGTAGAAATGTTTTTACAATTAGTTCAAAATGTAGAACTTATGTCAAAACTGTCCATATTTCTAGAAGGATTCATGGAGTTTTGAGTGGTACTATATTTTCAGACTCAGCAGAAATCGTCGATCAACATTTACTTGTTTATCTATGTGTGGACTTTCTTCATTTTGTTGTGCATCTTGGAATTAAATGTCTATTTTTAGCCTCAGGAAAACTCTTTGTCTGTATGAAAATATACATAAATGAAATCTGAATGAGGGATGTTGGAGAAAAAAAATCCCTCTGCTGGTGTGGGAATGAATGTGTGGATGAAAACTGAACTGTAAAATGTTCAATTTATGTTATAAAGATTAAATAATAAGATGGAGCACAAAAAAATAACAATTTCCAAATTCCGACCTTGAGAACCCTGTTAATGTTATAATAGCTGCAGGCTGATGACATTTTCTTATAACACCCTCTGCCCCGTCGCTACAGGTTATCTTTGTAGCCCAAAGCAATATATTTTTGGATTTATGCAGCAACGCTTCTCTAAAATAAAGCGCTGTAGAGGGAATAGAGGTGGTAGAGCAGAGGTGTTGTGAGCTAAACCGTATAAGAAGAGAAACAAGGGAGAGAATGGTAGTGATGTGGAGTTCATTGAAAATCAGGAGGCTTGCTAAATTCTCCTCAAAGACTCGCCTTCAAAGTGGGATGAATTGCTTTCCAGAGCTTAGACCCAAATGCAGAAGGAGACCAAGAGAAGATGTTCTTGCATAAATGTTGCCTTCTGTGAATTAGCATGAAATCCTGGGGAAATTGTAGGTCAAGACCTCTCGACTTAATAAATCATGAGAAGCGTGAAAATGACGGGGCGAGAAGCGCAATTCATCTACAAAGAGGCGCTTCACAACTGCCCCACATTCATCCGGCTGGCTTTGTTTATGAACAGCGGGAAGGAAAACCCAGATGTTTCTTCTGAAAATTAACGCAGTAATTACATGATGCTGTTGTTTTTGTTGTTCATCACATTTACGCGGTTACAATTGTTGTCTCATCAATACAAAAAAAAATATATTTTCCCCCAAAAGCCTTGATTTTTTTGTCATCTCTTCTTGAATTTGTTCTGTCAGTCTACTTTATGTCATTAGTCTGGTTTGTCACGTATCTGTCCAAAAGAAAAATTTATTTACCTAGCTTACCATTGTCTGACACACACAAAAAAATTGAGTGATGATTTAAAGCAACTAAGTGTGAAGGGACAAAAGCAACAACAAAAACACGAACCCTGTGGTGCCACTAACTGTCTTCTCCTTCTCTGTGTGCTGTTTTTGTTTTCTTCCGTCTACCCAGACAGTAACTTCGTTCTTGGAAACGCGCAGGTCCAGTCCGTCTTCCCCATCGTCTACTGCTCCGATGGCTTCTGCGAGCTGACCGGCTTCGCCCGCGGCGAGCTGATGCAGAAGAGCTGCATGTGTCACTTCCTGTACGGCGGTGAGACCAGCGACCGGATCACCTCACAGATGCAGAAGGCTCTGGACGAACGGCGGGAGTTCAAGACTGAGATCGTTCTGTACAAGAAGAGCGGTAAGGGGACGTCTCTGTCACACTCAATCATCTTTGATCCACACATAAATATATATTTAAAAGATGATGTTTATGTTTGCACTTCTTCAACAAAAGGCTCCAAGTTCTGGTGCCTGCTGGACATAGTTCCCATCAAGAATGAGAAGAGCGAAGTGGTTCTCTTCCTGGTTTCGCACAAGGACATCACAGAAAATAAGGACCTGGACCGGGGCAATGATTCTGACACCGGTGAGCGAGAAAATGAGAAAAAGAAAAAAAAAATCCAATTCCACTGTAATTCACATGAAATGATTCAGTGGATAGATTGCAGCTGAGCTTTTATTAAGAAGGGAGTTTGGTAAGAAGTAAAAAAAAAAATTCCAGAAATTTATTGGGTTCCTCCAGCTGTTTCGCTTTGGTTATGAATCCTCCTTTCTGCTCAGGACTTCCTCCCATTTTGGTGAATAAACATGCCAAGGTGGTGATATTTGTGCATGATGGCAGCCAGGCCAATATGCTAAATACATTAAAATGTGGACACTGTGCAATAATAATAATAAAAGAATCTGTGGTATTTCATTTGCAAACACAGGAATTGTAGGAAAAGTTCAGTCTGCATCTTTTCTTTCTGTGGATTAGAACTGAATGAAGACGATCAAAAGAGACCTAAATTATGAAAGTGCACCATCATCTTCAAATACAAACTTCTGAAAATGTTACATTTCTTTCTGTAAGCCTTTCTCCCTCACCCAGAATCTTTGCAAATATACGCTTCCGGAAGGAATGGGATTGTTCTGAGGAGGTGATTGATTTGATACTGCTTGTTCGTGAGGAAGTCTGGCCTTTACCTATGAGGAAAGGCCAGGAAAACTTTTGTCAACGCTCCGGATTCCCTGGTCCTTCCCTCCGCAGTCAACAATTGCGCATTCCTTGCAAGATGCTGCTCGGCTCTTTGACAACCATAGTCATTAATCCCTGCAACAGCAGCAGAGGGTTGTAAGAAGATAGCATTGCGTTTCCACAGAGCTGCTTCCTGCCTTTGCAATGCAGTCAGAAGAAGCAACTGATAAATGCAACACTGAAAGACAAGCTAAGGCCTGCAAATGCAGAAACTGAGACCAATGAAAGCTTTGTGGGTGCTGTTTAAAACTAATTTAATTTATTTTTTTTTTTGAAGTATTTATATGGAAGTCAAAGGAGACAAGACTTAATAAGATTTAACAATGTATCATGTACAATTTGTGGTTCAGTATTTGCAAATTGTTCTGTGGTTTTACGTGAATACTGAACCATGAATAATTTGCCTTGTTGGACTTTTTTGGGGATTTTTTTTCAGATGAGGAAACGGGCCTGGAGGTCCATCAGGTCAGTCGACCCCCGGGGTGCAACATGGAGCGCCGGCGCAGTCGTGCCGTCCTCTACCATCTCTCTGGTCATCTCCAGAAACAAGACAAAACCAAAAGCAAACTGAAAATCAACAATGTGAGACATACTGTGTTTGAACATCATTGTTGTAATCCAGGTGGATGGGTGGGAGAGATTGAAGGGGTGACCCGTTAGAACAAGTATTTGCTTTGAGCCTTCAAACTTTTTATGGTTTCTAGGGTGATGTTTTGGTTACACGTGCTTCTCTGTTTGAAGAGTGTTCTCGGAGCCAATGCCAACCCAATCCCAGAGTATAAGGTGGCCGACGTCCAAATGTCCCGCTTCATCCTCCTTCACTATGGTGCGTTCAAGGCCGGCTGGGACTGGCTCATCCTTCTGGCCACCTTCTACGTAGCCGTCACTGTTCCCTACAACGTCTGCTTCACCGCTGTGGAGATACGAGAAGACGGCGCCTCAGCGGCCAGAAACCCTCCAAGTGTCAGCGACATCTTGGTGGAGATACTTTTCATCATCGGTAAGGTTTCTGTCTCATGTGCATTTATTTATTCAATTGTTTTACTTTGGCAGAAGCATTACTGACCTTTCATCCTTGGTTATTTTTTTACGATGGATCGCACTCTACCTACATCTTATTATTTCCTTTCCAACACCGCAAATTTGAGGTGTGCCATGTAATCGGATTCCTTGAAGCGCTGTACAGTTTAGTCAGCATATGTTATCCGTTACCCTCAGCCCTTGAAACAGCTCCCTCTGTCACAATTTGCCGTTGGCTGTCCGAGTGATTTATTTCCCTGAACGATTTCACAAACCAGGTCAAGCTCACATCCCATCCATAACAAACTCCAGATCTTGGTGAGCACAGTTTGCCCCTGAGTTTTATTTTTTCATATCAGTAATCTGGGTCAACCTGAGAGTGAAATTTGTGGTACCTGACCAGGTGTATGGAAAGATAACTTCTGTTTGGGAAGGAGAAATACTCAGTACTCACTGATAACTTGTCGTACACATAAAGCAATGAAATCTTCCATGTTTTTTGAGTTTCTTGGGACGAAAATAACTAAATAATAAATATATAAATAATAAAAGCTGAATGTGTTCAGTTATTTTCCTATGACATAAAAGCTTTGTTTATCTAAGACGCAAAATTTCAAAGACAGAAGAAGTGCGTAAGAGTGTAAATACGTTTTTACAGCACTGTACATCTATTATGTGCTGCTGATTTAACTGTTCACAGCCTTACCACACTACATACACTGGCACCAATTTACTGTTTGCCACAGGAAGTTGTATAAATGGTGTCTGTAAAGATCCTGTTAGCTATATGGGAGTTTAAATGGCTTCTTTCATAAAGCCGCTGCAGGAAGTTTGTGTAAATTTAAATTTAGGCTATCTGGTAGCTCTTTTTTTACTTCTGGTGGTGTTAGATTTGATCGGTTTTGGTTTGGAAATTTGTATTTTTTTTCCCAATCCTCCTTGTTTTATTAAAGTTCGCCAGCCAAGCTACTAGTTTTTGCTGAACATTCCCCATATGGCAAAACAATAGGTTTTAAAAATAAGCGCATGTCCCAATATTTTGTGCAGCAGAATAATCTTTCCTAAAAAAAGAGCTTCATATGAAATTCTTGTCTATAATGAGTATTTGTAAACTTGTTATTGGAGCTATGTAGAATAAATTCAATAAATCATTTTGTTTATGGTCATCTGCATCCATTTCAGCAGGACTTGGTTTTCGGTCTCAACAGTGCACTGTGCATCCACCTATGACTGTCGCTGCCTCTCTGTTCATACACCCTGTGTTTACGTTGCAGATATTGTACTAAATTTCAGAACGACCTACGTTAGCACATCTGGGCAGGTCGTGTACGACGCCCGCTCCATTTGCATTCATTACGTCACGTCCTGGCTGTTTGTGGATCTGATTGCAGCCTTGCCCTTTGACCTTCTGTACGCCTTCAACATCAGTGTGGTGAGTCTGATGCATTAAAGACGTCCATAAGCCGACAGGCCTCTCTTGTAGGAAACGCAAAAGGTCACTCCTTCACTTTCCCCACTTAAATGCGCAGATGTCATTCTTTTTTACCCCCGGTAGCCTCCCACCGCTGTTAGTCTCTCTACAGGCATTGACTTAAGTAGACTTTAAATAAGGCTGCAAATGCTCGGCTAACACCATGGCAACAAAATTATATCAAGTGCGCGCAATTCGAGTGTGGACAACAGTATTTCCCTGACTTCCAGCTCTTTCAAAGTGTGTTTTACTGTTGCTTCAAGGCAGAAAAAACCCGAAGAATTCAAGCTTCATTGTGAAACTCCTCATTAGTTAGCTGGTGATTAGTCTGATAAATGAGGAGGCTGAGGATAAATTACAGTTTAAAGGAACCAGATTAAATAAATGATGCCAAGCGGATGCAAGCTGTTGAAAATGCAAACTGAACTGTGGGGAGCATCACTAGATCTTTTAGACCTCTACAAAATAAATGGCAATGAAATTATTACACATCAGAGAACATACAATAAATTTATAACCCTGCAACTCTTCCACATTGTGTTGAGTCACAGCAACGGAATTTGACTCTATTTTTTCTAGAATTTATGCGATAAACCAACACAACGTAGTGCATTTTGCCAATGAAAATCAAAAAAGCAGCCAAGAGGCCCATGGTAGCTCTGGAATAGCTGCAGAGATCCACCACTCAGCCTCAGCGTAAGCAGGTTTAGTTTTCAGACCACCTGTTGCTACTCAAAAGAAAAACAAACATGATGCTGCAGGAAAATCCAATCTATGATAACTGCAACAGGGTCCCAGTTTCAGCAAAAACATATTTATCCATCACTAATCTCTGATCAGATGCTTATTTAATCTATTATACGGCATTGATTCTAATTTCTAACGTTTTCTGACTGCAGGCTGATTAAAGTCAGAAACAGTTTTCTCCATCTCAGAATAACTGATCACTTCCTGATATCCAATTCTTCTTACTGGTTTCATTTTATTGGACTTCAACCTTTTCCCAGAACTTTGGGGTCCACCTGCTGAAGACGGTGCGCCTCCTTCGGCTTCTTCGCCTCCTGCAGAAGCTGGATCGTTACTCCCAGTACAGCGCCGTGGTCCTCACGCTGCTCATGTCCACATTTGCCCTCCTGGCACACTGGATGGCCTGTGTCTGGTACTTCATCGGGCGCAGCGAGATTGAGACCAATAACCCCGCCTCCTGGGACATAGGTTGGTCTATTAGTTTGCTTGGATGGATGGATGGATGTCTTTCTATCATAGTACGTCTAACATAATAAGTCATTCATCATTCGTCCTGATGATCAACCATCATCTTAGCTGAACTCTTGTCTTCATCTGTTGTTCAAAGTCTGAAGTTTTTTCCCTGAGGCTCAGTGAAAAGTCAAAAGTACTGATGTACGTATCTCAGCGGCTGTCTCTGGTATTTAGAAACTCAATTGCTGAACCTTTCCAGAAAGCTCATGTATCACCAGACATAAGATGGTCCTTCATAGTTTGTAGCATGTGAATTACTTCCCAGCAGAGCATCCAGGCATTAGGTGTTTGCCTGTTCTCTTCCTGAGAAAACACTTCTAATTCTGGAGAGCCGTTCCTCCTCCCACTGCGCTCACCAGTGCTAAACAACAACACAATGAAGGTGTATATGTACTGCTCCGGGGATTTAAATCAGAAAACTGTGATAAAAAAGGTCGCGACCGGTCATGAAGAAATGGAAAGGTCTCTGCTTGGATGCAAATATGACCATAGACTGGGGGTGGGCTGCAGCGCAGATGGTGAAGAGGGTCAGCCATTAATCAGAGGGTGTGTAATTGAGCAAGATAAAACTGCTTCCGATGGGCAGAGCAGTGCTCCTACACTCAGGGTTAATGAGTATGTGGGTGCATGGCTTTTAAAACGTCGCAAAATACAATCACAAATTCAGAATCCTTCATTTGTAAGCCTCAGCTGCTTTCATATTGTGATAAGTGTGAGCAAGTCTTTTAAAAACATACCAGACTGTGAAATATAACCATCTAATGACAATATAAACTCTTAATTTAAAGGCGAGACAAAATAATAATAAAAATGCTAAGTTCTGGGATAAGAGCCAGAAAGTTCCAGGAAAGTAGTTGGCAAGTAACCATTAAGTCTTGAGGAAGAAATCGTTGAGTTTTGGTTTAGTAAAGGCCATAAAATTCTTATTCGTTTCCACGCCAAAAGAAGTGACTCTATTCCATCAACTGAGCTTCCTTAGGCTGCAAACCTTTTACCATTTCAGTATTAGGAAGTTATTTACTTACTGTATGTGTCTACCTAACTAAATTTTTCTAATTTCTACCAATGTTTCCTTCCAAACAATAAATAAAAATGTTGCATCTTCACTAAAACGAATAGGTGACCAATCTAATCCACGCACAAAAATAAATGCATCCTGATAATCTCCTGAAATGTTAGAGAGCCATTACTGTCTATCTGAATTCACAAACATGACAAAGTTCCTGCTGCACTCCAAACATTGTTTTCACTGCAAAACCTTAAAGAAAAGGTCACCTATGTATTCTCATTAAGCTAACGACCTCCTCTGGACGGCCCCTCTTCTCCCACCAGGCTGGCTCCATGAACTGGCCAAACGTCTGGGAACGCCATACTTCCTGACTCCTCTCACCTCCCTGCTGGGCGTTTCTGATTCCCCTCACGGCGCAGTGACAGCCGCCAACTCCAGTCACTGGAACGCTTCGGGGCTGGAGGCGCTGAATGTGACGGGGGCGGCGGGCCCGAGCCAGTGGAACGGCACCAGAACCAGACTGAGGATGTTGAACGGCTCGGGGATGATGTTGAGCGGGGGGCCGTCTGTCAGGAGCTCCTACGTGACGTCGCTGTACTTCGCTCTGAGCAGTCTCACCAGCGTGGGCTTCGGCAACGTCTCGGCCAACACCGACTCCGAGAAGATCTTCTCGATTTGCACCATGCTGATCGGAGGTGAGCCAAACCTCAACAGCTGTACTGAGGATTATCTTCATAATCTGATGAGTGATATGTTAAAAAATTTATACATTTGGCAGATTTTCCTTTTAAGTTAGGTTAACATCCACTCCAAAGCTCACTGGCATTATCAAATCTTCATATCAACCATTAAAGCTTTTCTGCTCCTTCTGCTGGTGTTTTATGTAGATTATATGTCAATTGGATGTTTGAGAGGAAAACCAAGATCAGCCTAACATCACAAATGCAAACACATGCCGTTTTCTGAACATACCGCTAAGTATGACAACAGAACCCGATTAAAGGGAATTGCCTTATGAAATCTTTGAAATACTCCTCTAGTGGAGGTTTCAGCAGGAGAGAATATAAACAATATACGAAAAACAACAAGACAAGAGCTCGTGTAAAGCCAGTCTATCCCTTCTGCTGTCTCCTCCGTAGCCTTAATGCATGCTGTGGTTTTCGGAAATGTGACGGCCATCATTCAGAGGATGTACTCGCGTCGTTCCCTCTACCACACCCGCACCAAGGACCTGAAGGACTTCATCCGTGTGCATCGGCTACCGAAGGCCTTGGAGCAGCGCATGATGGAGTGCTTCCAGACAACCTGGTCCGTCAACAACGGCATCGACGTCAGCGAGGTAGGAGGGCTCAACTGCATGAGCCAGACATGGAACATTGCACCTTCAGACACCAAATGCTGAGGTAACGTACGCAAACGTCGAGACATTCAGGAACGACTCCAACATGTTATGTCTCTCATTATGTGGCATTCAGAAAATATAAATACTATTAAGAAGAAAAGCTGTTTGTAAATGTTTGGTTTTCGAAAGGCCAAATGTCCAGCAATCACTTCAATTCTTTGAAATGTGTCAAAAAGCGTAAAACGTTGTCATGTGGATTGACTTTGCATGTAGCAATAGGATTAATTTTATCTGACGCCTCCTTTCAGTGGACAGGGAGGATTTGGGTTGAAGTTTGGCTCCCATCATGCTGGAGTGATTCTTAATTTAACAGATTAATGAACAGACATGAAGTTCAGACTTGGTTGGGCCTTTCCAGGAATTCAAATCCAGATAATTCTTTTTTTTTTTTTAAATGTTCAGACGATGGTAAGCAGACAGTGTAGTAAGAAGAAGGAATAACTTGCGTTCCATAGATTCGATTTGACTTTCTGTGCTCTGAAAAAATTATTTGTCTCCTTACAGACTTATTTCTCTTTTCTTTTCTTCATGTCACATGTAAATTTGGCAGATTATCAAACTAATTTTAATATAACTCAAAGATAACCTGATTTAATTATGATTTTTCTATCCAAATTAACCAATTTCCACAGATTCAGGAGATTTTTTGCCTTTTACATGTTGTGAGACAGGTGCTAGTGTAGGTCTGGTAGTAAGTAGAAATTATTTTAAAAAGGCATTTAGTCTTACTCAGGTTACCATAATTTGATATAAAAATCATATTTATGATTTGGAGCATTGTCGTGAAGCAAAATACAACAAAGAAAGTAAAAAAAAATCTGGTCCTTTTCAATACTCTTTTTGGTAGGCATTCACCGGCACGTTTGCGATTCCTGTAAATTTGCGTAGCTTTTTGCTAGATGCATGTATCAGTTGTGAAAGGTTCAATTTTGCCAGTTACTCCCCCCCTCGAACACAGAAATGGTCAGAGAACGAAGCAGAAAGAGAAGACGTCTCTTAAAGCAACGTAAAGACTTGGGTGTAGCTCATGTAGTGACGGTTTTCTCCTGGATTTCTCTCCAGCTGCTGAAGGACTTCCCAGACGAGCTGAGAGCTGACATAGCCATGCACTTGAATAAAGAGCTGCTGCAGCTGCCGCTGTTTGAGTCAGCCAGCAGGGGGTGTCTCCGGTCCCTTTCGCTCATCATCAAGACCTCCTTTTGTGCGCCAGGAGAGTTCCTCATCCGCCAGGGCGACGCTCTCCAGGCGATATACTTCGTCTGCTCAGGATCTATGGAGGTTCTGAAGGATAACACCGTTCTGGCCATTCTGGGTAAATGATACCGTGTTACAGTGACAGTCATCAAAAACGTACGTCCACCTTAGCTCCAGGATTTTATGTTCTGCTTCATCTGTCGTCGGTAAGCTCATCAGATCTGGTGCGTGCCAGGCGTTCGGCGCTAATCGGAGCCATTTTTCCACCTGAATCTTGAAGGTCTTTTTTGTTGAGGAGTCCAAACCAAAGAAGCCCTCCTAGATTCAGGCAGGAAGGTGACTCAAAAACTAACATGTTGGAGCTTGGCTTAAGAAAACGTAGCGAATGCTGCATCATCATCATCATCGAGAAGAAGTAGAGTCAAATTATCTACGGATAAAAATCACTGTGAACACTGTTCTGACAAACTTTTCTGAATGATTATTGCAACCTGTAAAAAGGACCTGTGAGAAAAAGAAGCCATTCAGCACTTATGAAGTCACTGATCATTCAATGTTTTGCAGAGAGTCAGAACCTAATCAAGCACAGGCTCAGTATTCACAAAGCCGCAGTAATGTTGGTATTAAGCTGCCCCTCTGGAAAAACAATTCACGCCCCATCAAGCGGAAGATGGAGTTTCACTGAGATGGTTAGCAGAGCCCGGAGGTCCTGATAAACTTTGAACTGCATGAATGTGAAATTTAAACTCACTTTCCCACACTGGTTAAACTCTAAATGTTACTGTCAGGGATCAACGCTGGAAAATGAATTCCCGTTTGCAAATCCAGCTCCAGTCCAAACAGATTTCCGCAGATTTTGCTTGCTTTGTCACGCTCAAAAAGGCTGAGTGAATAGAAAAATCCAAACCAGAGTCTGGAATCTTGACCCTAAACATCAGCGGCGCGGCACTTCTTCACAACTGATGATGTTGTGATTATTGCCATCTATCTCAGATGCTCGAGATATAAACATAAACGACAATGAGTCATTTCACTAGAGCAATGTTGTTCATCTCTTCTTTGCAGAATTGTTTTAATGTAGGCACATTGGATTATATTCCATAATGTTTAATGATGAGTATAGTAGAAAGAAAGAGCACAAACGGAAGCTTTTGTAAAAGGCCAGTAAAAGTCTGAACTGAAAAACAACAGTTCAGGATTTTCTGCTAGAGAGCGAAAAGCAGCTCCGCATCACCACACTGCCTCCACCATGTTTGACAGTGGGTATGATGCTCTTTGCTAGCTTAATGTCAAACTTAAAGTACCATTTTTGTCTCAACGGTCCACAAAATATTTTTGATGTTTTTGGTAAAAGTCTGTTTTTGAATTTCAGACTCAAACGTCAAACGTCAAGAGTTTCGCTTTCTGAGACAGGTGCTGTTTCAGTAATCTCTTGAATTCTATCTGAAATAAAAACAAAAAAACAAAAAGAAAAACAATCCCAGTTTGTGGCTAAACTAGAGTGGCACTTGTATTTCCACACAGGGTCAGGTTGGTTAGTATAGCTTTTGTTTCCCAAAAGATGGAATCATCATTTGAAAACTGCTTTTTGAAGTTCAATCTTAAAATTTGTTTGCTGACCTAAAACATGACAAAAAAAGAAGCAAAAAGTGAAGAAACTGGTAGCAGAAGTGCAACCTGTAATTCAAAAGGATCAAAAAAGACCAAAAAAATCATAACCAAAGAAAATAATAAGTGAAAAGAGAAGCTACACACTTTGTTGAGAAGCCTCAGACGTGTGTCAGCATTACTCCTCCAGATAAAAGAGCCTCTCCAGGGTCATGTCCCACAATGTGAACGCTGACACTCCTTCCCGTCCACAGAACAAGGATAAAACAGAATACAGAAGCGCAAACAGTCCTGGAAACAGTTCAGCCTCACACAAAGCGCCGACCAAAAATTACCAACGCAGCTTTTTAAACCAAAGGCCTAGCTGCTGTAAATAATAAAATGAGCGCTGCCCACAGAGGATAGATGCCGTGCTCATTAGTTTCATGCTCGTGTGCCGGCATGTGGATATTAAAACAGCACTGAGCTCTTTCTGCTCCCTCCTCTTTGTGTGTTTTCCCAGAAACACACACACACACACACGCACACACACACAACACACACAATACTCTCTCCTGTGCAAAAGGAGAATTAGGAAATGCATGTGCTACTTTTCTTCCTTGTTGTTGTTCTCCCTTACATAACCACGTGAGCACTGAGCGGCTTTGGCAGTGCCACTTCGGCTTTGCGGCGCAGGTGGAAACGGTGCGCAAAGAAAGGAGGCAGAATCAACAACGAGCAACACTGGGCCACTTTGCTTCACTCCGCACAGAAGAGAGAACACAATCAGTCGTGGCTTCGAAAGTTTTGTACAAATAAAAACCTCTTGGAAGTCACCTAATGACTGAATAGTTGTTTGAAATGTAATCTCAGGTTTGTTAGAGAACAATAATGAACAAACATGAATACTTACAACAGAACAGCCACTAGCCGTGTTTTGAACAAATTTGGCCGTCATGGAATCATGACAAGACTTTGACACAAGGTTTCTAAAGTGTATTTTTGTTATTTTGGTTCTTGTTCCTAACCCCTGCAAATACAACTCAACAACACCAATCAGTTGTTTTTCTTTACCTAAAAGCCTCTGGTGTGTACAAGGAAGATGAAGAGAGATTTGATTTTTTTTCATCTTCACAGTCGAACACCAATCTTTAAGAGAGGGAAAGTTAAGGGAGAATTAAAATATCTGGAGAAAGGATGGTCTCATAATCCAAGGACTTGCACATCCTTTCTAACAGCAGAGTGCAAATACTTCCAAGTGAAAATGTGGGATTCTGACAGACTTGGGAGAAAGAGCGGCGAATGCCAAAACTGAATCAAAAAGTTATTCGGCGTGATATTAGTTCAAGGTTGTGAACACTTACAGAACCAAATTATTGCGCACACAGATTTGCTCGTATTTCAGTTTGTCTACGTATAATATGGCAATTATTCTGTTCAATGTTGAAATGATCCTTTCTCCTTACAAGATTCAGATAATATGCATTAAAATTTGTGGCTTTAAGGTGGCAAACTGAGAAAAACTTTAGAAGGTATTAATAATTCAATATTTGTTTGAATCATTGTATTCTTAATACCGATCCTTCCATGCCATGCATGCTTTAAAAACCACAACACACCGCGTGTTAGAATCCATGTGACGAGACACAACTTCACTGGGAAAAAAGAAAAGATTTTCGTTTTTCACGCTCGCCTTCAAGTTTCTGTGTCTCTCCCTGTAAGGTCGGGGTGACCTGATCGGCTCCGACTGCCTCACCCAGGAGGAGGTGATTAAGACCAACGCCTGCGTGAAGGCGCTCACCTACTGCGACCTGCAGTACATCAGCCTCAAAGGCCTCCGCGAGGTGCTCTGCCTCTACCCCGACTACGCCCAAAAGTTCATCACCGAGATCCAGCACGACCTGACGTACAACCTGCGAGAGGGACACAGCACTGAGGTACAGCCGCAGGTCGCTGTCAGCAAAAAAAATTTAAAAAAATAAAGATGTTGGTTTTGTTGGCATGGACGGCAGTATAAAGACAGATTTTAAAAGATTTTTTAAAAAAAGAACAAGTTTTCTATGCATGTGTGGTTCATGGTGAGTGAGGACTGCTCTGCGTTTTCCCCGGTTGAGATGATTTCCAGCATTTTGATTGGTTAGGGGAGCAGCACAAGGGAGGCAATAGTCACTGAGTTGTTAAGCAAAAATATGAATCAACTGATGTCAACAAACAAGGACCGCATTTCTAATTAAACTCAGAAATTAGAAGTTTTAGGTTGAGGTAAGGCTGGGGATAAGGGCAACTTTGGCTCCTAGAATGGCTTGAGGTCAAATCGCTGGGTTAGAGATTGAAAAATGAATCACAACATACCACACAGTGTGCAGGACTGTTCTGTGCACAAGCCATTACTCATATCTCTACATCTTGCTTCCAATAGGGGAGACCTTCCCGTAATCCTTCTTAAGTTTTGATTGAAAGTTTCAAAGACTCTCTCAAAGCTGCTGCTACTTTCTGGCCGGCTCTCAGTCTGACGCTTCACCGTTTTTCGCTGGAACAATGAAGAGTGGCAGGCAAAAAGAAGTGCTTTTTGCAGTTTGTCACAAGCTTGAAGAAAAACAGATGAAAAGGTTCCCTGGTCTGATGAGACCTAAAGCAACCCTTTTGGCCTAAATGGAAAGTGCTCTGTGGCGAAACACGGTGGAGGCAGCATCATGCTGTGGGGATAGCTTTCAGCATAGAAAGAAGAACTGGTTAAGTTGATGGGCAAACATGGAAGAAAACCTGAGACTGAGGTGTAGCACATGTACTGGAACGGCCCAGTCAAAGTCCAGATCTAAATCCAACTCACAATTTGTCGCAAGAGCCAAGCTTACTGAGTTCGCTGCTATTTTACAGAGCTGGTGGAGAAGACTAGCAGAAACAACAAAAAAAGTTTTTTATTTGTAAAAATATTGAAAAACATGTTTCCTTTCTCTTTAACATTACGCATTAATAATTTGCAACAAAAAGAACCAGAATGAGACGAGTCCCAATAATGTACATTGACGTTTGTGGTCTTTATAACATGGAGAACCTCAAGGGGCACTAACACATCTGACAAAATGTAATGTCTGTTGCTTGTTTCATAGTGAGAATGTATTGTTCTTATGATGTAAAGCACTTTGCACCGCCTTGCTGCTGAAATGTTCTACACAAATAAACCTGACTTGACGAAACGCAGAATCCTCAAGCTTAAACTTGCACTCGTCTCCTAAGAAACGCAGGAGAAAAGCCATTCTCAGCCAGACGGACTATAAAATCCCCTCAGCATGTTCCACCTCTGCTGAGCCGCTTTCTCCTCGTTCGGCACGCTCTCTTGTGTTCTCATCAAATGCTGAAACATCAGAAGATTTGTCTGGAACTGCGAAGTCTTTCCGGTTACCATTTCATTTGCTCTTTCTGGGTGCCGCTTATCCACCTGCTGCTATCAAGAGCTTTTAACAGCCTGCTTTCATTTTAATCAGTAAATTCATAGTGTTCCCACCAGCTAAATTGCAGTGATCCAAATTACTCTTAATGCTTTTTTTTTTTTTTTTTTTTTTTGTTAGCTGATTGTTGATTGCGCCTTATATCACATGCAGGACTCTGGGAAATGATTTATACCTTCACAGGTTTCTCCTTTTCTTTTCTTTTTTTTTTTTTTGCTTTTTATAGTGTCACATTTAACTGTTTAAGTTGAGTAAATTAAATACTTAATTGAAAAAAAATGTATGTGGAGGATTTTTGACCCACTCTTCTTTCCAGAATGCTTTTTGGGGTTTTTTAAGGTCACGCTAATCAATGGAGTTCACAATTAGGATCTGCTTTACTGGCCATCTTGGGTTCACAAATGAGGAATTTGACTTCTTTTTCAAGCGGTCACTGAGTACAGACTTAACGCATAAATATGTAAGGCATATTTTTGCCTTAATTTTTGCATAATCCCAGTGTGCTTTAGTTTAAGGTCAGAAATGTATAGCTCATATGTCTTTAGTCAGGGGTTGAATGAGGTCTGCAGGGTTCAGGGTTCATCTGTGACCTCCTGCGTCAAAAGCCGATGCGCTCCCTGGAGTAATTTTTGTTGGCCGGACAAGGTGTTCCACGTTTTATTTGTGAAAGAGAAACTGATTTTCTAACTACTAGTGGCAATTCACGGCTCTCTACTCTTTACATCTAACATCTGGATCCCACCTTTTGCCCAACTGGAGATGTTTGATCAGGGTTTAATTTTCCACCTCCTGCATGACCGCTCACAGCACCCTCTCCATCTTAGACTTTTCTAATCTACAAACTCCTCTTCCTCCTATTTTTGATTTTTTTTTTTTTTCCACAATGCCTTTTCAGTTGAGAAGGATTAGCCATCTGGTCTGTGTGTGTGGGGAGGAGGGTGAGCAAAGGAATCCACGGCTTCTGCTTGAGAGGCTGCCAACAGATGACAGACACGAGCTGCGGATTCAGATGCTGGGAATCTAGCGTCGGATCTCAGCTGTAGTCTACACATGAATGACCAGCTTCTGTTGGAAACAGCTAGGTCACATTTTCTCTGTGAGTAAACATGTTAATTAGAGCAGTGGTTCCAGGGAAGCATCAAGAAAGAGGGAAATATGCAGTGTTGGCTTTAGGATTAAAATATCACTACTGCATGTTCAGAGGTTTATTTTTTCACCTCAGAAATGCAGGTGCATTCTCAATAAACGGAAATATCACTAAGAAGTGATTTTGCTTCAGTGAAACTAATTTGATATGGATTCCTGGCACACAGACTTTGATGTTACAGAGGTTGATAGAGTGCTGGGTAGAAAAATCTGCGGTAGAAGAAGGTGGATAACCACTCCCAAACTGCTGAAAATGATTCACTGAAAGAGAGAGTTATACGGTACAATGCATAAACTTACAGAGATGTTATGTAAGGTGCTGGCAGCTACTATTTTAACGACGCTTAAAACGAGAAGCCCATTTTTCAAATGGTTTTATTTTGTTTACAGAAGACGCTGTTTAATTTCAGAAATCAGAATCTCACTGGTGCAAGTGCAGGTTTGGTGTTGTGGAGCCAAATTTCGGCCCTCAGCCAGGAGGTAAGCAGGTGGAGAGCAGGAGATGGCTTTAATAAAAAGGAAAAATAAAAAAACTGCACACCAACGGGAGCAGCTCTTCTTCTGAAACACTGCCAGCCAGAACCAAGCAACGCTCAGAATGCAAGGATCCAATACAAAAAACCTGAAGTATGACGTTTCCTGCATGCTAAATGCTTATAGGGGCTGACATTGCTTTTTTCTGATGAACATAGCAAACAATTCTTTGTCCATTTGGGGGACGTAAATAGACTGTGTGCAAAGTATTTAACTTTCACCCCAAGAAGGTTAAGCAATACAAGCAATGACACATCATACTTGAGACACATACTTACAGGACTTTAACAAAATAAAGAAAATTTTAGATACAACTTTAGGTGCGGCAATAATATAAATAATAAACATTGTGACCACAATTTTAATGAATATAAACCGAGAACATGAACTAGAAGCGTGCAAACCAAGCTGGAGCCACAACCAGCAGCCAGGTGGAGGTTATTCACCCAACTCTTTTCTGCCCTGATGCTCCTTCCACTCATTGCCCGTCTTTATGCCAGCTGAGCTGATCTCCTGACTTCAGCTTCATGTCTGCTAGAGAGTCCTGTCAGTACTCTAATTTCATTCAAGCTGTGCTATATGAAGCCCTGCTGCACTAAAAATCTTTGTTTTGTAATTTCTTCAAAGTATTACAACAAAATCGCAACTGCACAGCGTTTCATTTGATAAAGAGCAAATATGACTATGTTGAAAACAGTTCTGAACTTAAAAAAAAGATTTAAAAAGGGGAAATTGCCTGCATAGGAGTAAGCATATTACATGCAACATATATATGCACGTGCAGGGAATTCAGTGGTGCATCCTCAATCGACCGCGGTGAGAGACTAAAAATAGCGCCGTCAGATGGGTGGGGGAGGGACAGGGTCATCCCTAACTGGATAAAAATAGAGCACCAACCAGATGGAGACAAGACGATAGAACATCAGGAATGAAGGGAAATGGCAGGGGAGGAAAAGAAGAAGAAACTCGCTGATATTTGCATTCACGTGCCACCACACAGAGTCACAGCCGTGTCTTCACCGCGTCTAGATCTATTAGACTCTTCTCCTGAAGACTTAACCTCACCCCTTCCCTTTACCTCAAGCCATGCTTCACCTTGAGATTAAATTATTAACATCATGCCACTGCAGCGGCCACGATGTGACTGTGCAGAGAATCCCACATTACAGTTTCATAGACCTACATAGCGAAGCCCAGCAGATTTGTCCTTGCACAAAGACCGAAAGTTCATCCTCAGTGTGGAATCCGAAACTACTCCTGGCCATATTTCAGCTCGCAAAAGCATGCACGGTGCCTGCATGTCAACATGCATGATTACCCTCGCAGAAAGCACGCGTTTACAGCTGAAAACATGCATTATTGTGTTGGCACGCTGCTTTTTGGGGTGGCACGTGCTGCTCTCACATAAACAGACACTTGATTCTAAACAGTCCCTTCTCCACTCACCTCCCGCCCCTCCACTGCTCCTCCACAGGCAAACCTCTGCTAAAATTAAACCTCTGTGATCTATAAATACCAGTCGGGCATGTGAGCCAGGAACTGGATGGAGAAGACAGCAAACAGAGGGTGTGAGAAGGGTGACAGAGGGAGATGGATAAAGAGTGAAGGGAAGAATGAGAGCTGTGTTTTAATCAGCTTTGAGTGAAAATGTGCAGATAGCCCCCCCGCCCAAAAAAAAAAAAAAAAAAAAAGCAAAAAATAACAAACATGTTTGCATGTAGCAACATGCTGACTGCTGGTCTGTTTTAATGCAACTTGTTGGGATTTACAAACTAAACAAGGCCCTTCACATTTTTCATCTTAAGAACTCAAACGATTTCCATGCCTGCTTGATTTTGAATGGAGATGCTACTTTGCAGTGCTGTCTGTAAGCTGAATGGACATCAGCACTAATGCGGCTCTTGTGAATGGCGCTCGTTCCCTTTCACTTTTACTTTTAGTGACTCAGCTGCACCCCCTCCTGACCATAAAGGGAAATGACAGCAACCGTAGTCAAAGGAATGAGAGGTTTCAAAAATATATCATTACTGTTAAGGAGCAAATAATGATTAAAAAAACATGACTCTATGTGTACCTAATAAAGAGACCGTTGAGTATGAGCAACATTATAGGGACATTTAGCATGCAGGTTTTTGTAAGTGATTATAATAAGACAAATTAGGTATATTTCTTAAATGTGTGAGAGAAAGTAGCAATTCACACAACATGGCTTTAAACTTTAAACTTTAAACTTTAAACTTGGTAACCTCAACTAGGACAAAGAACCCAAAATGTTTAGTTTAAACTCAGGAAAACTTACAGTTCAATGTTGTCTCCAATCTGCCAGGGAGTTTTAAAAAAACTTGCAGCTGGTGTCTCTTCCCCACACTTCTTTGTAGCATGAGTACTTTCTATGAAAAGGGAAAACAAAGAGTAAACATATGTAATAACTGCAAACATAAACAAGCTTGTTATAGCTCTATCTAAACAAGAAAACAGCAACAACCAAAGTTGTCACAAAAGTTAGGTATTTGGGTTTAAGCTGGCCTGTTCAGTAAAAGTCCAACCGGTGGTGGAAATGCTCTTCTGAATTGGCCAGACCACAAAATAGCACTCGTGGAAACAATGCAGTAGAGGCAACGGTACCAAAAGGTATATCTTCTACAAAAACGACACAATTAGACATTGTATTACATGTATTGCATGCTGTGTTTTTGGATGTCTTTATATTAAGTTGGTCATTACTCTTGTTTTATCATAACTGTAAGTAAAAGAGGTTGTCGAACAGCAGCTGTTAGCTTGTAAGTTGTTAAGAATATGAGAATCAGTTTTAGAACAGAGGACAACAATGTCTCTCCAATTTGTGATTTCCTCCATCCAGACAGACTATGAGAGCAACGGAGGCCTTGTGAAGAAACTCCCCTCCATCAAGGAGGATGAAGAGGGATCCGGGTCTGAGGGGGAACACTCTCCTCTGCCTAAGATCTCTTCCTTGGGGAGGTTGGGCCGAGGTCTGCGCTCTCCTCTGCGCTCCCCGCTGCGATCCCCGCTGCTGCCACCGCGACCTTTCAGGCCGATAAGTGAGCCGGCTCGACCCTCCAGCCTGCAGATTCCCGTGGTGAGCTTCAGCTGCCTGCAGCCAGACCTCAGCCCTCGGTAAGGAGCCAATTAACTTCCATCTCTGTTGAACTTCACCCCGGTATTGATCTGGGTTAGTAGGATTCAGTCCTGTAGAAATTCTTTAATGAATGTTTTTATTGTATGTTTTAAAAATGCAAAGAATGGGTACCTTTGCATATATCCTACCGTTTTTACAGTCACATCTCTGTCTAGCATGGAAGTAAACCCATTCATAAACCCCAGAAGACAGATTGTGAATCTAGGCCACTCAGACAAACTCTTCAGGTCTGAAGCTATATGGAAGTCTGGCTGGTAATTGTCATGCAGGTGTGTGCTGCTTCTCTCCAACAGTCCATCATCTGCTGTCGCTGAGCACAACCTCTGACCTTCCATCTTTTGACAGCTGGACAACGTCTCAGAAAACCTCTCCTTGTAATGATGCATTTTTAGGCAGGTGCAGGAAGTCTCTGGCATTGAGATGAAAAAAATAGAGACAGGTTGCAAGGCTACAATGTTTTCATGATCCAGGTGCGTTTCTTCTTTTGTAAAGACTTGAGAAGTCTCAGTGGCTTTTTGTTTATTGTAACCATTAGACCATAGTCAAATGATTCGACCATTAGACCATTAGACCAGAGTCCAAGGAACAGCTAAGAAACAGCAAAATCCTCAAACTCACAGTCCTCTGGTAGAGGATATTAACTTGAAGCAAATCCACCCAGGTGATTAAGGTGAGTGGGAAGTTATTAAAAAATAGAGGTTTCTGCACCTCCACCATCAGTTTCAGCCACACCACAGACAAGAAGTATCTTCATTAGCTTATCAACTTCATTTGGAAGGCCTTCATGGTTTCTAGTATCAGCAGAACCAGTCTTAAAACTGACAAGTTTCAGTTTTTATTCCGATCTCAAAACCTTTTTGGTTTATTGATGTAGTTGTAAGCAAATTGGAGGCGAGTTTTCTTGTGCTTTTCGGGTCAACAGTGATGTACAGCTTGGAGTTCAAGCATGAAATCCTTCAAGCTTAGGTATGTCCTGTGTATGTTTATATCTTGATACAAGTCTTTAACAGTCAGTCAGGAGTTTGTAACCAAGTGATTCCTGAGAAATCTGCAGGTGGAAGTTAACTTCCTCTCTCTGTCAAATCCAGTTGTTGTAACTACTGTTCTTAGCAAGAAATGCTTCCTACTATATTTCCAGGAAGATTTAGTGACTTTGTCTAGTTTGTGACCTATTCTCTGAATGTTTTAGAGAATTATATCATCATATATTTAATGTGCAACAAAATGTTACTATGAGTAGTCCAGGTATTTGAGATGTTTTACCCCAAATACAGATGAGAGGGGCCAATAAAACCATTTATTGCTCCTGAAACTGCATCTTATTTGCAAAACGCCTACTTTTTAGATGAATTCTGTGTAGGGGATTAAATCATTTTAGGCACAACTATAAATGCTGCTTATAAGAAATCAGCCATGTTTTGCAATCATGTTTTGGTTGGAAATTCCTGCACAAACAGTAACAGGGCTACCATTAGCACTGCCACTTTTTTTCTGCAAACTGTCTCATTAGCATAAATTGACAGAGGCTATTCCTGCTCCCAGATGGACGGACGTTGCCTTCGCAGCCTTGAGGAGAATCTGTTTTGAGTCCGCCATTAGGAGAGGCAGTGGATTAAATCATGAATCAAGTCGAGAGTAAAAATTTTAATTGAAATGTTTGCTGATAGTCTCTGGCTGTGCCTCAATTATATCTCTAATTAGAACTTTAATAGAACTCTGTGGGATTGGTTTATTATTACAGCATCTCTACAGCACTAATGATGACCCTCTACTCTCTATCAAGTCTGGTGCTAAATCTAATTAGTGTTGTTTTTATTTTTTTCTTCGTCTGCTGTGGAGACTAAGGTCTTTCTTGAGATAATAAGGTATATTTAGATTCTAGTCAAATGCAGTGCGTGCCGTTGTTTTAAGTGATCTGCTGCCCCCATGTGGAAAGTCTTTCTTACTGCATGATAGTTATTTAAATCGAACTACATTCTCGCTTACCGACAAGGATCTCTCAGTGTAACTCCAGATCTTTTTTTGCTGTGAATCTTCAGGTTTGTGGATGGGATCGAGACTGAAAACCACACCAGCTCGGCTCAGAGGTTTGACTTTTCTCCCAGTGCGACGCAGAGTTTTCGCCCCAGCCCTGATTTGGCCACTCCAGGTGACAGTTTGCACAAAAATTACTACAAAAAGCAACAAATAAGTCGATCTACGTTTAACAGCTTCCTGTTTTATGTGTACCCAGGAGCCCAGGACGGAGGTGACACCATGGAGACTATTGAAAAGCTAAAACATGAGGTAAATTTGCTCCCCCATCTAAAAATACGAATAGTAAATTTTCATGATACATTTTTACAGAAAGAAGCATAGATCTTATTTACTTTATTTATTTTTAGTTCATTCAAGTGTCCAGGAACTTTCAACGAGCAAGTTTGTGTTTTTCTGGGGGATGAATATGTGATAGAGGTCCATTTCTATCCTTTAAATGTTCAGATGTCAGACTCATTATAAAATCAGAGTAAATACAAAATGCTCTATTAATTTATTGTCTTATTTCAAGTTTACAAAGGGATTTGTACTAGAAACTACACCAAATATTTAGTAATATTTTTGCATTTTTTGCCATGCAGATTGGAAGGAAATCCTAATAAAACATCATACGGTTGCTGTCTGACCTCACTAATTGCCCAGTGATTTGCACAAATGCTCAACAACTTGCAGTGTTTCTCCTCCATCTCTCATCTCTTTCCCCAGATGTGCGTCCTCTCACGCCAGGTAACAGCTGTGAGTCAGGAGCTGCAGGAAATGACCCGCCTCCTCAAGCCTCTCTTCCACAACTCGTCCACGGTGCTGATGCCCTGCACTGTGACTCCGCCCCCCAGCGTGTCCCCTCGGTGCTGCTCGCCAGGCCCCACAGTTTTAACCCAACAGGCTCCAGCGGATCCGCCGGACAGACGAAACGAAGCTGACCTCCACTCACCCCGGCTGGACACAGGCGCCGAATTTCAGGGGCAGTTTGATCCCCTCCATTGCTCTCTAACCATCTCCCCTCCCCTTACCTCCCAGCAGATCTGCCCTGCTCCCCCGCTCTCTCATCGCTCAGCTCCGCCTTCGCTCAACAGCTCCCCTCATGAGCACGCTGCTGTGTCACACCCTTGCCTTTCGTCCTCTATCCCCTCGCTCCCATCGGTCACCACTCCACTCCTGGTAGATTTGCCAGAGCCAGGCACCAAGCTGCAGACCCTGACCCTCCCAGCAGCATCCCACTCACACATCCAGCCCTTTTTCCAAACCTCCAGCATGGCAACAACAAACTCCCAGCTGCCCATACTGAACCTGCATGATGTGCAGCTCAGCTTCATCGATGAGGGACGGCCATCAGTGTGACGGGACTTTAAGTCAGATCTGAACCGATGGAGGCGACACGACTTACTGCATGATGAACAGTTTGCCGTGTTACAGCGTAAATACGATGTTTTTAAGCTGTTCTCATGAGCACTCTGTATGAAATCTGATAATAAACTTGCTAAACAGTTTTACTTCATGTGTTTGGACTTTATAAACAAATTAAGGGAATTCTGGGAATTGGAGAAAGTAAAGGTTGTTTCCATCTTCAGATTTGAATTATTAACTTTGCAGATGCTCCTCTTTGTTAAGTTTGGGCTTTTAATGACTTATTTTAACTATTTTCGTCCGGAGTGGTGTAACTATGACTGCCTGGTGGCGCAGTTGGTGACACTGTTGCCTTGCAGCAAGAAGAATCTGAAAGTGAACTGCATTTAAAACCAGAATTAGGTGCTAAAGTTTGAGTTTAGATCTTTTTTTTGTTGTTATTGTTTTAAAAATCCCCAGACGGTCGAAATGATGTATAAAGGCTTCAAAAAAGTTGAAAGCAGGAGTTTGAATACACTGAATAAGAAAAAAACAAACTATTTTGTTCCTTATCCCCATGACAAATTGCATCACACAAGACTTTTGTTTTGTCTTAATTTAATTCGAACTACCAAAATTATTTATATTCTCAACGTTTTAGTGGTTTAGCCAGAAGGAAATAAAGTTTTCAGACAAAAACTCATAAATCTGGTAAAGACTTGCAGGTTGTAAGAAGCAAATATCAAGATTTGCATGTTAAGTGTGCACACACTTACACAACTGTGCATTGAAATCCTGCAGGATTCTAATCAGATATTTAATCCTTCAAACTGAAGTGTTTTTTTTTAGATGCCGGGTCACACAAGGATTGTTGTTTGTGGTCTCCTTTGATGCATATTCGCATGTGTTTATGTAAAGTCTCATTTTGGCCCCTTTTATGCCATCTGAGCCCTCTGTAATTGAGACAAGTGCTTTGTCATGGGAACCAGATCCAAAATATGACTCCACGGTTCCACTGCTGCTCGTGTTCCCCACCCCGCCCCCAGAGAGAAGATGAGGAATTATTCCGCAAAAAAAAAAAAAAAAATAAATAAAATAAGTTCAAGTACTGGAAACCTCATACTCTTTGATGATTGTGCAGAATTTCAAACAAAAAGAGGTTCTTTGTTGTCTTGGACTTCTCATGCAGTGGGAAGGGAAAAAAATAAATAAAAAAATCAACTTGTCAGCTGTCTGCGCGCTGACTAAACCGTAACATCAACAGACGCCTCTAACGATGATTTTCCTGTTTAAATTTATGCTTAGATTAAAAAAAGAGAGGAACAAAGATAATAATAGTTGGACTGCTTTAAACTATGTCAGGTAAGTGGATCACAATCATATCAATGGGAAACAACCCACTTTTATCAATCAAAATATGCTGCAACACATATTTATACAATTTCTGTTTTTAACTTAATAAACTGTGTTCTGGAAATATAAGAATATGATGACATTTTTAATCAAATAAAAATCAGAAGTTACAGATTTGGCATGTTATGGATCCAAGTTTGGAAACGCAGCACCCTCTTTGGTTCAACGCCGTTACCACGGAGTCACCACAGTGAGGCAGCATTTCTATTTCTACCATCTATGATGGCCACTTAACGCTAATGCAGTCTGGGGTCCTGTTGAGGTTTCCTGCAGGATGAACATTTGTTAGGGAAGAAATTAAAACTATTTTTATTAGAGCTGTAACAGCAAAGAGGAAATCTCTCTATCTTTGAGTCAAAAATAATAATTTGAGGTTATAACAGATGGATTCTATTGCACATCTAGTTTATTGTGTCTTGTTGTAGTTATTTAAATAATAATATGGTACAAACTGCAGTGGATCAATGCACTGATCCATCATCGCTGATTATGAAAACTTCACACTGGTCCCCATCCAACTTGGATCCTGTACCTGTCCAGTGTTTATCCAGGTTCTGGGACATAAATTATTTTAGGTGAAATGAAATCTGAAAAGAGCCTTTTTCACCTAAACCTCAAGTAAGATGCTTCTAATCTGCCGTCCCTGTTGCCACTGTACGTTTTTGTCCTGTAGTTTTTCCTGCCACCAAACGTTTCGTTCATCAGCTACATACAGCACTGCATAAAGTTTCTTCAACGTCTTCAGCCAAAAAAAAAGCTATTTTCCAATTAATTGTACTACTGTAATCCAAATGCATTCTTCCATCTGAGATATTAACACTATATGCCTATTTTTAAATGTAATACAATGGATACAAATATAAATTATTTGCATAATTTCATTTTTATCTATGTGGTTACTAACTTTCCTCCCACCTCTGGCACTAATTAAGATAATAACATTATTTTGTATCTCTATTGATTAGATTTTTCTATCATTGCATTTTTTGAGGGTGGGGGAAATAATCCTATGGTATTGACAATGCTATTGATTATCAAGTATTTTTCTTAGTATCAGGACCAACTTTGAAAATTTAGGTACACAACAGCCCCCCTGTCCCCACTGAATATACAATGCTATTTCCTTATCTTTAGCGCATCTTTTTACTTAAAAATTGCTTCAACAACATGTGATCTAAGTCAACTGGAGGAAGAGCCAAAATGATTTACTCTGACACCATAATGCAACCAGACCCACATGTCCTTAGTGTGCTGCCAGTAGAGCACACACACACACACAAGATTTTCTTTTTTAAATCAAAATTTGTTATTACCTGACATTAAATGTTTTAATGTAGAGGAACATTACAGTTATAAAGTTATAAAAATGAGCCAATTAGTACTGGAAGTTGACTTTTCTGATTGTTTTAAGTGCTTGCTCCTGAGTTCATACACAGTGTGTAAGTTAGGTAACATAAGCACAGTCAGGAGTGCCTGATGATGAACAACATGACTCTGCTGAAGCAGGTTAAGACCCTGGCTTGCTTTCATTCAAGCCTTGGGAAGCCACTGCTAAGCCTACATGATGCTGAGTGACTTGGGGTGGAATGTCAAACACGTTTAAGATGATGCTGCACAGGTGGAGTGTTGGCAGCAACGAAAACCACAGAGGAGGAGGCAGACGGGCTGAGTGGTAATGATAGGTGACGATTCCTCCATCTTAAATAAATCAAAAACTGCTGACCACGCTGTTGGTTAGCAGCAGGCCTGTGATTTGGACGAGCTAGCGATGAACAGCCTGCGCATACTTGGGAAATCCCGATCAGGATGGCCTAATTTTTGTTGCCCTCCGTAAAAAGAAAAAGATATATGTTTTTGATGATTTATTCGCTGAGGCATTTTAACCTCTGACCAGTCATGTTATTTGCTTCCCCTCTGTTCCCAGTCATGCTGGGCCAGCTGCCACATAGTTCCTGCAAATGAGTAACAACATGGATCCTGTGAAGTCATTCCCCTAAAAAAAATTAAAAACACAATATGCAGAAAGACTAATAACAACTCATGAAGCAATTAAAATGTACCTCCTAAAATTAGATCATAAAACTAAATACTAGCCCGTTAAAAAAGAAATCAAGAAAACAATGAAAACAAAAAGGTACTCCTCACTCAGTTTTAAGGGGCTTCTCTGGTGCACTCTTTATTTTTTTGACGTAGAAAGTAATGCTGGCCATGTGCTTTGCTGTATACATTTGTTTCTATTACAAGGAGTGCAACTGACAGGACCATTACTGTCACTATATCCGTATTCTCTGAACGTTGTCCACTTCCAAAAGAAAATCCTCCTGACTCAGCACTACTGTGTTGCCCTGTCTCTTTTTCCTAAATAAAGGCATTTACAGAACTATTACAGTTAATTTTGGGTAAGTAACTAACTAACTCTATCCGACTGCATTATAATTTCTAGTAAAATTATTCAGATTCTATGTAGTTAGATGAAAGGGAGCCACATAAATAAACTGAATTGAAGCCATTTCAGCTGATTTATGGGTACACCTAAATATATATATATATATATATATATATATATATATTGTGGAGAAAGTTTTTAAAAAATGTTCTTCCTCATTTTGGAAAGTGAAATATTTCAAGCCTTTGTCACTTGTTACAATAATTATTATGGCTCAAAGAAAAAGAAAATTCAAAAATCCAAGTATGGAAATATTGCATAAGATCAATAAATGGGATATTTTAAGAAGAAATATCAGGTTTCTGAAAAATATATTCATTCTGTACTCGGTTGAGGTTCCTTTTGAAGGAATCACTGCATCAATGCGGCGTGGCATGGAGCTTGTGGTTCTGCTGAGGCGTTCAGAAAGATAAGGTTGCTTTGATGTCATCTTCATCTTTGCTTTCGAAAATGAGTGAGAACAATTCTTTTTCACGATATTCTAGTTTTTTTTTATATGTGTACATAGGGATATGTTAATGAATGCAAAAGGATACATTACAGAAAAGTGTCAGAAATGAAAAGAGGCACTGACTGCACAAAGGATTGTGGGAAATATTGCATTCAGGAAACAGGAATATGAACATTCCAGCTTGTATCCAAAAATGTGGTGTCAAGGAAATTAAAGTATGTTTTATAGTTTCCCTTTTCACCAGTAGAGGGGACAAAGTACTCCGTTTGAGAGTGATGTGAAGCCGAGATAAAACTTCTAAAAAATGGTCAAAACTTCAGTATTTTCTTGAAAATTATAGATGTTCAGTCAGACGCACCCACTTCTAATTATACAGTATCAAGGTGTGACGTTCACATATTAATCACCTTCCATCATATTTTTTTTCCCCCTCCTCCTGTTCTCCTGCCATCACAGCATCTGGGACATTAATAAGCTTTTCTAAATCTGTCATCACATTACTCATTTATGGTTTGAAATAATTAAGAAGCGCTTCAAATTCCATCCCAGCCTGCAAGATCTCAAGCTAAACATTTACTTGGTGCTTTTTTTGTTTTTTACTTAAAAGAATGTTTTTTTTTTGTTTGGAAGGAAAAAAGATGCAGTTGTTCATACATGTTGTTTTGCCTCAGGATTTCCCTCCCTCCTCCGGCTCCCTCCCTCCCTTCTCTACATGTGTCATTTTACATCTCCTTACCCCGTCGGCAGCAGCAGTCTGCCCTTGTCACTCCTCCTCTGTGCATCTCCTGCTCTGTGTTCTGTCAAGAAAAAGGGGGAAACGTTGGGAAATTCATATTTTTTCCAGGCTGGATTCACTTGTTTTCACCAATGGATGGAGTTTGTCGCCCGGCGTGCACAGTGACTTCCTAAAAAGTGAGTGAGTATTTGCTGGAAACTTTTCTATCAGGTGTGGAATTGAGAAATTTGCTTGTTTTTTTAATGAAGAACTTATGTGAACTTCTAGAAAAGCCTGCAAAATAAGAATTGTTCCACTTATATACTTTATGACAACATTCTGTTTCTTTCTATGTAACTGCATATGAATTGAACCTCTCAGGTGTTTTGAAATTTGTTATAATTTGGCTAACTACAGGCAAACGCATCATGTTTTTTAGATGTTCTGGATTTCAATACAGCAAAAAATATATTGTATTTTTGTTGTCAGTTTTTATTTAAACAGTTATACTTATTAACACTTAAATGGTTGGTTACTACACAATACCTACTGTCTGCTTCTGGTCGACACATTTTCAAAATTTAAGAAAATATTAAAGTTAGTCGCTGCGTTTATTCTGAAAATAACGGCGCAATTTCAAATTTAGCACAAAACAGAGGGGGGCTACAGACAGAGCAATAGTTCAAAACCTGAATAGTCCTAGTTTTAAAGCAAAAAATAAAATAAAAATGGGCCAGTGTGGCAATAAATAACATTTTGCCCAAAACTTGACTCAAGTGAAGAATATTTTACAACAAGATAAATTGTTTTTACTCAAATTTACTTAAACATGTACAATTTAACTTCTAGAAACCTGAATGTTTCAGTTTTTAATGTCAACAATCACTTACCCACTAAGCGCTCTCCATTCGAATCCTACAATTGGTAAAACGCAGCTGCAGCTAATAAAATTATTAATATGTTTGATTAAGCATTCGCTTGAGCATTAATAATTAACAGTTTTGTTGTTTTTCCCTCTCACATTAAGATTACATTGTCATTTTAGTGCTCCACCTGGGACACCTGGATCAAACGGAGCCATTATTAGCTTGATTTTATTAGCCGCAGCTGTGTGTTTTTGTAGCACACCGAACTCTGATTTTATTTGGCGCTTTCTCTTTAGTTGGAATTAAAGGACTGACGACGACCATACAGTGAGTGATAATGAGCATTTATGTATGCCGAATTTTATACAAGGATATGAAGATTTGGGAAGCATAGTAAAATATATTAATTTGACTTAAATTAGCTGTTATCAGAGACTTTTTCTCTATAAATACAGATTATTTCAAGGGAATTTGGTATTTAATGAAAAACTGGTGGATTTGTTTTGATTAATTTTTCAAGATTAAATAACAATGAGACTTATTAAGCTTATCGAAATTGCTTACAATTCTTAAACGTATATAAAATAAAAATGTCAACAGGCTAACATTTAAAGGTTAAGATGCTTTTATAGCTTTGGTTTGAAAAGTTCACGGTTGAATCACCCAAAAATGAAAACGTTTTTTACTTGAACACAAAAGGATGAACTGTGGCATTTGAAATACGTCATTTAAAATAAGAATATGAGTATAAAATATATAAGCAAAATATAAGAATGAGGTCATTTCAAATAAGTTAAAGTAGCTTACTAGGGGGAGAAATGTTGAATTTTGAAGTGCTTTGATATTTGTTTACCCATATAGTCTATATCCCATTCTCTGTTTCATAAATTCAGGTGGATTCAGTCAGAATATTGATATTAATTTTATTTAAAGTAGATATATGCTTGGGGTGTGTGATTATAATTGATCCACAGGAGAGCAATATAAATTTTCTAGGTCAATTAGGCTCATCTAGTAATTGATTGCAATTCTAGAAATGTAATCCAACTTGGAGCCACTGCTTGTTTTCATTAGAAATACTTTGCTGTTTTACCAACTTGTTTGCTTGGATTCTCGGAAACTTTCCTACCAGGTTTAATTAACCTGCTATCCAATTAAATCCCCTTTAAATCATATGAACTCACTTAGGAGAGATTTCATCAGACCCAGACCCCCAGAAAGACCCTTAAGCCTTTGCTACACACCCTTTACATTAGACCCCTGTCTTAATAAATCAACTTTTATGTGCGCTTTGTCAATCAGTGGCTACCGAGTGCATGACATTTGTCCTCCATGTGTGCTAGTAAAGTGAACACAGTCTGTGCTAGGAGTGTGTGGTCTCTTAAGCTGTACACCCACCTAATATGTTGCTTGAAGTGGGTTTTAAATGCATTTTAGGCCGCCCAAAACTTAAATCAAGGCTTTCATTTTGAGTGTTTATTCAATTAACATTTAAATAGATAGTAATTAAGTTGAAAATGTAAGAAAATAAAATTCGAAATTGTCCTTTAGTGTTTCTTTTCATTTTGATATAGGCGCTCGTAGTTCGCCTGGCTCTGCATGTTTTTGGGTCCCCTCACGAATGACTCAAGCTTACAGCATTTTTATTTATTTTTCTTTCACCGAGAAAAAAATTATGAGTGGCAAAAAATTCTGTATTATTCTAATGCGTGTCATTGATGGATTCCATACCTTCTTATTCAGCAGTA
Source organism: Gambusia affinis (assembly GCF_019740435.1). NCBI lineage: Eukaryota > Metazoa > Chordata > Actinopteri > Cyprinodontiformes > Poeciliidae > Gambusia > Gambusia affinis. Next base: position 8,834,568 of record NC_057891.1, on the reverse strand, counting down.
CTTCTATCATTGTGTCAGACGTTTCCAAAGAAGAAGGCTATTTTTCTTTCTTTTTTCTTTTTTGACCTCTTAAAATTTTTTACGACACTCCTTTTAATTCAAGTTGCATATTTATTCCTCATGCAATAGCTTTCCTTGTGTGTTCTTCAAACACCACAGCCATCTTTCTTTTTTTTTCTGTTCCCACATTTTATGTCTCCCTCATTAATGGCTTGATAATTGCTCTCGTTAGAGGAGGAAATATGAAGCAGGGGAGAAGTGGGGGGCAGGGGCGATTATAATCCATTACCCCAAATATTCCAAAAACGTGTTTATTAGAAGCAGATGAAACTCAAGCTGAGGGAGCACTTTGTACGTCTGAGTTGCATCAAACCTTTCCTGCGCTGTACTAAAATGCATATTTGAGGGGATTTACTGAGAAAAAAATGGGGGGTAGGAGGAGATGAGTTGACTGTAGAAGATTTTTTTTTAGGTTTTAGTGGAAGGGGTCATTAAATCAAGATAAAGGATTGATGGGTGAATTAGAAAAGGCAGCGTGGGATGGACAGCTGCACCCAGAGGGACTCTGATGGGAGGAGATCGGCTTCTCAGTGATGCAACATCTGTTGTGGAGAAACATAAGAGGGAGGACATTTTGGAAGGAAAATTGGCCACACACTTGACTACAACGTGCAACTAAAGTGTGAAACTCAACTGTAAAATGATCATTTGATTGTATTTGGGCATTTAGGAGCAGTGAATCAAAAAATGTCTTTGACTCAGAACAGAGAGCTTTAAATGCATTTATTCCAACGTGATGATCGAGGATTGACCCTCTTGTCTTCTCTTCAGCAGCTCCTGCCGAGTCTGGCTCGTATTAACTTTGCGTGCGTTTTGAGGCTCAAAACTGCTGTCATTGTGGAAGCAAAACGATGCAAAAAAAGAGGAAAGAAGCATTTAGTTTGCCGTTGGCTCTTTGTTTTTGTTTTTGTTTTTTACTTTGATCGTTAAAGAAATGTAGAAAATCTGACTTCTGTCAATTCTAGACAATTCAGGTATAAGACTGTCACGGTCTTAAATCAGGTTCAGCAAAAGAAGATATGATCTAAAATTGTTCCTGTTATTACAAAAATAATATTTGCATCCAGATTACCTATGACATTTATCTTTTGCTGCTACAAAAACTGAAGAAATGATAAGCACCACTAAATGTAGTCATATTTTGGTAAATGTGCATCTTGGGCAGAGTTTTTTTTTTTTTTTTTGCTTTTTGCTTTTCTGCTCTTTATAGAGTAACGCAAGTTTAACAAACTGTTATTAGCTGGCTAGTTGGGCTTCTTGGTTTGTCAGCTAGCCAGCAGTCGGATGCCTACTGTAGTTTTAAAGATGCTTTGTAACAATGAATAATGGGTTGAGTTCCTTTAGTTTCCGAAATATTTAAGTACTTTCAAGTGACCAGAATGGGTAGTATCCCCTTTCTTTTCAGCCAGCTATCTGGCAGTGTGCAGCGACAAGTGTGGTAAGGGCAAAATTTCTGGTCACTCTGGCCTCTTTGGGATCTAAAAATCACTACAAGTTGGAGAAATACAGCCGTTTTGTAGTTAAAACTTTACAAAAATTGGATCTTTTGTCTCTGCAATAAATGAATAACAGTAAATGTTGACTGAAGTATTTTCCATTCACTTTACACAGAGTTGCAACATGCTACAATAAAATTTCATTTCATACAGCTTCATATGCCATTTGATTACATCTTTAAATAATTTTTTGGGAGGTCTCAAACTGTTAGCTTTGCTAAAGGCGATTTCTAACTCATTTTGCAAATGCGGCTCATTTAGCCGCTTTTTCATCTGATTTAAAGAATTGTTGTTTAATGTTTCTTTTAACTGAAAGTAAGTCGGTCAGAGCATAAAGCAGAGTTATTTTCAGGTCCTGAAGTTAGATTTAGAGCTTATTAATTATTCCAGATGATCATAAGTTATGAACCCACTTTTTAAAGTATCTTGTATTTCATACTTTTGCAGGAAAAAAGTTTAAATCGAGTCCAACAATTTGAGTTTTTTAGAAAGAAAAGAAAAGCAGTGGGCATGTTTTGGTGAGTGGTTGTTTAGAAACAATGGGGGGGAAAAATTGTTGAATTCAGGTCTTAGATTTCAATAAACTGATACTTTCAACAAAGATTATTGCATTAAAAATTCATAGACAAATGCTTTCGGGTAAAAAAAACAAAACAGCTTTATGGATTTGATTTGTATCAGCAGAATTAGGAACTTGGACTTTGGCGTTACTGTGTGCAGCTGGAGCTAAAGAAATCCTTCTAGAAATGTGAAGATCAAATGCAGAGGCTTAAAATGACTCCTTGAGCTCAGTTGTATTTATTTGTAACTACACTGCATTGTTATAATGTTCCGTCCACGCCTTAAACGCCTTCACGTCTTTCATGGTAGCCTGTTGTGTACTCCTGTGTCTAAACAGAGGATAATAAACGGTTCTGTATTTAGTCTGCTGTGGCCTTCCATGCCTCCTTTCTCTGTAAATAAATAAGATATTGGTTGGTTGTATTGACTAAAAAAGAAAAAAAAGCAAAGAAAGATTATATATCCTCTGTGAGTAAACATATGAGCAGTCTCATGTCAGAAGTGACGGTTCTGCGTATGCTATTAAATCACGCTGGTGTTTAAGTTTTAAGACTGTTCCTCATACAATGGCTGTAATTATCGGGCCCTTTCTCGAGTTACGACTGTAGATCTTCCCCTTTCTCCACCAGCGTCCTACACCGTGCTGGGCGCTCCTCTCGAAGGTTATCTTGGGATGGAGCAGTGCGGAGGAGCAGGAGGGGGGCCGGAGAACCCGGACCTTCCTGACCGAGCCAGCCCGGAGGAGAGGGGGGCAAAACCCGAGAGCCCAGCCTGCAGCGGACCCCCGCAGTGCAAAATGAGCCGCCTGGAGGTGAACGGCAGTCCGGCTAACCCGCAGATCCAGCAGAACGGCGGCACAGCACCGAGACCATTAGGAGGTAAGGTGTCAAGGAGTCCACACAGAGACCTGCGAGAACATCAAAATATATATATATATTTTAGATGTGAAATTTTCTTGTGCTTGAGCATAAGCAATAAATCAATGATTCACAAGATAAGTGAACATGAGTGCAATAATCAACAGCTGTTGTTAAAAGAGATGCTCACCTTTTAATATCGATGAAAAGCGTTTTGAGAAACGCTTCAAATATTTGACACCCAGTAGGACCCAGTTAGTTTGAACTAAATGTCACTTTTGCCCGTTTACCCCATCAAAACTGATTATTTATTTATTTATTTATTTTTTTGTGCAATTTTGGTTACTGAAACTACATAATCGAATTTACTTAGTTTCAGGTGCTTTTATTTTGAATATTTAAAATGTTTTCCAGTCCTAGTTGGATTTTTTTTGTTCCTTTTTGAAATTACAAGGTGTTTTATCTTTATACTTGGATTAATAAGCCATTAATATATTAATAGCTAAAAATAGTCTCAAAATAGTACTGTTTACTGCAATTCTAAAACCTCATTATTGTTGTTTTAGTTTTTTTTATGTTCTTTAGAAACTAAAGTTGTTTTGATCTTTGAGTGGGTGTACTTGTATTAAAAGACCATTAATATTATCATGATTGTGAATAATTATCTCAAAATAATATTATTTTATTGCAATAATTTCTGGAACAATTTATTGTCCAGCAAAGTTTGTTACCATGACAAACCTGTTTTGCATGAGGACTGGAAAAATGACCAGAGAACTACACGTGCATACAAATTAGAAGAGTTTATAAAGACGTGATTGTGTATTTCCTTTTACAAGTAATAAAGGAAACAAGTTTCACTGGTTAAATCAGGCAAGGTTTCATGTTTATCGCTGTCAGAGAAAAGAAAGTCATGTTTTTGAGCAAAATTTGAAAAAAGGTAAAAATTAAATGCTGGAAATGTTTGACGAGAAATGAAAATTCAGCTTTATTGAGCTGAATGTCAATAACTCTTATTTCTGACTCTGTCAAGTAAAAGGGATGATACTGATGTAAAAGTCACATATATAGAAAAAACGCACTTTTTTTTATTTACCAGGGCAGCAAATTGACCAGAATACAGAAATAACGCTCTAATCTAGAGAACATCATCATGCATCATCACACAAACTTTCTGTTCACACACGGACGCGTTGTGCCGCTGCCTCCCTCCGCCCTTCCACCGAGCTGTCTGGTTATTGGCCGATGGCGTGCCTGGTGCTGCTGCGGCTTTGGCTCCGGCTGATGTGTCCCGTTCTCGTCAGGAGAAGGATTGATAGCTTGCTAATTAACAGCTCCTGTGGGACAGACTGGTGGACTGGATGGGTGTGAACTGCTGCACAGCTCTTCGGCGCTCTGAGTGCCTGCCCAAAGAAAAACCAAAAAAATAAGAGAAAACCCAAGTCCGGCCCAACCCGCTGAAACCGGTTGTACGGCTGGAGTTGTGGCGCAGCTCCTGAGTCCTGGATGAAGTGCTTTAATAGTGGTTCTGGAAGCGAGTTTCATCCCATGTGGGTTTTAATATGTGGTTGAAGCATAAATGCAGTTGTGCAACATTACGGCGAAATGCATTCACACAGTCGTTGTACAAAAAGACCACCAAGCTGACTTCCTGCAGAAACATGGTCTGTACTGAGCAGACGACACAAACACAGAAAGGGCGACATTAATGATGACTTCCGGAGAAATACTGGTAACAAATGAACTTAAAATAATCTGTTTTCTACGTATTGCAAAGAATAAGTGAGCCAGAGCCTCTTCCTCTACATATTCTGCTGGATTATGTTAGGAAAAGATGCGATACTGGTGAAGGTTGTGATAAATTTAAAAAATGCAACTATTTTATACTACTTTAGATATTTCAACATTGTCAGCTGTTTCTTTGTTCAAACATGGCTCAAGATGATGCAGAGCATCAGTATTTAAATCTAAAACCACTGGATTTGACTCATGAAGATGCTTTGCTCTAACCCGCTCCGTTCTACTTCTGGTTGTGGGTTTAGTTTTGTTTGTCCTGTTTAAAGGTCAACCCCTCTTCTCTGACCAGCTTCATAGGAATTTTACAGAATTAAAAAAACATTTATTTTTCCCTCAACGGGTGAATTCGGGTGAGTCAGGAGTAAAATGGCAGAAGGATCTAGATTCACAAAAGTAAAAATCATAAGATATAGTCGGGGCTAAATTACAGAATAAGAAAGTGTCCGTAAAAAGCATGATGCTGCCACTACCATGTTTTACTGTAGAGATGATGTGTTCAGGGTGATGTACAGTGATGGTTTTCCAGCCCCTCAGCGTTTTGTCTGGCAAAAAAAAGTTTAAATTTGATCTGTTCTGGCTTTCTGGTATTATGGATATGAACGTTTCAGATTTTTCTTTGTTGGAAAATTATTTTTAAGCATTTTTTTTCTTTCTATGAATCTGCCACATAAAACTGAAATCTTTGCATGTGACGTGATCAAATCTGAGAATTTGGGGCAGCACAATGTGTTTTATCTCAACTTTTTAAAGTTTGCTGCAAACACTAGAACAGAAATAACCTTTATTGTCCCACAAAGGAGAAATTCAGGTTGATTTGTGTCCCTGGAATCTCATGTTTAGCTCTTTAAAGGTTCAAATTAAAGACTTGGAATGTGGGAGAAAATGCAATATTTCCTTTGAAACGTGTAAATTTCCCATTTGTGAAAGGTGTGTACGCCTCTTTTCACGGCAGGTTTGATGATCCCCATCTACTGCGTGGTGGAGCACGCCGACGCAGCCGGCGACTGCGACAGCCGCAGCGACCGTCATGCTGAGTTCGTGCTGGTCCGTAAAGATGTGCTCTTCACACAGCTGGTGGAAACGGCACTCGTTGCCCTGGGATACTCGCACAACTCAGCAGCACAGGCTCGGGGTAAGTTGATGGAAGATACAAATGGTCTTCATTTATTTTTTTATTTTTTTTAAAGCTTGTATTAAAAGATGTGAAACTAGTCATTAGGACCATTTTTTGCACCTGTTCCAATAAAATGTTATGATTTATTTTATTTTTTTTAACAAAGCAACCCCAAAGTTTAAGTAAACTCCATTGCAGGTCATTTCTTGGTTTTACAAAGTAACAAATAATGAAAAATAAAATCTTTACTGATGTTTTTAGTCATCCTTACTTAAATTAAATGTAGCTGGAGTGCTTTATTTTAAAAACTACAGCCCTTCTCCCCTATAGGTTTGGGCCTACTGGTTTTAGCTGCCTGTACTTTGGCAGCATATGAAGTTTTACCACCAACATGCCAGACATTAAGTGGCCGTCTGCTCAGTTTATCCACTTGAAAGGAAAACAGTTTTTCCTACCACTGTGTTGTTGCTGATGAGTAATTATTAACGGAAGCGGCTGAGTTAAAATGCGACTGTTTCCCAGATGTGCTGGCTTTATCAGACGACATGAAACATGCAGGAAAGGTATTTTATAGATAAAACTTGTCTTCTTTCTCTTTCCTTATCTCTTCCTGCGATTCAGTCTGGTCTGCCCACTCGGCATCATAATAGCTAACCCCGACAGTAAGCTTATATCAGACAAACACCACTCTTTTTCTTTTTTTTTTTTCTCCCCCAATCAGTCTGAGATCCAACCTAGAAGCTGATGGTGTTCAATTTGTGATAAGGAAAAGCATACAGACACGTGCACAGGACACACACACATAAAATAGAGCAGTTTGACATTCCTGGTGTCCCGTAAACACAGGCCACTCTAACCAAGTGGCCAACGCCCTGCGACCCGTCCCCTCCTCCCCCCTGTCCTTCACCTCTCCTAAATAGCTAGGTTTTGTTCTGAAAAATAAGCCTTTTCTTTTCAAATAAATAATTTTTGGCTGGAGTCTTGCATTTTTTCCTCCAGTGTGGTTGCAACCAAAATTATACAGAGTCTCTTCTATTTTCTTCCGTGATTGAATTGCATCTTGCAGAGTTCTGACTGGATGATTATTTTTAAACTCCCAACTGATTCTCACTGGGATTTTCCTGTAGTTGCCCAAAAGAAGCCATTTCTCTCTCTCTTTTTTTTGTTTTGTTATTTTTTTGGGGGGTGGGGGGGAGGGTTATAGTCTCTTCTGGTTTTTATATAGGCTGAGGTGACAAGTAAAGGTAATAAAACCAAAGTAAATCTCACTTAAGACCCTTATTTCTAATGAGTAATGACCACAGAGGAAACTATTTGTCCTGAAGTTTTATGTAAAGCTGCCCAACATTCCCACTGGAGGCTCAGTGAGCCGCTGAAGGAGCAGCTCCAAGAGAAAACAAAACTACCTGAGGAGTCTTTACATAAGATTAACAGTGCTAAAGGTTTCTAACTTTTTTACGGCAGTCTGTTAAATACGATTCAGTAAAATCCCAAATTGTTCTGCAGTTGTAGATTTTCTTCTGGCTTGCTTAAAATGCCAAGCAGCCAAAATAAGATAAGTTGACAAAATGTGAAGTTAGCGATAGCTGAAACAAGCTGAGTCACTGCAAGTGATCCAACTTTAAAAAAATTAATTTGCTGCAAGTATTCAAGTAAAGTTTGCCCAAGTAAATATTAAGTTGTCATGTAAAAGAATGTAGAAATTTTGACAAACTTAATTTAATTACATTTGGCTGTTGTTGATTTTTTTTTTTTTTCATTGTCTTTTTCAGTGCCAGATGGGGTTTTAAAATTTTTCAGAACTGCTGAAATGTTTTATCATAAAGCTCTGATGATTTTCAAGACTTTTACTAATAAAGTTTTGGAATTTCAAGATTTTTCTGAAATGATGCAAAATCTTCTCTAAAAATCTAAAACTACCCATATTGTCAGGATTGTTTGTTTTATTACATTTTTTTCAAAAAATATATTTATTAAATGCAGTTTGGTGATGAATTGCATTTTATGTGACTTGTCCTAAAGAAGAGTATTACAAATGTTTATTTTTAAAGAGCAGTATTTGTTTGTGTGTCAGGGAGTATTTGGTCATACAATTACCAAAAAGTCTTAACAAATCATTCTTGTCGCTTTTATTGGTCTTGCAATTATACCACAAAATATTGTGACAAAATTATAATAAATCCATGTTGCACACCCTTCAATTTGAGCATAGCATAATCCAACACTGCCCTTCCCCTACCTGTTGCTGCACGTTGCCTGCAGAAAGACAGACTGGACTGGAAGCATTATTTTCCAGGCGCTTCTCATTGGCAGTAATGAGAAGCAGATATTTTGCAGATTGATGAAACCTGCTCACATTCCAGGTTTGATTCACTCCTGGATCTTTACACCGATTTCATACTTTTCCTTTGATGAATCAACTACAGTCCAAATAGACAGTATTTTTGTTTCTCTTTTCCTCCTTGCAATTAAAAGAAGCCTCCATGCACACGCAAACAAGGCCTTGCAAGGCTACACAGCCTGTGTTTGATTTGTGGAGTTCCTAATGTGATTAGGTTTGTTTACATTTGCGCTTCCAGTCGAGGGTCAGTCTGAGGCCAGGTGAGCGTTTGGGCGACGCTCCAAGGCCAGGACAAGCACGTTCCGATTAGAGGAGATTTTTTACACTTGAGCTCTGTCTGTGTTTTCTTGCAGGCATTATTAAAGTAGGACGATGGAAGCCGATGCCCATCCATTACCTGACGGACTCTCCAGAAGCAACAGTGGCGGACATGTTGCTGGATGTTTACCACATGGTTACGCTGCGGATTCTCTTGCACAGGTCAGCTCACTGCAGGGAAACCGGGTCAAAGTTTCAACTTCAGCTAGCAGGAAAAAAATACTAAGGTCCCTCAGAATGATGGTTCCTCAACACTGCCAACCTAAATTGTTTCTCCCAAAGCGAAAGGAGTTATTTTAAAGGTCAGGAACGACCAAGGTGGAAAATGTAGCAAAGTTTAGATGACTGAAACACGTCAACGACATGCAGATCACTAGGCAAAGTTGAAATAAATCATTTTAAACCTCATGTTGAGTGTATGTTTAATTCCTAAACATATTAGAAGAGGTGAGATGGTTTGCCATAACTTTTAAAACTCAACCGAAAAGAAGATTAACTCAATCATTATTGTGATTTGTGGTTCTTGTCTAAAATCTTGGCTGAGAATAGGAGAATTTTTAGCTTGGTTTTATAAATAAAAGGTAAACTTTAGGATCAAGATCTCCCAATTACTGCAACACAAATATCCTGAGTCCTATTTTGTGGTTCGCCAATTAAGTCTCCAACCTTTTTTACTAATTTAAGAACTGTGTAAATGTGAAATGTTTTTTCCCGCGTCAGCTCCAAATGAATATTTATATTGCAGCTTTTCTCGGCTGGAGGAGCTGCCGTCGGAGCAGTGGACCCACGCCACAGTGAGAAACGCGCTCAAAGAGCTCCTCAGAGAAACCAACCAGAGCACTTTGGCTAAGGAGAGTCCCCTCTCCCAGGTATCTGCTGCAAGACCACACTACACTATAGACAGGTGCAAGAAACAACAACAAAAAAAATCCGTTCGGATATCACATTCCGAGGTGGTGGAGTTAGGTTTTGATTCACACAAATGTGCAAGCAGAGATAGCCAAGATGCTGCTAAGTATTTTCTCTAAACACATGTTTCATCATCAGTTCACCACACACTTAGTGCAGTATGTAATCTGACTCAGTCACACGCGCAAAATATCGATACCATCCCATGGGAAAGGATGCAAGCACGCACACCTCAATTATCCTGCTGCTCACACACACCCTGTAGTCATTAGCCTCCAGTGTGTCATTTCGACTTGTGATTTATACACAAGACTTAGTCATGATGTAATTAGTGATTAGGGGAAGCGTGTGGGTGGTGTACATTCGCAGCCTGATTCATGTGAGTTTTCATCTTCAGCATTTCCCATGTTGGGTTTGTGCGTCCCCTGCTCTGCGGAGGTGACCACAGGTTATATTAGGAAGGGAGGGCAGTAAGTGTTTATAAATCAGCACCGAGTCCCAAAATGCCGTCACTCCCAGCACAAATATGCAGGTGAAGTGGTGTCAAAGATGAGTTTTGGAGCACTGCAGAGTGACGTCCTCTGAAGAACTGTGAAATAGATTTGTTTTTGTGAAAATGTATTCACGTTTTGTCCCGACACAACCGCAAACTTGATTGTTTGCAGCGATTTCGTGTGACAGAAGTGCAAACAATTGTTGCTTGGTTGTAAAGAGGAAACAAAATGATCCAAGAGTTTAATTCATTTTCTGCCCTGCTGAGACAGCACTTTTAAGATATGCCTCCATCAGGTTTGCAGGTTGAGAGACTGAAAGTTTTCATCACTCTGTGCAAAATTGATTAAACTCACTCAGATTGGATGGAGAACATCTTTGAATATACTTTGATTTACACTCTCCTCAACAAGCTTTCATTTCATTTCATTTGCCAGTTTTTTTGGTGGGAAAAGGACGTGTACATCAGGTAGAGCCGAAACTCAAAGGGCTTTGGACATTTACCTTATTGGAAGAAAAATGTCCAGTTTGCAAAATTTTTTTGAAGAGCTCTACTTTTTTCTTTTTTTTTTTAAAGGAAACAAAAACAGGAACAGTCTATTCTCAGAAATAACAGGGTTTTGGTTGCTCTTTGTTAAATACAGCAATTGTTTTCAAACAAAGTTAAACTAATTAAACACAGATTTGGGTGCATCAAAGTCTTTTTCTTTTTTGAGTAAAAGTCTCTGGATAGATGTGGTCCTATTTACTATGAAATTAAAGACGAGGCAAAAAGCCTACTCGTAAAAAGACAAATACTTTGTGTTGCCACAAATAGCCCTCTGGGACGCACTTTGGACACCCCTGGCTAAAAACTTTGACTGGTCCATCCTAACAGATGAAAATAATCTGATCTAAACCAGTATGTTTAGTTGTCCTGCAGGAAGTGTTGAATGTTTTGCAGCCTCTAACAGGGTTTTCCTCCAGGATGTTCTTCTCCATTCATCTTGAAGTCAACTCTGATAGCTTGCCTGCCAATGAAAGCAATCACTCCCAAAAAATAATGATGCTGACACCACCATGTTTTACTTTGGGAAAGGTGTGTTGAGTATGATGTCCTCGTAGGTCAGGATCTTAAATTTCAGACCGAGGATCTTCTTCCATCTGTTTACCGTGCCCTGTACGTGGTTTGTGGCAAATGGCATTTTTATTGCTTTCTTTTCGCCTCCCTTTAATGAACGACATTTGTTTGGAGAATCTGGCAGACAACTGTCTGTCATGACTTGTGCTCTTCTTGTCTGGTCTCTCAGTTTAGTCAGAGCTCCACATTAGTGCCGTAATCTTTCTATTTCAGATGATAGATAGAGCAAGACTGTAAAATATTCAAAGCTTGTGCACTTGAAATAAACAGGAAGTCAATATTAAGGAATTATTTACTTAAAACAAACTCCTGCAGCTTGCTGAAAATGTATTTGTAGGTTTGTTTTGTCAACAGCATTTTATTCAAGGGTGTCGGATTTAAAAAAAAGTTGAATGGAAATGCATACCGCACACTTTATGTTTTTATTTGTAAAACCTCAGTTATGATCTACTTTTTGTTCGCTTGTCTCAGCCTTGACATTTCTCACATTTCTGGATGCAATTTGACAGACTGGTTCAAATGATTTGAACACAAAGCCCTGTAGTCGGGCCTTCCTTTAGCTTCAGTAACCATTGAGCTCCAGCTAATGTGTTTTTCTGTTTGTTTGTTTTTTCCCTAAGAGTATGATCTCAGCGATTGTGAACAGTTCCTACTATGCAACCGTCTCCACCTCCAAATGCCACGAGTTTGGGCGCTGGTACAAGAGATACAAACGCTTCAAAGGTAATTTTAAAACCCATAGTCTGATTTTAAATGAGTTAATAAAATAATAAAATCCTTTGGAGCTCTAAAGCACTACGTTAGCCTCTGAGGTTTCTGCTCCCTATGAGGCAAATCCCCGTTTTTCATCACAACACAACGATGTTGGAAATGTTTGGTATCTGTCACAGACAACAGCATGCAAAGATTTACCAGATCAGTTAGTAATTAGCTGCAGTGCTTAATGCCATTTGAATTCCTGAATCAATTACAGTTGTAAGATGTTTTTTTCTTGTTGTTGTTTTTTTCTTTTTTTTAACTAAAAGCTGTCTCAAGAGAAAAATGTTCTTTTATATTTCACCAGTTTCAGTAAAACTAATTTGTTTATGGTTACCCGATGTTGCCAATGACTTCAAGTAGTACACAACTGATTGTAAGAATTGAAATCCCTTCTAAAAAAACTAGTTTTGTCCAATTGGGTGAGCTTACATTTTGTTTTTTTTTAATAAAGCTATGAATTTTAGCAAGGTGACTCTATATATGTTTGGTATAGATCTATTTGGTCTATACAAAAGTTTTAGTAAAAAGTCTGAACCATAATATCACATTTTGAGGACTTTCCTTGACCTCTTAGCTCCTGATCTTCTTGACAGCCACATGTGGTGTGCTCTGACATCAACAAGATGTTGTTCTCCAAACTGAGTACTTTGTCATTTTTGAGTCCATTCTCAGGAAAGCAGGAAAATGGCTGAATGTGAAAATCCCAGTAAATCATCAGTGTTGAAATGCTCTGACCACCCCGTCTTCCAGAATTCATTTTCCCCCTCATCCTGCGTTTCAGTTTGAGTTCCAGCACGTCATCTCCAGCATGCCTATATACTATCTTGATAGACAGATTCACTATCTTTGATAATAATGACATTCCTTAAACGACTCGCAAAGATAGATAAACTTCTACTTAAATGATTACAAAGTGCTCTAAATCCAAACACATAAAACGGCTTCAGACGTTAACGCCAAACTACTCCTCACCAGATTAATCCTTTGTCTTGGCACTGGTTTCTTTTGTGTTTTTTTAAAATATGTTTATTCTCTCATTTGTCACGTTTGTTCCCTCAAAAGTTGTCTCCCTGCCGTCACGTTAGAAACTTTGACAGTCTGCCTCCCCTGCACCTCAGCCACCAGCAGTGTTTATACAGCTTTTTTTACTTAATGAAACCTCCTAAAGACACTCAGACACTCTAAAACCGACACTTACTGCTTGTCATGTCTTAAGTTAATAACTCACCTGCCCAAGTGCCTTCATTTTCCTGATGTTTTCACACTCCCCTGTCCGCCCCCTGTATGCATATGAATATTTACCTCGGCCTTTACGTGCCGACTGTGCTGCATGAGACGTCCGTCAGCGACGGCTCTCGTTAGGAAGGAACTGTCACACATGGTTCACATTAACGTCACCCTTAATACACATGACAAAACTAAATGCTCTTAACTCCTAATGGAAAACAGCAGTACCTCCTCCCCACATACACACACGCACGCTGTCTCTCTAAACTAGCAAACATCAAGAGTCGCACACTTAAAGAGAAAATCTGACGCCCTACCAAGGTGTATCAAGTTTTTAAGTTGCCAAATAATAGAAAATGTGACTATAAATACAGAAAATGACCATTAAAAATATAAAGGCAACATCCGTACAGCGTGGTAGTTTCATTTTAATTTTAAGTAGACTTGACATGTTTAGATGAATCAATGAAATTAACTAAATTAGTTTAGTTATCTATTAATTGTTAACTGGAGTATGCAGACTCAGAACGACTTCTGATGGGTGGAAAAAGAAAAATTCAAAACTGCACAAACAATATGTACATTTTGCATTTAACATAAAAATACCTTTGTCTGTAAACTAAATTTTGGCTAATGTGTAGCTTTAGTTCAGATTTACTAAATTTTAGCATTTTAGGCAATAAAATATTTCTCGTATTAGAAAAAGGAATTGAATTGTTGTATCTTTTTATGCATTTGTAAAACTGTATGAAAAAAGTGTAAATGTTTGAATAAAAATCAGTAGAATGTGAGGTTTTTTTAAATCGGGTTCATTGCATGTTTCTCAGCAATCTGGTTGAGAGGAATTGTTGTGAATTTTATTTAAAGACCTGCTGTTGTGTCATGTCACCCCAGGTGAATACAACGAGAAGATGTGGTCCTCACTGGAAAAGTCGGACATAAAAGGTATTTGTACCTAATTTGTCCATATTCAGTATTCACAAATTCAAAAAAAATTTTTTTCTTCCTTTTTTGGGAGGGAGTGTGATGGGGTTTTATTTCTAAATTTTAATTTTTTTTTACTGTGTGTTGCTACAGTGGAGAGGGATTTGGAACTGAGTATCCTCAACCACCGTCCTCCTCCTCTGCTGCCGTCTCCCGGCCATTTGGCCCCGTTGGGCGCTCCAGGAGCCCTTCCCATCAAGAGCACCCTGGGTGACGCTCACTCCCCCCCTCAGCCTCACAGTCTGCCTCATCCTGCCGGGCCGAACCACCCGAGACCCCCACTCCGTCCGCAGGCCTCCACCCTGCTGGGTCACGGCGGACTCCTGTCCCCCCAGCTCTCCCCGCAGCTCGTTCGCCAGCAGCTCGCCATGGCTCACCTCATCAACCAGCAGCTGGCAGTCAGCCGCCTGCTCGCCCACCAGCACCCTCAGGGAGTCAACCAGCAGTTCCTCAACCACCCGCCCATCTCGCGGACCTGTAAGGTGTCTGGGGTTGCTGCAGACCCCGGCCTGAGCTGCTCGGGCGCTGAAGTCTCCTCTGACATCTATCAGCAAGTTAGGAATGAACTGAAAAGAGCGAGCGTTTCTCAAGCCGTGTTTGCGCGCGTTGCTTTCAACCGCACACAGGTAGGAGTTGCTCTTCTAGATTTAATGCTGTTGCAAAGAAAAGAACTTCATAAAATGAAGCCGGATCTCCTGCAGGGGTTGCTGTCAGAGATCCTTCGGAAAGAGGAGGATCCTCGCTCGGCCTCGCAGTCTCTGCTCGTCAACCTCAAGGCGATGCAAAACTTCCTCAACCTGCCAGAGGCCGAGCGAGACCGCATCTACCAGGAGGAGAGAGAGCGGAGCACCAGCACCAACCACACCACCACCCACATCTCCAGCAGCAGCAGCAGCAGCAGCAGCAGCACAATCAGACACACACAGGTACACACACACTAAACTCTGTGAAGGATTTTTCTTCTTCTAGCTAAAGTTATGTTAGCTCAACACATATCACATTATAATACATTGCAACAGCAAATTTTAATATTTTAAAATGTTGAATAACTTGTAAGTTAGTTTTGTCTTATTTCAAAACTAACTTGGTAGTTTTTGGTCTACATGTAAGTTAAACCAAAAACTAACTTGCATGTGATTTTGCAGCAAAAAAAAGAGCTTGTTTTAAGTCAGTTCCTTAATATTGATCAAAGGGTACTAGTAACAAGTGAAATAATCAACCAGTAGAAAAAGATATTTTTTCAAATATTAAAAGTAAAGATGGGGTTTTTTTCCAATGGCAAATTATTTCAAATGTTACTATTTTTTCATCAATAATGACTTAAAACAAGCTCCTATATTTTGCTGAAGAGCTACTTACAACTTTTCTAGATTTGTTTTACTTTTTTGTTTTTTTCAATGAACATATTTAGAACAGCCCAGTCAATGTACAGACCTGAATTATTTTGTGACCAGATATAAAAATTGATATTCACAGACGATTTCCCTCCAATCTGACTGAGCTTGAAAGTTTGCAAAGACAAAATTGGTCAAATTACTTGAAGTTTAAATACAATTAAACAATACAATGTGATTCTTAGATTCTTATGTATAAAGAAAACTATACAAATTTGACTAAATATGAATAATTTAAAAGTGTACGACTCTCTTTTTTTGAATCATGTTTACATTTTCTGTCCCTTCCCAGACTAAATGCACCATCTCCGGTCCAGAGCTGCAGCTGAAGCTCGACTCGCTCGCCAACATCACATCGGGGATCTACGAGGAGATCCAGCAGGAGATGAAGCGGGCGAAGGTCTCCCAGGCTCTGTTCGCTAAGGTCGCTGCTAATAAGAGTCAGGTCAGTTTCAACAACAACAACAAAAAAACGCCTCCACACCTCTTGATGTTACTGTGATAATCCAAACACGCACAAACACCAGATTATCTACAAAAACTCAAGTCTAAACCTGTATGAATGATGTCCTGCTGCCACAGACTCTCCTCCAGATAAAAAAAACAACAAAACATGAACCCAAAAATATTCAAAGCTTAAAAACCTGAGGCTTCTCTGATTCAACTTAAACATGTTTACACACATTAAACTCCTGTTATACAATCATGTACACAGACACATAGAAACACTAGCTGAGTTGATCATGTTTGAAGGAGCTGATGAGGTGTGTGTGTGGGCGTGTGGGGTATCTGATTACCCGCTGTGGCATACCATCATGACTGCGTTCTCCGATAAACAATGCGGGCGATCAAGATCAAAGCGCAGTCTAGCGCTGGAGATGGAGACAACATCAGGAGAGTTCAGAGTGAAAATAACAAATCTCTGCCGATTCTCTGTGCAGAACAGACATATTTTCATAGCTGCAGAAAGAATCTGAACAAAACATCTAAAAAAAAAAAAAATGCCTGAGAGTTGAAGGATGATGCCATAAAAGAAGCAAGACACAGATGGATGATCGGTTTAGTAGCATTAATTCATAAGATGAAAGCTGCTTGTTAAACAGCTGGTGGCAGATTCTGGGTCAGAGAAAGCGATCTTTGCACATTCTCACCACTCGACTCGGATTCTGCTTCTCTTCCAACCTTTACCGTGGGAATAACATTTGCTGTTATCTTCTGAAGTGTTGGGAGAGTGCTAAAGAGCTAACATGGACCACAAGTTGCTGAACTGAAATTATCTCATGTCGTGAAGAAATACAGTATATAAAATGGTGCATACAATTTAATACTTTTTCCCGTACGGAATTAATTGAAACACCCGTGCATTCGTTCTAACTTGCTCTCTAAGTTCTCCTAACTGCAGTCAGAATGAACATTATAATATCTAAATGTGTCTGAGGTCTTCAGGAAGAAGCTTATGGGTGTACTAACGGCTTTTCTGTCTTGCCTACAAATGAAGGACGTTTGAAGCAGGTTTATCCTGAAACCAGGCAGTAAGATGCTAAAAGAGGTTTCCAAAAATGCTAAAATGTCACTATGAAACCTACAGCTGCACTTACTGCTGAGTCTAATGGTGCGTTCACACCAAACGCATAATGCAAGTCAAAAATGCGCCTGTCGGACAAGTTTGATGCAGTTACGTTTAATAACGTATACGCATCAAACTTGTCCGACCAATGATCCTCAGTATATCTGATAATATCAGAGCTACTTGTTGTCAGATCTGTTGCCAATAGGAACTCACTGCTTACTAAGCTACAGCTGATTGGACGATCCAAACACCTGATGCCCGATGAGATTGTCTTACGGCTGCTGATTTTGGAGAGTCCTTGTCCTTATTTAACCTGGAAAAATGGAAAAATGTATTCCTCGTTTAACCTGAACATTGAAAATCCAGCTTGTTCAGCTCAATTGACAAAACCCAAACCCTTTTTTTCAATCACATTTACATATTGGCAGTAAACTTTAGCTGTGCTTTTATCTCTTTAAGATTACTTTTATCCATTTCATGTCTTTGTGTTTTAGGGATATTTGACTCCATAGCACTTTGATCCAACTACAAATTTTTACGTGTTCTTCGTAAATAAACGCTCGCAAACATGCATCTAAAAAATTTATTTAATGACAACAAAAATGCATCCATTATTCCCTTCAATTTTGCTCTTTTTACCTTCTCTAATGTTTGTATTTATTCTGATTAGTTGGAGAAAACAGTATCAGTCGCTCAGAGGAGCTTAAAAACATTCTGTTTTTGTTTTTTAGAACTATTTCATCTCTTGATTCTGCAAAATAGCAAATTGACCAGTTAAAAACGAAAAGAAAAAATAATTTTGTCTCAATTTGCAGTCAGGTTTTGTTTTAATATTTGATAGTTCAGAAGTGTAATATGAAGAAGGGCAAACATGGTTGAAAAGCTTTTCCTTTATTGCTCACGTTTTCCAAAAGCTTCAGTATTTTTTTTTTTAATCTATGAGCCATCTTGACCTGTTATGAGTTTTATTTTTACAGTTTTCAGTTCATTTTCTGAAAGTCACGCATTTTTCCCACTTTGTTTTTGGCAGCTTGACACTAACCTCTGATTTATTAAAGTATGAAAAAGCCCATAAACTCGGAGGAGCTGTCATTTTACATGCTTTAC
Source organism: Gambusia affinis (assembly GCF_019740435.1). Taxonomy (NCBI): domain Eukaryota; kingdom Metazoa; phylum Chordata; class Actinopteri; order Cyprinodontiformes; family Poeciliidae; genus Gambusia; species Gambusia affinis. Next base: position 8,816,462 of record NC_057891.1, on the reverse strand, counting down.
AGAAAAACTTGGAAAGCAACAATTTTATTTGGTTTTGTAATATTAAGCTGCCATGAAATTGCTTCTGTTTCTGTAGCTGCATTGAGAAAAATCTGTCCAAACTAATACATGATCATGAAGCCAGTAAAGTGCTTTGTCAAGAATTATGACCATCCTGTGTGTACGGATCCCAAAAAGGGTCAGATTTAGAAGAGAACCTATTACGCGAAATTCTTGTTTTGCACGTGTTTGTGTTTCCACTTGGATCTTCCAACGGTTCTAAAATCATCCCAGCCGGTTTTTGGCAACAAGTTGATGTTTTTGGTGTCTGGAAAATCAACTGCTTCCAAAACGTCCCAATACGTCACATCCGACAAGCACAGCGCCGTTACCTAGCAACCTCAGAAAGCGAGCTCTGATTTATTTTTATTTTTTTCCCCCCCCTATAGATATTTTAAGATTACATGAATAAATTCTCCTCTTTCTGTTTGTTCTAGGGTTGGCTATGTGAGCTGCTCAGGTGGAAGGAGAGTCCGAGCCCTGAGAACCGCACCCTGTGGGAGAACCTGTGCACCATCCGACGGTTCCTGGCCTTACCGCAGGTCGACAGAGACCAGGTCTACGAGGAGGAGTCCAGGCAGCAGCACAGCGACAGACTCCACACCGTCCTGCACATCCCAGATCAGCAGGTAAACGGGATTCAGTTTGACTCATTCAAGCTCGAAAATGCTTTCTGTTGTGCAAACTTTAAAAAAATAGCTTCACTGTAAAATCAGCTGGTTCGGCACTGAAAACATATCTGCCTGATCCCACCACCTGCTTCTCTCTACCACCCTCCTCTCTGTCATGTTTGTCCCATAACTCATTGAAAATAGAAGTGGTAAATGACCGGCCCACACATTTCCTGCTAAACACTCCTCCATCCCACCCTCTCCCCGAAACCAAAACGCTCTCCAGTCTGGCTCTAACCTCAATATTATTCAGAACACAGCCTGTAATTATTGAAGCTGAGAAAAAAGGAATTGCCATTATCTTTATTTAGGTCCTTTAATTTTGATGGACCACAGATTTATGGTGTCGGATTCCTGTGTTTGGGTGTGCTGGCCACCCCACCCTGTTAATAGGCTGTAGTAGTCTGCCTGTTTGTGAATTTGGGAGCTCAGAGTGCATGTCGTAGGTTGATGGAGGCTGGTCAATCACACTTCCTCTTGTTTTTTGTTTCCTTTGACTCAGCAGAGGCAGACAAGTCGAGCTGCTCATTTATTAGCGGAGGAAAAATTTTGAGCTGGATGATAAATCTTTAAAAAGAGTCCATGAGAATAACTTGCAACAGCAAATTTTGATATTATTGAGGTTTCCTCCAATGGAAACCTCAATAATGTAATCCATTGTTTGGATTACAGATAACATCTTCAGTAAATCGAGTCTACCTCTGTGTAATTTAAGCTGAACACAAGCAAATGACAACTTTTTCTGAACTGTGCCATACTGTGCATGTTGTCTGGAAAAAGAAAAATAGTAATAATCCTCGTCCTACTTCCTGTCTTCATTGTTTTTGCTGGTAGTGACATCAGGTTGTTGATCATGTAACCCGTGAAGTGTTTCAGTTTTGCAAAGTAAATCCATTTCGATTTATCTTGGTTCCTCATCCGAACGCAAAAACTTTTTATCCAAAAATTGGATTGGAGTCCTCATTTCTCTCTTCTTCAGCCTTTCCACAGACATCCTCTTCCTCCTTTGACCACTCCATCGCCAGTCCATGAAGAGCCTCAGCCCGTCGCCCTGATGCCATCGTTGCAGGGCCCGGAGGACATGCCACAGCGAGGTTTGAGTCCTGGCCTGGGAGGCGGAGCGAAGAAGTCCAGATCTCGGACGAAGATCTCCCTGGAGGCCTTGGGGATCCTGCAGAGCTTCATCGGCGACGTGGGACTCTACCCGGACCAGGAGGCCATTCACACCCTGTCGGCCCAGCTAGACCTGCCCAAGCACACCATCGTCAAGTTCTTCCAGAACCAGCGCTACAACGTGAAACATCACAGCCAGACCCGAGAGGACGACCAGGAGAGCTCCAGCCCCAGCGAAGGAGGCGCCTGCGCCGCCGAGAGCAGAGAGGAGGAGGAGGCCCTGTCCCCTTCTGAGGAGCTCAGCGAGGATGGCAGGGGTTCAGTGGAGATGTTCAGAACAGAGCGGGACGTGAACGACGGCGAGGCGGAGATGGAGGCGGAGAAGGAAGAGGGAGACGATGAGAAAACCTCAGGACCGCCAACTTCCTCTCTGTCTCCCTACAGCAGCGTGGACAGCCCCCACTCTGCTGAGCAGCAGAGATAACAGCAGCGAAGGACGCCATCGAACCCCCAGAGCCTGTGAAGAACCTCCCATCATCATCATCACTATCATCTTTACTAGAGCTGCTGATCAGAGCTCGTTAATATCTGAACAACTGTGGACAAATAATTATCCAAGGACTGATTGAAACATGGCCTGAAGGTAGTGTGAGGACCTTTGAGGTTGGACGTGGCCTGCAGAGGATTTTCACTTTTTTTTTTACCCCAAGTTGATTGGAAATCATCAAAACTGTAATTGAACTACGAGAAAACTCTTATGGAAGGCATTGATTCATTAAGTTTGATGTTTTAGTTAAATATCGAAATATGAAACGCCAACAGTTGTCTAAACTGCTGCTAAACCAGCCAAAGTAAATCCTTTCTGCCATTTATTTTGCATTTCCAACAATTCAGTTTCAGTCACCACCCATTTTTAATCCAGTAATTTATAGATTAATATAAAATTTTGCATATACGTTATATGCATGATTTCACATCCTTTCTACCACTTACTCAGGTTATGTTAGACTAGTAAATCTAACAATGTTTCAGTTTAACGTTTTGTATCAGTAAACAGGGAAATACTTCTGCCCAAACATCACCTGATTTATATATATATCATTTGAATCATTCCCTCACCCATGTCCTTTGTACAGGTGCATCTCTAACAGTAAATATCCTCTGTTAATTTATTTCAGTAATTTAATTGAAAAAGTTGCTCATTCTAGAATCTTCACACACACGGTGATTTCTATTTTAATCATTTATTTCATTTAATTTTGAGTGGTTGAAAGTGAGTGAAAACCCAAAATGTGAGTTCTGCATAAAACTGCTAAATCATTTAAATACAGAAGTATAAAGATACTGACCAGAACGTCCATGCAGTTCTGGGTCAGGACTACTTTTGCATGAACAACAGCATCAATGCGGCGTAGCAATGATGGTACACCATATATTGGTCCTTTTTTTCTTTCTTTCTTTATTTTGGTGCTGTAAAGAGAGCCATAAAAAGTCAACCATCCTGTGCCTCTCCACACTGCCAGTAGTTTACACGGGAAAGAATGAAGTGATTCAAAATTATCCCCGATTTATTTTTCCTTCCACTCAACTTTCCATTAATAGCTTTGGGTGCAGCTCTCAGGGTAAGCTGCAGAAGAAGATCAAATCTGTTTTTTGGTTATTTGTGGCAGGTAGGCAAGGATTCTTTATGTATTATAATTTTTTTCTGATTGGTCATGTTTCTCAAAGAACTGAATATTGGATTTTCATCACCTGCAAACCACAATCATCAAAATTGACACAAAAAAATAAATATTTGAAATATGCTCATTTTTAGAGCACAAAATTCTGATAGTTTTCAAAGATGATGTCCACTGAGATGTTCCTTTATTGTACAGAGACTCTTCATTGACTGATCTGTATGTGAAATTGTCACATAAGCCTCTGTTGATAATAAAACAGTTTCACAACATCACTCCAAGACATGTTTTGGTTTCCTTTTTTCAATTAAATTTCACTATTAAAAAGCCAAATGGTTTAAACTGAATATTAAATTTTCATGTAGAACCCATAATTTGAGCTTTTTTTCCCCCCCAACAGAATTTGAGTATCTGATCATTGAAATGTTTTTAAAAATAATAGTTCTGCATGTAAATGTTCATTCTGCTCTTGATTCCGTTACAAACCATAACTTAAGGTTCACAAACTGTAAAATGACTAGTAAATCTGAAGAATGTGCGGTCTCTGACCACACACAGACCAAACATATACTAGTGTTCACTGCCATTGGGTGGATTTTTCAGCCATGTTTAATCTCCCATAACCTATTTTTTTTTTTTTTTTGCATAAAACTGAATATCAAAAGTTTCCACTTCTCCTTTTTTTATTATTTTTTTTTATTTAACTTTCTCCTATGACCAGTAAGTGAGATTCACTCAACTTGTGCTTTATCTCTCTATCATACCTGTGAATCCCAACAGGAGTAAATCTTCAGCTATGTGGATGTCTGTGCTGAATTATCGGATCTGGGAATCATTAGGAAGGGATTAATTTATGAGTCCTGCTAACTGTGTGCAGCTTCTTGTCTTCTTGACTTGCCAGAACACCTGCTAACAATTTGAACATGCTGCTTTACTTCTTCACACTGGTGCTGGAGAGCCAGGAGGTTGGCGTGTGAGGTCCTCTGCAATCTGTAGCTGTCTCTTCAGAGCAGATTAAGGAACAACAGATTAACTAAAGCCTTCACTTTAACTTTTATACACAGACTTCCAGTGATATTGGATTTAAAATGCAAATGTGTTGTATACTTTTAACTTCTTTTCTTTCTTTCTTTTTTTTTTTAAATCATGTGGAAAGGAAATGAGAACAGTACATGGGGAGTTTTAAAGGGTAAAAGTCCATGAGCTCCGTGTCACGTAAACGTTGCGTGAAGTATTTGTGCTTTCATGTCGCTTTTTCCTTGTGTTCATCGGCTGTTTTTTAGTGTGATGAAAACTAATCTGAGATCAGTTAACTCATCAGTGAGTGCCGGTACGCTCCACCGCTTTCCTGCTCACACAGCTGGCTATTAGAGCCGTATGGCGAGCTGATACATGGCCATTAGAGGTGTGTGTGAGAGAGAGACAGAGAGCTGTGGGACAGGGACGCAGGTGCTCTATGGGCTGATATCACCCAGGATGCCCTAGTTGGGGGGTGTTCAGGTTATATGGGAAAGGAGGCTCTCCGTGGAGCTCGCAGCCACACCTGTGATCCCCTGCTAAAGTGTTCACACACCCACACACACGCAGTTTCCTCAGCTCCTGCACTGCAGCACGTTAATATACACTCTGATAAACAGGCTAATACTCGCAGTGGCAGCACTTTACACACCATTGAACGCAACACATGGCTCGGAGTGCTCGCGCGTGATGTTTGTGGAGGTTTTCTGAGTTAATCTCGCGTTGACTGAACACAGTGAACAGGTACAGGAAGCTGTTCACAGAAGAAACAGCTCGGCGAATTGTTTCTTGGCTTTTAGTCGAGATTTTTCAGCCGTTTTTCAGTGATAACTATTAAAAACCACGCGGCTCTGGATGGTGCGCTTTTAGGGATTATTTCTGCTGGACTGTGGCAAATTTGCAACATTTGCTATGATGCACGACCATAACAGACGTGGTTGTGGCCGCTGAAGCTCTGCAAAGCTCAAGAAACTCCTTAAATAAGACTCGAAACTAAAACAAAGGAAACGTTGCAAAATATGAGATGGAAATGTTATGCAGATGCAGTCATTTGTTTTAATGAACTTCATATCAGTATTGTTTAAAATTGTACAGAATAAATTCTGTTTAGAGTCTAATAATGAGTGATTCATTGACCTAAGTTTCTCACTGTTAGGTTCTTCAAAATAAAAGCACTTTCTGGATTGAATGTTCTGAAAAAGAACCAAATAGAACAAGTCCAATTGTTGAATTAGGTTTAAAAACAATGATTTACCAGACATGTCTGCTGTGTGAATGCTAATGAGTTGTGAAAATCTTTGTCTCGCTGTCCAAAAATTTGCATGTGAGTGTGTGTGTGCATCTATGTCTGATAAAATTGATGCAGAGGTCCATTATGGTCGTTCTCAGAGCCCTCACCACCCTCCATACTTCTTTCTTAAGTCATGAATTAGCTGATAACCAAAATTTGTTTTGTTCAGTTTTATGAGTCCTGATTAATCCCAGACCTGTAGAATGGAAACAAAATCACTTGTGGTTAAAGTTTTCAAAAGGCAACACATCTTTCCCTGAGCTAAAGAAATTATAAAACAGCTGAGACTGTGTAGTAGCCTAGTATATATATTTTTTTTGTATTTGACCTAAAAGGTTTCAGCAGAAAAAGAACAAATTTGGAAAGGGGCAATGACTTTTTTCAGGAAATTTTAGAGATGCGTTTGGAGGCAAAGTGTGGATTAACAGCAACTTGTTCTCTCTGCCATCGGCCGAGCATGGTAACACAAACTTTGACACACACACACACACACAGATGGTAAAACACACCCTGAAAACAACCGAAGATGAAACGAGTCAGCAAACAACCACATCACATCTCCTTGAAAAACAAACATTTAATTATAGCAGCTATGCCGCATTATTGGCAGAGCGGCGGGTTTTGATGTGCGCCACTAAATAGCGTTACTTTGAGCCAGTAACATTTTTACACCCACAAAAAGACACTCAAAGCAAATCCCTTTAAAGGGAAAATGAAAAAGAAAATTCCAAATTAATACGGCTTTAGCTTCTAACAGTCTGGAATCGGATAATTTAATGTCCCATTTCGAGTAATAAAAGGCTACATTTGTGGAAAACACAAAAACTTGCCACCAAATGGATTTTATGTCAAATTATGGAGCTAGCTCCTCATTTCAGTGCAACAAATGGATTCATTCTTGGTTATGTTTTGGTTTTCTCTAAAACTAAACAAGTTTTCATAAAAATGATTTTGTTTGTTGCAGCCAAGAGAATATTTAACGTGTTAAATCCACCTAATATTGATTTGAGTTCCCTCAGAAGGTTTCTGCTGGATGGTTTGGTGAGGAAATGCATCACCCCTCATTTATTGACATGCCTGGGAAAAATGTGAGCATAAAAGGAAAGTACGAAGATGAATAAATCTTTTATAGCTGTTGCTTAATCCTGTGCCTGTAATCTTGACAATGACTTTAAAATAAACCGTTGTGAGAACTTTTTTATTATTATTTTCTCATGGATTTTTCAATTCGATCAGATTGGACAGGAATAAAAATAAATAAATAAAATAACACGACTCAGCCTGTCGTTTCTTTTTGTCTCGCTCAGAAAAATTAAAGGCGCGAGAGAACATGGCACCCAAGTGAGACCCGTGTGTTTAGGACAATCAGAGCTAATGATACATTTTATGTTAAACGAGGCTGACTGAGAATTTTCCTGTGAAATGTGACTCCGAATTATTTGTGGAAAATTTGCTGATTTTTTATTTTATTTTATTTTGTGCATCATTTCTAAAATATTTGAAAGAAAATGCAGCCAGGGACACTGAAATACATAGACAAAATGATATTTGAAATACTTTTTGGCCGGTGTTCACAACAGGGCTTCCCCTAGAAGCCAAGAAAAGGAACATTGTACATTTTATACATTAGCTTCTGCTGCAGTGCGTAGCCCGCTGTTGTATTAATGCATATTACAGTACACTGTGTTCCAAATTAGTATGCAAATTGGATTTAAGTGTCATAAGGATTACATTTTTTGTTGTGCTATTAAATTTATAGATGGTATTGTGTGTCAGGGCTCTTTGAATCACTATAATTAATTTCAGAGAGCTGGTTGATTAGTTTGTCTGGTGAGCTCAATTAAAGGAAATCTACTTAAGAAGGATGTTCCACATTATTAAGCAGGCCACAGGTTTCAAGCAATATGGGAAAGAGAAAGGATCTCTGCTGATGAAAATCATCAGATAGTGTAGTGCCGGAAAACAGACTTGTTCACTGATGACTGCTGTACAACCCTGGATGGTCCAGATGGATGTAGTAGTGGATTGGTGGTGGATGGCCACCACGTCCCAACACGGCTGTGACGTCAGCAAGGAGGTGGTGGAGTCATGCTTTGGGCTGAAATCATGGGGAGAGAATCATTGGTCGGCCCCTTCACAGTCCTCAGCAAGTCCTCAGCAAAGGATATGGACTTTCTGACTGATCATTTCTTGCATGGTTCAAAAAGAAGAGCAGTACCTTTCGTAGCAAAATCATCTTCATGCATGACAATGCAACATCTCATGCTGCAAGGAATACCACTGTGTCATTGACTGCTATGGGCATAAAACGGGAGAAACTCATGGTGTGGTCACCATCCTCCTCTGACCTCTGACCTCAACCCTATTGAGAACCTTTGCAGTTTCCTCAAGCAAAATATCTGAGGGTGGAATGCAGTTCATATCAAAACAGCAGCTCTGGGAAGATTTTCTGACATCCTGCAAAGAGATTCAAGCAGAAACTTTCCACAAACTCACAAGTTCAGTGGATGCAAGAGTTGAGCAGGTGATATCAAAGAAGGGGTTCTATGTTAACATGTAACTTTTGATGTTAGTGCATGTGACCACTTAATAATGCACATTTAAAGAATGACTCTTTGCAGTTCTTTATAATCCACAAATTGCTTAGAAAATCTGCTGTGCATAATAATTTGGAACCGTGCATTTTGAGTTTTTTATTTTTGGAAAATAATACTGTTCTCATGCGGAGCTTTGTTCAGTAAAATTAGATTTATACTGAAATAGTTCACGACTTGAAAGTTATACTGATCATCATTTGCATTGACCATTTATGAAAATCTAAGAATATATCATTTGTTAATAATTATTTGGGACATGGTGTATATTCTGTGTTTTTAAAGAGGAGGACTTCTAGTGCTACTGGATTTGGTTGGTTGTTGTTCATAACATCCATGAATATTATTTAGCTCCATACAAGGATCCGTTATACAAAACGTTTATACCAACAGGACTGATATTAATTTTAGCACAGTGATTCTGGAAAATCAGTGACTAACCCTATATTGATTAGATATATTCAAGCTAAAGATTTTCAAGATTTCGGAGTTAATAAGCCTTAAGGGTGTTGTAAATTACCTGTCAGTATCAACTCATTTTGCTCTACACTGAGGAACAAATTTATGCTCAGTCACAGAAATGCTTTCCATCCTGGAAGGAGAGAAAAACAAAATGACATTTTTAAGCTCAGACATCCAAATAAATGTCCACAAGCTCTATGAAGAGGCTTTTCTTTTTCTTCACAAACTGTCTCCTTTAAATCTTAAAGGGTGTTGATGATAATCTTCAGAAGTGGTTCGTCTGTTGTGGTTTCTAAGCAGCAAAATTCCCTTTTAACTCCAACACATTCCGAAAAAAATTTAATAAAATTTAAAAAGTACAGAAAAGGATGAAAACAAACTGCTTCATACGACTGCTGATTAATACTATTGTCACAATTGGTTGAGAAACAGGAAACGGGCGAAAGAGCAAAATTCTTTGTCGTCACCCGAATATTTATTGATGAAATTTATTGCTAAACAAACTTATCTTGAAAGCTGAATATTGTGGAGTTTAAAGGACTTTAGAAAAGATTTTTTTTTAAGAGCTCTGGAAGATCTATGTCATCAGAGTCAGTCGGTTGAGTTATGAGTAGTCATTATCTTCCCTGCAGTAGAGAAACACTTAACGTAAAATGGCACCTTTATACACTCAGGGCTAAAAGCTCAGCATCTTCTTCCACTTTGATATTTGATCTTTGATATTTGTGGCAAATGGCCATGGTTACAGACATGCTAGCTGCCAACTTAGCTTGACTTAAAAATCCTTGCAGCTGATAACCAGACATGTTCTTCGTCGTTGCATGAAGTCAAACAAAAGCTAGTTGTGTCACATGTATTCATTCGGTTTCACATAAGTTAGCGTGTTATTGACGCTGAATGGACCTCAGCTGATTTTTTTTTTCTTTTTTTTTTCTTTTTTTTTGTCCTCTAAACAAACTCAGACGGAGTAAGTACTGGTGTTGCCTAGTTGTAAACCAGTCTAGTCGTCGAAGAACCACAGCTGGGCAAATGGTTGCGGGCTCCCGGCACCAGCTGCGGATTCTTGTACAGAAAGAGCTACCAGGTGTTTGGGATTTCACGCTCCTCCCCTCCTCCTCCTCCGCTGGCTCCCACTGCGGCCTGCTGGACCGTTACTGGGTTGGATTGGCACCGGCTGTTACCCCACAGCGCCACACGGGCCGACAGATTAGCATGCTTTACTGCATGTCTTCCCTCACGCCGAACACCACAAGCAGCCGAGAGTGTTTGAAGTTTATTTCGATGCACTTGAGGAGAGTAGCTTCCAGGAAAACTTGTACTTCCCCCACGCCCTCCCCCCCTGTTCTCTCCGTGTGTGTACTGCTCTTTCTGCTTAAAAGAGGAAAAAAGCATCCTTTTTTTTGTTTGTTTGTTTCCTCCTCAAGCATCGATTCTGGAAAAGCGAAGATCTGGAATGGATGGGAAGAAAATCCAGCCAGGGGAAAATATAAGACAACTTTCAGCTTCTGAATGGTTTCTCTATCTCTATTTTTGTCTGATTTGATTTTGATAATTTTGCTCTTCTTTTAGGGTTTGCAGATTTTATGCCATGTCTCGTATCCTTGTCCAAAGCCTACAGGTTGCATTATTTTTTTTCTGTTTATCACACAGAGCTCTGTTTTGCATTACCTCGACTTCCTGCATGTGCAGCATATTAGGGATTGTTTGTAAAGTTCTGTTTATTCCCTTCAGCTGCCCGGTTTCCTGCACCTGAGCCTGTCCAATACGCTCAAACGAAAACTTAAACTGACCTCTCTTCATGGCAGCAAGGATTTCCTAGATACATGCTGATGTCATTCCTACTTAGTATTGTAATACGATGCACATGAATTGACCAAACTTTTACCTTTTTGGTTAAATGACTCTCAAAAATGGCCTTTTTTCACAGTCTATCTAGATTTTCAACCTATTTTTATTTCTTTAAATAATAGATTCCTCCTGGTATTGCATTTAAATGTTTCAGATCATTATACAAACTTTAAGGTAGCCTGAGTAATATTAAAGTTTGCGTGCATTTTTGCTTAAAACATGTTTGTTCTTCCTTAAGAAGTTATTCACAGTGGGTAGAGTATCCAGAAAGTTTACTCAAGTAGTAGTAGCATAAAGCATGACATGGTAAAGCTACTCGTAAAAGGTCCTAAAGGAGCAAAGAAGCACAACACCATCACACTACCACCACCGTGTTTGACTGTTTCTGAAGCAGCTTCCTTTTTCCACATTAGTCCAGACGACTGTAGTGTTTTTTTGGAACAGGAGCGGTTTTTGCCAAGGAACTATCCCATGGAGGAAATCTTTCCTCAGTCTCCTTTAGTTATTGTTGAATCGTGAACTGAGGCCAGTGACATCTGCAGAGCTTCACATGTTATTCTGAGTTATTTTGTGAGTCATGGAAGCTCCAGTGGAGTCCTTTTTTATAGGCAGGAGGGTTCACAATTGTTTTATGTTTATTCCATTGGAGAATAATGGCTCTCATTGGGGGTCCTGTAGTCTTAGAAGTGGATTTCTAAAATGATAGAGGTCAGATGTGTTAATTTGATGCGTTTCTTTTGAGATTTCTTCATCTACTTTGTGTTGTCAGACAGATTCTGTTGTTAAATCACGGTTGGTTCGAGATTATGTTTTCACACAGAGCCTGATTTGTTTGGATTGGATTTTTATTATTATTTTTTCTAAATAAATGTAAACATCATTCATAAACCGTTTTTATTTTTCTCAGATTGTTTCCTCTTTTGCTTGAGATGAAAGTCTGACTGATCTTAAATATGTAAATATGCAAAAAGGGAGCTACAGAAAACCTGTTTTGAAAGTTAAAACCTCGCAGAAAGGAGTTTTACGTGTAAATAAGAGCGAACACAAAGATATACTCAGGAGCATGTTCATAGAAATACACGGATAGTGTGTAGCCCAAGCAGCCTAAACAACTGCTAACAATTACAACCATTAGTGGTTTGGCATTGCCAGCACCCACTCTGCCTGTTTGTAATATGATGGAGCACAAATGTCATAACAGTGGAGTTTTGAGACAAACAAGATGCACTACCAAGTAGATACCCAAAGTCCAGAGGAGAGGAGAATAGGAGGTCTGGAATCAGTCTTCATTTACTGCAAGTTAAACAGAAATGGTAATAATATCTCACTCTGATGCTGTAGACTGAAATAAATCGACTAAATAAAGTAAAACACAGAGTCTCCACAGGACCGAAAATAACACTGAGATTACAACTGTGATTTACATTTAATAATTCATCCACGTTTCTAATAAATAATATGTGTTCTTGTATTTTGTTCTTTTTGCGTATTGGATTTTGTTCTGTTTGATTCCTCCTCTTCCCTTATTTGCCATTTCATTGAACTGCAGATCAGCTGCCAGTTTTAATTTTTAACTGTCCCTCAGTCTGCCTGTCTGCCCTTCCCTCCTAGCTGCACCCTGTTAGCAATCAGGTTGCCTGTTAGCGATGTCAGTTAGTTCACCTGTCAGTTTAAAGCATCTTGTCGCACCTTAAAAGTTGAAAAACTGCAGAAAATATTAGAGGACAGAACAAAGATTGGCAAAAAGAAAGCTATAAACGCAAACAAAGGGACTGCGGGAATACAAAGAATCCAAACTCTCGGTTCACATAAAGCTGAAGGTGCATTATATGGGTTCAGGAGAACCGATGGTTCGACTCCATCAGGACGCAGCAGGAGGGTTTTATTGAGCAGCTTTAACTCAGTTAGGAAAAGAGCCTTAACATGAACAAAACAAGTTAGTGGGTCCTGATTAGGGGTGTGTCTGCGTGTGTTTTGTGGGAACATTTATTTCACACAGTCACCTCACACGGGGTTATGCATCACCCTTTTGTGTAAACAGGAACCCCCTGTATAAAAAAAAAAACTAATAGTGCACTACGAAGTAAGTGGATGCTTTAAGGCTGAGTCAGGAGAGTAAAAACCCTAAAATGTCATTGTGGGGCCTAGTTGGCATTTAATACTCTTGATATCAAAGTTCATCAAACATAGGCTGCAAATGGTGTGATGAAACCTTTCTCCAAAAGGTTAAACATGACAACTCGACTACAGATTTCCAAAGAAAACACAGAGAAAGACCAGAATTCTACCACATGGAGACTAAAGGCCAGTTTTCAACGAGATCCTGACTGTATTTCGGAAGATCCGATGTTCGTCCCATGGATTAACATGAGTGTAATCCAAGTTTCTCTCTCTAAAGTTGCCTCTCTTCCTGGTAGGCAGCAGCAGCCTGTCCTACGCTGGGACTGAAGCCTCCTCAACAGACAGCAGCCCTAATTTCATTAATTATAAACCAATATGCTGCTGGCAGTCCCTCTGGAGAAGACTTTACCCAGCACTGGCATCTGTTCAGCTTGAACACAGCGAGGGGCGAAGAGACAGAGGGAGGAGAAAACAAGGACATCTCTGACTCCCACCACAGGTGAAGCACGGTACTGTGCAGGCGAACGTGGGGGGGAGGGAAGTTAGTGACGATGTAAATCTTTGTAAATATACATTTATTATTTATATTTCCAAGAATCCGTGCTTAATTTTTTTGTTCTTTTGCCTTTCTCAACATCTTAAAAGTGTAAAAAAAAAAAAAAAGAGAGAAACTCTGTCTACTTGTATCTTTAGTTGGTTTGTTTAATGACAAAATATTCAGCAAATGAAATAAAAATATTAATGTTTATTTATCCAAGAAATCAGAGCTACAATGTCACTAAATGAACATCATCCAAAGCTAATGCAGTATAAAGTAAAACTGCTGTATAAGAAAGGGGGGGAACTAAAACATTTTAGTCCTTTAACATTTAAAGCAATTTTAAGTCACATTAAACTAAAATTTTAAATCCCTTTTTTAAGTAGACAGCCTTTAAGACAAAAAGAAAGCCAAGCTACAAACCAAAAATAACATATTTTAATATATTCCATTTTGCCATTTTTAATAAGCTTTTTTTGTTTGAAAAGCTAAATGTATGTATTTATTTACTTTACATTTTGAGCCATTTTACATTTTAATCACTTCATAAAACTTACTGACAAATCAAATTTAGGCTGGGTATAAAGGTACCACAAATAAACATATGTTGATTAAATGATTTCAAAAACTGTGAACAATGTACTTTTTTTTTTTTTTTTTACATTTAGGCTTATTTCTGTTTTGAAAAGTTACTACTAAAGGCTTCGCTTCAATCCTATATTCACAGCAGTTTCGCCTCATAGATTTCAAATTATTTTATTGGTTTTTTTATTTCATCTTCGTAGAAACTGGTGGTTAAATATCGAACAATGACGTCCTGCAGGTTTGCTCTGGTCTTTGCTCTTTGACCCGAGCATAGATTAATCAGAAGAATGGAAACATAAACGTCACGGCAATCCTTCTATACCAAAACAAGTCAAATCAAAGTCTAAACATGCGTTACTCAAGCATGTTTACGCTCTCAACATTTATCAATTCAACCCATATATTCACATATATATATATGCATTGGTAGTGGGAATCAAAATGCTCCTTTCTGTATCACAGAGCAGATTTAATGTGATTTTCAGCTCTAATTAGAGTTAAGTCACTTAGTGTGTCGTAATGATGTTTAGCTCACTGAGCAGTGGTAGCCGTCCATCAGCCAAATGAAATATTAAACTGACCTACCGCTGCAGTGTGTTTGTGTGGGTTTATATTGGGAGATGTGTCGGGGGGGATTCTCATGGAACAATGTGTGTCTGCTGCATTCCTTACAGTAAATACACACAAGCGCGCTAACGCACGCATTCCTGACCTACATTCACTATACACAAAACAATGGGGTGTCAGGAGAGGCAGACCGGCGTGCGTGCGTGCGTGTGTGTGTGTGTGTGTGTGTGTCGGGGTTGAAAATCTGCAGGTGCACTGGGCCGTGAATCTAATGCAAAATTAGTGTTACCTTCCTGCCGAATAATTCATGAGCCCGCATCCAAAAGACTGCGGAATGACTCAACTTGTCATCCCCTCTGTCTTTGTCACACTCCCCGATGAACCATGTTTTATTTAGAACGAAACACGGAGCAGAATCTGGTAAATAAGCGCTGCTGCAATTTGGCAATTGTCTGATTTGATCCTTGATGGATCTTTTTGGGCCAGAGTTTAACAATGAGATAAATGAACCAAAAAACCAAAAATGAAATACTAGTTTGAGTATTACTTTGCTCACATAAAAACTCAAGTTTCCGTCTTTTCACAAGCACAAAAAAAAAGGATAAAGTCTGCAGTGTTGAGATTGCAATAGACAATAGACAAGGCCCTGCAAAAGTATGACTGTAATTTGAAGATATTAAGTGCAAACTTTATTGTTTATTGGACTGTCATGGGTTTGAGTCTCAAGACTTGCAGCCTCCATCAGCTTTTCTTCCAGGATTGTTCTACGTTCAGCTGCAGTCCTCTTCCCTGTCCCTGCTTAGCAAAACGTGTCCCCATAGCACCGTGCTGCCACCACCAAACCTCTACCATTACTTCATATGATGAAGAGGGAGCCTTCTTCCGTATGTGAGAAATAGCAAAAAGGACATCTTATGGCTCGCTTTCATCAATTGCTTCAGAGTTGTCCGTAATGTTCTTTCTTTTATGGAGAATCCTTTGCATAGTGATCTCCAGAAGTTTCAGAATGGTCTCCAGAACAGAACCATCCTTTGTTATCAAATATAATTTCCTTATATTTTCAGGAATATATCATTTTGAAGATGAAACTTTCTCGTCACTTCCAGTCCCTTCTACAGTAAATCACCTAACAACCAGGGTTAGAGAGATTGCAGTTTTTTTTTTGTGTTTCCCCCCCTAAAACCTAAATTAATATTTTTCCTTCCTAAATCAGAACATGTTTTACCTCCAATAAAGGCATTAAGAGTAAGAATACAAAACCGTGTCTTTGCTGAGAATTCACCGGCCAGAACTCAGTTGACTATGTTTACTTTATTATAGGTCAGTGTGTGCACACCCACTAACTACAGCCGGGGCCCCGGCATATAAAACCCTAAATAATATGTCTACATTTAGAGAAATCATCGGGTGTTGCTGTGGAATGCAACACCATTGTGGTGAGGCATTTTCACAAAAGAACAAACAACCACTGGAGAAAGCCATAAAAGGGACGTTTTCCTTGTGCTAATGCGATTCAGTGTCAGGAAAACATGTGTATCTAGGGGACTTTATAGACTGATTATAAAGTCTATTATAATTTTTTTTGCTTCAACGCTTGTCTGAACTTCAAATTGTTCAGAATTTGGTATGTGAGACCTCATATACCTTTACAATTGACAAAGGACTAAAGAACGAGTTATGCCTGTTTACAGTTTAGTAGGCTCATTGATAAAAATTATTGTTGAGACGTACTGATAATTTGGTGACTTTAAGAAAAACATTGACTGAATCTTAATTTTTTGGCAAACATTTCCTAAATGAAGTCATTATGAACCTTTTGCATATTTCAGTGTTGAAATAAGTAAGAATTAAACTTTAGACCCTAAGTAAACTATAATTTACTTCAGTTTATTCAACCTGTACGTAATCTATCTTTACTTGGTGTAATACACCATATCAGTTATGGAATTTTAAATGAAGTTACTGAATTTAGGGGTGTGTAAAATTAAAAACACCATTTTAACACCAAAAGAAGCCTTCCAGATGATAGGTGAAATGCATTTATGGCTGCTGTGACAGTTATTACTGAAAATCGAAACAAATGTGACGCTATAAACCTGCAAAGTGTTACCATGAACAGGAAAATGTGAGTAATTAAACATGAACTCGCTGCTTCCCATTTATTTGTTTCCCAATGAGAACATTTTGGATCCGAAACACGTAACTTGTGGACCTTGTTTTTGTCCGACGCACTAAATTTGACAACACACACTGTTGACAGTAAATCCTTCCTTTCCTGATAGTCTAAACACACAGTCACGCAAAGATGCGCGCGCACAGTGATTCGAGGGCGATTGCACGCATGCACACTCAAAGCCACATATTTTAGCCGATCACATTTCCCAGCGGGGGCGTGTGATAGTAACACAAACAAAACAAAATATACAAAAAAAGGGAAAAAAGCAGCACACAGAGCGACTTCGGGGCCTTGCATCTACCTGAGAGTTGGCTTGAAGGTGAGCCTTTTTTATTTTCCAGCAGCCATGTAAAGCACGCCAAAGCCATTTCAGTCGAGCTCCTTTGTTGAACCATAACATTACTCGCCACCGGCCCCCTGCACCTCCTCCAGCAAACCCACTGCCGTTTGGAATAACAGATGAATAAATGGATGAGGGGGAAAAAACAGTAGACTGAAACCACAGTGGAACTCAGCAATGGTCAGCCAGGCCCACCACGCCTCAGCAAATGTTTGTCCAAACCTGTTATTTCTGGCATTGTACTGTCTCAAAGAGATCATTTCATTCTCCATAAGGAATGTGGCGGCTATAAATAGCCTGTAGATGAAGGAGGGGAAATCAGAGATTTGTAGACTAATTACAGAGCTGGAGTTGAACCCTTCTGTTATGGTTCATTTTTCATCAACCTCTGTCTCCACGACTGTCTGACTGACTGACCAACCGAGGCGAATAGGACATTTTCTCAAAGGGACACGAACATCTGAGCTGATTGCTGACCTCTTCATTTTCTGCACCGATCAGCGTGCAAGCAGCACTTCAACCTCGTGATCCTCGAGAAAGACAAAAGGACGTAAATGGATGCAATTATCAAACACACCCTTCTCATTTTGCTCCAACACATTCACTGTACATTAGGGGGGGGGAATGGAGATGACTGACAAGCAGAGGTGGGGCTCAAATTAGTCAGACGAGGGCGGCAGTGGTGGGAAATGCTACTGTAACACTGGAAAATGTTCCAAACTCAATAAAAAAAGAAACAAAGACATAAAACGTGCAGGTTTATTGGAAGGAATGTGTTCCTTCTGTTTGTGGTTAATTAATTACTGCTACTATTCACTAAAATAATGTAATTTCCTTTCAGATGGAGACCCTTTGATGTCTTTGTACAGTCACTTTGTTGTGGCTGAGGGAGGAGATGGGAAAGGTGGAGGCGTCAGAAATCACTGACAAGTTTATGACATCCAGGATGATTATTTCTAGATCAGAAAATATTTCTTAAACCATTACTTTTATAAAATACAACTATAATCATTACCAGATATTTTCTAAAGAACAGAGGATCCGATATTTATTGGGGGAAAAAAACAAGGAAACTAAGTTTAAATTATTGTGGAAATGCCGCCCCCGTGTGGGAATAATGAAGAACTGCATTACGTTTGAAAACATGCCGTTTAATTAATTATTGTTTTATTTTCAGAATTGTGGCATAATATTTATTTTTAGCTGCTTAGACTACTTACATTTCCACCCCATCATCTGGACTAAAATGTGATGACGTTATGCATATCATGTGTACAAGTATCTTAGACTCTGAGTCAAGCTCGTAGAGCGCAAAATTATCTTAAGATCACCCCTAAATGTTCGAATAAGTTGGAGTTTAACTGTAACGTTTGCGATATAATTGTCAGGATCTGTGTTTTTCTATGTGTTTATTTTGAGTTTCTGTGTTTCTGAGTCTCCGAATTGTCCTGTCTCCCCTTGATTGTTTCCCAGGTGTGTCTCGTTTCCGTGATTACCCTCAGTGTATTTAACCCCACCTGTTATCCTTTGTTCCTAGTTGGGTCCTTGTTTAAGCAGTCGTAGCTACGTGTCTCGTTTCCCTCCAGCTGTCCATTCGTAAACCCTGTTGCTACCAGTGCTGAGCCTTTGCCTTCCGCCCTGCTGTGCTGCCATGATTCTGGATTTTGGATTGTGTGTTTGTCATCATTACATCATCATCATCATCATGTTCACTTATACCTGGTTCGTCTGCCTCACCACCCGCCTCCACACCTCATGACATGGTAGACCTTTAGAAAACTTTTCTCTGAAAGTTAGTTATTTTGTGTTGAAAATTAAAAGGAAATACTTTACAAATGTCCCCTGGTGGTACCTACACATTTCACAACACACTTCAGAAAACCAACTTCTTGGACGGTTCCTTCGAGGATCTTTAAATATTATCTAGAACATTTGCAAGAACCTCTTGAATTTTCTCTGGACGTGTTCTTAATGTTAGTTTCAACACGGAGACTGCAGGTTTGTTTTTTCAGGAAACGTTAACAACGACTTTACCAATGATAATAAAGTTTCGTCTCCATGGTTACCTGAAAGTTCCGCGATCACTGCCCGACTGAGGTTTGCTCGGGGGTCTCCGGCTGACTCACACCGTTGGAGGCGACCAAACAAGCAGAGCTGCAGAACTTTTGCGGGCCATGTTTAAACTCGGATTATAGTCCGAATACATCTTTAAGAGGCAAAAATTATTCGGATGAATGTGGCTATGGAGGTGGAGAATCAAAACACGGTGAGTAAAACTGTCTTTACGACGTTGCTAGTCGTTCCGCTAGCCGGCAATGCTAACAGTTCTAACGTTTTTGACGTTGAATATTTTCAGTAGGGACTTTCTTCTGTTTTAACTTTGCTGTCAGTACGGTATCGCCATAACATTACATTACAAGACATAGTTGGATACATTTTTCACCAAATTAAATAAATTGTAGGCTTTTGAAGTGCAGTCTTGATCAAGCTAGTGTGCAACGGTGCAAATTAAACAGAGGAAGTGGAAACTTTATTATAAAGATAATGAATTTATACTTAAGAACGGTCATTTTCGCAGGTGGCAAAATGTAAAATGTATTTTTGTGGTACAATTGCAGTGGAAAATAGTTTGTAATCTAGTTTGTGTGAAGTTAGCATCTGATTCGAAGCTTTCAAATGCCAAAAAGGGCTATTTCACAGTTTTTACGGGATCCGCACCGTAGCATTTTGTTGAACTTTCATCAAAAAGAGTAATATCCTTGAAATAATTCAATATATGTCTGACATATCTAAGTATTGTGGTTTATCAAGCATGGCCTCAAATCAGGTGGGTTCAAAGCTCCCCAAACGCATATAAATTGTTTAAAAACACTGTATTAAGATGCACATAATTCTCCCCAAACCATCGAAAAAGCTACAGTCTTAATGCCAGAATAACTTTTATGAGTAAAAAAATATATACTTATAAAAGTATGTGTTTTTTACTTAACTACTTCTAAGTAGTTGAGATCTGCAGGTTCTCCCATTTTCTTTCTCCTCACCGTTTATTTTGTGAAATTTATTGAGCATGACGATGCACTTTGGGATTCTGTTGCTTCTCTAACATTGCTTTGCTTTTTAAAGCTCACATCCTGCCCTTCATCGCTTAATGACAGCAGCTCTTCATCTTCAGACGTCTTAAATCAAGAGAACCCTCTGGAGAGCCTTACTCACCACCCTCCCATTCCTGGCACCATCATTCCCAACCGGATTTTCGTTGGGGGAATAGACCACAGGGTGAGATTTCTTTAACGCGGCACCACAGTGGGGCGGAGATCAGTCCAGTCCGGTAAAAAGAAATGTGCCTGTTTGTTTTGAGGTCAACGAAGGCGACCTGCATCAGATCTTCTCGCAATACGGTGCAGTGAAAGATGTGAAGATAATAATAGACCGCTCAGGAATCTCAAAAAGGTCACTTCCTTCCTTCTATCCTCTCTTTCCTTTTTCTCTCTACTCCCTACCATTGTAACCATGCTTTATAAATCTTTTGTCTGCCTCGTGTTCCTTTGAACAGATACGGGTTTGTTACATTTGAAAACCAAGACGACGTATTGGGAATCCTCAGCAATGTAAGTGCCATGATGCTTCTGTATCCGTCTCATCCGTCCGGGTTTAATCGCGTTGTCTTCATCAAAAGGCAACTGAAATCTGCTTTAAGGAGAAGAAGCTCTGCATTGGCCAGGCTGTTAAAAAGAACCACTCTTCAGGAAAAGGTAAGCTGAATTTCAGTCAGGTGGTTTTCTTTTAAAACTTTCCGTTTAGATGGATTGTCTTTCTTTTTTTTTTTTTCTTTTTTTTGTTGTTGTTGTTTTTGTGTTGTTTTTTTTTCTCAGCTAAGAACACCCGCATGGCCAACCTTGACCCTCAGATATCCTGCGGGACATTTTATCTGACCACATCCACAGGACATCCGTACACCTACCATAAGGGCGTGGCCTACTTTCACTGCCCCAGTATGAACCCTTTGGCTCACCACTGGTCGGTAAGGAATCCGACCATTTCACCTAAAATCCCACCCAACGCTGCATAAAGTGTGGAGACATTCATGGGAATTTGTTTCTTGCAGCCTCACCCTCAGCTGATGCTTCCTCAGCCCCATCAGCCTGTTCACCCCCAGCAGCCACCTGTGTATCCTCACTACCAGGTAGCAATAGCACTTTTACCTTTAGAGTCAATTAATTCATCAAGATAATTTTGTATTTTCTGGCTTTTTACAGGACATCGCAAACCAATATCAATGGAACATCGCTCAGGTTTGTGAAACAAATCACCGTTCGGCTGTTCAGGTGACTTTCCCCACTGATCAACCCCATCGTGTTTGTGTCCAGGTGCCGACCCCTTTCAGTGCAGCGATGTACTCACAGCAGCCAGAATATCCTTACCAGCCCCTGGATGGAAGCTCCTACCTGCCTCCTGGGCCCGCCATGGAAGGCAATACCCCAGAGGTACCTAAGATTAATGAAGAAATGACAAGATTAGAATCTGGTTAATATGGATTCAGTTTGTGAAATGTCTGATTTAAGATGTTATAGCACCAATGCTTGCCTCTTGTTTGCAGTTTTTAGAGTCGACAGCGCCGCATTTTTACTCAGGAATGACACCGATTGCTCTGCAGCATGACCCCAGAGAGGTAAAATTCTCCCCACCAAATATCTCAAATGGTTAGATTTAGGGCTGGGACAATTAATCGAATTGATCACGATGAATCAATTATTGAAATAATTGTCAACTATTGTCAACAATTAATTGTTAATTGGAGTTTACGGACTCAGAAAAGGCTGTTTGCTGAGGAAACAACACACTAACTGCAGTTAAACCAAAACTGAATGAAAAATATAAACGGTTTTTGCATCTAAGACAACAATATTGTTGTCTGTAAATATATTTTACCCAAAACTCCTGAAGTGACATAGTTTTATCTTCCCCTGGATTAAAATCTTAAAAAAGAAATCATCCTGTTAATTACCTTTATTAATTAATCCAGAACATAGTCAGCAAATTTGCCCTATACTGTGCTGAGAAGTCAAGCAGAAAGGGCTGAGCTTTTCACATGTTGAATTTTTTAGGAATTATGCTATAGCCTCAAACAGGCTATAAAAGAAATGCATCTCTCAATGTATTTCTTATATAGCATAAAAAAACTTTAAATGAAAAGTCTGCAAAACATGGCAATTTTTTTTTATCTGATTAATTGGTTAATTATCAGAATAATTGATTAATCGCTTACTAAAATAATTTGTAGCCCTAGTTGAATTTTGATAAATGTTTCAGTGTGAAATAAGGTGCCTGTAGTAGAAAATGAATTTGTCTTCACTGAGGCATTTTCTGGTTTTTCCCTCCATAGAGTCAGCTGTTCCCCCGTCCGCGTGTCCATCTGAAGCCGAGGCACCGCCGCTACACGCACCCCAAGGACTACTACCATCTGCCCGAACCCACAGAGTCGCCGGACGCCGCCACGTTTCCCTTCCACGCCCCTCGCGTAGGCTAACCAGACGACGTCTTCCTGAGCAGAACATGCCACACTCTCCGCCGACAGTTCCTACTACTTCTCCTTGAATTATCACACGCTCATATCTGCTCCACAGCAGCGCAGTGAAACGCTGCAATGCTTGCTTTTAATTTACGCATTAGGGTTACAGTTTTAACATCTTTGCACTGAAGGACATTGTTCACAACAAGGCTTTGAGAACCCGGAGGGGTTCCAAAATGGGTTCTCTAATGATTTTTGCGAACAGCGCAGCTATCTTCAATGTCACATTTACACAATTCATGTTACTGGAGGACGGATCTAATGATCTTTTACGTGAAAAAAAGCTGCTGCGGCAGTGTGTCATCATGGTGCCTTTCTGTTTCGCGTCAGTGCGGAAACATCGACGTTAAAATCCACAGTTAATTTCTTCTCTTGGATCTGTGCCTGGATATGGAGGGTAAATGCTTCACCGTTGGTGTTTTGTCGTGTAGTGGTTGCGTTTCAGGGTCTCGAAGCTGTTATATTAGGCCGTTTTTATCAGCGTCGACCCTTTCAGGGACTGGATCACATACAGTTTTTTTTTTTTTTTAAAGCAGGGTTCCTACATAGTCTTAAAAAGAATTTGATGCAACTGTTTTCCAGAACTAGAACTACTAGTCCCAATTGCTACATTATAAATATCTGGATTTCTGAAAAAAAAAGTTGCTCCAATCAACCATTTTGGCTTGTCTGATTGCTTTAAAATTAAGAGGGACAAAGAAGTGATAGATTCGTTCATCCATTATCCCATTTCTCCCGTCACTTTGTACAAAAATATCCGTTGTGCATTCCTCCAACCATTTGTTAGTCTGTTCATTTAACCATCCACCCATCTACCTGTTAGTTTGTTCAATTAGCTACCCATGTATCAGTCTGACTACACATCCATCCATCCATCCCTCCCTCCATCATGTGCTGATAACTCTAATTAGAGCCTTGAAAACGATAGAAAGTTGTCCTAGAACATGTAGGAACCCTGTTGAAGGCACTGCTTCCGTCTGCCTTGCTTTTATTGCACTTTCCCCTTTGACAGATGTCGATTATTGATTCCAGTCATAAAGGCAACGGGCTTACTCTGTACCATAGGCCACTTATGCATGTTGAAGTAGATATTTAGCAGGTTGTCGTTGCACAGTTTGTCCACAAAAGTACTATAGTTGCTCCCACATTGTGCGCTTTAACGTTTCAGTGTGGACGAATTGTGCTGAGAACTGCTTTGAAGCACACAGGAACTGATCAGTGCTTTTCCACTGAGCAGCTTGGCGTGGGTTTTCTTTATTTCTCACGCGTGGAGCCGCCTGGATTTGTCTCGTGAAGAAATCCTGGTCGACACATTTTAAAAGAGAAATAAGAAATGCCATGTTTGGAGCGGATCGGAGCTCAGCATGCAGACAGGTCGTTTTAGGAACTGATTGAAGCTTCATTTCTTTGTCACAATAGTTTTAGCTTTGTTAAAAACGGAGGAGGTGCTTCTGTAAATGTGCCTTGTTTTTCCCCTTGTAGTGTTTTTTTTTGGCTTTTTTTTTACTCTCAAGACTTTTTAACATTTTAAATTTTTTTTGCTTATTTTGAAGTTCAAAATGCTGTAAAAAGTCACTTCTTCTCAGAGGACTCAACAACAAAAATAAATCCTGTATTGACAGAATTGAACTTTAAACCCACTTCAGATATGATTAGGGGATACTGTGACTAGTGTGTGCTAATTGCTTTCATTACATTGCCTTGTATCTTATTGTACTTTCCTATATGCTTTATGAGTGAAACCCAGTGTTTTCTATTTAGTCACAAAGCACATTTTAAGCCTCCTAAACAACAATCCAGTTGATAAATATATAGTTTTAATATTGTAAAGGTGATGTACAGCGTATATTTGAGATCTAAGTACTTTGCTTTGTAATGCCCTATATTATCAGACAAGTTGTTGTAACATTGTTGTGGTTCAATGTGTTTGTAGTTTTCAATGCAAATAAACATTTTTGCTTTATGTTCCATGAAGTCCAGGCGTGTTCTGTGACTTGGTGAGCTGGACTGAACACTCGGATCAATTGACGTGAAACATTAGAGGGGAGGGTGTTTGAGTGTGTGATAGCAGGGTCGGTAAGCTGCCAGTAGGGCCACTGGCCCTGATGAATCAGGGTTTTATCTGAATGAATGGATAAAAGACCTTGGCACGATGGCAAAAACACCTGCCTGCAAATTACAATAACAAAGACCAAGTCTCGTGACATTAGATCGAGGTTTCTAAAACAGCTGGGGGTTTCCTGGGAATCTATTGCGCTGCTTTTATACAAAAACTTTACTTACTACACTTTTCGGTTGACACGTTTTCAGCTGTCTTAATGTTTCTAATAAAAAGGCTGCATCTCCAGCAGAACCAGTTTTGCTTCTCATCATATCACCTGGCCACTGAAGGTGGAAAAATGCCACATAGGCTACAATCATGTCCACAATCATCATATGACTAGAACAAGTGTTTACTTGCCTATCAATTGGCATAAACTGTCCTTGTCATTCAGATTACAGTTTCATTCCAATCAAGCTGAATCCAATCGGAATATCTACTTGCATGGACATTTACTTATGTCCATGTAATTGTGTCAAGGATCTGTACATGGAGCATCTGCTCTAACTTGCCATGCAAAAATCTAAAGAAATTCAGCAATGGATCATTAACACTTAACAAGTGTTGCGCACCTTCAGACTTCATTTTATTCAGTGGGGATACATTAAAAACACTACAAAAGTGTAAAGGTGTGGTACCACTGAAAGCATCACACTTGAAATATTATAATCTACCAAGCACTCCTTCACAAATAGGAAGCTCCCAACACTGACACTGTGATGTCAGAGATATTATGCATCTCTTATTAACATGGATTAATTGGACTTGGTCGACAATCAGTAGGGTTAAACTTTCCATAAATTTAAATCACTTTTTTTTAAGGCAATGAACAGTAAAGTTGTCACATAAAAAGTATCCTTAACCTAATTAGAACAATCCATCTTCCTGAAAAGACCAAAACCTCCTATTTGTTGTTCTTTATGTATGTGGATTTTAGGATCTGTGCAAGTGTGAAGCTATTGGAAAAACAAGAATGCAAATCACTGTGGTGTTTTTCATTCTGCTGATACTGGGAGTGGTGGCCTTCGGATAACCGTCTATCAATAGTGATGAACATGTGGAAAGTGAACAACAATAAGCCATCATCGCGTCGCCGTTCATCGCTATACATAACCAGATTTGTGTTGTAAAAACCAATTTGGATGACAATACTTTATGCTGTGCCATCACACGGCTACTTTATATAAAAGGACAACGGCGCAGAGAGCATCTATTGAGCATCGGTCTGGCCTCCACTAATACAGCAATGGGAAAGGTACGTTTATTACATGCTGCTAAAAAAAGATAATCTTTCTTTGGTTTATTTATATATATTAAGAGAAATACGACTTTTGCAGATCATATTCTACGAGGACAGAAATTTCCAGGGTCGCCATCATGAGTGCATGAGCGACTGCGCCGACCTGCACCCTTACTTCAACCGGTGCAACTCTATCCGAGTGGAGAGCGGCTGCTTCATGGTATACGACAGGCCCCATTATCTGGGCCACCAGTACTTCCTGCGCAGGGGGGAGTACTCTGACAACCAGCGCTTGATTGGCATCAATGACTGCATCCGCTCTTGCCGCATGATCCCCATGGTAAGAAATAAATGGAAGAAAGGCTTAAGATCCACCCCTGTAACCTGCAAAAACTCATAAATGCTCCCGTTGCAGCACCGTGGCTCCTACAAGATCAGGCTGTACGAGCGTCCAGACATGGGTGGCCAGATGCAGGAGATCAGCGACGACTGTCCCAATGTCCAGGACCGTCTACGGATGTCCGACATTAACTCGTGCAACGTGGTCGATGGCCACTGGCTGCTGTTCGACCAACCCAACTACAGGGGGAAGACCTACTACCTGAGACCCGGCGAGTACCGCAGGTACAGCGACTGGGGTGGCGCCAGCCCAAGGATCGGTTCTCTCAGGCGAATCACCGACTTTAACTAAGATCCTTGTTCTTCCATCTGTTCCTAATAAACATGCTTGGCTTAAACTGTGTGTAAAGGTCATTGTACCCAAATGTCATCCTTGGGGAGTCTCTTCATGTAATCAGAAAGCATTTGAATGGTTTAAATGACTTTATTTGTAGTATCTTACATACACAACATTTTGCACATCCCGTTTTTCACATTGTGACACGTTTGATTGATCCCACCCTGGGGCTCAAGCTTCCCCACTCATGAAACCTCCTGTACTGACCCTGGAGCAGCAGGTACTGGCGCCCCCTGTAGTGAGGATGCTCGTAGAAGAGCCAGTGGCCGTCCGTCACGTTGCAGGAGTGCACATCGTTAAAATGGAAGCGCTCATAGAGAGAAGGGCAGTCATCAGTCAGCTCCATCATGGTCCGTCCAAAGTCTGGGCGCTCGTAGATCTTCATCTTGTGAGACCCTTGGTGCTGCAGGAAAGATTGCGCTTATCAGTTGCTTCTGCTGTGAAATTTGGATCAGACCTTGAGAGGTCTTACCATGGTAATCATGCGGCAGGATCGAACACAGTCGTTGAATCCCATCCAGCGCTGGTAGTCTGGATAGTCGCCCTTTGTCAGAAAGTACTGGTAGCCCATGTAGTTGTTTTTCTCATAGACCATCCAAGCTCCACTGTCCACCCTGATGGAGTTGCAGCGGCTGAAGTGGGAGTGCAGGTCCGAGCACTCGCTGCTGCACTCATAGGAGCGGCCCTGAAAGTTTCTGTCCTCGTAGAAAATGATCTGTCAGGAATGCAGGAAGCGTTGGATCAAGTTAAGCACAAATGGAAATGATTTGCCTCCACTTTTCTGATTTTGGAAAAGTAATTTACAGAAATATATATAAAAAAACACCAAACAAAACGAGGAGCCTTACCTTCACCATTGTGTTGGCTAAGTTTGCTCACACTGTAGCAGTAGCTGTGGGCTCCCGGCTGCATTTATAACCCACAGATGACCTGCAGCATTGTGATTCATAACAATGATCAGACCTGTCAGCTTTTTTAAACACTGTACCCCACAATGCATTTCAGCTGTTTGCTTTGAGGTGCAGCTGCCACCTGCATTTGTTTGACGAATGGGTGCTCATGGAACTTGGAGCGATCTTCCAAGCATGCACATGAGTTGAACTGGAGTGATGCAAATAAAAACACAAATTTTAGAAATCACACTCTTTTATTGTTAACGTTTCTCTTACCAACATTTTGCAAGCATGTTTAATTCTGCTCATGTTTTAGGGCCTCTCTTTCTAGAGGATGCAGCTAACACCCATACTGTTTCTAGCATTTGTTACATCTGTTGTACAGTCATTGGATGTATTTTAATATTTCAGAAGCATCATTTTTAACACAAGTCTAAATTTGAGGGAGCACTTCCACACCCGCCATGGTTCTGTGAAACAGACGTCCTCCATTGGCTTTTATAACAGTAAACAATTCACAGATTGTGATTCACTTTGGTGTCAGCATGTCAACAGCTTGTTTTTGGATAGCCTCCAGGTTTCTGGTTCTTGCTTTTGTTTGATTGAAATCCCCCATATTGTGATTCTCTCTTTGGGGCTAAGCTCTAGAAAAGTAATTTTCAATGCAGTCTGCATGAGACAGATCTAATGCAGAGTAGCAGAGGCCACATTAGGAACGTAAAATTTCAATATTAACCAGATACTTGGAAATGGTCAAATCATACACATAACTACAGCATGTGGTGCATTTGTTCTGCAAAATTGATATTGTTATAATATCAAATCCTATTCCACAGCCAAATAAAAGGTATAACTCTAACCACCTCAACATTTTGACTTATGCTGTGTTGTCTAAAACTAAACTGAAGTAAACTTGCAGAGGAAGAAGGAAAAGTAAGTCTATCCATGTAAATTATCTATATCCAAAGTCTGTTTGCTGTTTTGCTTAAAAGTTCTCAATAAAAGCTGGCAGTCCTGTCCGATATGGACAACAAAATATATGTAGGTGGATCACCAAAATATGCATTATGCTTTTTTTTTTTAGCCTGGAAGCTCCAGCTTCCAAAGATTCCTGAGAACATCAAGTAAACCTTTGTCAGAAAGTCAGGAGCAGAATGTATGAGACTTGTGATAGAGAATGATCAGGTTTTGGGACTTTATTGGACCTTATCACCTAATTAGCTCCAAGATATCAGTTTATCAATGAGGAAAGGCCAACATGGGTAAAATTGTGAAGTTTTCTTGAAAATCCAAAAAGTATTTTTGCAGCTGGACCAGCAGCAGAAGTTTTATTGATCTGCTAGGATGACAATACAGTTATCAAGATAGACTAGTTTCTTAACTTAAAGACAGTCTCCTTTCTGTTTTTGAAAATACATGGAGGGGAAAATTGAATACTTGAGAGAGTAGGTTATCGTGTTAGAATATATTTTCTGGTCAAAAGTGTATTTCATGGTTGAACGAGAGTTAATGTAATCTTATCCAAAGTGTCACTAATGGAACCCCATACGCCAGAGAATTCTTGATATTTTTAGGACCAGTAAAGAAAACGTCTGTCTTGTTTTCGTTCAAGAAGAGAATGTTTTTCATCAGTTAAGCATTTATATCTGCTAACATGACTACAATCTTTGCAGTTTGATAGTTTCTTTACATCTGATGAACTTGTGAAGCGGGGTATCATCTGTGTAGAACTGAAAATCAATATCATTTTTCCTGATTATATTGAAGGAATATGTAGCATTAAAACAGAGGGGTTCCCTTTTGAAAACCTTGTGGAATCCCATAATGAACTCTGGAAGGACTAATTGATGGACTATGACCACCAAAGTGAGCATGACTGGCAGATAATAATGCATCCATTTTGGCAGATAATCATTGCACTGTTCCCTTTCTGCAAATTAGAGTTCATTGACAGGTTGGATCCACAACTTTAATAACCTTGAGGGAGTATATTGTGATTTAGAATATATTTATAGCTTACTAGCGTAGCATAATGTTGACTTTCCATGGAGGACACACCTGACTCTGTCTCTGTCCCACTGTTTCTCATCCAAAAGCACTGTGATTATATTAATACGTCATGCACTGGACATACTTGCATGTTTGTTTGCCATTTCTACAAAAACAATGCATCCAACACATTAGTTCACCAGTTTGAAACCAGTTCATTTATTTTGCGTATCACAAATTACGAGGTAAATCATACAGTGAGAGTGGAATTAAAAGCAAACAATAAACAAAAGGCACAAAATCACAGATTCAGGATCAAAGATGAGGTTCCCCCTTTCTGCCTTCCACTGGTCATCATTAAACTTGTCGGCTGAATAGAAACCATGAGAATTAGGACTCTGTGATGCGTCTGATTGAGCTGAATCTGACGCCATTGCTGATTTCTCTGAGGTTCTTGTACTCCCCTGGCTTCAGATACAGCATCCTGCCCTCAAATTCAGGCAGCTCGAACATCAGCCAGTAGCCGTCCACCACGTTGCACGACTGCAGGTCCGACATGCTGTAGCTGTCCTGGATGGAGTCGCAGTCATCAGTCAGCTCGTACATTTGGCCTTCAAAATTTGTTTTCTCGTAAATCCGCATCTTGAAGGGTCCAGTGTGCTGTGCAGGGCAGAAAACAAGCAACTTTAATTAGGAATTCACTCATTTTTACATTTCAGGAAGCCCTCATCTCTCATTGTTTGATACAAAAGTAATTATTACCACAGGGACGATTCGGCAGGACTGAATGCAGTCATTGAACCCAATCGTATCCTGATACTCAGGATAGTCCCCTTTGGTCAGGAGATACTGTTGGCCCCTGAAGTTGGGCTGCTCGTAGACCATGAATATCCCACTCTCCACCCTGCAGGAGCTGCATCGTCTCAGGTGAGACGTGATTTCCGAGCAGTCGCCAATACACTCGTACGAGCGGCCCTGGAAGTTCCTCTCCTCGAAGAAAATAATCTGACAAGAAAGACATAGTTTTAGAGCGTTTTTGGTCACCCCCAAACACTCACCCATTGATTTAAAGTACTGTGCATAAAACTATTAACTTTTTAGGAGTGTGTGGAGCAGTCTGGATAGTTTGCACCCTCCATTACCTTTCCGCTCATGATTTCTGTTGTTTTTCTCTCTGGCGCGCTGCCTTTTATGCATCATGTGACATCAAAAGAATCTGCCCCTCGATTGTACAAAATACCTGAGTCAGCTCATCATGGAAATCCCCACTATACTGCACATCAAAGCTGTGAATGCTGCAGCCTTCCTGATTAAAATGTATGGAGGCAAATGTTATGATGACATTGCAAAGTGAAATTATTTCTTGTTAACATTTTTCATTGAAGGATTGGGTGGAGGGGGGGAGTTATGTCTGTTGGAGAATAAAAGATAACCTGAGCAAATGCAAAAGCTTTTATCAAATAATTTAATTTATTAAGGATAAAAACGTTATCTATCTGAGTCAGAGCTCATAATTCGACAGAAAGGAAGGGAGTCTGGACAAAAATATCAAGTTACGGCAGACCAATACCAACTCAAACAACCCATGTCGCATTTGCCAAAAAAAACAATCTCAATGTTCTCCAAGAGTTTTTGTAGAATATTCTATAGGTTAAGGTGCACGTCTCAACAAAATAATTGAAATAATTAAAATAATATAAAATTTTAGAAAAAATTAGATCAAACAGTCAAATGCAATCGTGGTAAAGTGATGCGCAACTCTATATTCTGGAATGGGTCTGGATACCTCAAGCGTCACCCAAGATAATCGAAATAATTGATATTTAGATATAAATCATTCAGTGAAAAAACTGATGAGTTCAGAGATACTCATTTGTGTCAAATTTGACATAAACAGATTAATTTTCATCTTGACAAGTTGTGCTTTGGCTAACATGCATCTTTTGCTTCTTCTTTTTTTTTTTTTTACTTTTTAGATGTATTCTACCAAAATCTGCAAAAGTGTCATTAGTCGATATCACTCTTAAGCTGTTGTCACATTGTTTCCTTTCTTGCCACGTATGCCAGCATCTTGAAAACATGTGGCTCTAAACAAAACGAATTTTGTGGAAGTCACATCTGTCACATCTTTGATCTACTTGTGTCACTTGCGGTGTGCTCTCGTTCGGAAAACTGCACATATATTGGGATCAAATGTGTGGAATTCACAGAGTTCAACTCGGGACAAGGCAAGTAACTTTTTTCACCCCATCACTGTCCCATTTTATTCATTTACTTTTTTTCATATTTAAGGTTCAATTACCAATATAGGAGTTCATAATTGTTGCTCTACTGCTGCCCTGAAGTGGTTAGGTCAGCCAAAATAAGAATAAAGTAGGTCATGCTGTCAGTTTCACTATTGATTTTTAAACATCCTGCATGCCGAGTTGACTAAAGCGTCTGCATAGTGTGAAATGAGATTAAGTAACAATATTACATGGTCATTCCTGCAATTTTTGAGTCACAGTTTCATTGATTCTGTAGCAGTGGTGCACATGTGCAACATAACATTGGTGGCATGGTTTGTACATTGTCGCCGTTTCATTTCTAATTGCACAGTAAGGTGATGCTGGGACGCTCACGTAGTTTTGTCTCCAAAATATTTTTAATATGAATTGATGTAATTCCAGTTTAGAGAGAACAGAGTCTTTCATCCCTCCTTGTTAAGTACAGAAAAGATACAGCAAAGATACTTCAAAATATGTTTATTATTTTCTTTGATAGTTTCGATCACAGTTAACACACATCCATAATGCGTCTGATGGAGCTGATTCTCACGATGTTGCTCATTCCCAGTTCACGGAGGTTCCTGTACTCTCCTGGCCTCACGTACATCATCCTGCCTCTGAAGTTGGTCTGCTCAAACATCAGCCAGTGGCCATCCATGACGTTGCAGGACTGGCAGTCAGACATGTAAAACCGATCTTGGAGAGACTCGCAGTCATCCATAAGTTCATGCATCTGACCGCCGAAGTTCTCTCTTTCGTAGATCCTCATCCTGAACTGTCCCCGGTGCTGTTAAAAGAAAAAGGAAAGATTTATTCTTTTCTCTCTTTTTTTGCTGGCTTGCCAATTCAAATCCCATCCTTAAAGAGATAATACAAATATCATACCATGGGAATGATACGACAGGAGCGGATGGTGTCCATCATGGCCATACCCATCATGCCCATCATGTTTCCCATATACTGAAAGTCAGGGTACTCTCCCCTCCTCAGGAAGATCTGGTTACCCATGAAATTGGGGCGGTCGTACCCCACGAAGCACCCGCTCTCGACCCTGCAGGAGTTGCAGCGATTCAGGTGCATGTGGATGTCGGCGCAGTCGCTGCTGCAGTCATAGGAACGGCCCTGGAAGTTCCTCTCTTCATAGAAAATGATCTGCAGGGAGGACACAGGAGGAAGGGTGAGAAACTGCTGCTTGTGCGAAGCATGAATAAGTGTTCGGACCAGTTTTCTCATACATGTTAAAACCAATCAGAACCCTGAGTTTTTCCTTTTTGCAGGATGTTTTTTTTTGACATGTAAACGGAGGACAAGTCGGACATTACCCTGCCCATGGTGACGGTTTTCGTTTTTCCAAATGATGCCAACCGGCGTTGCTTTTATATCCACCATCAGCTCCAAACCACCTAGCTCACCTTTGTTTGAAACATCATGACTCATCATTAGGTTCACGTGGCCTTGCATTGATTTCTTTTTACGCCACACCTCAATAGTTATTATTCTATGTTAACTGTAGCTGTGAAAGGTCACGCGAGGTCACAGAAATTTCACATTTATTTTCAGTTTTTCATGACAAAAAGCCAACGCTTTCCTGCTCTTCAGCTGACAAGATCTTGCTGTAGTTTTAGTCTTTTTCCAGATACATTACTCATCCTTTATATGAGTATCTTTTTGGATAAAGAGATGAATTAAGTGGTAGAAGTTGCTGGAAGCAGGCATGAAACCTGATTTTTAGCTGAGAATAAATGGATTATTGCAGATTCTGATGTTCGCTAAAGTCTGCCACCCTATAGTGCAGCTCTGTGCCACAATATAGAGTGATGACTCAAAGCTTTCAGCACAAGCCATGTGGAAATGCTACGGCTGTGCAATGTATAAAAAGGGAAAGGGTCGATGTTGGTGTGCTGAATCTCACAATTAGCTCACAATTATCATGACCATGGGGAGGGTAAGTGAAATTTCCCAAACATTAGATGCAAAATGACTCAGAGTGAAGATCAACTACTAGTTGATAATTTCTCCTGTGTTTTTTTTTTTTTTTTTTTTGTAGATTATATTCTATGAGGACAAGAACTTCCAGGGTCACTCGTATGAGACCAGCAGCGACTGCCCGGAGCTCACCTCCTACCTGAGCAGGTGTAACTCCTGCAAGGTGGAGAGTGGCCTCTTCATGGTCTACGAGAAACCCAACTTCATGGGCCTCCAGATGCTGGTGAGGAGAGGCGAGTACCCCGACAACCAGCGGCTCATGGGAATGAGCACGAGTGACTGCATCCGATCCTGCCGTATAATCCCTATGGTAAGTGGAGAACTTCCCTGTCGCCAGGTCGATGTTGTTGTTTAAGCCTCACTCACCTTCTCACCACAGACGGTTGTTTGATTTCAGTGTAATATCTCCCTCCACAGCAACGAGGACCCTTCCGACTGAGGATCT
This sequence comes from Gambusia affinis, assembly GCF_019740435.1. Classification (NCBI taxonomy): domain Eukaryota; kingdom Metazoa; phylum Chordata; class Actinopteri; order Cyprinodontiformes; family Poeciliidae; genus Gambusia; species Gambusia affinis. Next base: position 8,782,195 of record NC_057891.1, on the reverse strand, counting down.
ATGAGAGGGAGAACTTCGCGGGCCAGATGCACGAGCTGGTGGACGACTGTGAGAACATGATGGACCGCTTCCGTATTTCCGAGTGCCAGTCCTGCAACGTCATGGAGGGCCACTGGCTGATGTTTGAGCAGCCTAACTACAGGGGCAGGATGCTGTACCTGAGACCAGGAGAGTACAGGAACCTGAGGGAGATGGGGTTGAGCAGCTCCACGAGGTTCAGCTCCATCAGGCGCATCATGGACGCCTGTTAGCTCTTGAGCCGTTGAATGCAGCTGGTGAAAACCAGAATAAAGCAAGCTGAAATCCAGATCTGTTTGTACCTGTGCCTTTTTCTGACCTAAACTAGATGGGAAAGTGAGTGTTTCTGCCATTTCTAGTGCATTTATGGGAAGTTTTTAAAAATAAAGCACAAGGTTTGGACAGTTTGGAAATTAAAGCACAAGATTTGGACAAACCCTTCATATTTCTAAAAGTTCCCATTAGCAGAACAATTACATTTAAAATGTTGACACGGTGGAACAACTAGTAACACCTTAAATTACCTATTTTAATAGGTCAAGCATTGAATATATCATACTATGTATTAATATGCACAGCAAAACCGTCTTGGCACTATGGCATAAGATCTACAGCTATGGTCATCCTAAATTCCGACCGTGGGAAAACAACCAATCAGTACCGAGGAAAATCAATGGTGCTCCAGGTCTGGCTCCTTTGCAAAAAACAGCCAACAGCATGTCAAGTGGCATTGCTCCTATTTGGCTTACATATTTCACCTTCCAAACTGTATTTTTTGAGACATATTTTACAAATGTTTTACAACGAGATCCATGAACTGACGAGTTTTCCGTAAAACAATTTGTAGTCAGGTTCCAGAGAAAAATCCACTAAGAGATCATCCATCCATCCATCCATCTATCCATTTTCTGAACACCCTTCGTCCCTAATGGGGTCGGGAGGGTTGCTGGTGCCCATCTCCAGCTACGTCCCGGGCGAGAGGCGGGGTACACCCTGGACAGGTCGCCAGTCCGTCGCAGACTAAGAGATCAATCTCTGAAAAGACCAGAGTCCTCTGTTTTTAATGGATTCTTTCAGCAAATCAGTCTCAAAAATGAACACAAGGGACAGAACGAATGAGGAACTAAATGCTGGGTAACACAATTTAATTGTTTGAATGCAGTTAAACACCTTCTGTGCAAAACATTTTATTCAAATGTGCGCTTTAGATATCTGTGTGGACCATGTTGCCAAACTGTTCTGTGCAGTTGTTCATATATTGCAAACAGTTATCTCTCCCAGCTGTATGAATTAAGTCACTGATGTTGCAAGAATCCCTCATCCCAACCTACGGAGGTTATGGTGCGAAATATATTTTTGACATATTTCTGTCTTCAAATCAAGCTGCAAAAACCATCACCTTGAACTACATTTAGCATATATTGCTTTTAACTTGTTATTCATCTCTCTTGAATCAAACTAGTCGTACACAGATAGAATCAAAATTAACTTCCACTGGAAAATGAAGTTAATTCATTAACTTCATTTTCCAGTGAATGAAGTTAATGAAGTTAAAGCATCACTTTAAATATAACTGGACATAATAAAGCAGGGGCATTTTATTTTCTAAATAATTAAGGGCAAATATTGTCACTATTGCAAATAAGTCCTTTTTACACTGACCAGCTTTTAGCATTTTTCCACTGGTATTTGGGTGATTTCCTTTGTCAATGATCTCCAAGTGTTTGAAATTGGAAAGCCTCTTTTCCCTCACCCTAATCTTTAGCTCTCTCCATAGAAACTCTATCAGAATCAAATCAGTATTCTGGACTTATAATAGCTACAACTTTTTAATAGTGTGGGGGGAAAACAGTAAAATAACATCTAGGCTACTAAAAACTGTAAAAAAAAAACAAAAAAAAAAAAAAAAAAACACCCAGACATTATTTAATTTTCACAGTGTGCTGTTCTGGTTATATAATTCACATATCCCCTTTCCAGGACATTCCACTGACTGCACACAACAAAACTGCAACAAATCTCACAGTTGAAACAAAAAACAATAGCAAATTTATGTAAGATTCCTAAAATACAGATTCAGATGCAGTTAAATGTGAAAGAAATCTGATTATTTTCTGTCATCCATGCTGTTTGCAGCTGATCCTCTATCGTTCCAGCATGTGTTTGATAGAGGCTCATCATGCAGCTGGAACAAAGGCAAATCAAATGACACCAAGCTGTTTCTGCTGATATGCAAATCCAGCTCATTTGGGTATCAAAGACTTGCCACGCTCTGCACATTTCCTTTATGGATAAATACTTTGATGGGCCTGCGGCAAAGAATCAGGTTTACATTGCAACCAAATGGGGAAGGTAAGATCTTCCACTGGGGTAAAGTGTTTAAAAAGCTAAACAGAAAAATTATACTCATGCTTTCCCCTCGCAGATCACGTTTTTTGAGGAGAAGAAATTCCAGGGCCGCTGCTACAACTGTAGCAGTGACTGCGCCGACCTGCACACGCACTTCAGCCGCTGCAACTCCATCCGGGTGGAGAGCGGCGTGTGGGTGATCTACGAAAGGCCCAGCTACAAAGGTTTCCAGTACATCCTCAGCCCCGGGGAATACGCTGACAGCCAGCAGTGGATGGCCTTCAGCGACAGCGTCAAATCCTGCCGTGCTGTGAAGAACGTGAGAGTTTGGATGCAGAGGCTTCAGGAACCACCTTTCTTAGTTGAATTTAAGATTATCCTTGCAGTGACCCTCTCCCTTATGTTTGTTTTTAGATTTACGGCAGTTCCTGGAAGCTGAGGCTCTATGAGAGACCAGATTTTGGGGGGCAGGTGGTGGACTGCTCTGACGACGTCGCCTCGGCGTACGATACCTACAAGATGCGCGAGGCCTACTCCTGTGTGGTGACAGATGGCGCCTGGGTGTTGTACGACCTCCCCAGCTACAGGGGGCATCAGTACCTCTTGGAAAGGGGAGAATACCGGCAGCACATGGACTGGGGGGCATCGTCTCCTGGTATCGGCTCCTTCCGCAGGATCACAGAGTTTTAAGTGATGGAAGCTTCTTCTAAATGCCTGCACAACCAATAAAATTAAAGCAAAGCCTGACTTGTGTCTTCATTAGAGTTTATTAGAGTTCTGGTCAGAGTGTATACGCTCATCATTTGCATGGAAGTCATAAATGTTTGAATGTACCTGGCATTTAAGGATATAGTCCAAAAATGTTCAAAAGGACTTTGGGTTAAAGTCTGTTGTCCCAGTTACATTTATCCCAAAACCAGTTCTGATGTTGGGATGATTGATTGTCTAGGTTGTCATCCATTTTCTACAAACCATGCACTGCTAATTTGAGTCAAACTTGATAGTGTTCATTTTGGAGCAGCACCTTTCTTGACTTTTACCCTCTGTGTCCATGGCTATGATAAACTGATGCATCAGCACCTTCCAGATGTAATAAAGTATTTCAGGACATCCTAAAGTCCTGGAATCTTCCACTCTGCTCCTTCACACTAGCAACAGCAGAAATCATCAAACACTAGGTGGAACTGCTGAACTCGTCATATGAACACCTAAGGACGATTGTAGATGGCATAAACACAACAGTATTGTTATGATTATGTGCTGAAGGTGGAGTGTCTGAAAGACAGAGGTCCAATGTCAAGGATTAAGTAAAATTCCTTTAATGTTATATTTGATATATGTAGCATTTTTATCAAATTAAAGGTAACATACTTACTTGACTGTGCTATAAAATGGCTGAAGTCACATGTACGTGCAGGAAGTAAGAGAGGTATCCAAATGTTAAAGGTGGGGAAAGAAAATTTGGCACAAACATGAGACAATTTGTGTTTGCTTGAATATTTTTTTGTTGTGGGCATTCTTCTTGGTAATAATTCTTACACCGCTGAAATTCCCGTTTACTTCTCCTTCAGTGATGCCACACTAGGAAGGAAAATGTGAGCTATGGCTTGTGCAGCAGAGTTCAGTAATGAGTAATGTCTGCTTAGATGAAATTGAGGTTTTTGGCTTCTATGCACCACGCAGTAAGGTGTAAAACTGACCACACACACGACAATGAATGTAGTGGTGGCAGGATTGTGCTACATGGATGTGTTCCTCCAAGGCAATTCTGGAAGAGGTTGCAAAAGGTTTAAGACTGAGGTGAAGGTTCTCCTTCTGGTACGAGGACAACCCTAGACATACAGCCAGACCAAGATTTGATTTGGGATCTCTTGGAAAGTCTCCACTTCACTAGCAAGAGCTACTTTCTTAGCAGTTCAATAAAACTTTCAACATGTTATTTTCTGTTTCCAAGTAGACATCAACAGTCAGACATATTGAATGTAAAACGTTTATGAAATAGATGGTGCAGTCCAGAGTCTGAACAGCCTCTGGTGCCTTCCTACCTTCCTGCTGGGTCACTGACTCAGCTCTAGGCGCTTCACTACAACCCAAATGTCCTGCAGTGCCCTTGTTTTTGTCAGCACTCTCTGCTGCATCCAGCGGCTTTGGGCCGCTTTGTTCAGGAAAACAGGAGTCACTGCTTCAGAACAATGTGATCCGCCTGGATCAATTTTTGAATCGCTGATTGAAAAATCCACTTCGCACAAAGCAAACCATGTGCTTGGCTTTATTGTTCTTGCTCTGTATAAAGAGCATACCGGAGGTGGCAGGTGTAATATTTTATTCACCATACCAAACTTATTGAAAATAACTATGGAAAAGGTACTGTGATCATTTAATAAATACACATGTTAGAGTCACCGACTTAACCTGGTGTTTGTGTTTCAGATCATCTTCTACGAGGATAGAAACTTTCAGGGTCGATATCATGAAAGCAGCAACGACTTCAGCGATCTGCACACGTACGTCAGCCGCTGCAACTCCATCAAAGTCCTGGGCGGGTTCTGGGTGGTCTATGAGAAACCAAACTACATGGGCCACCAGTACGTGCTGAGTCCAGGAGAGTATCCAGACTACCAGTACTGGCTGGGTATCAACGATGCGGTCAGGTCTTGCCGTGTCGTTAGACATGTAAGTGGTTTTTCTATCACAAGCAACACAAATGAACCACTTCTTCCGCATGTTTTCAGAGCGGATTTTCTTTCTTGACCCTGCCAAGGTGGGGAATACGTGGCGGATGAAGATTTGGGAGAAGCCGAACTTTGAGGGCGAGTCCGTGGAGCTTTCGGACAACATGCCCATCTTCCATGAGCGCTGGCAGAGTCGAGACGTCCAGTCCTGCAAAGTGTTTGAGGGGGCCTGGATCTTCTACGAACACCCCAACTACAGGGGGCGCCAGTACCTGCTGGAGAAGGGAGAGTACAGGCGGTACTCGGAGTGGGGAGGCAGGCAGCCCAATGTGGGCTCAGTGCGCCGGGTGAAGAACTAAGTTCTAAACTGCTCTGTACGCATCTGGGGAATAAAATCAAGATGAAATGTGACATTTTTTGTTATCAATTGTTTTAAACTGTTGTAGTTTATAACATATATCAGCCAACAAGAATAAAATACATTTATGAACTTCTAGTTTAGCGAAAAAGGTAGTTATATATTTTTGAGAGTCTGAGTCTTTGCCATCACTGAGGGGGAATTTTGTCCCGCTTTTCCTTGGACAGTTATTTTAATTTAGCCACAATAGAGAATTTTTGAATGTTAGCTACTACATCTCAATCATATTTAGGTCCAAACTTTGACTAGACCAATCCAAAATATTCACTTTTAAAATTTTATTTTACGTATTTATTGATTTTTAACCATTCAGAAGTGGATTTGGCATAATTGATGCTACAAGTATTATTTGTTCATAAGAAGTGAAAGCACCCCAGACCATCACACTACCAGGTTTGACACAAGGTGTTATGTTCGTTTTTTGAAATGCTGTATTGGTTTTCACTTCAGATGTATAGATAATGTAGCTTCTAAAAACAAAGTGTTGGCTGTTTTTTACCTATGCCTTTCTTAAAGTTAAGCTATGATCTCTGACCTCAACTGACACAAATGAAGCCCACAGATCTTTACAAATGTCTCTTTGTGTTCTTCTGTCATGTATCTTTGGATTAAGTCCAGCTCCACAATTTGTGGATGTTGTATTTTACTTTGTTTTGTTGTGTTTGGAGTCCAAAAGCCTCCAAAATGGCTCTGTAATGAGTTCCAGATTGATGGAAGCTTGTGATTTGTTGTTTTTTGGGATCTACTCCATGCTGTCAGACAGGTTCTATTGATGTGAAGTATTTAATAGTGACAAAAGAGCCCAAAGATTTAAATCCAATCATTTTCACAACACCATGTCTGTTTAATGGTATGGATGTTTGGAGTTTACATCTTTTAAGCGAAATATCAGCATCAACAAAACATGTCAGGAAACAATTGCCAAATCAGCTGCTGCATTAATCGTGAGCTCATTTGAATGACAGCAATTGTGCTGGTTTTGCATTTCATCAGCCTTTATATAAAGGTGGTGGATCGGTGATGCAGTGTGAATTGGGCGGGGGACTTTCATTTGATCTGCTTTGGAGAACCATAACGTTGCCTAATCATGGAGCGCACAGGAAAGGTGAGTACAGGGACTTTTCTGCTATATTAAGAGCTTGTTTTTTACTAAATATTCTCCACCATGGTGATCAGTTTACCTGGCTAATTGCTTTAGACCAACATGCTTTTACTGATTCTGGTATCAGTGCATCTGTGTTAAGTAGAAAAAGTTCAGAAAAACGGTTGGATTTAATGAAGAAAACAATATTTTTGCACACAATTGTTATTGTAATTTTCTTTTTCTTTTTGATTTTCTAAAAAAAGGTTAATATGCGTCATGTTTCTTGGAAAGGGTTTCAGGATAATCTCTAATATAGCAATAAATTATCTCAGTTTATTCACAAGGAATGAGCTGTTTCATAATGTAATTGATAATGGAAAACAAACTTATATATATTAGTTTAGAAATCTATAAAATACAAAGTTAAAATACAATGTTGATTTCTAACTATTTTAAAATTCATTAAAGTAGTCAGAATTAATGAAATGGAATAGTTCATGTGTCTGAGGAATTAATTCAGTGTTACATTGTGTAACAAAACAAATACCAACTCCTTCACTGTTTTCAATGTATCAAGTAGAATAAAACAGAAATATTCTTTATTGTCCCACACCGGGGAAATCCAGGTAAAGGTCTAATCGCATTCAATGTGGCATTTTTGATTTCATATGTACGTGTCTAAATCTGTTGATTCTCCTATTTTACCACTGGAGGGCGACATTACACTCTATCTTGGAGTCTGTTCTAAGAGCAAAGTTCATTCAGAGGCAGAATTTTATTGAACACATTTTGTTCAGTGGTCACAAAATCACACATGTAAATGCAATGCTACATTATAGTAAAATGTTGGTGCTAGAGAAAGTATAAGGAACTTTAAATTTATCTTGACTTGTTGGGTAAAACCTTTAATGCTCTTTAATTAGTATTTGCTTGCACTTTGGTACTGGCGCCCATTGTTGTGGATGCAGAAGTTAGTCAGGTATCTCTAACCGAGAGCTCTTCTTTTAGATTTTCTTCTACGAGGACAAGAACTTCAAGGGCCGCTCCTTTGAATGCAGCAGCGACTGTCCTGAGCTCAACTCCCACTTCAGCCGCTGCAACTCCATTCGAGTGGATGGTGGGACCTGGGTCATCTATGAGAGACCCCAGTATATGGGCTACCAGTATATACTGTTTAAAGGGGAGTACCCCATCTTCCAGAGCTGGAATGGCTTCAATGACACCATCCGTTCCTGTCGCCTCATCAGACATGTAAGTCCTGACAGATGTTTTAGGAAAAAAGGTTTTGGTTTCTAATAGATAACAAAATAAAAGTTCTTATTTTAACTGATTTCTTGATTGTTCACCTTTCAAGCCACCCAGCAGCTGCAGGATCCGCATCTATGAACGTCCGGACTTCACCGGCCAGATGATGGAGTTCAACGAAGACCTCTCTGACCTGCAGGACCGCTGGCGCCAGCACGAAGTCCACTCAGCTCACGTCCAAGACGGGCTCTGGATCTTCTACGAGAATCCAAGCTACAGGGGACGGCAGTACTTGCTGGAAAAAGGTGAATACAGGCGCCATTCGGAGTGGGGGGCCCTCCATCCGGCTGTAGGCTCCATTCGACGTGTTGTGGACTTATAGCCCTCCACTTTAGCTTTGTGATTCCCTTCTCTTATCTTTCAACTCTAAACCTTCATACTAATAAAACATAGACAAACTGCAACAGAATATGGGTTTTTATTTTATTTTTCATTTAAAAGTCTTAAAAACGCAAAGGTTATCTAGAGATACCACAACACCACTTGTGTGGTAAATCTAATTGAGTGACCTGCAGAAATGCAAGAAGGTGAAAGGTCAAATATGAAGGATTTGTGTGCACTGCAGCAGATATTGGTAAATTTAGGTGTGTATCTATTTTGTTGTTGCGTCAACACTCGTCTGCTTCACTTGACTCGCATGAGCTGTGATCAAATTAAAATTAAAGTGTATCGCAACCCTAAACAGGAAGGAAGAAAGAGAGAAACAGATTAAAAGAAACTGAACATTCACATAAACAAATAATTTTTAACAATGGTGATGCTTAAATATAGAGATAAAACGTTTTAATCCATCAACCTTTTTTATTTTATGAGTTTCATTATGCCCATTTCTCAATTGATTACAACATTTTTTCTTTGATGTAGTCATGGTGAGCTTTGTCCATTGGGAGGCAGCTTATCTGATGTGCAGCGGTTCGCTAGGGACACTGTTATTTAGTTTCCACAATCTAGAAGACACTATCTATTTTAATCCAATCAAATATCAAATCAATATCTTTGCCTTTTTTTTTGCATTTACTTACTTTTGTAAACAAAAAAAAGTAATGACTTAGATGTCCAACAGTAAGGAGAAAAAGGTCATGCTTGCATCACAATCTGCAGATGTGCTAGATGATCAGCTGTGAGACGATCAGCTGTGTGCAATTTCCTGTGACAGGATATGTTGTTTTATATCATGCTTGTTGATCTGCCAGAACGGAAGAATGAAAAGGGCCCATGTGGCGTCGTGCACAGGAGTCGACGTGTGGCGGCCGAGTAAACAGGAGACGTTGCAAATCAGTAACAGAGCTGCTGAGCTCAGCTGCTGTTCGAACTGGGTCTTTTATCAAACGCAGATCCGTTTCTGCCATCTCCCGACGCTGACCGGGCATTTTTTTTTCTTTTTTTTTTTTTGGAGAAGAGTGCAAACGATCAGTGCAGCTCTACAGAGAAAAACATGAGGGGAAAAGTCCACTCAGGTCATCAGACACAGGGAGTTTCTTTGACCACCAATGGGATTTTCTGCTACTAAAATCCCAATAAGAACCTCCTCTATTCCTCATTAAACAATCTTGAATGCAAAGTGTAAAGATTCAGCATATTAGGAGGACTTGAATAAAATTGTTTCTTAATAAATTGTTATCCAGGATGGACTTACAGATATGTTAAAAGTACAAAAATTGTGTTTGCCCTTGGCTGTAACCAGTTGGTTCTCTCTCAGTTCTTCTTTGATCAGTGGCAGGAACTGAGGATTTTCTGGCATCGCAAAAGCCGCAAAAGGAACATTGGATTGTGCTGCATCATAGCTGCAGCTGACCTTTAATCTTCTTATGTGCATATCTGGATTAAAGTCCCCCCTAACTACAGTGGGTTTGTTCTCTCTATTGTGCAGAGCCATCAGTCATGGAGGGGAGGGCTGGAGGGTGCTGTGTGAGATTTTTTTCCCAAATAATCGCATGAAGCCTTGGCTGATTTTGCAGTAGCTTATGGAAATGAACTGGAAACAGATCAAAGCAAAACTAAAGGGGGAGAAATTCTGCATCTCACGTGGCATAAAAACCCTTCTGCAATAAAGGAATTCATATTATAAAGTGTTAAGCTATGGATTATTACCCCGAGTTGCTTCTTTATGTGAAGTACATGAAACAACCTGTGAAAATCTGGAATTTGCACAACATTTTTTCCTAGGTTTTAAATCACAGTAGTTCAATATATTACCACATCTAACTCTGACATGTAATAAAGCACAACGCAACGTTCCCAGTTCTCTGAACAGCAGAGTCACCAGAATACTGTTTTTTCTCTCGTCAGCTGTACAGTGGTAAGCTAAAGCAGTATGAGTTCAGACAGCCAAGGGAAAATCGTGTAAGTATTTCCATGGCTTCACCATCCACATCCGTATCAGTCCTGGCTTGAAGCAGTAATTGGAAACAGAATCACTTATAAAGGTAAAGCCCCTTGCAGCTCAAATGCAACTTTAGTACAAACTAGCTCTCCCAGTACAGTGTTTACAAATGCCAGCCAATGAGCACAGTATTTTTGTTTTCTTGTGATGTCATCGCCTTCAATACACACAAACAAAAGTAGGGAATATTTCATTTTTGCACTTTAAAAAAAAAGTATTTTTGTGAAACCCTGCTGGGAAAATCTTGTTCAAATGTATAAAATTATAACTTGGGTTGTACTAAATTACAATGTTGTGTTGTTGTTCCATTGTGCTATGTGAAGATACATATTCAGTCAAAAGATGTTAATTTACGTTCATTTAATTTTTATAATTCAAATTGGTGGCTCTGGCCCTTTAAGAACGCTGTGAATTCATGAATGAAACGCAGTCATTCATAAAAAACAGAACGGACGGACGTCAGGGCTATGTTGAAAGTGATTGGCTCAATTTTAGATTGACTCCCGCTTCAGCCAATGGGAGGGCTGTACTCTGCTTAGCTTATCTGAGAGCTCTTCATTGAGAAAAATCCACAGCCGAGTGTTTATTCGTGGAGCTGCAGGCGATGTAGGGGGGGAAAACTGCGACCACTTATTTTAAATCACTCTTCCGACAATTACTTCACCACCCAGGTATGTTTTGCATTATCTTATTGATGTGTATATAAAAGTTGGTCGAAACGTGCTTGGTTTTTTTTTTCTCCGTCTATCCAGGCGAACCGCAGTGTCGCGGTTTGTTGCTGGCTGTGAAGGGAGCAGATACTGGTTAAAGAGGCGAACGCCATTTTCTAGCAATCAAAGCCAACATGCGTCCATTTCCGCGCATCTGTCGGCCCCTCAGAACCCTGTTTCTATTTGCATTGCCTGTTCTTTTTTATCAGTAGTATTCGTTTTGTTAGCTTTGTGAATGTTTTTCCGTTCGCTCTGGTAAATTTCTCAATGGTGAGCTGCCCCCCTCTTCTTCTCCTCCCCCTCCTCCTGCTGGAGATCAAATTTCACTTCATTGAGAAAAACAAGGAGGTCCCACAGCGGTCAGCGCCAAACTCCATTCACAATTTGTCCAATTTTACGTTCGGCTCTCTAGCTTAGTAAATTTTGGTTTGGTTGGTTTTCTTATAACTATGTCGCAAAACTTAAATACTTACTGTTTACGTCGAGTTGTCAGTCGCAAATTATCTGTTTTTGCTATCCGTAAGTCAGATCCTTGAAACTTTATTGTATTGTATTGGGATTTTGAGTGATAAAACTAGTAGAACGAGAGGTTAAACCGAAGCCGAGGTGGAGATTTTCCGTATACACTGAGATTAACTCGTCATCTTGAGAAAACGAATCTGGAAATTAACTTATCGGGAAATTAACTGCTTATCTCGAACAAACAATGGGGGAAAAGTACAATGTGGTAAACATCCACTCTCGGCTTACATTTTGAAGTGGAAGGGAAGGATAAATAAGAACCAATCTGAAAAGTGTGGTGTGCATTTGTTCAGAAGTCGTCTTGTTAGTTAATTGTGATCATGTGGGTACTTTCATTTCAGTGTTAATACAACTGTTCTGTTTATTTGAGAGAAACTGTACCACAGAGAACAATATTCATGTGTTCAAATGGCCTAGTCAAAGTTTACACCTAAGTCCTTTACTAAAGGAAAGGGAAAACACCTCATGTGCTGTCTGGATATAAATATTTTTGCTTTGCCCATTGACAGCGAGTACCTCAAGGTCATTGTGAACAAAACCGAAAGACCTCATGTTTTCTCGCTCTCTCTCATGCTCATAACTCATGATGTCACACAGCTTTTGTTTGCGATGAGGCTACTAGAGTCACAGCTAAGCCCTGCTGTCTGGTCGCAGAGGTCAGAACAACGTAAACCAATTGAGTCACTTTAAGGGGATGATTGTTGTATGAATGGAGGGTTAAATCAGGTGGAAACAGCCGCAGATCTGATGCATTTAAGTGTTTACCTAATAGCTCCCACTTGTCCTGCCCTCCAGGGTGAAAACCGCTGCAACATGGACGGCTTTTATGATCAGCAGGTTCCTTTCATGGTGCCCGAGAGTGTGAGTTTTTTGACCTGCCAATTTGATGTCCCGTTATTTATTGGTGTGTGCATTGCAATCTGATTTGTTTTTGCCGCTGCCGGTTGCAGAAATGCCACACAGAGGAGGAGAGGAGTCTCGGCGACAGACGGAGGAGGTTCTTAGAAACAGAGCTGGCTCAGGACACAGAGGGTATATCAACTTGGTTTGCTCTGTTTGTTTCCAAACGCAGCAGTTGACCTGTAAATTTACTCCGTGTTTGTCTTTCAGAGCTTTTTCAGGATCTGATCCAGCTCCAGGAAATATGGATTGCAGAAGGTAAAAAAAACAAAGGGGGGCAGGGGAGAGAGCAAAGCAAACATTTATTTAAAAATAGAAGCTACCTGCTATTAATAAGACCAAACACGCTGCATGTATTGATTATTTTTGGCTCAGCGTATAGCGAGATCTTAATCATCCTGTCTTCTGCCGTCTGACAGCTCAGGTTCCTGATGACGAGCAGTTTGTCCCAGATTTCCAGTCCAATAACTGTGAGTAGCTACTTCTCCTCTCGTATTTATAGATGTCACCCACGGTTACACAAGGAGCATTTCATAAAAATGACAGTGATTTATTATGAAAACATTTATTTTGGTTGAGAACCCTGTGTGTGAATCATATTTGCTTACATAACAGAGCTAGATTTTTGTTTGTGAACTGTGAAAGCCAAATAATGGAGCCATTTTGTTCCCTGCGTGGTGGTGGCTGTGTATTTAATTCTATTCTGTTGTAGCAAATTGCAAATGAAGACGTGTGAAGGGCTGAAAATAGTCTGAGCAAACAGTCCTGCCCTCTCACTTGAGGAAAATAAACTGCTTTCCAGATAATGAGTTTGTTTTATTTATTTTTACCCTGGGTCTTGGACTACAAGTAGTGCGGAGGAGAAAATTAGGTTGTGCCACAGCAGCCACAATGTAATAAACAAACCATTAAATCAATATTAAACATGTACGTTCTTAAATGTTATGCTAAATGTTTTGTTCTCTGGGAAACCATGAGAAAAAGTAAAATGTCAAACATAATTAAATTAAATTACGATTTGTTCTATATGAAAACTGAATACTCTCTATTTCCGTTCATTTGTTGTTGGTCCCTTTTTAGGTCAAGTGAAATATAAACTAAAACCGATTCAAACCGCCAGCCCATAATTACATTTAATTACAGTTGACGATTTAATCGTGTACAAAAACATCTGCTGCCTCTTAATGCATCATTCTTCCAATTTTTCTTGTGCTATGACTGTTGTTATACAGATATTTAATGTAAATGTACTGAGATTCCCCATAATCCCACCAAAAAACAATAAAATTTGAACATTGGATTATAGAAAATCCCAGAAAGCATACATGTAAATTGTATTCCTTAAATTATTCACTATTTCATTGCATTGTACATCGCCTTTCCACACATCTAATTACATTTATATTGATTTGGCTGAATTTTGGCACTTTTACTTCCCCGTATTTCGACAATGAATAGGGGCAATTTTAGCGCTCCATACTTTTCATATAGCTCCATATTAATCATTTACATATTTCTACCTTCAGAGTTGCATATTCCTCATGAAACTATCACTTGTAGACCTCCATACATTCACTGAATTTTGCCACACATTGCCTTCTATATGTTTGATCTTTTCGTGAGATAAGACAAATAGAAACTAATCCAGGAATGTCACACTAGTTTACAACCTGCAGCAAAAGGTTTAAAAAAACCCAAAAAGGTTTGTTTGTTTTTTTAGAGATCTATATAAAAATATTATAATTTTAATCACACTAAATATGAACAGAACACCTCTATACTTTTTGTAAAGCTGTTGCTGAATTGGAGAGCTCCTTCAGTGACGGGTTTTTGCATCCTACGTGCACAAACAACCATTATCAGAGGTCCTTCCTACTAGCAGCTGTTGCTCTTGAAAGCCATCACTGCTCCCAACACATTCAATATTCCATTGTGATATAGATGAACCCAGTCAACCTTTCCGGATCCGTTTTCCCCCTGCTGTGTTTACAAGCAAAGATTGCGCCACATCACCCAGAGACACACAAATGTGTTGGAGCTTTGCCAAATCAATGCTACTACTCACAAGAACAGGAAATGAGGGGGTTATAAGATGACATCCGGGGCCGGTGTATCTATATTATGTCGTGAATCAAAATAGGTACAGTAGGTGCAGCTCCCACACACGTGGATTTATTGCTGCTTTAATGACGGCTCCCGTGACAGAACAACTCCAACGTGAGGCCATAAAGCCGCCTGCGAGCGTGTCGCACATGGAAATGTTTGTGGCCTGTTGGCGTCACGGCAACATGCTGACGGCTCCTTCCAGGAAAGTTGAGCTCGGGTAGAAAAACACACAGAGGAGCAAAAAGGGAGCCAGGAGAAAGAGCTCTGTTGAATCTGAGAAAATGCCTCAGAAATCAGAGAAATCACCAGCAATGGAAAATCTTATTCCATTGCTTGGACGGTTTTTTTTGTTGTGGGAGCATAAAACTTCAAATATACTGAAACATTGTTTTGTAACGTCTGTTTGTAGTGATGCTTCACGGACCGCCTGTCAGCAAGGTGAAGCGGGAGCCCAGTCCATCCAAAGATTTGTCCCCCTGCGGGACCCCCCAGACTGATATGTGCCTTTACAGTTACAGGTACCAGATAAAGGCTTTACACTGGATTCCTTTGTTCACTTTTACACATTTTTATGTTATCTTACTACCATACTTGTCATATGGTGAAGAGATTTTGGGAAATGACTATGGAAGCAGCCTCCAACCTATTTATGTTTTGCAAAATAAATAAAAAAAAGCCATGAGGATTGTAAACCACAACACTTTAAGAAATCTTTTTGACTTTTTGAATTTCTTGGATTGCAGTTGGCGTGTTGAGTGACTGTAACGACTATTGTTGTTGTTATTATTTGTGTGTTTTAGACTGAATAAGCTACACTATTTATGTCATTGTCTCCCTTAGTGCCTGTGAAAACAAACCGGGTCCAGCCAGTGCACCTGCAACACAGTGTAGCTCCATCCACCCTGCAGGACCTCCACCCTTACGGAGGCAGCTGCAGCCTTCCCCACCTCAGATGAGCAGCCGAGCTCCAACTTCCAGCCCCTTCCACCGCCAAAACCTCCCACAGGCCAACCAGAACCAGCAGTTCGCGCTGCGGCACGCCCCCATCGGCTGCACGGCAGCGGCGGCTTTCAACACAGAGCAAAGGTGAGCTCTGATTTCGACCTTTAATGTTTGTTTTTGCTTTGCGCGCATCTCCACCGACGACTCCAACCTTCCTCTGGTTCTCCCAGGTTCCACCGGCAGCTGTCTGATCCCTGCCTGCCCTTCCTGCCTCCAGAGAAAACCCCGAACCCGCCGTACCACCCCTCCAGCTGCGACGGCCGGCCTCTGTACCAGCGCCACCTGTCGGATCCAGTCGTCCTCCTCCCTCCCCACGGTTTCAAGCAGGAGCTGGTGGACCCACGCTACCCGGACCCGGGGCCGGCCGGTCCAGGTCTGGCCCCGCCCCAAGCCAACTTCAGCCACGTCAAAATCAAGCAAGAGCCAAGAGACTTCAGCTTTGAGCCCGGTGTGTTTAAAGTGCTTGTTTTGTTTTTTTTTGTAATATGCATAACGACTTTTGGGTTCAATAATTTGTGCCTGAAGCTTTATTGGATCTCTTGTCTCTTTTTCAGAGGTTCAAACCTGCCAGTCGACTTTTGGAAAGTCTCCGGTTCTGTTTCAGAAAAACAATGCTGGTGAGTTCTAGTTAATGGTTTGCTATTCTCTGCCTTATGGGAGTCCAAACTGCCACAATTTAATAAGTCAACACGGAGAATCAAAGAGAGCCCTAATGAAGGAATGAATCCAAGTTTCAACTAATAACTTAAATAATTCTGTATTTGCAATTATTTTAGAACTTTCTAATTGGACAGTGTCACTTTTTGGGACTTAATGTTGCAGAGGAAATTTGTAGCTGAATAAAACGGTAAAATAATTACGAATGCTTAATTATGAATGAAGAAAGTTAAGTTCTGTTGACTTACCTTCACATTAAATGTTTACTTCTTTTCTATCTATTTATCTATTTATTTGTGGCCCATTTGACCGTTTATGTGCCACAATTTAAGACATTAATAACATCCAAAATTCCAAAATAAACGGTCAGTTAAATGAAACTGAAAGATAAAATATTAATATATGTCATTTATGTCACCAATAGGAAAAAAAATGTGTTCACAAAAGAAACATAATTGTTTGTTTTGTCGATTCTCAACTATCGACACTTTTCTTAACTTTTATTGAATAAATATTTATTTTAAATTATGACACACAGACACATATATATATATGTATATATATATATATATATATATATATATATATATATATATATATATATATATATATATATATATATAGAGAGAGAGATAGATAATCTAATGACATACATATGTCATTAGATGTGTAACTCTAACTCTATTTTTTAAATTTATTTTTTCCCCACAGGATTTGGTCCGGACAGAGAGCCTCTTCGGTACTTTGATGACACCTGTGTTGTACCAGAAAGATTGGAAGGTAGGTTACCGTCACACTGCTTAAAATCCTCTTTTATTTTTTATTTTATTCTCCGTCATTAGAAATGAGTAGAATCTGATTGTTTTGGTAGCCGAAGCGAGACGCGTGAACTCGGTGCAATTCTCTTGAAAGCAGGCAAAGTGAAGCAGGAAGGTTTGCCGTACCAGCGCCGCGGCTCCCTGCAGCTCTGGCAGTTCTTGCTCACGCTGCTGGACAATCCGGCAAACAGACACCTGATCGTGTGGACAGGACGCAACATGGAGTTCAAACTGATCGATCCAGAAGAGGTGGTGCTTTTAGTCTTCAAACTATCAGCTTTAAACCATTTGTAAGAATAATTCTTTGATTTTTAATCTTTTTATTGTCTCTTTTTTTTTTTTTCTTCTTTCTTTCAGGTGGCTCGCCTTTGGGGCATCCAGAAAAATCGACCAGCCATGAATTACGACAAGCTGAGCCGCTCGCTGCGGTACTACTACGAAAAAGGCATCATGCAGAAGGTAAAGGCGAGTCATCTTCCTCATCTACAGTTTCACACGATTCTCTTTTCTTCAAAGATTTTTTTAAACGCTTTTATTTCCTTCCTCCAGGTTGCCGGGGAAAGGTACGTCTACAAATTTGTGTGCAACCCCGACGCGTTGTTCTCCATGGCATTCCCGGAAAACCACAGGCCGAGTTTGAAGGCCGACCTGGACGCCATCTTGCCTCCCAACGAGGAGGACGGCTTCCCCCTGCCCAGCTACGAGGAGGAGGGTCCGTACCTAATGGACGGAGGGGAGCAGTGCGTCCAGGGACTGGCTTTCCCCGACAGCTACCCGTACTAGCAGCTGGAAGGGAAAAAAACCCCACAATATTACTGTATTTTACAAAACGAGGCGAAGCGTAAAATTACTGAGCAACTTTTCAGATAAGAATTTTTTTATTTTTTATTCTTGTCTTGTCGAGAAGTTTTGTTTTTGAAAAATTTCAAAGCTGGAAATTGGAGACTGTTAAACTTGCTTCTTCAGCGAAGAAAACAAACTTTAGCTCCCATTCAGATGCCTGTGTTCATGGGCACTTCAAGGATAATGGCCTACGCCGGCATGGGAAAGGTTGTGTTTCTAGAGGAAAAGCCGGTCATTTTTTAATTATGTATGCACAAAATAACTGCAAGAAACCTTAACATTGAAGAGAAAAACGCTGACTACAAGATGTCCCAACGTTTAAAGACATGGTTCTAATTTTATACAAAAGAATTGTTTTACCCCATAAACAAATATTCAGTGGCGGTTCTTTATTACTCACTGGGCCAGCATGCATGCATTCGTTTAGTCATTGTTTTTTTTTTTTTTGTTTTTTTTTCTCTTTGACTGTCGCAGCACCAAATTGGTTGAGGGCACAGTGGACTTAATTTTTTTTTGTTGCTCTTGCCTCTCCCTAATAGATTGACACCCTAGATGGTAAGCCACATTTATCATGTCAAAAACTGCCACTGCTGCTAAGGAGTCTGAACAAGTAAGGTCAGATTTTGGGAAAGATCGTTCTTCTAGCAATTTCTCTTGATTGACATAACTGAAGCTGTAACTCTACGGCTAATGTCTGTAGCATTTTCTTCTAAAGTGGCATCTGCACTTAAGCACAGATATGCAGTGTTTTGTCCCTCGCAAACCTTGTCATCAACTTTTTTCTCAGTGTTTCAGTTGCAGCTTTTTCCTTTTTTTTGTTGTTTTCTCAGTCCTTCTTTTTTTTTTTTTTTTTTTCAATGGTGGTAGTTTTGTAGCATGGCCACCGCTTTTGTTCTCAAATTTGTAAACTCTGGGACCTGTTTGGCAGCCAAAAACAAAAACCTTGAAGCCATGGCACTCCTTTTGCTAATTTAGTAAGCATATTACCCAGACTGCTCGAAAGGGACGCTCTTGTATTTTCTGGACCATATAATCCAGAAACATCCATGTTGAGAATGTCTTTTTGTGTACATTTTCTCCCTTGGGTTTTAAAGCTAATATTTTTAGCATTATATGGACTTGTATGTATTTCCTATAACAGCTTATGATGAAAGTACTGCTTCTATTTTTTGGATTCTGTACGACTGCCACTCTTATGCTTATGAAAGGCATGTTTTGTTTTTGTTTTTTTTCTTCGAAACGCCTCACCACTTAATGTACCGAGATAGATTTCTGCATTTTTGTATAATTTGTTTGCTTCAGTGTGTAGAGAAAAAAAAAGTGTATAATTATATATGGATATATTTTTGCAAAAGGCTGTATTTGCTTGCAAATATGTTGCATCAGCTCTTCAAGGAGGAAGAACTCTGAATCCTTCTGGCAGAAGATGTTCCTCATATATTTTACTATAGATCCTGACGCTGGTGTGACTTTTACCCTCAGATACTGTATGTGTGCCTTCTGTTTATCTTTACTGATAAAATAAACTATTTTACTCTTTTATTTTTGCCTCAGTGTAGATAACAAAAAAAACTTTATGTACATTTATTTGTTATAAAAATAATCGCACCACTAAATTGGTTGAGGGCACAGTGGACTGTGCCACTGGAATCAAGATTAAGGTTTACTTAGTCTGAACAAAAACATCCTGTTAATACAAAGTTATTTGAGGCACTTTAACTAACCTTTGAGCCAAAAGAATCAAGTTAAAACGGTTTTCAGAGAGGAATTAAAGCAAATAGTTATATTTAATTTATAATAACGCTGTTATTGTCAAACCACAGCATTTCCTGTTTACGGTGTTTTATTTTGAAGGAACTCGCAGGAAAGAGGCGTATTTATAATTTTTACCAGCTTTATTATTGGCTGTAATTACCACTTGCAGCCAGCAGAGGGCATAAAACCGCCGCTCAAAATGCTGTGGTAGCCATAGACTGGCTGTAGCGCAGTTGTTAGGTTGTTACCAGCTTGACAGCAGCGATTTAAGTGAGTCACCATTAGGTACATTAACAGATATATTTATCCTGGGCTCATTTCCATGTTTTTTTGTGCGTGTGAATAAGAAACATCTCAGAGTTGAAGACAGCACCGCGGCGACTTAGACGGAAGGTAGCGGTGCTAACCTATTAGCATGGTTTTAGATGTGTAGTTGAGTTTCCCATCCTGTTTATACAAATATATATGAGGCACCTTTACTATGCTGTGAGTCAAAAGAAACAAATTAAAACGGTATTCGGAGAGTAATTAAAGCAAATTGTTATATTTAATTTATAATAACGCTGTTATTGTCAAACCACAGCATTTCCTGTTTACGGTGTTTTATTTTGAAGGGACTCGCAGGAAGGAGTTCTGCGAGTTTGTGGTTACAAAATTACGAGCTTTATTATTGGCTGTAATTACCACTTACAGCCAGCAGAGGGCATAAACCTGCCGCTCAAAATGCTGTTGTAGACATAGACAGGCTGTAGCGCTGTAGTTGGATCGGTACCAGCTTGACAGCAGCGATTTAAGTGAGTCCCCGTTAGGTACATTAACAAAGATATTTATCCTGGGCTCATTTCAATGTTTTTTTTTTTTTTTGTGAGTGTGAATTAGAAACATCTCCTCAGAGTTGATGAATGCACCGCGGCGACTTAAACAGAAGCTAGCGGGGCTAACCGATTAGCAAGGCTTTAGATGCGAAGTTGAGTTTCCCTTCCTGTTAATACAAATATATATGATGCACCTTTACTAAGCTGTGAATCAAAAGAAACAAATTAAAACGGTATTCAGAGAGTAATTAGGGCAAATAGTTATATTTAATGTATAATAACGCTGTTTTTGTCAAACCACAGCATTTCCTGTTTACGGTGTTTTATTTTGAAGGAACTGGCAGGAAGGAGTTCTGCGAGTTTGTGTTTACATATTTACCAACTTTATTATTGGCTGTAATTACCACTTACAGCCACCAGAGGGCATAAACCCGCCGCTCAAAATGCTGTTGTAGCCATAGACAGGCTGTAGCGCTGTAGTTGGGTCGTTACCAGCTTGACAGCAGCGATTTAAGTGAGTCCCCGTTAGGTACATTAACAAAGATATTTATCCTGGGCTCATTTCAATGTTTTTTTTGTGAGTGTGAATTAGAAACATCTCCTCAGAGTTGAAGAAAGCACCGCGGCGACTTAGACGGAAGCTAGTGGTGCTAACCGATTAGCAAGGCTTTAGATCCGAAGTTGAGTTTCACTTCCTGTTAATACAAATATATATGAGGCACCTTTACTAAGCTGTGAATCAAAATAAACAAATTAAAACGGTATTCAGAGAGTAATTAAAGCAAATAGTTATATTTAATGTATAATAACGCTGTTTTTGTCAAACCACAGCATTTCCTGTTTACGGTGTTTTATTTTGGAGGAGCTCGCAGGAAGAAGGCGTATTTATAATTTTTACCAACTTTATTATTGGCTGTAATTACCACTTGCAGCCACCAGAGGGCATAAACCCGCCGCTCAAAATGCTGTTGTAGCCATAGACAGGCTGTAGCGCTGTAGTTGGGTCGTTACCAGCTTGACAGCAGCGATGTAAGTAGGGATCCCGTTAGATTAATTAACACAGATATTTATGCTGGGCTCATTTAAATGTCCAGTGTTTTCCTAAAATTCTTATATATTTTTTTGTTTTTCTTTACCCAATTCTCATATTTAGGCCCGAGCAGCAAAGCGTTGCAAAAGTCTATTGTTTTCATACTGTTTATTATTCTCTTTTACTTCTGTAATTTTTACTGAAATCAATTTTAAAGTCATGAATTTATTTGTAAGAAAATATATTTCTGTTTATGCACCTGTTTTACACCTGCACTTTGAGTAATTATTAGTGAACAGAAGGACTGATTACGCTCTGTGGATCTGCTTCTAATTCATACTTACAAAGAAAACATTAAGATTAAAAGAGAAGAGTTAGGAAATAACATTAAAGAGCAACAAAGTCTTCATTAGCCAATCAGGAACAAGAAACCAGCTAACTGCTGCCATCTGCCATCCAGTGGACACAAATAGGAACTGCCACACAATTTACATTATCTGCATTTCCTTCTACCTGAATTCATCTGTATCTAAAATTTCTACACACAGCTAACTCACTACAACTCCTGCTGTTCACAAAACACATTTAATTTTCTAATTATTTTTATCCTAAAATAATTTAACAGCAATTTAATAAGAATGGGTCAATATTTAGTTTGTAGCTTTAGAACAGCTGCAGTTACTCGCCCCTCGCTATCATTAAGAGAAAGCAAAACTAGATATAAACATAAACATTGAATCTGTGAGCTCAGCTATTGCTTTTGTTTAAAAAAAAAATCCTTAGTTCCAAAATTTTTGATCACAATTTTATTTCTCTTTTTTTAATTGACAGGGTTTTTTTTGTTGTTGTTTTTTATTGAATAATTGTGAAACAAATTTAACTCCACAGTTTCTGCTGCAGTGACTCAATGACGATGTCGTGACACATCAACCACACCTCTCCTCTGCCGCCACCTACAGGATAAAAGCTTAACGCTTCACCACTTCTACACTTCAACCTGGTGACGCATTGGCCATACCTCGAAATTTCTGAAGTGAGGAACTTTTAACATTTTCAAAGCAAAGTTAATCTTTTATGCGATATAAATGAGCATCTTTCTTTAGTATAAATCCAGGGCGAAGACCAAAGACTACTCCTGAGCATTTTACGTTGAAAAAGCAGGAAAGAGAATGACAGGACAAAAACTAACATGTGACAGTGGCGCGGCGCTTCTTTCTCACACAGCTGACTGCTAGTTTATCATATTTATTTATTCATTTTTGGTGATTAGGTTTTTGCTACAAACGAAACAAAAAAAAACAAAAACATAAAAATCAGGACCCTGAAGTTTTCGAGGACCATGAACTGTTAGCGAAGTGATAAATACAAAGTTCCACATCTGCGGCTGCTTACGCTACTTCCAATGAGCGATTCTGTGACTGGAGCCTCTGACTCGGGTGATAGGATCCGTCCTACAGACTACAGACGATGCTGTATTCACCATCATTGCTGCTCTTTTGTTCTCAACCAACTGTGTTGTTTATTTGACCCTTTGGGAAACATTTCCAAGTAATTGTCGTGACAGTACAACACCTCAACCCCTTATTTCTGGAGGTATTTCTGATTCCTCCGTGTACTAAAACGTTTTTCCGGGTTAACAGGTTTTAAGAAAATACGGAAGACTGATGTCCCACAGCATCAGAGAGCTCAGTGACGGTGGTCTCTGGACATCAGGACAGCACTGGTGAGTTTGGCATGTTCTTCATTTAAAAGGTGTGGTGTCTATGTTAGTTATGTGGATTTTTACCCAGCAGTTTTGACCAACTATCAGGTCACTGCGCTTCTTATGTAGCATTTCACATGATAACCTCGCGGTGCATTAAAGTACACCTCGTACATTATAACGTTTTAAAAATAATTTTGCTTAAATGATTTAATCCGCCACATTGTTATTTAAAAACTCTTAACTAACATGATTAATAATGTTTATTCTGACCAAAATTACAATTACTTCTGCACTGATTAGTGTTTAAAAAAAACCCCTGAAAAATATAAACTCAAGTCATTAAGAAATGTTCTTTTAGATATGACTAAAAGTAGTCTGAAGCTCTCACAGAGCTTTGAAATCTCTTTTCTGGTAACTGAGCAAGGAAATGTTGCGGACCTATTAATGATGCTGAAGAACACTGGATTAATCTGAAACCTTTCAGATTAAGTTTCATGTGACATGTTAATTATATATTGGAAGATAGAAAACACCATAACAGCTCAGTGACTGCCATTCCCTGCATGTCATGTCTTTTACACGTTCCGTTTTTGCATATGTTTCACACAGGAAGATAATTGGTGGTGCGCCATCTGCTACTACATTTCCCCTGTAAACTGTTTCAGTTTACAACTACGACAAAAGTTGAAACATTTGTAAAAAAGCGTTGTCATATATTTGAGATAGGAGTTGTCTTAAGATGGTAGAAGTCCACTTTGCGAATTGTTAGCGTCCAGCTAATCTGAATTTGTACCAAGATATGTTGCAGAGAGAGTTATGGTCTCCAGTTAAGACATTAACTGCTTCTAATCATTTGTACTTTATGTCTTTTTAACTTTCTCTTTAGTAACTTGAACACCTTAGCCTATATTTTGTGCTTCTCAAACTCAGATCCACTAAATGCAGGAAGATGAGGCTTTGCTACTTTTGAGCTGCTTAGCAAAAAGTAATTTGCTTTAAAAGAGGGTTTAAAAAAATATTACTTGAGCTTTACTCTTTTATTGCTGAAGCATGTTGTCATTGGTCCTCTTGGGCTCATTCATTTCAATGAATGTTGAGTTGGAATAGATGAATTTTTGAATTCAAATATTCTTTACAAGTGCATGCTTGACATCTGTAATATGTGCACAAAAATGATATATTCTGCAGCAAATGATACCCACACTAGTACATTTCTTCAACCAGCTGCATGCAGACATTTGTCAGAAGAATTAAAGACAAAGTAAAAAGTACAAAAGCTCAAATAAAGTCTAAAGAATGTGCAATTAATCTGATTCATATTTTAATTTAAACGTTGTACTTTGTACATATATGTTAAAATTATTTTTGCCACATTCTGCTTTGCAGAATGTTGTTCAAGTGCAATAAATCCAAACTCAATAAGTAATCATGTTAAATAATCAGGATTTTTGTTTTCTTCTTTTCATAATCGGGCAGTTCTACTACATCCATATTGCATGCAACACCAGACTACAGCCAACTGTGGTTTAGTTTGGACAACCTTCTGAGCTGTGCAGTCCAAAATCCTTATCTAAAATCATGAAGGTGCCATCCGTAAATGCAACTGATCTTTTTCTCTTTAAGGGAAGTTTGTGATTATCCAACGACATCTTAATTTAGAAATCACTCCGCATAGACGTCAGACAGAAAAAAGTCAATCATAATGAAAAGAGAAGTTCAACAATGTGAGCACATCCCTTCATTAAGGATAATAACTCAGGAAGTGTTAATTTGACACATTTCTGTGAAAATCCATAAACGTCCTCGAGCAGTCATTTGAATAAATAATTTCCATATAATTATTCTTATAGGCAAACGATCTGTAGGATAAATGGGGAAAAACAGGATATTGAACATAATCAGAAACAGCAGCAGCTCTCTGTATTTATACAAAGCACCATATGGGGGTTCAGTAAACTCAGACTGCATGTGATGCCTTTGGGAATTTTCTGACATGGCTGAAAAGACAAAACTATGATTGCAGTGGCTCCAATTTTACATCATGCAACATCCACATATATTTGTCCAGTATGCCATTTTTAACCGCTGGGACACTAACCTCATAAATCTTGTTAAAGGTTTTCACCTGTTCTGCAGTTTGGGTCTGTGTTTTTAATTGTTCTTTACTTTTTTCCCCTTTTTTTTTCAGTTGGAGAAGCTCCATAGTTAAAAAAAATATATATATCGGGTTGAGTACATCGGGGTTCTTATTGTACATCTGTAGGGAGCATGCTCTGCAGTCATCTTGTCATGCCAGCTACAAAAGTTAAATAAATGCAATGCAATGCCACTGATCCTGATATGGTTATTTTAACCCCATTTCAAGAAAGAATAATAGGGACAAACTGATAGGTGTGTGGTTAAGTGAAAAATAGCCACAAAACATCTCCATATATGCTGATGAGACCATAATTGTCAAAGATTAAGGGAAATAAAACCAAACAAACATCCTGACTCGCTTCAGAGGGTCTCACCCTTTTACAAACAACACTAAAAACATATCACGTAGCGTCTTAATATTGCAATTTACTATCCTAGACACACAGAAATAGTGCTTCCTTTGTGCTACCTGTTCAGAGCAGAAGCTCTAAAGCGTAGCTCAGATCTGAACCCAACACCTTCAGCATCTTGTCCATCTCTGACCATGAGGGTCTTCACCTTAATGAGATGCTAAAGCTATGCTACAGAAAAGCTGGCCTTGCTCAAAGTGACTTGCAAATAGCAAAGAAATGTTGAGGGATATGGGGATAGGGAATGTGAAGCACCAGTTTTCATAGCTATCTGCACACCAGCCCACAATTCCCACCATTAACTGCTGATCCACAACCGGATGATGTAGAAAATTGGACCTAAACCTTATCCAGAATGCTAGGTACAAAATATGAGCTAAGTGGATGCGGAGGTTGACCAACTATTGGCATGCAATAAGCTAAATGGTGAGAGGATTTATACACGGCCCAGGATAGGGGCAGCAGCCTTTCAGTCAGCAGTTTGTGTGCAGTGGATGTCCCTTCAGTTTGATGTGATACTCCAGGTACACAATGCCTTTATATCACTGTCTGACCAGTATCCAAAACTAGCTTGTTGATAGACGCAACAAGCACAATCCGTGCTGCACATCTGCTGAGCATTGTGTTAGTACAATCCAAGAAGATCCTCGAAAGATAAATGAAAGTAATTTTAGTGTTAATTATTGTTGGCATTCAGAATCTTCTGACTTCTTCATGCTTTTGATTGACAGTTTGGTTAAAAACAAATACCTGATCAGTATTCTAAGAGAAAAATTGCCAGGCAGGCCAGAAAAGAAAAAAAAAAAAAGGTACAATTTGGGGACCATCTAGGCTCTTTTGCCTGATTTATTTTCAGCGGAACCTGGGTCTGTAGGGTGCTGGTGGCAGGAGAAGTGGGCTCAGAGCCGCTGCCTGGAATCGTGGCTGTAGCTGCCCGGTGAACTTCGATTGCGATGGGGCTTGTAGGCGTCCTGATAGGGGTCCTGGTAGTCCTGGTAGGGGTCCTGCTGCTCTCGGCTGTGCTGCGAGCCAGAAGACATGCGGTTGCGTCCCTTATGCGCTCGCTCATTGTGGTAATTTTCGTCCGACGTCATCAGGTTGCGCCGCTCATTTGCGGTGGAATGGTCTCCCGTGTGGTTGCTTTGTCGCATTTTTTGGCTCTGATGATCACATGAATGTACCAAAGAGACAGATGAGCCACCAAAAAGAAAAGAATAGACAGTATTGCAGAGCCAATGTAGATACAACATTGTACAACGGAAGCTCAAGGCACAAAGAGTTTCCTTTTCTGAGAATCAAAAATGCCCACACATTCAGTTGTGCTGTGGATGCAATCCAATGGTGTTTCACCTCAAATGCACTGGACGTACCTGCAGACCAGAGATGCTGGTGGAATAAGGGGTGAGAGTAGTGGGCCCCAGGTTCCGACCCATCAGAGGGTTTAGAGGTGTTGCCATTGAGGTATGAGTTGCTTTCCAGTAGGCCTCAAGGTATTCAGCAAGGTGTTCACAGGCGTCCTCCAGCTGGTTTTCATCCAGGATGATGTCAAACATTTCCTGTCGGTAACAGATGGCAGTAGAGGAAAATGTGCAGACCCTTTTTTTCAAGATAAACTTGGCATCAGGTGTCATTTAAGAAGATGTCATATAATCCATACTTACATCTATTATTTCACGACTGTTTGTTTCCCCATTGCTTGATTTAGAAATATTGAAAGGGACCTTTTAAAGTCAAAGGCTGGGTGCTTACCGGTGGACACTGAGACAGTTTTTCTGCTGCCACAAGCTGGACATTTAGGTGTTTGCTCTGTGACTTCCCTCTGGACTTCACTAACCTCTGAAGAACCTGGATGAGGGAAAAGTGAAAGAAGTCCTTGAATAATAAGAATGCAGAATCTAATCCATGACGACTAAGGAAACAAATACAAGTTTTCAGAGATCTAACTTAAGTACCTACTGCTGGTCTTTAACTGCATTTCATTTCTATCCTGGATGGAGATATTGGCAGAGTAAAGCCTGCCATTGACTTGGTGTACTCTTTGATGTCCTTGCTCAAATGTAGCGAGTGCAGTGAATAACTCTGGTTTTTCCTTTTCTATAGAAAGTACTTCTGACCCAGTGTTTCCGTTTACCTGTGTCTCTTCCTTTGGACTAAGCCATTACTTTTTAAATTGTAGGCTAAACAATTTTACTTTCCAGACTGTCCTAGGCTCGCTTTACCTTTGGTGAGGAGACTTTGACATGGACAATGATGGGCGCCAGTGAAGTCTTGAGGAGCTGGGCCGGGTGGTTAATGGTGTCAGCGTCCAAGACAACCAACTGAAGGGAGCGCGCCAACTCAAAGATTCTTTCAATCTCACTTTGCACCTCAGCTGTAGACAAACATTTCTCATTTGGCAGCGTTTTCTCAAGTGTAAACCTTCATTTAGGTTTCTTGTGTTTATCAAGATGTTCTGCTTGTATTAATAGCCAGAGAAAATCTTACCTAAGCTGGATCGAGTGTTGGATCTTTCAATAATGGCTCGTTTACTGGGGTTGTTCAGAACGGACCTCTTGGCCAGTGAGATGTCTGCAGTTACTCGTGTTATAGTTATCCTAAAAAAAAGGGGGGGTAGGGAAGATACTGTACACAATTGTATGGATGTTGGCAGACATCTTCTAATGTTTTGGCACCTTTTATCTGAAAGCAGATGGTAGTGAAGCTTTTTAAGCACCCTTTATTTTAGATTGTGACTAAACAGTGACTTCCAATTTTCCCGTGGTAGACGTATAAAAAACAATGCAACAGTGACACTTGTGCAGAGTATTTTAGTATCGGTTACTATTTTATTTATGTAGGTTTTGTTGGCTCTAGTGGCCTTTTCTTGAAAGTAGTTCGACAGGAAACAGGGTAGTGAGAGAGGGGGAAGACATGCGGCAAATGTCAGCAGGCCGGGAATTGAACCTGCGACCACTAGGACTAAGGCCTCAATACGTGGATCGTGCTTTGCCCCTGCACCCAGCATCCAATATCAGTTACTATTAAGAAAGATTTTCCTTTCTTTCATTTCAAAACAACATTTGCTGCTATATGGAGCTTTAGCAAAACACTCAAAGCATTAGTATTTGTATGCATGACACTTGAAATACAATATTCAACTTAATATTGCACCTAAGTAGTCCAATTCCAATTCAGTGTTTTGTGCAGCCCTCTGTCCATTTGTCCATTTTTGGACCAAACATTACCAGTTTATCACCTCCTAGTGGCCCAGCATTGGAACTTCACTGTATTTAGAAATTTCTGCCTGTCTCACTCTAATCTGTGATTCCTTTTTGTTGTTGTTGAAGAAAGCAAATCTTTAGCAGTGCGAAAAAAAAACTTCACCAAACATTTTCACTTTATTTTCAACAGAAATATGTACAATTTCTTTTGGATTTTGCAGATGTTTTGCATCCTTTTTATTTATTTGTTTTGTAATTTTCTCTTCAAAGTGGTGGGGACATGCAGCTATTCCAAATTATTCTTATATCTTTTTCTCACCTGCCATCAAATCTGTGCTTGAGGAAGTCAAACAGGGCTTTCTGCATCATGTCTGTCACCTGCAACAGAGAGGATTATATCCAAGTAAGGCAACTTCTGAAGGCAAACTGATGCACAGCAGCAAAGGGAGCTAAAAAATTAAATGGACTCCACACAAATTTTTATGTGTGCACAAAAAGAACAATAATATTTTTTGCACTGCACTGTATAAGTTTGCAGTCACAGACTGACATCACATTAAACACCTGAAGTCAGGTCACCAGAACCATCAGGAACTTCTATATAGAAATTTGAGACAGTTTTTTTGTCTTGTTTTAGGGTTGTTGAGATAAACCTCAACTTTACATAGGCGGAAGGACAGTGCAGTGGAGCTGTGTAGATGTTTAATGCAGATTGAACTAACATCAAATCCAAATTAGTCCAGTTACTCAACATATTTTTATTTGACCTCCTGTTTTCCTACACGGCCAATAACACACTTGTTATTATCTTGGCCAACGGAAATCTATTTTTAGGGGTACAGGGAAAGGCCTCATCTCCTTTCCTGCACTCTAACGCTGGTGAAGGCACATTGAAAACGGCCAGATCAGCGTTAACTTTCGCTTGTATTTGGTGGCAGAAGTGAGGAGTTGCAAAGTACAAAATTCCAATTTTAGATCCTGCCATAAGGAGATCCAGCGTACCTCGTAACCTTTGAGCGAGGGTCCCACCAGCACCACGGGCCTCATGGAGGGCACCACATCATACGGGGGGATGTGCTCCGTCTGTCAACACAGAGTGGCAGCAGCAGATTCGTCACAAACACTGAAAGCCGCCCAGAATAACTCCACAGAAGACGCACACAGCAGATGGTTCTAATCAGCCGAAGCCAAGGAACAGTCACACATAAAAGTGGGAAATATGAGGCCATGTTGGCGCACGAAGCAAATGAAGTAATTTGCCTGAGAAACCAGGCTTAATCTGATCCACTTATAGGTGAACATAAATGCGTATTAGATACTTATTGATCCAAAGCACAAATATTGTATTTGACCGCTGAACATTTTTGGATCATCAAACAAACCTGAATAAAGATAACAAGGGAGAAAAGCTACACAAATCTGCAGGGCTAAATGGGAAAATATAACTGTTCCTTTTAAATCATGAATGAGCTGAATTATTATAATTCTGCAAGGAAAAGTGGGCCAGAATTCCCATGGTGATGTAGACACACTGATTTTATCTGCAGAAGCAGATATATTGGCACCAGGTATTAGCTTTTAATGTTAATGAGAAATTTAATTTATGTTTTTTGGACCCTCAAAAACTATAATTTAAGATGAACAATTAGTTTAAACATTGTACTTCAACTAAATATATGTTAAGGCTTATTCTGCATTTTTGCAATTTTACCAGAGTCATCAGTAACTGAATCTGGTGCTGTATTGATAATTGTGACGGTTTGGCTCGGTATGCGCCGGTAAGGCTGAAGTATTGCACGGTGGTGGTGAATGGATGATTACGCAGCCACCAACTTACCACTTTCTGTTTCTGCTTCCCTGCGGGAGGGGAGAGAAGACAAGGAGGAGACAATCAGTTGCAGCAACGTCTTAGAAACATTTAAACATGCCTCACATCAGCAGGTATTTGTAACAGTTCATTAAAAAAAAAAAAATAAATGAAACCTGTCAATAATGTCTACAATGTATAAAATAAAACAAAAATATATCTACAGTCCTAAGGTTATATTCACAAAGTGCAGTTCAGAGAGGGGGGGTCATAGTCTTGTCGTTGGTTAGCCCCAGTCTCAGAACGCCTGCAGTCCTCAACTGGAGGAAGAGGAGGATCATGGGAAAAAGTACCAGCGACTCTATGCAGTAACCTTAAGCTCTATGTGGAGACATGGGAAGGCTTTAGATTCTTATGCTATCTCTGATTTTTGAGGTTCAGGGTGTTTGGCTGTAAGCTCGCAGGTGGGTTATTAACACCCTTCTCTCCCCGTGTCCGATGTTCTCACCTGCTGAGGATATGAGTGGTCGGATAGAGGCTGACACCTCATCCTCCACACTGGAAGAGGAGTTTCCCCCAGACTTACTGAAAAACACAAGAAGGGATAAAAAAAATAAAATAAAAAGAAAGACAGAAAAACATGGTGGCATTAATGTAAGAAAAAAGAAATTACTAATTTTTTAATCTCAAAAAAATTGAGAATGTATGTTGGTGTTCAATTAATCATCTTAAAGCTGTTTTTTTATAACCCAAGAAATCTACTTTGAAACTTCCTAAATTTTGAATTTGTCAAGAAAAGCCATTTAGTTAACTCAAGCAAACATTGTACACTTGTTATTTCAATTAACAAGGAATTTAAACGAGTTCAATGCAACACAGACATTCTCATTTGCTTTCTCCTGGAGGTAGAATTATTAATATCTTATCTACCTGAAGCACTGAAAAAAAAAAAAAAAAACAATTTCTGAGCTATATTGTTTCATGCCTAATCAAGTCACTTGTCGTTTATCAACTTGTTGAGAACTTTGAAATCATCACCGTCTTAAAATAATGGTAAAGTAATTTTTTGCCATCCTTGACTAATTTTTTGCCTAAATCATATTTTGGAAGAAAACAAAAGATTTATGCCATTATTTAGATGATTATTTAAAAGTTAACATCTACAAGGTGCTAAATGATAAATGACTTGATTAGGGCATAAAGAAATATAGCTAAACTATACTTTAGCTTATCTAAAAGTGAAATGTCTGTTCAGTAACTTGCAAAATGTTCAGTATTTAATCATTTAATCTGTCCACAGCTAACTGTGAATCGGATTCAAACTAAAACTAAAACAAACCAGTAGATGATTAAATAATTACGGCTACCATCATAAAATGAACTCAGAAATCTGAAAGACTGAAGAACCCGATTCTGCTGGAACCACAGCACCAAGCGATCCCCTGGATTATTAATATTTTGCTCGACTGAATTTTACAGATATGAATTCTCATACATCTGAGTCAGCAAACACCACATCAGATTGGCCATCTTACTCAGCAAACATGTCAATCAAGCCTTAACAAATATAACAGTAGCAGCAGAAACTCAAAAAAGTCAACAGGAACAAACATATTGCTTATAGAAAAATTACACACTGCAGCTTTAACTACTTTAGAGCAAAAGAAGACAAATTTTGAAAATAATGCAAAACACTTTTTTCTCCTGTTTAACTTTAACGTGAGACGTGCTCATGAGTATTTGTGTCCATCACTATCTGCCTCCCTTTTAAGCAAGGCGCTGAAGCCCTTCTTTCCACTACGATTACTATTACTCCGACCCGCACGGCAAGAGGATGTGAGAGTGAGTTATTGCATTAACTGCAGATGACAGAACATTCAAGAGCAATTATACACACATGGAAATGGAAAGTGGTGATAGGAGTGCTAAGTACAGCTAACTGGAACAAAGCCATGAATAGAAGAAACGACGCACAAGGGTTGTGAGTCGCAGTCGGGCCAAGATTGAGAATTTCTTTAACAGACAGGCGCTGACAAACGAAGGTGATTACTGGTTGAAAAAAATTTGTTTGAAATTATTTTAAATTTGTATTTTGAACTCAAATCTGTTCAGGAGCGCTATGGGGAGCAGAACCCAAAAGCATCCAGAGCTAAATACGCTAATGTTTTATTTTTTTCTTCCTGTTTAACATAATGTAAAAAAAATAAAATAAAAATCACATATACCAAAACCTAAATACATTTAACAAGTCAATGCATTCATTTATGTTACTTTGTCAGTGTAATGTTTATAGTTGGTAATATGCTTAATTCAAAGTGTGGCCCCAAATCAATTTCTGCTCAGGGCCCCATGCATTGTTTGACCGGCCCTGTTACCAAAACCATCCAGGAAAAACAATTAAACTCAAACCAAGGAAAAATGAAAAAATTAAATAGTCTGCTGTTGTTTAAAAATAACAGATTTTCCTTAAATTAAATTTCCAAATAAAAATAAAATAGATTTATATTTCATGAAGACTATTTTTAAATACCATAGAATATGTTGAATGTAAATATAATAGTTTTAATTTATAGTTCAGGAAATATAAAATGCCTCATAAATAGGATTTATTTCTGTTTGGTGTTTTAGAGATCTGGGTGGATGAAAATCAAATTCGGAGACTTTTTAGTTAATTGCTAAATATTTTATGTAATGTTATCTTGCCATTTTTGATTTTTTTCCCCTCCTAATCTAAACAAAGAAACTGATTATAAATTAAAGCAATGTATTTTTTTCCCCTGCAATGTTTTAACCTTAGGAGCTCTTCCTTTAAGTGCACCAGAGCTCCCATCACATTTTGATTGTTCAGATCGGTTGTGTGACCTTTTGTGGCATTGTTGGAGAGAGAGTGTGTGTTTTCTGTTGCCTACCCTTGCACTCGTCCTCTCTTTTGCTCCTGCTGGAGTCGGATGTTCTCGAGCTTCAGAGGGCTGGGAATGAAGCCGATCTCACAGCCCTCTTTTACCAAGCGCCCGATCCACCAGTCATTGTTGAACTTCTGAACACAGCAAAGCAACTCATGAACAACCTCTTTTCAAAAGCTATTAAGAGATATTCTGTATGACAGAAGTTTCAAATGATGTCAGGATGCTTCTGGTGTTGGGATTTACAGACGTGCCTCTTTTATGTGGAGGAAGTCCTTGGCATCAAAAGAGATGGCTGTTGCCGGTACTGGAACATCCTCATCCAGGGCGCCACAGTAGCTGACATTGGTCCTTACAGCAAACGCCACAGGTTTACTCTGGAGGACAAAGGCACAACTAGATTCAATTGAAGTCTATTCAGTTTTATACATCTAAACAACTGGTTGGAGATTCTGGTGGAGCTATTGCTACTATCAAGTTTGGGTACTTTACCATAAAAAGTTGCCCTGGCCTTGTCGTTCACTTGGACAGTCATTCATAGAAGCCTATTGTCATAAAAACCTCTTCTTGCCTGGATCTATTGCTGCGAACACCTTTGTGTTTTCTTTCTGTTTTTCTCTCGCATAGAGAGTACTCTTAGCTCAGAGTTTCTGTGCTTAGCTGTTTCAGCTTTAGATAGAGTTATTGATGGAGCTATTGCTGCCAATAACCTTGTGGTTTCTGTTGAACTTTCCCATGGAAAGTACTCCTGACCCAGTTCTGACTTTTCGGATTTGTTTGTATTTTTCCCAGTTGAAAATACCCTTTGCTCAGTTTAGTGTGCCACTAAACAGTCTCTGTTTAGTGGCATGTTTGAATTTGCTGTATGTTTGAATTTCTTTACACTGGATTAAAATTTCTCCATAAATGATCCAGAAAAACGACAAAATAAAGCATATCTTCTGATTATCAGTGATTTTTGTCCAGTGGTCACAACCTTGGCTCTCTCCAGTTGAACGGCAGCCTGCTGCTCCCTCTCCTGACGGCTCTGTCCCGGTCCTTGGATCTGGCTGGGGCTCTGGCTCTGGACCTGAGCCTGCACCTCACGCTCCTCCTCCAGAGATACATCTGAGTCTGATGGTCTGCTAGTATACGAATCAGCTGAGCCCTGCAAACAGAAATTGCACAAGTTATTGAAACTATTACAACTAGCCATACTTTAGGTATCTTAGAGATGCACACATTTCTTGACATTGTTAAGACGTTTACAAAACCTAAAATTAATTTCTTACCCAGCCTTCAGTATGAGATCAAACTATGAAGCAAGGAAGCTAAAATTAGAGATGACTAGAGTTTTTTTTTAACACCGATGAGCATAAAAAAGCAACACCTGTCTTGCCGATTTATAAAAGAAAGTTGCTAAGATAAGTGGTCGTCCTTGTTGGACAAAACGTATCCACAAGCAAAAGAGCCAACATCTATTTAACAAAAGCACCAAGGGCCAAGAATTTACTCAGTTTTACATAATGCACGTCAATAAGATCATTAATGGAGGTTTTGAGGTTTGCAGAATGCCAAGTTTACATTCTGATTTGATTTAGTTGCATAAAATCTAAAGTTACCATTTTTAAAACGGATTCAAAATAATTTTACCAGTGACTGACATGCTGAAAAAGTTCTGAGAGGTTGTGGCACCCTTGTCCCCTTCATGCATTTGTGATAACTGGGAACGAGTCCTTTTACTCCACTGTGGAGGAATTTCAACTCACTCTTCTGTGCAGAATTGCTTTAATTTAGCCACAGTGCAGGGTTTTAGTCAGATGAAAGTCCGTTTCAAAGCCTTTAAACGGTTTTGTTTTTGAGGCTGCTAGTGTCCTGAAAATTGTCCTGACATGTAACACAAATGAGCTTGGGGCCAATCTCGCAAACTGATTATACTCTAGAAGTTTTTCCAGAGAGCAAAATTTATATGTTCGTTTTTCAGATTTGAAGGCAGCAAAGCAGCCTTAAGACCTGATGTACTGTAACTTCACACAGAATATTTTCCCAACAGTCTTGATCATCATCTGTATGTACTGTGACAAATATGTCAAGGGACTTGATGTTCTTTTTGGTCAGCCGTGGTTATATCTACTTTTCACAGTCTCTCTCTTTACTGTTGAGTAACAAACTTTGACAGTAAGGCAAGAAAGGCCTGCAAAGATTTAAGTGTTGTTCCTTTTGTGACCTCACTTTTGTTCTCTGGCGTTTGGAAAGCTTTTCCTTTTTAAGAGATAAAAATCTTCATTTGGAAGCTGAATTTTGTAGGAAAAAATATAAGAAAAGAAAATAACTCTGCTTTTTCATCACACTGTATGCAGCTGCTGTAACAGAAAATACAACAGCAGATCCCGTCAGTAAGAGTGAATCTTGCTGAACTGAGGACTCCTTTTCTCAGTTCAGTTTGTCTTGTAGTGTCTCACACACAGTCAGGTAATTTCTTGAGGGATGCAAGCTTGCAGTCCCTTCATTCTGCATCCCAGTCAGAACCTCTTTATTGCCCCGTTTTAATGCCGGTACACGACTGGATCAAGTGCTTCCTTCTGCTGTTTTAATCTAAACAATCAGCCACTAATGATGATTCAATTAAGGAGGACCATTAGTCTCGAGATGATCAATCAAGTTAGTCATCACAGCTAAGCAGTTTCTTTTTTTTTTTTTTTTTTGGGCTAGCAAGCAGTAGAGGAAAACCTGACTTCAGCACACTGCTGCTCTGGATTGCAAGCATCCTGCCTCAGAAAGTTTCTGGGCATGTGGAGGATTTCCATAAAAAAACAACTAAATGAAATGAGGGGCTGAAATGTTTCTGCTGGCTTTTCTTGGTTTCAGTTCTGTTTAATAGGAAGTCATAACTCAGCCCTGTCCATTTGTGCTTTTACAGTTTCAAACCTATCTCTTTTTATTGGTATTTCGAGTGATAGAGTATGTAGTAGAACCTATTTAAATTTGTAGATAAATTAAATAATCTGAAAAGTAAATCTTAGTCAGTGCAATTACAGATATGTCTCTATCAGCTTTGCACATTTAAGTCAATATTTTTGCCCTTTCTTCTTTATAATAGATTTCAAGATCATCAAATTGGATTAAAAAAAAAACTTTTTTGAACATCAATTGTCAAGTCTCGTTAAATTGGTCTGGGCTTTAAGTAGGCCATTCAAACATGTGAATTACTTTGATCTAACCTATTCTATTGCAGCTCTGACTATATGATTTTATATGGTTTGTTGCTCTCTCACTAGAGGGTAAACGTTTAGTAAGCCCTCTGTAGGTCACATACATCTGACCCACAGCATGATGTTACCACTACCATGTTTAACAGTGCTGTGTTAATTTAGAGCACACATATAACGTTTAGCTTGTTTTGGTAGAAGTTCAGTTTTGATCTCATTTCATCATAGCACCTTTGCTCACATGTTTGCTGGCAAAATGGGCTTCTTACGGCTTTCGTCTTCACATTCTTCCATGAAGTCTTGGCTTTATGGAAGGTGAAATTTAACACATATTCACTAATTTGTCGATCATTAAAAGCAGTTCAATTAGGTTGTATTTCACTGTATACGAGCAAAGAGGGATGAAAACAAATGTGTGACGTATTTTCACTTGCTGCTTTGCATTGATTGAGCTCATTATATGCTAAGGAAATGCTTTCAAGTTTGTGGATCCAACATGACAAAACGTGAAGACCCCTAATGATATTTGTCCATCCTTCTCAATTGCGGTTCTTGTGGCATACTCTTTAGTTCCAAGGAATGCACACAGAAGAGCTGAGGGAGCACTGTAGCATCCAAGCTATTATCCAATGGAGTAGCTTCGGCATGTGACTCATCAGCATCAGAGTCCACTTAATGACATCACGATGCATGTTTCTGCAAGACTCATCAGAGCCAGAACACGGCGCAGCAGCTCGGCCGGATGAGAAATGCTCTTCAGGAAAGTGACGGATGCAGGAATGTGACACACGATTTGTCGTCTCGGCGACGGCCCTTGGCGGGGATGGCGAGGGGGTCATTTGCATCTTTCTGTTCTCCTCTGAGAAGCAGAGCACGGTTCTTCTCTTGCTTGGGAAATGTGGTGACTCCTCCTGGTTTCCTTCACTTTACAGTCCGACTGCAGCCACATATTCAACCAATAAATGAGGATATATGCAGAAATCATCCAGCCATCTGCCTAATATGCATCCCCCTCCCCTCCTTTACACACCCACCCAACCCCCTTCCAGCCAAGCATAGCCCAGGATCACAGTACACTGGCTAACCCATCAAAGGCCTCTTACGTGTGTGTGTGTGCCATCACTAAGCAAACAGCAGGAGAGCACATAAGCAGATTTACACTCACCGCCTCCGAGTCTTCAAATCCATGCAGGTACAAATTGTCATACATGGAGGTTTGATATTCTAACGAGCTCCTCTAGAAAAATTAGGGGGGGAAAATGTGAGTGGAGGCGGAGGAGAAAGGAGGGGGCACCGGAGGAAAAAAAAAAGATGGTTGGGGAAGGGGGGGATGACGACAATTCCTTTTCTCTACAGCAGAGACTAATTAAAAAATAAATATCCCCTCCTGTTGGATCACGCCTGGTCCTTCGGAGGCGCCTCTCTAAGACGGATGCAGCTCCTCTCCCTGGTCTCCTCGCGCTGCTGGCTGCCTCACGTTACAGGATGGAGACGGTATCCCTGGAGGAAGCCCGATCCTGGCATTTCATCTCTATCAGGCGTCCGCACGTACAAAACCTACACACAGAGGCAGAGAGAGCAGCAGAGGCAGCAGCAGCAGCAGAGGGGCTGTGAATCCTTCCTCAATATCCAAGCCTGATGACAGAATCAGAATGCAAGGAGCCGATTGGCTGGATGGTTGTCCACTCAGCCTGGATGAGCACTTTTTTTTCAGTGCAGTAAGGTAGATGGATTTGATGGGGAGAGGGAGCAGCATCCTCTTATGTTCTTATTTTACCTTATTTATACCAAATCTGTTCAAAAATCAGAATTCTATACACAGTGGTATAAAAAGTATGTCTTCCTATTTCATTTAGCTTTTTAGCTACATTTCAATGTTTGATATTATCAAACAAAAGACAGCTTTCAAATATTGATTTAATTCGTAACGGATTAAAAACTATCTCAACCAGCCATACCCTGTGTGAAGCAGTAAATATCCTTTAGTCCTAATAACTAGCTGTGCACTAACAAATTCAATCAAGCTTTTGTGATAACAGGCAATAAATTTGAACATCACTGTGGAGGGAATTTGGCCCACTCTTTGCAGGTTTGTTTTAATTCGAATTTATTGAACAGTTTTCCACCAGGCCACAACATCTCAATCGGATTTCAATCCAGGCTTTTGACTAGGCCACTCGTAGTCTTTCATTTAGCTTTTTTTTTTTTGTCCATTTGTTGTCCCTTGACTCATCGTCCTGCTGCATAGCCGTTTCTCTTGAGCTTGAGGTCACAAGCTGCTTGCAGGATCAGTACTTTCAGGCAATGATGCAGGGTTCTATCAGTAATGGCATGTTATGGATAGTGAGGGAAGGGAGTGTGGGGGGTGTTTTCTGAAAGTTGACCATCTGGACAGCAGTCTAGAATGGGTTAAATTCCACGTATTTCTGATCTGTGGACCAGCTCATCCACCTCCTTCTGTTTGACTTTGGATGTTTAACTTCAGACACACACCTTCCAAAAATGTTCTCTTTTTTAAAATCAACAATCAGAATGTTTTTGGAGCACTACATTCACATTGGTTCTTCCTATATGAAGTGGACTGATTTCACTGAGTTTTTTTTTTGTGTGTGTGTGTACACCCTCACATTTTCTCTGATACTCTCCCAAAACCACCTGCCACTTGAATTGCAGTTTAGATGAAAGAATCTGTGGACAGAAACTGTCTCTCATACAATCCAATAATCTGCCTATTAAGGAAGAATGGTGAGGAAACATTATGAAAACCACTAGAAGTCCTGTTTGCCACAAGGGGAGCAAAGCAAACATTTTCTTAAAAATCAAAGCATATTCAAAGCCATTGTACAAGTGCGTTGAAGCTAGTTAAATGAATACACCCATCACACTATTGCTTATGTGCGTTGCTTTTCAGTGGGTATATTTATATACCATACACAATATGATCACCACATGTTCTTTATGTTGAAAGGAAGAGAGGAAGAAATTACAAATATTTGTCTCATAGTTAAGCTGCTTGCTTCGAAATGCAAAATTTAGAAACATCGCCTGACAGACAATATAAGGCGAGGGAAAATACTGAGAACTGAATTTAAAAATATTCTTCCCAACTTCATTAATAGACATCTAGCCTATAAACGTTTATGCCCGAAGCAACAAACCTGCGTCGTCTTTGAGTGATCAAGAGCATGCATGTTGTAGCAGTAACACACAAAAATTGCATCATTGACCCAATAATATTACATAATCTCATCCAACAATATAAATGTTCATGCTCATGAACATTTGCTCACATTTGCTCACATTTTCATGCATGTGAGATGCATGAAACTGAAAGTGAAATCTTTTTTCTTAAGAGATCTGGCTAATGATTTGTCCACCTGGGGGAACTCATTGAGAATTTTCATTTAATTCCCAGACACAGAGGGAATCCTTAAATATGGAAAAACCACTCACCAAGATATCGAACAGTTGGACACACTTGATCCAAATATCAAGTGTGGGCCTTCACCAAAAATGATACACACTCCCTTTCTTCCTCTAGCCTAACATCCATATCCATTGTCTGTATACCCTCGGGGGAGATGCTGCCTACCTCCCCCGCCATTGGGCAGTAGGCATGTTACATCCTGGACAGGTTGTCTGTCCATCACAGGGCAACACAGAGTTACACATGAGAGGCAACCATGCATGCATACACACACCTAGGGGCAATTTAGAAAGACCAAACAACATAACAGTCATAGTTTTGGATTATGGGAGGAAGCCGGAACACCCAGAGAATATGCAAACTCCTTGCAGAAAGACCCTATCTTTAAACCAAGGACCTTCTTACTGCAAGACAACAATGCTGCCAACTGTGCCATTGTGCAGCAAAAGGCAAGAAAGGAATTGGTATGACAGATTTCCTTCCCAGGATTCCCTTGTGGTCCAGTACCTGTCTGAGGATGAAGCTCGTGGATGTGGTGCTTCCATCAGACCTCTTGAGCCGGCTTCTCCTGGAATAAGTCCCTCGGTTTACCTGGATGAAAAAACAAAATTGTAACCTGAATCCAGAGGTTTTCTCACCACATCTGGCGATGCGGTGCTAATACATATCCAGAAAGATTACTGCATGATGCTGTTTTATAACTAAGTCAAATACACAAGCAAGATAGTTGTGAGGCATGTAAAACCCCCAAGCAAATGAGACTTCATCCAACTTATTAATGCCTTTACCTTTGAATGTCTTTCTTTTCCTCCTAAAGGATCTAAATATACCAGCAGAGTTGATCTCAGGGGGACAAACTTAATTATCTGCCTGTGATTTGTCCCATTTCTCTTTAACTCTCCAGAGTTAGTGACAATGTCCCCGTTAAAAAGTCTGAGCCTACTTCCCTGTATCTGTGAAACAGGGTCACTAATCTGGGTCAACATCTTTCTTTGGCCCCTCAAGTAAAACAAAGTGAAGAATGAAGTCTGGTAATATGTTTCTATTAATATGTGCATATTACCCCAAAGAGAAAACAGTTATCTAGCAAGGAATGAGGCATCTCTTTCACTTTGACAGCAAGAATCTACTAATTTTAGACATTCACATAAGTAAGATACTGTTGAGGAGTTTCTGCTGCATAAGCTGTGTATTGAAATATATAAAAAAAAATAGAGAAACAACATGTGAAAGAAGACTGATACATGTATAAACAAAGTCAAGATTCAGTTTTCTCTACAGTGGTTCTGCAGAGAGAAAAAGAAGTTTAATAAACTAATCAATAGTTGTTCAGCCAACTACTTTGAAATAAAGTTTGGATGCAAGACTCATTTAAGTAAAAAAATATATTGAAATGCTATCTTTTAAGCCATCGATTGAATGCTGTGAATATAATTATCAGTTAAATATTAATATTATTAGTTGTAAACATCCATGGAGATGCAAACATGGTATCAGCAACACTGTCAAAGTTGGAATGAATTATGTTAATGTTAAAAATAGTTTTCATCAAATAAGGTCTCATTTAAGGTGACTCTTGACCCTACTTTGAATCTGAAAACCCTATTTCTACAAAAACATAAAACTTAAAACCCACCTGAAAGATGGGCGCTTGGATGCCCTCTCCTATCTTGTTCCGGATGTAGATGTGTCGGGACATTTCGGCCAGAACATCGGTCCAGAGAGCGGGCTGCTCCGGCCCAGCCCAGCGCAGGGGAGACGGGTTCCTGGCTGCGTGCTCCAGCTTCACTCTGCGCGGCAGAATATGAGCGCTCCGCGGCCGCTGCTTCCTCCACTGTCCGCCGGCAGACAGGCGCTCAGAGCCAGCTGCGCTCCACACTGGACGGGTCCACTGCAGCAACACGAGGGGAGGAGGGGTGCACAGTGGGACGCTC
The DNA here is from genome assembly GCF_019740435.1 of Gambusia affinis. Taxonomy (NCBI): domain Eukaryota; kingdom Metazoa; phylum Chordata; class Actinopteri; order Cyprinodontiformes; family Poeciliidae; genus Gambusia; species Gambusia affinis. Next base: position 8,740,095 of record NC_057891.1, on the reverse strand, counting down.
CAAATAATTGATTTGCTTCTGAAAGGAAGATATTTTCTGCTTGAAATGAGCTTTTCGGTGACCACCATTATGATTTCACCTGGGTTTTTTTTTTCTTTGTCAAAATGGGATCTTATAATGTGCATAAAAGATGAAAAAGTCGTTCTTACTGGCCACTTTTTGAGGTATAACTGGGAACTGTTTGATTAAGAAATGTTGACTGTGGACATTGTCCTGCTCAAGGAACCAGTTTGAGATTATCTTCGCTTTGTGACAGGACTAGTTTTGCAGATAAATGTGTTGTTAGTTCTTAATGTTTCTGATAAGTTTAATTAAAAGGCACCAGCAGCCTGAGCTGTTGCTACAAAGCAGGATACATTTTTGCTTTCATCTTTATGCCCAAATTTTGACCTTGCACTCTGACTGTTGCTGCTGAAATTGAGACTAATCACTCCAGGCACCACTTTTTAGTCTGCTACCCAATTTTGGTGAACCAAATCATGAAATTCAGTTTATTGACACAGGCTACAGGTTAAATCTTAAAGTAGACAAAAACAAAATCAGGATGTTTTTGTTCCCATTTCTTTGCAACCAATAACTGCATGCATTTCAATGATTTAATTAAAAATAATTGTCACTGTTCAGAAAATATTGATAAAACAGAATCCTTCCCTTGTAATGTATATGTTTTTGTATGCTTTGTTGACGTTTCTCAACGTTAACAGCTTGCTACGGTCATCCCTTGACTGAGGGAGTGTTGTTTATTGTTTTGTCCAGCAGATGGCAGTATTATCAAAATAAATGCAGCTGTAGAAATACGCTGTATACTCGGTGTGTGCAAGGTGATAATTTTACAGAAAAAATAACCTGTCTTCTTAGCAGACAGATTGACAAGTGTTATATGCTTTATGCACTGATGAATTTCAACCATGCTTTAAATCCTAATAATCCTAATAATTATTAGTTGCGGTCCTGGTTATTAGCATGGGTAATTGTCTCAATTGTAGCATCATCCGTTGTTCAAGCAAATGTATAATTGCAAATAATACTCTTCTCTGTGTCTGTAGAGTCAGGTCATCATAATACGACTTGGTTTTTATGGCATCTGAACTCAAATTCTCCCCTGTCAGGTGTTGGGTCCAAGGAGCCAATCTTCAGGTGATCACTGGCAAGATCGCCAACAAGGACAAGCCGGGCAAGGTACGCCAATACAGCCCTGTACATACGTCACAAGAGCAGAAAAATGCATTGTGATACTCAATTTACACGTACACTATTTATGTTTTAAAATATGCAACAATTTAGTTACAGACAATAGAGATTAATTAAGTGTTTTGTTCCAGTTATAATACTTTCAGTACAATCTACTTTGTGTGCTAACAGTGTTAGTAATAAAGTGGAAACAAACTTTACCAGTATCCCGTTTACACAGAACACTTGGGAGTCGCAGGTTTTTAATGACTTACAGGTAGCTCAGATGCTAACATAAACAAGGCTAACTTTCAATAAAAAAATATATTCAAACTTTAGGCATTTTTCAGTTAAAGTGAACACATCTGTTTTAGAACTGAAAAGGTCTGTTTTTTGATGGGAGTGATTATCACTGGCCTGTGCTTAATTTTGCAGATCTTCACCACTGCACATTTACGGCCCCTTTGCCTGCAAACTTCTACAAATGACCATCCAGCTACTTGGTGACACAAGTAAGATAATCATATATACATATATATATATATATAGTTCCCAGTTATACCTCAAGTACTTTAATGTATTGTACGTGAACAGTAGCATTGTTAGTGCATTTAGATTTTGAGGAGACTCTCGGGTGGACCCAGAACTGGGACCATTTCCCTTCTGGCCTTTTGAACTCCTTTGTACATCAGGAGAGGGATGCTTGTGCTTTCCTCTTGGACTTGTGATCTCTGCAGTCTGGGTATTAGTTGAGTGGACAAAAGATATATTGACAGATGTATTATGTTATTGTCATCTTTCAGGATGACGGTGTGAGGAATGTGTTGCAGGCTTTGTGTTTTAAGAAAAAGTTGGTTAAAATTGGGGCTTGATCTTTAACAATCTGTTTGAAACTAGACCTTAAAACTTTAGAAAGTCCAGCAGGAAGCTCTTCCATTACTCAAACGTCTAAATTTTTGAGTGGCACTTATCTCTAGTTGCTATTTCAGTAAAGTACCTTTCTGCATACACTCACCTGAACAAAACTGAAGTCACATATCACAGGTTTCAAACTGTATTTTCACTTTGCTTTAAATAGCTGCCTCTGTTTTCATGAAGGACCACATAGAAACCCCTCTGTTACTCAACATTGCACAAATCCATTTAGGAAGACCCACAGATGTAAACACGCTGGTCCAGTGGCACAGATAACAAAACTAAGTGCAAACTTTATTTTTGGCTTGTACCGGTGAAGCATGTGATGTACAGTGTCCCAGAGGCAACACGTGTCGTGTTAGTGGCTGGGCACTTCATATCATCCACTCTACAAGTGAAAAGGAGCCAATTTATCTCTCAGACTTGTGTCAGCACAAGTTCAGTCTCGCTTTGATCAGACAAATCTAACTAATGTGTGTGGTGGATTATGCAACTTAAAACTGGAAGGATTAAGTTTCTCTTTCTGGAGCAGGTCAGAAAGAGCAACTTAGAGCAATAATTAGGTCTTACTGACCTAATTTATTGCTGGCAAAAATAATGATGGATGAAAACTTGTTTTGCATTGAAACTGTTGAATTGTTAGGTTTGTGTTACCGTAAGTTTACGAATGATTAAGTAAGCTAAGATTTTCATGCTACTTCAAACAAACAATAAATGAAACCACCTTTTACACTCCCTTCTTCAGTAAGAAACTTGCATAAATATAGAAATTAATAGGTGCACATACTTTTGTCTGTTTGGGCAAGCTGGTGGATTTGCAGGCATTTTAAATTGTCAGACAGTCGTGGGTTGCTGCTTGGTGGACTGTGAGCTAAAAACACTGCAGAGCTGTCTGTTTGAAGCCATTATGTGGGAATTGTTTGGGGAGAAAGGGATAGTCAGTGGTGTAACTGTACAAAAAATATGGCATAATCTGACCACTGATGTCCATGGAGTTATTGAAACGATCTAAAGACCCAGACCCAGGAGGAGTTCATTTAACAATGTTGTCTGGTAAATTTTGAGCCTACCTAGTGTAGATCTTTAGGCAGGAACTGGTTGGTACCATCGTGATTAAATGGCTCAACTGTCAGTGAAATATAAACAGGATTAAAATGGGTGTAGTGACCATAAAGACTTTTGACAAGAAGTTCCCCATGTTCTTTTCCTTTAAAGAGATTTTTAAGGGATCGTGATAAAGCAATTTTCTCTATGGCCTACACAGTTCAAACTATTTCACAATCCTCTTCTGCAGAAAGCATTCTCCCTCAAGGCTTCCGTTATGTGTATGTTTACGTTCCTCATGTTTGGATAAAGGCTTCAAGAGGAACCACTCAACTAGTTCTTTCTACTTTTATAATTCATCACTTCAGCACTTCTTACCTGTTTCTGTAAAACATAGCAACACAGTCAACATGCAGCACTAGACAAAAAACCCCCAAAACCTAACAAACTAAAGTTCTATGTCTACCTGCGTCTCTCGTCTCTTACATGCAGCATTAAATATTTAAGATATCACCTAATGGAAAAGAAGGAAGACGGATCACTAAATCTGAGTAGCTTGTTTCTTTTATGTTCAGCCACAGATTTCTTTCTTTTCACCTTTCCCCTCTAGAGACTCTTTGCTCTCCTGCCTGCCTAAGCTGGTGAGCTGGATTTTATAATTCAGATTAAAGTGACCTTTAGCCGACCTGTAAGGGTCACTCTCTAGACAATATGCTGGTTTTAAAACCAGTACACACTCTTAAAACTGTATTCGTTCCATTTTACCTTTACATATTAGGACTAAGATCATCGTTTATACTTTACTCTGCACAAATTCTGTCTCTCAGATGCGGCTAAGAAAATCTAAATTTAGCCACTGATACAGTGTTATTGCTGTAAAAGTGGTTGTTCTTGAAATGGGCCATTATTGACAGCATTACCACCTGTCTGTCTGAGACATATGACAGTTTTCTGTATCTCACGAATAATACAAAATACTGGCATCATAATTCATTTATTCACCTGGATTTTTTTTTTCACAGTATACATAATACAAAAATATAGAGTACCAAAAGTTTACAGTGTCCAAAAAAAGGCAGTGTTGAGTCAAATTCACATCAAGCAAGTTTTTTTTTAGGGCAAGAAAATTACCTTTAGGGCTCTTGGAGCAAAGTGTGAGGACGATACTGAATTAAGTGTCCAAATTTAGGTGTTTTCTGCTTCTTATCTCAACACTTGCAAAAGTATTCACTCCTCTTGAACCTTTTTCACATTTATGAGGTTGTAACCACAAACTCCAGTTTACACGAAAGACCAATACAAAGTAGTGTTCACCTGGGAAGTGAAAAGGATATATGTGGTTTCCAATGTTTTTATACATAAAAAACTTAAAAGTGTTACATGTATGTATGGTTGTTAGTGACTACGGGATGAAAACTTTTGCAAAGCTCTATCTCTGAGAGGGTGTCTCATTATAGTCAGATTTGTGATTTAGACATACACAGTAATATAAACATGGCACAGAAACAAAACAAAAATAAACACAATTTCTTGCTCATTTAAATGATAAAGGACACAATAATAAAAAAAAAAATAAATCAGTTAGGGGCAGGTGTAGTACAAGTCGGGGTTTTGCTACATCAGCAAGAAGTGAACAGAATTTGTCACCAAATTGAAACGGTACTATGTCTTTTGCTATTTTACAATATGGAATTTCTAACATATTCGGAAAAGATATCCGTCAAAGAAACATTGTCATTTGGCATCAGATACAGAGAAAAATGTGTAATTTCAGCTAAAAGTGCGAAAATGTTCAGTTTGAATATCTCTGTTGTTACTAGTGACGTCTTTGCTTAATGAGTGCCAACGCAGAAATCCTAGGATAAATTCATACTTTAGGAAAATTATATGATAATAATACAGAATGTTACAACCTTAAGTAAGGCACAGTGCACTGAAACCATTTTTACCTCCTTTCAAATATCTTCTGTTTATACTTTAAACCTTCTAGCACTTTAACCTTGTGTGGCAAATCTGCTACTAATGCCTGTTGATGCATATTCTCAACATACCACGGATCATATTTTGCATCTTTCTAATTAAACCTACAATGCTATTTGTCGTAGCTCTACTGTATTACTTTTCTTATGCTGTAATTTTTTTCTTACTGTACCAATTCTGGTTTTTATATTTACATATAATTTTTTTTTAACTTTAGTGTGAATTTGCATGGATCTATTTACCTTTAATTTGATGGTGGCACTCCTCAGTTTCACTTATATGGGAAATTAAAGAATTTTTCTGTTATATTCTGTTTGATATAAAGTTTAAGCATTTTGCAGCAATTGAGTGGTCAGTTTAGTTAGCAAATAATTTCCTTAATTTGCTAACTAAGGACTTGAAAATGGCCTAAATTCTTTTGTCTAAAAAAAAAAAACAACAACAAAATGAAGCATTAAAACAAGTTTCACTGAAAAAGAGAAAATCTGAATGGGGCAAATACGTTTTCAGAGCACTGTATACAAAGGATGCAAAACTTTTGTTTACGTTAACACATGTTTGTGTTTGTTTCTCATTAACCAAACAATGAATGATCTCTAAAAAATAGCTTCAAATGTTTGAACATTATGCCCAAAAACGCATTAAGAAGCAGTACATAAAAACAATATTTACACACAACAGATTAAGTTGATTGATTTTTTTATTTATGACCTGATTATATTGTTGATTTGTACCTACTCAATTTGAGAAACAAAAGCTGAATTGTTTGTAATTTAAGAAAACGTGTGATTCATATAAAAAAAATTAACAAAATAAGTCTTGAATGTGTCTTAAGTTTTGCTTTATCATCAGAGATATTGCTCAGAACCACAGATGGGGAAACTTCCTTAACCAAATAAATATTCTATATACAGTACAGTTTCAGTCAGAAGTTTATATATACATTTACTGTAATAAATGTCAGTAACTTGGGGTTTATGCAGATTTATTTGACCCGTTGTTTTGCAAATAAGTATAAAACCTGCAACTGCAGCAGTATTTAAAATCTTTTCAATTTACTATAGATTTTACCATTAACATTTGGTCTTCTTTAGCAAGCTGCAGACAAACCACTACTGCTTTTGCTTGTGTATAAATATAAGCGTGTAAGTTTGATTCTCTGTGGATTAAGAGCACAATAAATTCAAACCTTATTCTGGATATTCGTTGTGTAACCCCTCTATTCTGGTAGGACGTGTTAAATCCATTTTTAAAACCTTGAATCGAAGAAGTATGTAAACTTCTGACCAGGACTGGAAATACCTCAGATATAACTAGATTGAATTTTATGTTCACATCCCCGAATGTTCAACCACGGAACAACCTGGGAGATAGTTTATACATTTTGCTGATAAAAACAATATTTAAGTTTTCTATTTCGTCTTCTTTTCATTGTAGTTTTGACACAAAAATTAAAGCAAGTGAGCCACAGATCTGCACGTCAAAGCAGAAATCCATTCAGAGTGCATGTCTGTTACCATGTGTTATACCTTGTGAACCAGTCTGTAACTCAGCAGGATGTCAGAAATCCTCATGGTTCCTACTAAGATGTAGTCGATCCCCTTGAAACCGCTCTGTCACTCTGACAGAACGTCAGTGCAGAACGTCAGAAGCCATTTTGAGTTTTCAGAGAGTTCATAAAACAACACATCCCGCTTGTGGAGTTCAAGGCTAGAGCATTTTTGTTTTGATTCCCCTGAGCCTCCGGCAATGACGTCTGGGTGGCTCCTGGGTCAACCTGACCAAAGGCAGCTCTTTGTTTATGATTGACTGAAGATGACCAGAGGAAGGTCGTCTTCTTTCTTTCTGTGGGTGGATCTCTACGAATTTGGATATCAAAACTCTTGCTTCAGGAATTCCATTCAAAAAGTGAAAGTCATAGTTTATATAGACTTATTACGCGCTGAGTGTTTTTTGAGAGTAGATTTCTGTTATTTGTGATGACTATGATTTACAGCTGAAAAGAGTATTTAAGATGTTTTTTGTGGTTAATATGTGGTGAAATATATAGTGAATAGCAGCCAGATTTCTCTTGTTTCATTGGAATTATTTCATATCCTAATAAAATAATAATTTTTATTGGTCTTGCGTAACAATCAAGTTTTCCGAAACTTTTGGGTATTCATTACATCCTGTATTATCAAATTTAAAAGAAACAAATATTACTGCACCTGTAGTGCCTCAAGATTTCCACTTTTTGAATTGAATTTCTGAAATAAATAACATTTATTTTCAATTATGTTCTTTATAATTCATAATAGCAGATTTTATCTGAAAACTGTTTGGATATTTGTCCTTAATAAGGATATTTCTGGTGATTGGGGAGAAACTGCACCTCGAGTAAAAATATTCCAATGGACTGGAAAATGTTTCCAGCTTTCAGGAAGGTTTTCCGGTTATGTTGGCGCAGAAACGGCTCCTCTCAGCTGTGCATGTAGGACCTGCAGGGCGAGTCGGGGTGGAAGTCGTACTTGCTCACACAGGGAGGGTAGTAGGTGGCGGTGAACATGTTGCTGGACGCCATCGGGGAGGAGAAGTGGTTGCACGTATCGTCGTTCACGTGGAGGTTGTTCTTGTTTAGCGTCTGCAGCATAAAGAGAGCATTTAAAAAACATTCTCTAAATGAATATATAGTATACGGTAGACAGATTAGAGAAATCACTTGAGTAGAAACACTTTGACACCATGAAGTAGGCTAAAGGATCTACGACATGAACACGTTAAAACTGAATCTAAAGAAATTCAAGAACAGTAATGGACATTTGCCAGACTCTTTTAGGGCTTTGTGTACGAAATCGACGGAAAAATCCTGAAGCAATCCCTTGTTTGCTTGAGGTACCAAGTCAAAGCCAGGACCTAAAACCTAACCAAAAGCTCCAAAGCAGAATAAACCTGTAAGTGGGGGAAGTGCTAATCACGACACAGCAGCGGGCCCACCTTGAACTCCATGGGGATGTACTTCTCGTTCTTTGGCGCGACGTTGCCCTGCTTGTTGTACGTCAGGTGGTTGGGTGTGCTGGGGTGGATGACGGCGGACTCTGCCGACGGCCGGTTCACGTGGTGGCAGTATGAGTACGCCAACCCTGAGAGGAGAGCTGCAGCAAAGAAGCTGGCTAAGCCCACTGCCACCAACTGGAACAATGTGAAATCTGGAAATAAAAAGTGTAGCCCAGAGTGGGTGAAAACTCATGTCTCGTTTCAAAGCTGTTTAGATAACATATAAATTAGGATGTGGAATGACATAAGAAACAAGTACCGAAGACATGGAAGCAAAGAAGTTGCCAAAATGTCTGGAAGGCTAAGAAAATGAATAAAATCTATTTGTATTTAAATAGCGATACAGCCCCTGTTTTCAGGGAATAGTACAAAAAGCAACTTATGGTGGGCGAAAGCAAACAGGTCTCTCTGGACGTAACTTCGAAACGTTTACAATTTCCTGTCATTTGTAGCCATAATCCAGAAGTACAAATAACACAATTTCACCTTAAAACTACCATGACTGCATGATTTCTGACCAAGGAGTCTAAGAGACTTTGCTAGAAAAATCTGAGCAATTCATGCAGTTAGTTTTCCCGTACAGAAAGTAACTCTTCTCTACTATGTATTGAAGAAATCTCTGTTGGCCTGTTAAATTTTCATTTCCTGTCTCGTTTAATTTTATCACAGAATTTATTTTTTCTTTACAAACATCTGGTTCAAATTATATGTCAAATATCTTTAGAAATACATGACCTGAGAAAAAAATGTCCAATGTTTATTTTTACCCAACATACATTAGAACAAACAGAGCTTTAAACACAACCGACTCACTTCCACAGCTCTGGTTCTCCTGCCCGGGTAAAATCACTGAAAACAGACAGAGGTAAAGGAAGAAACACTGGTCACATTGATTGGGTCTCTGCAGAAATTTGGCATCTTTCTAAAGCAGTGTCCTGGTAGAAATGCCTGCATACCTGGTACCTCGTGCGGCTGACACGGCCTGGACTGAGTGAGGTTTCCCTGGCAGAGGTTGGCCTCAGCCTCCTGCTCCTCCCGGCAGCGCCGGCTGCGATGCTGCACACCCTCATCGTCACACTCGCCCCAGTCCGTCCATTCATCCCAGCCTAAAGAGCAGTGTAAAGAAACAATTTTTTTTTTTTTTTAAATCCTTTTTTTTTTTTTGCACAAAATGCAGTACTAGACCTGTTTTTCCCCCTCTGCATGTTTGACCAGGCTCACACACCCAAGTTATTTTCCTTCTCCACTACTGATCTGTTTGTGGTGAATTTCCCTGCTGTGTTCATTCAAGCACCGTTTTTATATCCTTTGATGACATGTTGAAAAATGTGAAAAACCTTAGGTCATTTAAGGTCATATTAATTCCTCAATGGCAGTTCCAGTTTTAATTGAATGAAAAGATAAATGGAGGTATTAATAGGGAAGAACTAATGTGTAAATAATTTAAAAAATCATAAACTGACAAACCTTGATGATAAATTTCTTGCTTTTATTTGACCTGGCAATATAGATGAATTTTAAATAATATATGCACAGAACCTAATCGATTTGAAAGAAATGAATTTGCAAAAGTTTTTTTTAAGCATTCACAGCCTTTCAGTTGACTTATATCCCTTTATTCTTTTCACATTCTGTCATGTAAAAACAAACTTCAGCATATCTTATCTGAAAAGAGTCGCTTGCGTTTGTTTTCAACCTCTTTGATTCAAATGTTGTCGAGTTGCATTCTTCTTGAATTCCGGACCATTGAGGTACATCTTTTGCATCGCATTTGCAGTGGATACCTTCACAGGGGTGTATATTACAGAGGGCCTCCTCCGTATGCAGGCCGATGCAGATGTCCCCTCCGTTTGCAGGGGCCGGGCTGCTGCACGTCCGAGTTCGCTGATAGTGGCCGCCTCCACAGCTGGACGAACACTGGGTCCAGGCAGACCAGCATGACCAGGCTCCACTCACTGCAAAGCATGCATATGAAGAAGTGGGGCTGCAGCTACCGATCATTTTAGGAATCGAAGGTTCCATCAAATCGGACAAAGAAAACTGCAGATTTCTCATTCAACCACTTTGCCTTTTTTCATATTATATTAAAACACTTTCTGTTGTTAAATAAGAAAGTGAACATTTTATTGACTAAAATTCAATAATACAGCATTCCTTGAGTGAATTTGAACATGAGGCATTTTGGCTAAAACATATTTACAGACAAAGGTGTTTTTATCTTAAATGGAACATATATATGTGTGTGTGTGTATATATATATATATATATATATATATATATATATATATATATATATATATATATACACACATTCTCATTACTGCTGAGAATGTTTTTTTAAATTACTAAAAAAATAAATTACTAATTATTATTTCAATAATTGATTCATCATGTGACTGAACTTCAGTGTTACCTGGGCAGGGGTGAGCATTACAGTCCTGATACTCCACTGGAGATCCAGCACAAGCCGCCAGGTTGGCCCTTCCTTCTGACGTGGAGCAGCTACGTTTTCTGGTCCGGAAACCTCTGGAACACTGCTGGGAGCAGCTGGACCACGTTTCCCATGGTCCCCATCGGGCACCTTGTGGCTGTGACGTGGTTCTGCCACTCGTCCGCACCAACTCTTCAACCAGACCTACAAATCCCGGGAAAGTACTTTTACTTACAGTCAACTGAATTCCTAAACTCTAAATGCAAAAAAAAAAAACAAGTTCAGTTCTTGTTATGAGCAGCGTCCAAACATCATACGAGTTCAGAGAATCCAAATGGTCCATGAGTTCAAATAAAGGGCCAGTATTTTCCCTGGCAGAGTCAACAGACAGTGTTATGAAACATTAATTAACGAGGTGCAAAATGGGTCAAACTGAAAGCACGAACAGGCACCCACAATCACAAATTATTTACATATGAATCTGAAGCGTTCAGGGTTTCAAATTTGAATTCACGTCTTTACTGCAGCCAAAGTAAGAAGAAAAACAAATTAAGCAATGTAAAAACGAACAAAGTGAAGGAAATAAAGAAATCCTTTTCCAAAGATTCCCTTGGAAAAGGGAAAAGTCTTGATATACAAATATGTCTTCATAAGTGTCCTATTTCTATACTTTTCCAGACTTGGAAAATCCAAGTTTTTCCACAAAAAGTGTCCAAGTGTCGGATAGAAACAACCCCAACAAGTAAACTGGCATCTGAATACATCATCATTAAGGGACATAAAGGCCGTAAGCTCACAGTCAGCACCAAATGTGTTTTTCTGCTCTATCAGCATCGTTTTGCTGTCGTGTCCAGTACTTACTGTCAGTCTGACAAGCTCCGGAGCCGTCGTTTGGGCAGAAGCGGGTCTCCAGCTTCTTCTTGCCTAGCTGGAGCTGCTGGAGGTCATGAAGTGGCGCCCGGCAGGTGTACCTGAATCTCTGCTCCTGGCGGGACCCTTCGTGGCTGACATTGACCGGCATCCAGGGGGTCCAGGGGGTGTTGCGGCGCACCTCAGGGCAGCTCTCCAGGTTGCAGACTTTATACTCCTGGAAATCAGTATAAAGGAATCTCAAAAGTATTTAGTTACACTTCACACTCCCTACTCAAAGCTAACATATAAGGAACAGCATTTTTTCAAAAGATTTTTTAAGTATTTATAGATTTTCTACAGATTTCTTCCCACAGATATTTGACTTCATTCAAAGCACGCCTGTACCATTGCACATCCAGGGCAGGTGTTTCCATTTTCACAGGTTCTAGTCCTGGACTGGACCCCTCCACCGCATTCAGCGCTGCAATGAGCCCAGGGACCCCAGGCTGTCCACAACACAGGCAGGGGACACAGCTTTTTCTCATTGCACAGCCTGCAAAAAAAATCAGAAAAACGAGCGGTGTCTTCACTGTCAGTGCTGACACGTTTGTAGCAGCCGCAGCAGGGCGCGTTCCTCACCTCTCCTCCCGACCCTGACCGACGCATATTCGACCCCCATGGCGAGGGGAGGGGTTGTTGCAGGACCGCTGCCTCACCTCAAATCCGATGCCGCAGCTGCTGCTGCATTGACCCCAGGAGGACCAGGGAGTCCAGCCACCGTTTCTAGGTGAAGATTGGGGTAATCTAAGCATTTTCGGATTTATTGGAGTTGATCTTGTGTGCATTTTTTTAAATCCTCAAGTTGTTTTAATGGATATTTAGAAATTAGTGTTGAAATCATGAAGATGTCCATGAAAATCAACTTTACCTGGAGCAGTTTGCCACTTGGATGGTTGGACCTTTGCATTCAATCCCTCCACATCTGGCCACCGGTCCATCACAGGAGCGGGACCGACACTTGCAGCGGCTGAAAGTGCCCTCGCCATCGTCATGGTTGCAAGGCTGCCACACTGCCCAGGGACCAAACCCACCGTCCTGCGTCAGGTTCCTCACCTCCAAGGGAGTCACACGAGTCTTAGTCACTATCATCCAGGAACGTACAGGGTTACTATAATATCTAGAACTTGTTCTTACTGGGCATTCGGTGATGTTTTGGATCCAATGGTTCATGTTGGAGCTTCCCTCAATGGTGGTGCATAGTTTCTGCTCCAGATCCCATCCGCAGTAAGGATCCCGAGCCTCCAAACAGCTCCTAATGCAGACAGAAGCCTCATCTTTGTTTTGTGGTTTGCACAAACATTCTCTTTAAATCTGAGAACTTAAGCAATTAAATTCTGGTGTAAATTAATATCTGAGTACACCATTATGCAATGCAGATAGTCCTACAATGGATTTGGTTAGCTCGAAGCATGTTGATGAAGGTGGTCTAGCCCCAAATCTAATTGAAATTTCATTGTCAGTCAGTTTACAGATGGCTTCAGCTGGTAACACTTTTCCAAGGTACTCTACAACCTGGCAATGCAAAGTCTCATTTAGAAGGCAGGTGGTCAGCTTCGTACCGTTCGGTTGGATAACTTGAGCAGCGTTCCAACGGGATCTTCATCAGTCTGTCATCGAGTCCCACGAACAGCGACCTGTCCTTCTGCAGAATTTTCAGGCTCTTTATTGTTCCCCTTTGCCCTTCTGGGAGGATCCGGAGCTCTTCAAGGTAGCAGCCATGAAGGCTTTTGTTGGCTGTGGCCAGAGCCTTCAGGATGCTGCCATACTCTGATTGGATCAGGCCACATCAAATTTAAAGCGAGAAACATGTCTAGAGAATTATCAGATATTTTACTGAGGAATAAATCTCCCTTTGTCACCTGTGCCAATGTACATGACGTGGTAGAGAGCGCTCTGGCCTTGCACGATGTCCACCACCAGCTTGGAGAAGCGCACATTGTCCTGGGTAAGAAAGGGGTCAGTGGTGATTGGCTGGACGACGTCGCTCATGAGGAAGAGCCGCTGTGCGTCTTGAAGACTACGCTCTGTTAGGTTCCCACCGGGGCCGTCTTCCTCCAGTGTGCCGCACTGAAGACCAATAGTATGCAAACAGGTCAAAGAACACTTTCTCCTTCCACTCAACCTTACCATAGGTAATATTAAGTTTTTACTTTTGTGCTACGAAAATAAAAACTTAAAATATTCCACCCCATGTGTAATGAGTCTATATAATATTGGTCTTCACTTTCTGGAATGGATATTGAACTTTTTCAGAATATTAACATTTTTAAGCTGTACTTGTAAATACAAGAGTTCATCATGAATTCACAACAAACATTTCTGCAAAGGTTTGTGTTAAACTAAAGACCAAAGAGTTGCTTTTTTCTCTTCTGTAAAAGATGATGTTACTATCTGTATTTTAAGATTTGGGAAACTGTTACATTTCTATTTTTTGCTGAAATATTTTACTTTTATGGTTTACTTCTTTGACAATTTCAACACTTGTGAAATACCAGCGCCGGTAAAGCTGTTTGTCTGACTATTGACCATTGTTTTAGCTGCTCATAGCTGAGGCTTTGTATGTAGAAGCTATCTGGTTGTGATTGGTTGTTTTCCGTGACTGGTTGAACATATCACTTTGAGAAACACTCACTGTTTTCTTCAACTGTACACAAAAAAAAATAAAAAATCTGCAGTTTCATCCTTGTAACCCCATGTTTATCACAATTAATATAGTTTTGTTTTTTCCATGAGCTGAGTGTATGTGCTGCTTTTTAGTCAGAAACTTATTTATGAGGATTCGGGTATTAACGTGTACAAAAGGATAGGAATTCCTGAAATTGCTTATGGGAAATAATTGGTTTCGTAGGAATGAGGAGGACAAAGCAAACAGCTGTTGTTTGGATTCAACATGAAATAGATTATCTTTGCTTTGGGGATTATACCTGGAAATTGGGAATAGGGTTTGGAGTAGAGAGCCAGGCAGTGCGCGGGTTCTCCTGGAAGCGAAAGGGTCCATTGAAAGCCAAAGTGATGGAGCTCAGATTGAAGGCGCAAACAGCTGAAGCTGATATGCTGTTTCTAAAGGAAACAGGGAAGTGCTAATTATGGTTTTATCTGAGCAGCTTGACAAGATAGAGAAGGAAAAGAGTCAAGATATGAATCCAGAATTCACACTCAAAGTAAAACATGTTAAAAAATGAATAATCCTCACACATTTGTGGTAAAGATGCCATAAATGATGTCTTGCTCCTGCAAGTGGAACGTGCTCTGCAGCTCGTTGAAGTAGAAGGGGATTTCACCTGAGCGTGAGCAGTTCAGGCGAGCCTTCATGAAGGTGGTCCAAGTGTCTTCCAACAAGAAACGTCCCCCGACATCGTTCCTACAGACCCGCGCCACCCGAGAGAACACCATCTTCCCACAGTCGTTTTCCACGGCAGTCTCTCTCAGGAAGAAGTAGGCAAACCGGCCGATTTCGTAGGCAGACACGAAATGAGGCTCTGGTGAAAAATCAAACAAAAAAAACCCGGTCAAAGTTGGTAAATGAACAGGGTGAGCTAATTTGGACATTACTTAGGGCACTTTCAAGAGTCATATATTAAAGTTAGAAGGAGAGCATTGTCAACAGCGACTTTCCATTGGGAAAAATCTAAACGGGTGTGGTTCTGTTCTAACCATTGAGCCATTTGGAGTTGTACTGGGCGGTCCGAAGAGGCGGCATGTTCCCCAGGCTTCTGTAGATGACCGGGTCGCGTCCGGAGAAATCGATCACCGTGGCGGCGTACAGTTCCCCCCTCTGCGTCACCATGGCCGTGGAGTTGTGGCGGGGGTCATAAGGACAGCGTGCGACACCGTTCACTGTGTCCAAAATTTGACTGATGTTGGAAATCTAACAGAATGGAATAAATATTTCTATAAATATACAAACAAAAAAAATCTAGATATCAAATGAAATATAGGAA
Organism: Gambusia affinis; assembly: GCF_019740435.1. NCBI lineage: Eukaryota > Metazoa > Chordata > Actinopteri > Cyprinodontiformes > Poeciliidae > Gambusia > Gambusia affinis. Next base: position 8,724,666 of record NC_057891.1, on the reverse strand, counting down.
ACTGTTCAGAAAAGGCCGTGAGTACCAACCTGCCTCGATACACAGACGGGTGTGAAAGCATTTGTTCCACATGTGAAGAGCATTCTCCCATTGACAAGCAAAACCCGGATGTAGTTTTGACATTCGTCCTGCATGTCAGTGAAGAGTGAAAAGTTTGTAGTGTTTGAGTGTGCTTGAGTGAAAGTGATCGACTCTGCTAGACTTTGTAACATATCACCTCAGATTTCCCCTTGCTCTGACACGAGCGCTTTGTGTCTTCATCAGGAGACCATTCTGTTGCCTGAGTAAAAAAAAAAATATATATATATATATATATATATGTAAATTTTGAGTATTTATATTTTAATTACTGGTTGCAATGTGTGGAGCAGTTTTTGCAGTTAAGATTTTAAACATTCAATAGCAAGACTATGAATGAGGGGTGGACAGTAGAGCAGGCAAGCCTTAATTCAAGGCTTTTTTAAATTTTATGAGTCCGTTCATATACCAAAAAAATCCATGTTGGAATTTCTTTCTCAGATTTTCTATGAGTTTCTATAATCTATAATATTTTCAGCCCTAATATAGATCCTCATCTTAACCCAGAGATTTCTACGTTTGGTATGTTACGCAGAATAAAACCTACAAGGTTAAAACAGAGGAATTATTCTGCACTTCCTGCTTACCTGTATGAGGGAGGTATTGCTTAAACTTAGCCGGAAGAGGAAGTTTCTGGAAAATGAAACCTCTGATTAGAAAACATTGTGAACAGTGGGAAAGCTGTGTAACGGTTGTACTGACCTTGCCCCTACAATCAGCTGGTTTCTGCTCATGTCCATGGCCAGCTGGGAGAAATCCTTCACTCCTGGATAGGAGAACTCAAACATCCTCATCCTCAAATCTGGAAATTGGAAGACATATCTCAGACGTGAATAGTTTTTAAAGACTAACATGTTTAAGTAAAAAAGAAATATATCAAGATACAAAAATTTGAAAGGGGTTTTGCGAGATTTTATTTTTCAGTAGAGGAAAAAAACATTGAGGTTTTGAAGGATCTCTTAAGGGTTCACGAGAGCACAATCTTCCAGAGGTTTGAGCTTAAAGATTCCACTTTGCGCTTGATTTGTTGCCAAATCTTGACATTTCCAAAACATTAAAATGTCACAGAGCAAGGCTCAATGTTTAAAGGCTCATTTAACTCTTGCTGTATTTTTTCTTGACTTATCTCGCAAACGTTTTCTTCCTATCAGAATTTTGGGTATTTTGGGTGAGAGCAGTCAAAATAAAACAGTGTTTTAGTCATTTTAACCTATTACACGAACTTTCTACATTCAAAAATATCTGGTGTGTGTTTCAGAGCAGGTTACTGCCACTGCACTGAAAGAAATGCGCACATCTCACAGTTGAAACGAGTAGAAAAAGAGACTAAAGTGTCGTGATCTGTGTTTTTTGGGTTTATTTTGAAGTTTCCTGTGTGTCTGAGTCTCTGTGTTGTCCTGTCTCCCCGTGATTAGTCCCCAGGTGTGTCTCGTTCCCTGATTACCCTCTTGTGTATTTAGTGTCACCTGTGTGTGTCTGTCTTCGTCGGGTCCTACGTCAGTGAACGTCTAGCTACGTCCGTGTTCGTCTTGTCACGTCTGAGTTTTGTTCATTTGAGAGTGGACTGTTACTGTTTATTTTTCATCATTAAAACTCCTCCTCACCTCATCTGGGTCTACTGCGTGCTGCCTCACCTCCACCACACCGCAAATCATGACAGAAGGACCCGACCACAAACGAGGTGAGGTAGCTACCTTTTTGGCTCAGTTGGACCGGGAGGTTTTTCGGGGGACTAGACTGGTCTTGGCACCCCCCGGATACGGTCCCCTCCGTTACCTCCGCCAGGGAAGTAGGCGACCTGAGCCGCCGGTGGACCCGGCCCCTGGTCGCTTCCCGAAAGCACCACCTCCGCAGTCAGTCTGGAGGAAGCGGCGTGAGCCGCCGATGAACTCGGCCCCTCGTTGCTTCCCGGAACCACCACCTCTGCAGTCAGTCCGGAGAAAGCGGCGTGAGCCGCCGATGAACTCGGCCCCTCGTCGCTTCCCGGATCAACCACCTCCGCAGGCCACCCGGAGACAACGACGTGAGCCGCCGGTGGATCCGGCCCCTCGTCGCCCTCCGGGAACGCCACCTCCGCTGCCGGCCCCGCGGATCCACGCCGGCACTCCTCCGCTGCCCGCTCCGAGGCGCTTCGCCGGACTTCCTCCGCTGCCCGCTCCGAGGCGCTTCGCCGGACTTCCTCCGCTGCCCGCTCCGAGGCGCTTCGCCGGACTTCCTCCGCTGCCCGCTCCGAGGCGCTTCGCCGGACTTCCTCCGCTGCCCGCTCCGAGGCGCTTCGCCGGACTTCCTCCGCTGCCCGCTCCGAGGCGCTTCGCCGGACTTCCTCCGCTGCCCGCTCCGAGGCGGCTCAACGGACTTCCTCTGCAGCCGGCCCCGAGGCGGCTCAACGGACTTCCTCCGCTCCTGCCCTCAGTAAGTCCCCAGTTTCCTAGTGCCAGTCTCCAGTTTCCTAGTGCCAGTCCCGAGCTTCCTAGTGCCAGTCCCGAGCTTCCTAGTGCCTGTCCCGAGCTTCCTAGTGCCTGTCCCGAGCTTCCTAGTGCCTGTCCCGAGCTTCCTAGTGCCTGTCCCGAGCTTCCTAGTGCCTGTCCCGAGCTTCCTAGTGCCTGTCCCGAGCTTCCTAGTGCCTGTCCCGAGCTTCCTAGTGCCTGTCCCGAGCTTCCTAGCGTCAGTTCCCCTAGCGTCAGTTCCCCAGAGCCTCCTAGCGTCAGTTCCCCTAGCGTCAGTTCCCCAGAGCCCCCTAGTGTCAGTCCTAAGCCCCCTAGTGTCAGTCCAGAGCCCCCTAGTGCTCCCCCCGAGACCCCTAGTGCTCCCCCCGAGACCCCTAGTGCTCCCCCCGAGACCCCTAGTGCTCCCCCCGAGACCCCTAGTGCTCCCCCCGAGACTCCTAGTGCTCCCCCCGAGACTCCTAGTGCTCCCCCCGAGACTCCTAGTGCTCCCCCCGAGACTCCTTGTGCTCCTCGTCGCCGCCCCCGTGCGGCCCCAGAGACTCCTTGTGCTCCTCGTCGCCGCCCCCGTGCGGCCCCAGAGACTCCTTGTGCTCCTCGTCGCCGCCCCCGTGCGGCCCCAGAGACTCCTTGTGCTCCTCGTCGCCGCCCGTCGCCCCAGAGACTCCTTGTGCTCCTCATCGCGCCGCCCCGTGCCCAGACTCCTTGTGCTCCTCGTCGCCGCCCCCGTGCGGCCCCAGAGACTCCTTGTGCTCCTCGTCGCCGCCCCCGTGCGGCCCCAGAGACTCCTTGTGCTCCTCGTCGCCGCCCCCGTGCGGCCCGCCTCCTGCGCCGCGGACGGCCGCCGGACAGCCTCCGTGGTTCCCGCCTCCTGCGCCGCGGACGGCCGCCGGACAGCCTCCGTGGTTCCCGCCTCCTGCGCCGCGGACGGCCGCCGGACAGCCTCCGTGGTTTCCGCCTCCGTGGTTTCCGCCTCCGTGGTTTCCGCCTCCGGCGCCGCGGACGGCCGCCGGACCTCCTCTGTGGTTCCCGCCTTCCGGTGCTTCCGCCCACCCAGTTGGGTTTGTTTTGTTTGTTTTTTGGACTCTTGGCCTTCGTGTGCCTCCGCCCACCCGGTTGGGTTTGTTTTTTGTTGTGTTGGACTCTGGCCCCCCGTCCAGCTCCCCTCCACCCACCCTTGTTGTGTTTTTCTGTTTTGGGCGTCTGGGAGCCACCCTTTGAGGGGGGGGTACTGTCGTGATCTGTGTTTTTTGGGTTTATTTTGAAGTTTCCTGTGTGTCTGAGTCTCTGTGTTGTCCTGTCTCCCCGTGATTAGTCCCCAGGTGTGTCTCGTTCCCTGATTACCCTCTTGTGTATTTAGTGTCACCTGTGTGTGTCTGTCTTCGTCGGGTCCTACGTCAGTGAACGTCTAGCTACGTCCGTGTTCGTCTTGTCACGTCTGAGTTTTGTTCATTTGAGAGTGGACTGTTACTGTTTATTTTTCATCATTAAAACTCCTCCTCACCTCATCTGGGTCTACTGCGTGCTGCCTCACCTCCACCACACCGCAAATCATGACATAAAGAAAACATTATTTCGGACACCACTGACAACTGCAATCTAAATTATTTAGATTGCAGTTGCAGTTTATTTATGTGTAAGTAAATAAAATATTGAAATATCCAATTTGATTCTCAGTTTCACTTTATTCCAAAAATAAAAACAGCCCCTTATTATCATTTATTAAATGCAACTCTTGATTTCTGTGAAAGCTTTTTATGAGATCGTGTCCATCAGGCAGAGTTGTGGACCAGCTCTGATAGAGTTTCCAGTTTTCAGGAGAGTTGATCGCATAATGCTTTAGTGAACTTGGCTGTGAAGCAACCAAATGCGGAGTCCAAGCACACGCACACATTCACAACACTAATCCTGCAGCTCAGACAGAAAAGTCATTTGTTCTCCAGACACAGACTTGTTCTAAGTCCTCGGACTTTGACCTCCGCAGTGCCAACACGGTGCGAGACGTTCAGATTGTGCTGCTTTAATACATATGCATAAAAGCCTTGCAGAAAAGCGCACAATGCATTTCGTCAGCTAATCTAAACTTGAGGACTTTTAATGAGGAAAAAGGAAGAACTTACCTTGATAGGAGACAACGGGATGCTCCTTCCTGCTGCAGTCTGCAAGACTGACGTTCTGGCGCTGGGACAAACTCACAGACCAGCCAATGACCAGCATGAGTCCACAAGGGGAGAGGGTCCATGCCCTCCGCCCTGTCGTTACCATAGTTACAACCACATTCAGTCCCAATTCAGGTCTGCAAGAATCACCTGCCGACGACAAAAATGAAGAATTAAAACTCGTTTGTAAAGTGTAGATGGTAAAATAATAATAAAAAAACATCTATCATGTAGCAGCAACACAGGTGTTTTTTTCTGCTCCATTCGGCATTCATCTAAATCAGCCCTGAGTCCCCATGCTGCCTCTGTTTGTCTGCTCCGACAGTCTGGCCTCTCACTGTCAGCGGGACACAGTCATGGCCAATTCACCTCAAAAGGGCCAGAACCGCCAATCTCTTTAAAGCCGCCTCTAAAAACCGAAGGTGCCATTTCTGACTGAGGGCCTCCTCTGAGAGATTCGTCTGGGCTCACAGCCAAACCGGGGGCATGAACTCTTATCAAAATCCATTTATGCACATCAAATCTGCTCACTGATTATGACTTAAAGTTTTCAAGGGGATTAGTTTGTATCATTCGTGCCTGTTGGGGCTGACAAACAGCTTCAGAAGTTTTAAAGCTGCGGTAAACCAACAAGGCTGAGTATTTTATGTGGATGTTTCCTTGTGTGCTTCTGGAAGAATTGTTTTGGATGCAGAAGTTTATCCAAGGAAATTATAACAATTGAGCAACTATGCAGATATGTAGACATGATAGAAATTTTTGAAAAAAATGCACATCTTCGACAAACAGAAATTGTAATGGCTTTAAATTGCATCATTTCACATGTGAAACACAAATAAAGCTGAAACATTTACACATAATTAAATCTGAGAAATGCAACAAAAAACATGAGAGACTAAACGAGCACACCAAACACCCTAAACATTGTGACCAGAAGTATATTATAATGGTTCAGAGTATTGAACTGGTCTAGTGAAAGTCCAAGGATAATTCGTGAGCTACATTTTGATGACGAATTTGCAAAATATCAATCGAAACTGGTAGAGACCCACCACATAAAACACTCACAATAAAAATTGTTTTACCTTGAATGTAAATTCTCACCACACTTTTCATATTTGTATGATAAAGAATTTTGAAAACTATGTATCCTTTTCTTTCCACTTCACAGCTATGCGCTACTTTATATTGCGTAAAATCCCAACAATATGCATTGAAGTTTGTGATTGGAAGATGGCGAAACGTGGAAAAGTTTGAGAGATACGAATAACTTCACCGGAAACTGTGATCAGTTTGGTTATGTTCCCCGTTATTGAACCATCAGAATGCCATTTATTTTACAGAGACGGCAATTCTCACAGCTTGTTGCAAACTGTTGTTTTGCAACAGCACAATCTTTAAAAGAGTGACATATGACTCTACATCCAATGAATGACCTACAATCTACAAGGAATATTTTCAAACTATTAAGTTTGTCTTTTTTAACAAGAGTAACATTTGTTGTCATATTTGTCTCTGCCTGATCACCAAAGACTTTTTAAACCTGTACCTAAATTTGTGGTGGTGCGTGTGATATGAAAACAGCTGAAATGGCTTGCAGCATGCTGTCAGTGTTCATCTTTAGTTTGCCACCATCCACGGGAATGAAGGCAGTGAAGAGTTGTCCGTCTGTTGCTCGCTGTGAGAACTGCGTGTGTGTGGAGGCAGAGGCTTTTGAACCTGCTGGTTCTTACATTGTTGCTCAATGAAGTGGGGAGGGAAACGCAGCTTCCACCGCTGGCCTCACTTTTGTGCTGTGGCTTTGCAAATGAGACGGTGCACAGCCCAGCAATAGAGAGGCCTGATGTTCTGGGATTTGTCTGTTTGGGAACAATGCATGTGTCACACCGATTCTCCAGGGCTGCACAGAAACATACTCATGCAGACAATCAGTCTGTGTCTGGTGAAAGTAAATGACGGTCGACACATTTTTCATGTAAAAATCACAGACGTTTGAGGACTCAACGCTGTAGAAGTTTTGGTATCCATTTTAGAATGAGGCTTTGAATTTGGAGTTTGGAAAAAACTGAAATAAGGAAGGATGGAATGAAAGAGGAAATGAAGGACACAAGAAAGGAAAGAAATGGAGGAAGGAGGAAGTGACTAAGGATCTTTTTACGAGCCAGAAAGAAAAGACAGGCACGGGGAAGGACTGAACAAAAAATACAGAAAGAAATGATTCAAGGAAGGATGTTAGGGAAAGAAGGACAGAAAGGATAAAGGAAGGAATTAAAGAATGACATGAAAAGGAAAAACAGAGGGACACAAGGTGCAAAAGAAAGGGAACAAAGAGCACAAGAAAAGAAAGACATGAAGAATGAACCAAAACAAGTAAGGAAACCATAAATTAAAATTGCATGAGACTTCTGCTGTCCATTCTTGCAGAAACTCTGTTTTTGATGTCTGTCTTGGACAACGTCGGCTGGAGCCTCTTCGTTGTCCAGAACCCTTCTTGACTCCAACAATCACTCTCACACTTTGAAGTTCTTGGTGATCTGGAAACTTGTTTGTAACATGTCTACCAGCAACCTTTTAGGCTATTTTGAAACAAAGCAATGATAGTTACACACATATATCTGCAGAAGCCCATTGCTAACATGAGACAGCAATTATTTCAAGCACATTTGTGCTTTTTCATTAAATGAAGTTAGGTAAAAATTCTTGTGCAGTGGGAAAAGTGGAGTTATGTGAATCTAAACTACAATCTTGCTGCAAAATCCTTTAAAAACATTCATGGAGGACAAATCTCATCCTCAAGGAATTGAAATACCTTTATGTCAATAAATGGATTGAGGGCTCATCCTGAGTAATGTGGACATTATTCCAAACTCATCCACAAGGCAAAGTTCTCGATTGTATGGACAGTCTGTGTTCAATCATTTGTGGTTATGAAGTATGGATTATGAGCTAAAAAATCTGATTCAGATGTTGCTGACATGAGCTTCCTCCATTGGATTGGTAACAACTGCAAAAAATAAAAAATAAATTACAAAAATGCAGCGTGCGAAACAAAACAGTTATGTCTCTGTCAAACATTGGTGCCATGACGATCCATCCGACATGGCCCAGCTGATCAGACTGCGTTGTGCATATTTGCAGCAAAAAAAACGCATTTTGCTGCCAGACCTGAATCAGCCTTGAGCTATTTTGGGTTGACTATGCAGCCAGAGTTGAGGTGAAATAGGAAGAACGGCAGGAGAAATTCAGGCTCAGCACTGTTTCCAAAGCCCACCGGCCCGTCAGAGGATTTATTTATGATGCCGCCCGTGCTGGAAAAACACCACAAAGCCATACCGGCTTGTGTGGAGATTAGAAATACAGACTCTTCAATTCATGTGACCTGTTTTGTGTTTGCATTGAGGAGGGAAAAAAATCCCACAGGACCTCAAAGTAAAACATGTGACCTCCTTGTACAAGAAACCATGCCAAGGTCTTAACTGAGGAACCAGCTGCTGTAGGGTACAGTAAATAACACTGCTGTAGTGAAAGACAGCTCTATGTTTTGGCATCTGTATGCCTGCTGTTTTACTCACTCAGGACTAATCTCACTTCTTAAATACCTGGATTTCCACGGGGAGAGATTAAAACTCAGTTACACAGATCAAAACCCAGATTAAGTAGTAATGTTAGCACTCACTGCTGTGATAAAGTCAATGCTCACCAGACCAAAACAATCGACAGTCGTAGAACTTTACACTGAGAACAAGCTTAACTGGATTGTGGAATACATACTGTTGACCAAAACTAATGTGGACCTCAGGTCATTAGGTTGAGGTCTGTTGTCCATCATCTCCTCTGATGTTAACAGTTTCTTACAGCAGAAACGGCTCTGCTTGCTTCCTCTTTAAACCCAATGTCTATATATGGGCAATCCCTTTGTTCTTGTACTTCACCCTAACATTTGTTACTGCCACATGATTTGGATAAGTTCTTTAAATACTCATGTCTCTTTGGAGAAAAGATTAAACACTTTCATCAACTGTAGAGGTTGATGTCTTTACTTTGTAAATTAAATACTTGGATCAATATTTTAAGTTTAATTTACAAAAAGCATTGATCTGGGAGGATGTGTGTGTGTGTGTGTGTGTGTGTGTGTGTGCAACGTAAACCTGGTTTTGCTGAGCAATAACACAGAGTCACTCTAGAGTCTGATAAATCACACAGAAGTTCACATTTCCAGACCTCCGGTCTTCAAAAGGATTTGCACTTTTGAAGTTTACTAAATAAGTCTCCCAGCTGTGGAAATACCGGAAAATACTGACAATCTCTTCATGCTCATAACCTATTCTGTTACATCAGTAATTAAAATTTGTCCGGCCATGAAAATTTGGTGTTATTGTAAATGGCTTGTGTAATCATTTCCCTTGCATCAAAGCAAAGACCGACTGACTTTGGTGAATTTGCATTGATATTTCTTTTGTATATTGCTAATTCTCATTAGATGGGCGGAAATTTCACATCAACAACCAACAATTTAAAGCAATTTTCTAAATCTTTCTCATAGTTTACTGTATGGAAACTTGGCTGTGTGACTCCATTAGATGTCATCCACCAGAAGGCGGTTGCTTAGTGTTTTTTACGTTGGGGGGTCCATTATTTGATGCAAGTGTGAAATGATTTGATGGAAGTGGCAAGGAGCAAAATGGTAAGCCATAGGTGTGAATTGACTGTTTATATTGATCCGGAGCGACTCTTGTGTTTCGGAGCCTCAGTCTCATTTACTCACAAGAACTTTCTATTAAAGCACCCTTGCCTTTGTCTTCTGAAGAAACTGTAGCGGAGAACATTTCACTCTTCTCATAAGCCAAAAGGATGTCCCTCCCTCAGTGCGTCTCATTTGAATACCTTCAGCCCACTGATTGATTATGAATGAAGGCGGGGAGAGTAAGGCCTGGATGAACCTCTTTTGTGACTAGATGACAAGCTTCAATACATCAAACAAGCACCTACTGATGCAAAGTCGGCGCTATTCTTCTTTTTTTTTTTCTTCCTCAGGATGAATTAGGCCGCTTCCCTCATTTCTTGCAGAACCGCCATTTAAGATAATCATATATGTCGCATGATGCCCACAAAAGATGGAGCAATTTTCAAACGGACCATCGCAGGGTCTAGAAAACGAGCCTGCTGAGACGCAGGGAGAACACGCTGAGGCGTGCTTCAGTCAAATCCAAATGATTTTCATTGTGGAGATGTATGACAGGGAAATTAATTACAAGCAATTATTTGTTCATTCAGCTGCCCTGTAATTTGTTCCCTGCAAGCATCGAAAATAAAAGCTGGGGGTCCCGCATCTGACCCTCGTATATCAGACTCTTGTTGAAACCAACTGAGTACTTGGACTCAGTCCAGATATCTTGAAAGGAAACAGTGAATCAACCCACTCCTTCTTACGACCAGAAAACCTGGGATTCCTGCTCCAGATTCCTCCTTAATCTGAAAAAAAGATTCACACGAAATCCTAAAAGCAGATTCCTGAAATTCTTTCAAAGCAAGGAACCCCTCAACCGTGACCAGCAGTAGTATTGATCACCACTGGAGTCGTTTTGTGGAGATTTTCGACTCGGAGCAAATGGATATTGAGAGGGCACCCGAAGCCTCTCCATCAAAATATTCAGAGAGGACCATTTCCGAGGCAGTGTTCTCAGCTCCTTCCTAGTGGGGTAAATGGCCTCTCTGTGCAACCTGCCAACTTTCTGCCAATGGCTGCTCTCTTTTACAAGTGAATAGACTGAGTTTAGCCACAGTTAAAAAGACACACTAACGTGCCATGGCTGCCCCAACAATGGATGCTCGGGTTGTGTGCCAAACCTAATGATGGCGGTTTGGCCCCGGCAAGAGGAGGTAGAGAGGAGGAATCCTAAAGAGGCGCACAGCTGCACGGATCATCTCATCTCTGCTCCTGCTGCCTTATCAGTAAACTCCTTTCCTTTTGCTTTTCTGGAAGAAACGGTCCAGCCAGGACGGTTGAAGAAGTGTTTCACAACTTTGTGGGAACACATCTTGGGGAAAATCTCTTAAGTTTTGTGCATGATTCCCAGAATATCTTAAAACAACTTGTTTTAGAAAGAAAAAAGTTCAGTCTTTGCAATAATCTTTCACATCACTGTAGAGGGATTTTGGCAGAATTATTTATGTTCACTTTGGAGCATGAAATTAGTCTATTTCAACAAAATTCACATCTTTGTGCAAAAACTTGTTTCAAAAATATTTCTTCATTAGAAGGATTTTACTTCTGTGCATTCCAAGAAAGTATTCTTGGTCTAGTTTTTTACTATTTCCTTTTTACTCCTTCCATTCCTTCTGGTTGCAGCAGGTGGCTGGTTACACAGAACCAGGTTCTCCTGCTGGTTTCTTTTTGTTTAAAGGAACAATTTTCTTTCCACTGTCGCCACATGCTTGCTCAGGATGCTGCAGAGTCAGTAAGGCTTGGGTTTCCTTGGATAACTTTGTACCGGTTGACATTTAAGTGATCAGCTGGATTGGACTGAATTTGTTAATAATTTGAATTCAACTGACCTTTATGTAATTGGATCTTATTCTCATAATATGATTGGATTGGACTGGAGTACATTTCACTCGTTTCAACCTTGAGATGGCAGTTATTTTTTAAATTGGGGATACATGAATAATCTATACTGAAGTAATGTTGAAGAAGAGGGCTAATCCAGACATTAGTCATCAACAAAGATACATTTTCTGCCTTCTTTTGAAAAATGTAACTATCTTGTATCAGTATCACCAGCTGGAGTTGCTCAAATGTATCCTGACCAAACACCTCACTAGTCTGTAATCACAACTGGTTCACATACCGGACTGTCGTCACCAAACACAGAGCAGGGGCCGACAATAAAAGACAGAATAATCCATTCAAAGCCACCTCACATGACCAGTGTTTGGGTCACATGATGAGACATGACAACTGAGCACACTTCATCCATTCAGGAGGACCACAGGAAAGCAAACATGTGCAGGGCTGCTTCCCAACCCCAGAATGAAGAGTTGTGTTTAGTTTGGTGATTTTTTTCCTTCTCAACACTATGATGCACAGATGTTTCAGTAGATTTTCTGCTATATCCAAGTAAAGTAACTGGCTGGATCCTTTCTAGCAACTTTATTTTCCTTTTCTAAAGCCAACTGAAAGTTACTTAAGTTACTTAGCAAACTTAGCAAAACTGTGTGTTTGGGATCCTTGTCCCCAAAATCACTGAAGTCTTGTGTAATCTTAAGTTTCTGTCATCAAAAATGTTTCAGTACATTTCTCCTTTCTTCCTTCTTTCAGTTATTTGGAACCTGCCAGTACGATGTACTTAAAAGATAGCCGCAAACTAATGTCCCAATCTAAAACCTCACTGTTAGTATGGTGCTTTTGGGGTGATGTGCGGTGCCATTACTCCTCCAAACACGACATGTTTAAAGATATCCATAGAAATTAATTTTGGCCTCATCTGACAAGAGTCTATTCTACTGGTGCAAAACGCAGCAAACATTAAACAAGTGTAGCATCCTTTTTCTTCAGAAGTGGAGCCTTGTGCAGTGAGGTCATTGCAATTGAATGCATTACAGAGTGTTTTCTTATCAACAACAATACCGTATAACCCCAGGCCTCTCTGAAATGTCTGATTTTTTTTTTTTTATCCTCTGCTAAAGACTGGTTAATAGATAAATACCTACTTTGAATACCTGTTTCATTGAACTGCCTATGAGGAGGAAAATAATTAACTTTCTGGTCTTTATCACCAATCAAAGTATAGATTTGCTTCTCCTATCAATATATTTTTGCCTACTTCATGTTGACAGGTTCTAATATTTCTTCAGTCTGACAGTTATCAGGTCTGGGTCTAGCTAGTGAACTTGATTAACTACTATTAATTACTATGTTAACAAGGGAGACAATAATGTTTTCAGTTTGGTAGATCTGCTTTGTACATCAAACAATTTGAAAACTGCCTTTGACATGTACTTGGTGAAATTCTCTTTCAATCAAGTTAGTTGGATGCTCTGAAACATTTTAATGTTTCAAATCTGTTTCGATATCAAGGATCATATTGGAAACAGATAACTTCATGGACTCTTTCAGGTTGGCGATATTAGCATCACAACAAGAGAAAGTTCAAAACATCAGCCATCGCTTCCACTCATTCTAGCATTCTTCTAACATGCCTCCTGCCTCACTTCTCTCACACAACTTTGGCTGAAAGGGAGCAACACAGAAACATCCACCACACATCACCTGATGTCTTAACAAACGGGTATCCGTGCTGAACGCAGCACATGGAGACACCGATAAATTGAAGGCAAAGAGCTTGCAGGAAATGCGGTCATGCACAACAAGGAGAATTACACGAACGGACAGAAAAGCACAGCATCTGAACAGCAAGCTTCTCATGGACCACGTGCCTGTTTAGACACTGTATATTTATAAGTAAAAATAAGAATTTTTAAAAATCCTTACTTACTTGCTCATCATTACATCCAGAGTCTGCAGAAAAAAAGATAAGCGGTGCAGATCCCAGTGCCTCACATGGCAGGAGGGAAAGAGAGAGGTATGAAAACCACGAGGGGAAACTTGGTACACATCGACACACAGCCGCACGCTGACCAGAAAGGGAGCAGGGAGGTGGAGGGAGGTAGCAGTGTGTGTGTATGTGTGGGAGAGAGAGATGAAGGGGGCAACTGGGAGGACTGGGCATTTCTGTTTGTGCTCAGCAAACTGTAAAGTTCCTCCAAAAACTGAGCGACCAGGTTTAGATTTAGTTGAAGATTTTGTGTTAAAAAAAGAACTAAATTCATGAGATATGCAGAAAACAGATTCTCATGTAAATCCATACTTTCCATATCCATACTTGTATCCATACATAATATCATTATGTGCATTGTTTTCTAAATGTCCTTATAGTTTAGAGAAAGAATGAATGGAGACTGATTATGTCTGATTCCATGAACTTAAGATAATTATTCTGTAGACGTACAATCTCTGCAGCCGCTGCCTCCTGCTGGAGTAAAATGTCTCTGCTTCAGGCTTTAGTTTTCAGAACAACATATTTATTTTCTTATTCTGAATACCATGCTCTGTATTCAAGAAGCTAAATTTCCGCTTTCATTTCTAAGTTGGCTTTCTTGTGCAGTGCACATCTTAGATTTGACCTTTCACCTGCAACAACTATGCTTTTCACCAAAATTATTCACTCCAAATAATTTTCAAAGTCGCAGGTTCATCCATTGAGCATATCTAAGATCTTTATATATTTCCACACGGATTTGGTGCCTATCCTTATCCGCTCATTTTACATTAAAAGCTAATAAAAATTAAAGTGAAACATTAATGTTCAGAGATTTTTACTGCCATAATTGGTTAGCTTTAAAAAGACACCATTGTTGACAGTTAGTACGCCTGAAAGCCACTCTCTGTATCCACCAGTATGAAGCCAACATAACTTATTGACAAATTGAACCTGAGATCCATTATGACTGATCCATCTTTCCAATGCCACCATGAGAAGTCTCAATACACATTCTCTCATTCCTGGAAGCTTCTTTTGCTTTGTTGCACATTTGAAATATTTATCTAAGTAACTCAAGCTGATGCAAACACCATAAGGAACCCAATTCCACCAAATTACTGCCGGAGAACTGCCACCTCTTTGACATAATGCGGTTCTTTGGAGCGTTGCATTGGAAACAGTGACGTTCCAAAGACCAGAAACCAAGCTTTAGGAATCCAGAATGTAAATTAGGATTAAAATGACATGTGGCATGTCAAAACTTAGCAGTTCGAGGGATGTGACATCTTTTGCAGTGCACTGCATGCTAGATTTGCAATGCTGCATCTTTACGTAGACATATTCATCAACCTGTCTGTGTCAACAAGCAGAAAATATGACACTTTGTCGGAGACATCGGTCGGGCCTGGCTGCAAAATTGGCTGTCAATCTGATAAGGGGGCAGCGGTGACCTACAATTCAGAAATTAATGACAGCAATAAATCATGTGGCAGGCTCGTTTGGCTCAACATGTGCGCAGTAGAGCATGAAAGACAAATAACACTTCCTGGCCTCATCCTCCTCTTTCACAGGGTGGACATCCATCTCTCTCAGTCTCAGCCTCGCCACAGCAGGGTCGCCCCCATCCCCACTCCTCCACCTTTGAGGATGAATGGCTCGTTTCTGTGTAAACTTCAGGATGACCTCCTCGGGCTGTGTTTTTATGGCGCGCCTGTCACCACAGAGGCTAAACGATTACAAGCATGGTGAGAGCTGAGCGAAAGTCATGCTTTTGACCAAAACTTCTCACTGCGCTTAAATGAACCCGACAGTTTGTCAGTTAAGCAAGTGAAAGTAATCATGGGCAACCACAGTTGTCCATGAATAGATAAAATCTGTGAATACTTGAGATCTCCTCTAAAAACACTTGTAACTGCATATTTTAATAGTTCAAACACCAAACATACCTTAATATGCATTAATACGTACAGTGGAAACCGCCTTAACACTACCGCAAATGTCTTCTTTACCTCTGCTCTTCAGAATACAACCAATCAGCGCCAATGAAAATGAATGGCAGCCAGTAGCGTGTAAAGTAGCCTTGGTTCTAGGGATTTTAGCTTCCCAAGCCACATTTTCTACAAACAGATCTGCAAATGGGCTAATTTTCAACAAATAATATGGAGTCACATACCACAGCAAAATCCATGAGTGTACTGAGCTGTGTAGCTACAGCCGTAGTTTGTTAAATTATTGCTGGCACTGTTAATAAGGACACCTTCAATGGATTTTGTCGTAGCTGTTTCCTGACTTTTAAGGAGCAACTCATGTCTGCCTTATTTGACATGTTCTTATGTTTTTCCTAAGTCGAAAAGCTGCCAAGGAAAATGGTCCTCTGCACCACATTTATACCTCAGTGAACCTGGAAGCCATCCATCTGAAAAGCACAAATCCTCTAGCTGGTTTTTGAGACCATAGGGCTGGAACAAGTCATCAATTAAACTGTCGATTATTCTGACGATTAATCGGATAAAAATATTGACACACTACAGATTTTTTCATTTAGTCCTTTGTTATGCAATGTAAAAAATACATTAAAATACTAAAATATCCATTGTTATATGGAAAAAGCCCATCAATCTTACAAAGCCTCATTAATCTATGATCGGGAGCACTAGAGGCATAAAGTGGCAGCCCAACAACTCGTAACCCTCCTCGTCAGCCCCCCTCACCTCCCATCTTTCAATGGACGCCTTGTGCTGCACATAGAGTTGCACTGTGAAGCAGATCTGTGTGTCACAGAGAAATATTGACTTTTAATACTTCAAACATGCAGCTTACTTCGCGTTGAAGACTGGCTGTGTTGATCTTTGAAAACCCGACAGCCACTGAGGTCCACCTTTCCACAGGAGCTGTAAAAACCCAGCTTGCAAGAGTCACACACCCTTTCACACAATCTTTCACATATTCAGGTGGTTTCCACCAGCACAACAATACGCACAGTGAATCATAAATAAAAACTACATGAAATTCTGGAGAATGTTACGAGAAGCAAGCCAAGACCTTTACATGAAGTTGTCAAAATAAAACATCTGCTCTGCATCTGCCGGTATGTCTTTAGATTTTATATGTTGCTCTTTTTCTGGTTTGGAAATAAAAATGCAAAATGGGGCAACTGTGGTTTTCGAGAGCAGGTAGTTTGAGCTATTTTTAGGCCTGTCATATTAGCAAATTTTGCTGAGCGATTAATTGTCTCAAAAACTATTGTGATATACGATAATATTGTTTGAAGACCTTTGTACACTGATTTAATGGAAATGACATAATAATGCATGAGATTTCCTGCCAAAGATAGAGACACTTTATTTTCAAAAGAACATTTAACACTGGAACTGATAAACAACATAAACAAAATAACCAAAAACAAAAATAAAATGGATTCTCAGTCCCCATTAACAAAAAAAAATATACTTGAATAAAAACACCAAAGTGGAAATAAATACTGGTTTCAACCAAAAGAGTGCAGATTATGAAGTATGTATATTAGATTGCCCTTCAGTAATTATTAGATTTAAATAGAGAAGATGGGCACATCTGACTACCTGATGCAATAGTTCACACTATCAATCAATCAATCAAATTTTATTTGTATAGCACATTTCAGAAGCGAGGCATTTCAAAGTGCTTTACATATTGTTTTTGATGTCCAATGAAAAAAACTTGATCAATTTATTTAAAAAGAAAAAAAAAACAATGAATTAGTTTTTACACCTCATAGAATCTCTAGAATAAGAATAGACAAACAATTATCCATTATTTATCAATCATTACAGAATATGTGACTTACACTGTGGTAGTATAGTAAACAACAACCCTTCAGTTAATATTTCCATCTCCAATCAGTGACCTTTGTAACAGAAAATCAAAATATATAAAGTCAGCGGAAGTGATGTAAAAGTCCACTCTGGAACGGCGCTAGCATCGTAAGTAGCAAGTTTAGTTTTTTAACGGTTAGTTTTAACGCGGTAAATTTACTTATGGAACCGTTAAACCGTTTCAGAAAGCCTTTTATTGTCTCACATTATCATCTTGTAGTGTGTGGTGTGTTACGGTAGATCGTTGTGGCCGCACTGATCTAAATCAGGGGTTTTCCCCACTGGGATTAACGCAGCCTGTTGAATGTGACAGGTAGCCAATCAGAAAGCCGGATTCTCCTCTGTGTTTTCTGAGGGGAAATTACAGAGGGAAATCCCAAACAGCTGACACGGCGCAACCCGAAGTCCAGCGGACATTGGAGATGATATGTGGAAACAACATTAATGGTTATAAAACATTTGGTGTAAAGGGAGGAGTTGGAGCAAAATTGCTACGACCCGGTACGTGACATAAATTGTTAATAATGATTTTCATTCAGTCACGACGTTACGCTGACACTAGAGCCACATGCATTGCAGGTAGATTGTATGGATTAATGCGTTACTACAACGCATTAATTAATGCGTTACTAGTCCAGTTAACTAATTTTAAGTCCAGTTAAAATTAGTTAACTGGACTTGTAGCCATTATTTTGTGCCCATTGTTGGACACCACACAGGATTTCTGTCGGCTAAAGTGGTCTCTCAGGTTTTGAAACAATCGGACGACAGTTCTAAGATCGTGTAGTGTGCGCTGGACATTACACTAAGGGAATGAGGAAGGGAGGGTCAGTGGAGAGCAGCGGAGTTGAGCCTTTTTTCATTCAGTGTCATCAACAGAAAGAGAAAGAGGCCGGAAGAGACGATAATGGCGATAATTAAAATGACGTCAATAGTTTTAATTTATCGTATGATTAATTGATTTATCGTTTATTGTGACAGGCCTAGCTATTTTTTGACTTTGGTTGGGATCTCATGCAGTTCCACTCGCTGCCTATTAACCCTTAAAAGGTTTCAGAGGCTGCAGAGGAAGCAGTCATACATTTAGTCTTCACAAAATTAGATTTAAAAAAATAGTAATATTTATGTGAAAAGACGTCATGAACAGCGGTACACATTGAGACTTGCTACGCTTACATGTTTAAGTCATTAAGCAAATTTTCAAACAATCTGTTTAACCTCATTCCACAACTTCTTAGTGTTCTTATTTTTACTAGGCCACTTCAGAATCATTTCTGGTCATTTCAGGCACTCCAGATTTTGTGTCCTTTTAAGGGGTGAATGCAGATTCAATGTGCTGAGAATTTCTTTAATCATATCTGCATCACCTTCTGCTGCTTCCCAAACACTCATTTCTATGTTCACATGCTGACGTCAACACTCTGTTTCCTACAAGACTTACAAGAAAAAGTCTCAACATGTTTACTTAAACAAATAAAGGTCAAGCACCCCCTTAGAGCCTCCTATTTGTTTTGGCCTGAGTGAGCTAGAAAAGCTAAACGCTCAGCTTCCTGTGAATTACAAAAAACAACTTCAGGCTTCCGTTTTTTCACCTCAGCTCGGTGTGATGCCAGAGTCCAGCTGTGTTTCTGCAAACACCGAGGCAGGACTCAACACGAGGTTAAATAAACCCCAGTCATGAATGGATTGATTTAAACTTTTATTGATTTATTTACCAACTGTCAAGCAAATATTTGCAGGATTCTACGTTCATATCTGAGGCAATATTTATACTTTTAGCTCGAAAAATTTATTGGAAAAAAACACAATATATTCAAACATGCTCACCCTGTTCTTGTTTTTAGAATCATTGAGTTGCACGTGGCATAATTATACACCATTTCCTATGGTGAAACACAGCAATTGCAGCATCATTCTGTGGTGATGCTTTTCTTCAGCAGGGATCAAAACTCGATCCAGTCAGAGGTGCAGTGGATACTTTAGATCTAGAATGTTCTAGTCAAAGCCCAGACCTGAATCGGATTACGAATCTGTTGCATGTCTTGAAAATTGATCTTTACAGACGCTTCACATTTATGTTTGTTGTGGAAGATACAAAGGATTGACTCATGATGCGAAATAAAAATGCACACCACACTTCTCAGATTTTGTTTAATTGATTAAAAATTCAGATAAAATACTGCAAGGTTTAAATTTCAGACTGACAAATGACTGATAATTTAACCTGTCTGCTCTCTGCAACCCTGACAGTGGATTTTAGACTCTATCACTAGAGGGTGCTGTAGAGTGAGGCTGAATTATTAAATTACACATTTTATCGACGGGCCTTTTGATATGTTTCACCTTTCTCTTCTTAGAGATGATTAAAATGCTCATAGTGACAGTAGTTAATGTTAAGTACTGTTAAGCTTTACTATTGTGGTTTCCAAAATCAGAAATATCCTAGACACCTAAATAAACTAAGAAATTTAGGATATATTGGAATGTTTAGTAAAGAAGGTTAGTTTGTAAATTGGGTTTTTTTCTTGTACCAGACAATCGGTTTTGAAAAGCAATTGCAGGTAAGTGGCATAATTAAGGCATAATTTGCTACCATCTAGTGGATAAAAAATATATAACATCATCTCCAAAAACCCTACAGATAAAATTTAATATAGAATATTATCTAAGCCAAAATTCTGTTTCTCACACCATTACAATGTTACATAAGACCATTAAGAAAATGGTCACTTCCTCCAGTCATTAGGATTATAGATTATAGATTATCTTTATTCAAAATACACCTGTTCAAAATTATTTTTTCACTTTACACATAGATATGAATTGTTGTCCAATCTTGGTTCCTGATTTGCTTTTTAAAAATTAACTGTTTTGTTGATAATTTGTTTATTTGTTCTTCGTAAGGTGGCCTTGGGTTTTAGCAAAGCACCCTACAATAAAATGTATAATTGGTGTTATTACAGTCATGAGAGGGTCATACAGCAACAATCTTCGGTCAGAGACCACTTCAGGTACGCTGAAAGACTGACCTCTACCTGAGGTCCTTCTTCCCCACAGTGACTGAAAATAATTGGATGATATGAGTTAGATAACTTTTAATTTCCTTTTAGGATGAAAAAAATTTTTTTTTTTAAATTTCAATCACACATCCTACTATTTTGTTGTGATTTCTATGTGTCTATTGGAGTCCTGGAGACAAATAACCAAGTTATTATCATATTAACACCATTGCATTCATGTTTTTATTCTCTTTGCATTGACGTAATACACTCCCGCGCTTTGACAGTTCACTGGTAGCCAATGCAAACAATATATTCACGTTTCTGTGTCGCATAAGCCAATAAGGACATAGAGTCCCTATTGACCAATAGCGAGCGCCCACTGCTAAGTCCGTGGTCCAATAGTCGGCGGGTAGAGTTGCTAAAGGCAGCCAATAGTTCGATCTCTAAATTGTGCGGCCAAAGCTGCGTCTGCCGGGTTCATTTCGCCGCTTCTCCACCCGGCTGGTCTTTTTTGGATCTAACCGCAATGGCGGAACAGCAGCAGTTCTACCTCTTGCTGGGGAACCTTATGAACGCTGACAACAATGTCAGGAAACAGTCAGAGGTAAGACGAGACACGATTTTCCTTCTAGAAGAGTGTAGAAAACAAGCTAGCTGCCGATAGCCGTTGAGCTTGGCCGCGCGCTGTGAGCTCTCGCGGCAGACTCAGTAGCCCACGTGTGATGTGAACCCGAGCAATGGCCAGCTAATGGCTAACTACTACCGTGTTGCGTAGTTAATATGGACCTAAACATGTCTAGCACACCATGCTAGATATTTTATGCTGTGCTGGAAACGCGTCCGTGTTTCTCAGTGGCGCTAAGGAGCGCAGGTAGAAAGCGAAAGGAGCCAATTTCTTACGTCCTAATCTCAAATCTCCAGCTGACAGGAAGTAGCGTGGAGCTAAGCGGCTACCACATCGCTTCTGCTAGCTTCGGTTAGCTCCAAGCACACTATTTACAAGCTAAACATGAATATTAAAGCGTGGTGTGAACCCATAGGTTAAAATGGGTCTATTATCATACACCACAAACCCACACATGGATGCCGTGAAAATAGTCAGATTATTAAAAGGGTGACATATGCTGGCATTAATTAAGTAAACGGCCTTTGGTGTTTTTAACTAAAAAGTTGAAGTTTCAGGACGTATCCTCGCTTTTCACTTCATTGCAATGCTACTCATGAAGTCAAGTGTGTTTCTACCCAGACCCGGTAGATTAGTTTGGTTGAGGATTTTGCTGTGCCTGTGACTAAGCTGCCCCCCCCCCGGCCCCAACCCATACACACCATCACCATGAGCCTCTTTACCGCGGCAAAGCATTGTTATGTTTCCCTCCCTGGTAGCCGACTTTTGGATGAGGTAGTTGAATCTTATCACCCTCCCCCGTCACTGGGAGTCAGCGCTTTCTTTTATAAAGCACAGCCAGCTTGTCGCAATACTAAGCTCATTGGTATTCATCCCGGATGGAAACTTCCCCGTTCTGTCCTGCACACCATAATGGGGAGTTGATCCAGATGTTAAAACACTAAAACATATTTTAATAGATGTAAGCCAACTACTTAATATTTAAGTTTTAATCCTGTAGGTGAATGGGAATTGAATTATTTTGAATGGGCCTCTCATATTTTGTTTAAGCATGTTTGCTGAATGTCACTGAGGTTAGTCAGGAAGCCTTTTTACTTTTTTAAAGAGGATATGCACAAGTTTAGTTGGTGTGATATTTTGACCTTTACTCCAGACAAGAAAATCACTATAATAAAAAATTGAAAATGACTGTATAGAAGTGTTGAGTTCTTCAAAGAAATGGTGCATAACCCAAATTAACCATTCATGGAAAATGTAAAAAAGTCTACTAGAAAAAGAAATTTGTCTTACTTGTAACTACGTCTGCTGCAATAAGAAATTAATCAATAGCATGATAGATTTAACTTGAGCTCAATAATTAACTTTTTCAATACTTTTTAATGGGATTGATTGGTTTTGATTGTTATGCTTTATTTTCTTCTGTACAGAATTTAAAGCTCGAGTCTTTGAGAGGGCGACTTTGCATTATTATGCCATTCTTATCATTGTATTACTTGAAAATGGTCACAAAACAATCTGAGTAATTACCGGGACATTTAATCATCCTGCAAAATTGATTCAGAGAGGCTTAATTGTAACAAAGGGAAGTGGCGGGCATTGTGCAGCTCATTGAATGTCGACTGCACTTCTTCAAGAATGCAGACATTAAATGAGTTTGACATGAAAACTCTTACCTTTTAACACTGTAACTTGTCTGACAACCAAAAATCATGTTTTTTTTTTACTGGCGTCGTCCATTGTTTATGCGCGCTGTAATGGACACTCACGTCAAAAACATTGCTGTTTGAAATTCCATCTGCTTAGTAAGGAATCTGATTTCAACACAAAAGTGTCGTCACACTGGTGCCTCTCCCTGTTGTTTGCAATGCAAACATACTCACTCTGCTGCATCTAGAAGTTAATCCTGGTTTTGTTTTTTTATCAGATAAAGTTGATTGAATTTACTTTAAATTCCACCCATATCTTGACTGCATTTTCAAAGCACTCATTCAAGGTACCACTGCATCCCCAAAGAGCCTCCAGTGTGCCTGCAATTCACATTTGTTTTTAACCAAATGATCTAAATAAAAAAATCTAGCCATATAAAAGGCTTGTAAAGTTCAGGATCTGATGTATAAATATTTAGAATATTGTTCCATCTCTTAAGTGCAAAAGAAAACAAAACTCTAAGTTGAGGGAGAAAATGGGCAAAAGAGGCCTACAGTTGATTATATTGTGAATAAATATGGTCAAGTGGAATTGGGTTATCAAAGTAATTTCATGTCTGCTTTTTTGTTGTGTTAAACAGCTTGTTTTTTGTTGGGGTTTTTTAACATTGTTTCAAAACACCAGTGATTGTTGAAGCTTTCATCTGGCATCCAAACAATGAAAGAAACTAAATTTTTCTTTCCCCAAAGAGTTCAAAGGAAATATGTCCGACTTATCATTGCCGGACATATTTCCGACAGTGAAATATGTCCGACAGTTTATATTGTGCACTTAATTCTTTTTTTTCTTTTTCTTCGCAGGAAACTTATGACAATATCCCAGGCCAGAACAAAATCACATTCCTGCTGCAGGCCATCAGAGATGCATCAGCTGCAGAGGAGGTTTGTACATTAAATCCAAATGTGTCGAGTTGTTTCAGTCTGCAGCAGTGAGGACAAACAGTTGCTGTCTACAATCAAACACAATTATTAAAGTGTCCAGGGAGCACTAAGGGCATCTAAAGAATCCAGTGGTCACGTGTGGGACCTCACCACAGCCTGACAGCGATGCCGCCTTATGACTCATGGTGTTACCATTTGGTTAAGTTGACTGTGACTCCACCAGCTGCTTGGCCCCTCGTGCTTCCTCCCTTTTCCTTTACTTCAAGGCTGATATTTTTAGACTTTTTAGAAACGGGAGCAGGCAGCGAGGTGCTGCGGGAAAGTAACTCTGCTTTTTAAGATGCTGGAGCTTCTCTCAACCTTGACGTTTTATGTTGAATGTATTCATTCCAGCTGTGTTCTAAATGAATTTACAAGTGTTGGTTTTTTTTAGGTTGAGCTTTGTTTTTCTCTCCTCAGGTCAGGCAAATGGCGGCGGTGCTGCTGCGGCGCCTGCTGTCGTCCTCCTTTGAGGAAATCTATCCAGGTTTGACGATGGCGATGCAGACGGCCATCAAGACCGAGCTGCTGTCCAGCATCCAGCAGGAGGCGTCGCCAAACATTCGCAAGAAGGTCTGCGACATCGCAGCTGAGCTCTGCCGCAACCTCATTGGTACAGTCAGACGTTTCAACACCTTTTTAAATTTTACTCCCCAAGCCAGTTTGTTGTTCATCTCAGTGGTCTGTTGATCAAATATTTTATCTTTTGGTAATTTTCAACTCTAGATGATGATGGGAATAACCAGTGGCCAGAAGTACTCAAGTTCCTCTTCGACTCTGTGAATTCTGATAACACTGGTCTGCGAGAAGCCGCCCTTCACATATTCTGGTGAGCTCCAGCTGCCTTCACCTGCCCGTCCGTCTAGAGGGACGTCCTGGTGTCTGACGCTCTTCCCTGTGCTTTAGGAACTTCCCAGGAATCTTCGGCAACCAGCAGCAACACTACCTGGAAGTTATCAAGCGCATGCTTGTTCAGTGCATGCAGGACCAAGAAAACCCACATGTAAAAACCCAGCAACATGTCTGCTGCCCTTTCAGTTTGACCAACAAGAGAGAATATGAGGGTTTTTGTTCTGTGCCTCCAGATTCGCACCCTGGCAGCTCGGGCAGCGGCATCGTTCGTTCTGTCCAACGAAAGCAACACAGCTCTGCTGAAGCATTTTGCTGACTTGTTGCCTGGAATCCTGCAGGTAGGATTCTAAATTTTTACCTTAATTTTAGAGAAGCACAATATTTCATATTGCAAACTTTGCATAGGACTCCTAGAATCCTTGAAAATGGTTAACTTTCAATAAGATGTTTTCAAGGTTTGTAAACTGTTTGATTTCTGTATGAAATCCTTGAAAGTGGTTGATATTCAAACTACACAGTTTTATAATAAAGTGAAATCTGAACATTTATTGTTGTCACCAGATATTTTAAGATAAATAAGAAGATACATTTTTTTCTCACTGAAGTTGTATCAGACCAAATTTCTCTTGTTTTATGTTAGTTAAAACAATTATAAAGTTAAAAAGGTTTGCTAATTCGCAGAAAACTTTGCAAAAACATTATTTCAAGATAGTTTATTTTCTCCCTGCTGTAGAATATGATCACAAGATATAAATAATGGACACCAGGTAATAGTGAGTTGAAGCTGTCCTCTTCAGTTCATTTGTATTGTTTTATTGCCAAAGTTTGGTGACGTAAAAGTTCAAAAACTTGCCTTGAAAAGTGCTTGAATTTGTGGGAGCCCTGCAGTCAGTCTTCCAACTAATCTGAAGAGGCCTCTATTCTTTTTTTTTTTTTTTTTTTTCCTCTGGATTTGGGGATCATAGTTCAGGTTCATGCCCATAGTTCATCAACTGCTCTGAGTTGTAAAAACGTCTTGTTGCCATGGCTGTGCATCTACAAAAGTAAAGGGCAAAAAAATCATATCAGCTGCACAGCACCCTAAACCAGAGTGAATAATTATAATATTAAATGCCTCAACCAAAGAAACTGAGCTAAAATCTGCAAAAAGAGCAAATCAACACGTGTCAAAATTTCAGCTGCACTATAGAATATTTTCCTGATAGCATGAAGCTCAAACTAGCACCTGTCTTTTTGTGGTCAGGCGGTGAATGAGTCGTGTTACCAAGGAGACGACTCTGTGCTGAAGTCTTTGGTGGAGATCGCAGATACGGCCCCGAAGTACCTGAGACCCAACCTGGAGGCGACGCTGCAGCTCTGCCTGAAGGTGCGTCCAATTTGGTCGCCCTGACGTCAGAAACCACCTCAGACCCCGACCCGTTTGTTTAACCCGCTGTCCTGTTCCCTCAGCTGTGTGCCGACACAAACCTGACCAACATGCAGAGGCAGCTGGCCTTGGAGGTCATCGTCACACTATCGGAGACGGCAGCGGCCATGCTGAGGAAACACACGGCTATCGTAGCACAGAGCGGTGAGGATGCAGCTCGTCGTCTAGAAGCAGTATTTTTATTTTTTTGTCTAGTTTCTAGTGGAAATATCTTTGTACACTTGAAATAAGGAAAAAAACAAACTTGCAAAAAACTTTTCAACAAGTAATTGATTATTTTAAGCCAATCATTCCTTAATATTGATGCAGATTTTAGACCTTTTAATTAATGTCAAGGAATTACTGACTTAAAATAGTCATCTTCTTTTTCAAAAGCTACTTGAAAGTTAGTTTTGTATACTAAGATACTAGACAAATAGAATTTTTAAGAATTTCCGGGGGGGTTTTGTTTGTTTGTTTTTTATTTTTTTCTTTTTTTTTTTTTTTTTTGTTGTTGCACTGGTCTCATTTTCTTGTTGCTAAAATCCTTTAATCTCAGTTCCCCAGATGCTGACCATGATGGTGGATCTTGAAGACGACGATGAGTGGGCCATGGCTGACGAACTAGAGGATGATGACTTTGACAGGTAGGCTGCAGCGCCACCTGCTTCACCAGGAACTGTAAATGGTTAATTTCTGACCGTTTGTTGTTGCTCATCAGCAACGCTGTGGCCGGGGAGAGCGCCCTCGACAGAATTGCCTGCGGTTTGGGAGGGAAGATCATTTTGCCCATGATCAAACAGCACATCATGCAGATGCTGCAGAACCGTAAGTAAACCTGCTCAATATAGATTTATTTTTTAAATTTGACATCTTGGCCTTGGCCTTAAGTTCTATTTATTTCCATCTGTCGACAGCTGACTGGAAGTACCGTCACGCTGGGTTGATGGCTCTGTCTGCCATCGGTGAAGGTTGCCACCAGCAGATGGAGGCCATTCTTCAAGAGATAGTCAGCTTCGTCCTCTTGTTCTGCTCCGATCCAGTAAGAAATGGCTGCATTCAAGTCTCCATACATTCTCCATGTGCAGATTGATGTTAAGTAAATTATGCTTCTTTTAGGGGTTAAATTGTGGGTTTCCCACTGTAATGTAGGACAAATATTGTCTCAACTATGGTCCATTTAATTTTTAAATGGTGGTAATATTTATTGGTGGTTTAAGTTGTTCTGACTGCAAACTGATTTTCTTGAAGCGAAATACTGCTGCACACTTTGTTTTTGGCAAGAGACTCGAGACAAATCTAGAGTCTAACCTCATATTTTTTAAAATATAAAAAATTAAAGATGAAAGGATTTTTAAATAAAATAGTAGTTTGGACTGTATACAAACTATATATAAAACCAAACGTTTTGGCTTGCAGGCAAAAACTGGCCACAAATGAGATTTCTTTTCTTTTTTTCTTTTTTTTTTTTTTTTTCGTTTCACCTACAGTAAACAAAGCACACAATGTTTTAATTTTGTTGAAATGCCTCATCAAAATGCACATTGTTCTAGTTTTCAGTTTTGAAATCTTGAGAAGAATTGGATCTGCATCACTCTTCAAAAGTGTATTGTCTTTTGCATAAATAAATACTTGTCGTAATTAAAATTTTCCATTTCAATTGGTCTGCAAAATCTTGCCCAATTAAAAGTCAGTCTCCATCAACCACCTTACTTCCTTTTGAGTTTGTCGTTTTTCTCCGTTGTCAGCACCCAAGAGTTCGCTACGCTGCCTGCAACGCCATTGGACAGATGGCCACAGACTTCGCTCCAACCTTTCAAAAGAAGTTCCACGATAAGGTATCTGGGAAGACGAATAACGTCTGCAAATGTTTGTTCCCGGAGGAATAAAAGTAGAATTTTGACAACTGTAACTCGTGGCAGGTTATCTCAGCTCTGCTGCAGACGATGGAGGATCAGAGTAACCCGCGGGTCCAGGCGCACGCAGCTGCTGCGCTCATCAACTTCACAGAGGACTGCCCCAAATCTCTGCTGATTCCATACCTGGACAGCCTGGTGCAGCATCTTCATGTCATCATGGTGGCCAAGCTGCAGGAGGTAGTAAACGGCCCCACTGAGTGAGGACTGTTCAAATTGCTTGAAATCTTAACGTTTTTTCTCTTTGCGTTGCCAGCTGATCCAGAAAGGAACCAAGCTTGTCCTGGAGCAGGTGGTGACGTCCATCGCCTCGGTAGCCGACACGGCCGAGGAGAAGTTTGTGCCGTACTATGATCTCTTCATGCCCTCGCTCAAGCACATCGTGGAGAACGGCGTGCAGAAAGAGCTGCGGCTGCTGCGGGGGAAGACGATAGAGTGCATCAGTCTGATTGGCCTGGCTGTTGGCAAGGAGAAGGTATGTTTCAGGGCCTGAATGTTTGAGCAAACTGCTTTCCATACAGCTTTAGACAATCCCGTTTGTGCTTTACTAGTTCATGCCGGACGCTTCTGCAGTGATGCAGCTGCTCCTTAAAACCCAGACGGACTTTAACGACCTGGAAGACGACGATCCTCAGGTGGGATAGTTCAACTATTAATATTTGGTGTTTTTACTTTTAAGCCATTTTGACATAATCTGTTTGTGCTTTAGATTTCCTACATGATATCAGCCTGGGCCAGGATGTGCAAGATCCTGGGGAAGGAGTTTCAGCAGTACCTTCCTGTGGTGATGGGGCCCTTGATGAAAACCGCCTCCATCAAACCCGAAGTGGCTCTCCTCGACAGTAAGCAACCCGAAAAAACTTGTTTGTTCCCTTTGGAGACGAGTTCTACTTTTTTTATTTCATTTCCAAAACGACGAGGCATGACTGATGATGCGTTCACTGTAGCTCAGGACATGGAGAACATCTCTGAGGAGGAGGGATGGGAGTTTGTGAACCTGGGAGACCAGCAGAGTTTTGGAATAAAGACAGCCGGCCTGGAGGAGAAGGCCACTGCCTGCCAGATGCTGGTGAGCAGAAAACTATTTATGATTCATGCATGATGGGAAATAGTTGTTTTGATCAGCTTGATTGTTTCTGGTTTTAGGTGTGTTATGCCAAAGAGCTGAAGGAGGGTTTTGTGGAGTACACAGAGCAGGTGGTGAAGCTCATGGTTCCTCTGCTCAAGTTTTACTTTCACGATGATATCCTTTCTTAACCTGTAAAATTTTAAGTAATGTTCTTTCTTGTTTTAGTAGAAGACTAGACTTGGAAAAACTTGATTTCGTGGCTCCATTTTTGTTTATATTATCAACTTAGTGCAGTAAATTAATAGTAAATATGTCTTTGCTTCAAAAATGGGACTAAAATGAGATCAGAAATGTGGAAAACATGAAAATGGACTTTATTATGGATTTTATTTTTCTTTGACCGTATAACGTGTGAGAGTGGCTGCGGCTGAGTCCATGCCGCTGCTGTTGGAGTGCGCCCGGGTTCGGGGACCAGAGTACCTCACCCAGATGTGGCACTTCATGTGCGACGCGCTCATCAAGGCCATCGGCACGGAGCCTGACTCGGACGTCCTTTCTGAAATCATGCATTCTTTCGCCAAGGTGAGTCTCAATGCCTCGGTTCCACCAACATGTATCAAAGAAACAAGTCAGGCTTTACCAACCTGGATGGGGGCAGCTTTTTGCTGCTAAATTATTCGGTAGTTTAGCAACATCAAAGAGTTTTCTCTTTAATCAATTTAAAAAAAAGATTTTACAGCCATTGATTGGTGGAAGGTTTCAGTGGGCCTTTTTTTAAACATAATTTACATTTCACAACCTTTCCAGCATCCCACAAAGATGTTCTTTTTGAAACCAAAATTAACCAAGAGCCGCTTTGTTATTAATTCCTGGCAGATCTGATGCACAAGTGACCTCAGATCCAGACAAAAATGTGTAAAAAGTTTGTGATGATTTGCATTATCATTTTTACACATTAAAGTCCCGACCCCAGTTTTAAAGCGTAATCGCTGCAACACAATATTCGCTTATTGTTTTTATTCTGGAAAATCCCTGCTTTTGTATTTTACAGCTGGAATTTCTCTTCTCTCATTGCCAGATAAACTGCTGTTGGAAATCCTTCCAGTTACATATTTCCACAAATTTAGGCATTTTAAGCCCTAAACTGCTATAAAACAGAGTATTTGTTTTTGGATGGATATTCCTATTTTTAATCGCATGCTAATTCCTCCTTTTGCCTTGAAGTGGAAATAAACACAATAACTTTAGGGGAAAGTTCTATAAGATCCAATATGCAGAGATGTTGCTTGGGTGTTTTGATGGGTGTTTTGTCTGTTCAGTGCGTTGAGCTGATGGGAGACGGCTGTTTGCACAATGAGCATTTTGAGGAGCTGGGTGGCATCCTTAAAGGGAAACTGGAAGAGCACTTTAAAAACCAGGAGCTCAGGCAAGGTGAGGCTGAGCCAACCAGATACAGTCTCCTGTTTTTAAATTGTAGCGTGCGCTCCGGACACCATATCCATATGTGATGTGAAAACGTTTTTGCTTCACAGCCAAAAGACAAGATGAAGACTATGATGAGCAGGTGGAGGAATCCCTACAGGATGAGGTTAATATAACATTTATAATTGTTTTGTGAGACAGTGTAGAAGATTTCCTTCTGAACTCTGTTTATTTTTCGACTTGATTTTCAGGATGAGAACGATGTGTATATCCTGACCAAAGTGTCGGACATCCTGCACTCTGTGTTCAGCAGCTATAAGGAGAAGATCTTGCCTTGGTTCGAGCAGCTGCTGCAGCTCATCGTCCAGCTAATAGTGAGTCCTTTCCTGTTTCTGTTGAGCGTTAAATGATCCAGACCTCAGCTGATTGGCTCTGACACGTTTTGCATCACTTCAGTGTCCCAACAGGCCATGGGCCGACAGGCAGTGGGGTCTGTGCATCTTTGACGATGTGATCGAACACTGCAGCCCCTCCTCTTTCAAGTACGCAGAGTATTTCCTGCGGCCGATGCTTCAGTCGCTCTGCGACACGAGTGCCGAGGTTCGGCAGGCCGCTGCTTATGGCGTCGGTGTCATGGCTCAGTATGGTGGCGACAGCTATCGTCCTTTCTGCACAGGTAGGGAGATGCCAGCTGATCTCGACTTGTCGCTGCCTCCACAGCTTTTAGTTTAATGCTTGGCTTGTTGTTGCAGAGGCCCTCCCCCTGCTGGTCGCCGTCATCCAGGCGGCTGATTCTCGGTCAAAGGAGAACGTAAATGCCACAGAGAACTGTATCTCGGCGGTCGGGAAGCTCATGAGGTTCCGGCCGGAGTGTGTGAACG
This sequence comes from Gambusia affinis, assembly GCF_019740435.1. Taxonomy (NCBI): domain Eukaryota; kingdom Metazoa; phylum Chordata; class Actinopteri; order Cyprinodontiformes; family Poeciliidae; genus Gambusia; species Gambusia affinis. The sequence goes on along the minus strand of NC_057891.1, from coordinate 8,693,792 downwards.
TCAACGAGGTTCTTCCCCACTGGCTTAGCTGGCTGCCGCTCAAAGAAGACAAAGAAGAGGCCGTTCACACGTTTGACTTCCTGTGTGACCTCATTGAAAGGTAGGCCTGTTATCCATCATCCATCCACGTCTATGTCCGTTATCCACATGTTTACCTTTTAAAACAGCCTAAAAGAGAGAGGTTAGAAAACTTGGGTTTGGAAACATTTGGAGTGTGACTCTGGAACACTGTTTGATGTTTTCGGGTCAACCTATGGACTTCTCTTCACAGCAACAACCCAATTGTCCTCGGGCCAGAAAACTCCAACCTCCCTAAAATTTTCCTCATCATAGCCGATGGGGTCGCAAATGAATCTGTTAAAACTGAAGATGCCTGCACCAAACGGCTCGCAAACGTCATCCGTCAAGTACAAGTAAGCAAGAGCAATGTTCCTATGATATCTGAGGTTTTTGTTTTTTTTTGCTTTCCTTTCTGGAAAAAAACTAATTGGAAATGACAAAAATAATTTCAAAAAGTAGCTTTCGTTATCCTTTTCATGAGTGCTGACATGTAGCATTAAATGCTGGCTACAAAGAATAGTTTAATTACAATATAGTCATCATACTAATAGAGATGCACTTTTACCAGAAGATTGTTGTAAAATTACAAAATAATACATTTAATGAGAAAAATGTTTATGTAAGGTTAACTAACTTAGTTAGTTCTCTGAAATGCTCAGTTGTTGTCACAATTGTTTCAAAGTTCTGTTACTAAGAATATTTCAATGCTGGTGCGTTAAAAGATTAAGTATTTCCTTATCTGTAAACTCGATACGGATGTATAACTTCAGTTTTTATTTTTCATCTTGACGTTCTATTATTACAGCTTAAAACTTCATTCTCATTTAAAATTTCTAGTTTCATTCTTGTAATGAAACGTTCCTAAATGTTTGTGCGGTTCACATCTAACGAGGAGCTTAAATGTCATCTGAAGCCGTTTTATTTTTTTATTTTTTTTCTCTCTCCAGGTGTCTGCAGGATTATGGACGCAGTGCGTTTCCACCCTGGACGAGACGCAGCAGAAAGCCATCCAGGACCTCCTGAACACTGCCTGAAGCTGGACCTGTCGCCCTGTCATCTTCCTTTCCGTTCTCCAAAATGCCCATGAAGAAACGTAGAGCTCCTGGATCTCTTCCATACACTCCCTGACCTCCCTCCTGCTCTGTAGTGTATGGATGCCAGATTCACCCTCATCTTCACCTTCGCCTGACTAACATAAAAAAACCGAAGCTCAGCTAACTGGTGGGGGGGAGCAGGTTAGACCTTTGCGATGGGAGGACATTGGCCACCAACCTTAAAGACTTTCTTCCTCTACTCAAGGAAGTGAGAATAAAAGTTAAGCTGTTGCCCCGACTCTTATCTGGATGCTTCCCCTTCAGCCGTTCCCCAACTTGTCTTGCTTCTCCACCCAGGAGGGTCTCAAAGTCACCCAACTCATTGGACTGCAGATACGAGGGTGGCAGGACATTATTCTGGACTGAGCTGCTCAAAGAGGTGGAAATGCACACTGGGCAACCACTGCCTGTGTCCTGTGAAATTTCTTTTTGTATTTCTTTTTCTCGTTCCGTGTTCAGAGTCACCTGAAAGGGGGAGGAATGGCCTCCGTCTCCCATGGTTGACCAGATATATTTGAAAACGGCATGTTTAAGTGGCTAGCTCAAGAAAAAAACAAATGGTTAGGTTTATTTGCATTATTTGACATCTGGGAAGCAGTTTTCCTTTATAGCCTTCACAGGAAGTTTGAACGGTTCTCGGACCCTTTGGGTAGCAGACGAAAAGCGGGGGTGGTTCTTCAGAGACTCGTTCTGTAGTTGGTTGACGCCTCGAAGCAAGTTGACTGTAAAAAGAGTGCGACCTAAACTCCTGACCTTCTGGTTTTGACCCTTTGCAGTCCTGCAGATGTGAAATGGAAACTACCAATAAAATTACATTGAGGACTTCTGAGATTGCTTTATTTAAAGTCTTGGTGTGCACATACTCTGCAAAAAAACTGCATATTATTGGGGGTTTTAAACATGGGTAACTGCTTTTTTTATTTTTTTATTTTTTTAAAATAAGTACTGAAAGCTTTTACTCCAGAATATTCAATTGCCAAAATATTATCCATTCTTCTGTATGTTCAATGTCTCATTTATTTGGTTTATTTATATTTTTCCACTCTAAATTGTATTCCTTGTTTTTCTGGTGCCTTTTATTTAATTTTTGGTGCTTAAAAGTAAGCATTTCTGCCGTAATTGCATGGGGAGCTTTAGTTTTTATATTAAAATTGGTCTAGGAATTAAGTCAGTCTAGCATTGTTACTGATATTTTGGAACCTTGAGCTTACGAGTACCTGAAATGTTTACTCGAAATTTTTTAATTTTACTAAATAATAAAAATAGAAATGGTATTGGCCTAACAGTGGGCGTTAATATTTCAGGGTTTAAGGGTCAACCAGAGCTAAGCAAAAATAATTTAAAACTCTTACAGATTTAAATTAAAATGTGAAAGTATTGAGTATTGTTTCAAAACAAAATTAACTGTATTCGCTTACTTTTTTAAATACGGATTTTTTAATTACCCCTTGAATGCGTCATGTCAGACACGTCAAAACGAACCTGGAGTGGAAGTAAAGCGAAGATTATTTGACTTCAAAACTTTGTGAAAATTGGATATGGCATAGTTTGGCACTTTTTTTTTTTGGTCAAGAAATGTTTTCAGAAATTATTTTATTCTCACTACACTTAGAAGCCATCTACCAGCTAATGTTAAGTAAGTTAACTTGCAACTACCGTTTCACTTGTTGCTAGCTTTACCTGCTGTTGGAGCATTAGCTGAAGGTCAATTAGCCTATTTCATAGACACCTGGCGAAAGAACAACTTGGTCATCTTTCCATCACTTTCTTAACAAGAGGGTTCAGCACAGACAGCGTTTTGTTCTTCAAACACTGTAAAGCTAGTTAAAACATTAACTAGCTTAGCGTTAAAGATGTATTACGCTAAGCTAGCACGCTATAGCACCGACGCTAGGTGGTGCTATAGCTCATTATGGAGGAGTCTCAGCACCTCCAAGCAAATAGTATTTTCTATTTCATTTTTATGTAATAATTCCGTTTCATTGTGAATAGATTTAACCTAAAAAGCAAAAATGATCAATAACAGGCTAAGAGTATTTGGGGGGGATTAATAAAAAAAACGCAGTAAATAAGCCTATAGAGTCACAGTTCATAAGAGAGAAAATTGTATTGCTGGAAAGTTAGGTGGAAGGAAACAAGTATTTTATTGGTCATGTAGCTTAAATTTACACATAACCTTAAAAACACAAGTTTCACAGTATTTACTATGTAAAATGATCCTGAATTATGAATACAGTTTCCAGAGATTTTATGTAATCTTTTTAATTTGTATGCATAGATTTAAAAACAAAAACAGAAACATGCTACGTTTACTACGGGAGTTCAAGTTACTTCAGAAATGTTAATGCAATTTTGTTTGTCTGGTATGAAATGGTAGCTTTACCCCTGTGTAGTGATCATCCATTGTTTAATTAGAAAAGGATTTAAGTTTATTTCGAGCGAAAACCGAAGAAAAGACACACAGTAGACGGAGCAGCCATGCTTTATTAGGATATCTATTTCAACAGAATGCTTTAAATTAAAGCTTTCGACCATCTCGACCATGAATGCTGTGGATAGCTGGGAATTCCTTATCCTTTTTACATATTTCACACAATATACATTAATGTGTCGGAACGGTTCTTAATTTAGTCCCAACACAACCAGCCTGGGGTCAATCGGAGCTTCAGGGAGGTTATGTTTGAGCTGTTTCAAGGGTACCTGTGATGTTGAGTGTTTATTTCCAACTCTGAGTCAACGGGTTGGGCTTTCTGGCTGCAAGTCTGACACTGTGGGCTCTGCTGACAGAGAAACTGCAGCTTCTTCACTGTTAAATGTGTCTGGGATCATCTGGTACAATTCACAGCGGTCGTTTAAATCCCCAGGCCAGCTGGGAACGCCAAGCTTTGCACAACCAATGAGTCTTTTCACTTCCAAGAAAAATAGAGTGAGACAATGCTCTGCAGGGTTATGTGCAAAAAAAAAAACCCTTTTTAGACATGTTAAAAATCTTTTTTTTTTTTTTTTTTTTACATTTACAGGTTAAGAGAAAGGGAGAAAAGATTTATAATGAGGGCATTACTAGCAGAACCTGTCTGGATTTGCATGGCTGCCCCATGATTGTTTGACTACAAGAGCAGAATTATGCAACACATAAATTAAAGCTGTCAGTTTGATCGCAGCCACCAGACAGCAATGGTAAGTGAGCAAGTGTCACCAGATATTACAGTATTTACAGTGAAGCAGACTATAAGTGAACAGGTAAGAAGTTTTCAGACACAAACAGCTTTAAACATGATGTATTCTGAGTAATTCTCACACGACACACAGAGAGACCTCCCCCCCTTCTGAGTAATTCAGCTTTTAGTCGCAAGTTGACTTTTCCTTCATTCGTCCTACTGAAGCATGTCCACAAACGCGTCAAATTCGTCAATGTTCTTCTCATACACACGCAGTTTCTCCGGCAGAGAGTCCTGCAAACGAACCAGCTCACATCAGTCCTTTGTTAAATGTTCTTTAACTAAAAATGTAGCGCAAAATTATGATGGCGTATTAGGGCCATTGTAGTTAGAAGAAAGAGGTTTATCTCTGAAATTTTCGAGAAAAAGAAAGGTGGAATTTTTTGAGCTTCAAAAGTGAAGTTTGCTAAAAAATAAACAACATTTTGAGACTAATCTGAGATTTTCTAAAAAAAAACAAAAAAAACAAAACTGAGTTACAAAAGCTAAATTTTCGACTTTTCCAAGAAAATTTCTGGGATCTCAAAATTGTGTTTTTTTCTAGAAACTTTCGGCGTTTCAAACAAAAATTTCAAAATTTGTCAAACACAAATTTCAACATTTGTTTCTAGAAAGTTAGATTCCTCAAAATTTGGGAATTTAACTAGCAAACTGTTGACGTCACACTCAAATTTTCAGATTTTTTTTTTCTTTCGTTTAATTTCTGAGATTAATCAAAAAAATGTCAGTGTTTTTTTTTTTTTTTTTCCAAACTCAAATTCACAAGTTATTTTTTTCTCTAGAAATTTCCAGCATTTTGGTAGAAATAAACTTATTTTTTCCTTGGTTTTTTCCTTACAATCTACAATGGCCCCAATACGCCATTGGACAAAACAAAAGGGGAGAGGGCGCGTTTACCAGGTCGTCAGCCATCGACTGGGAGCTGGTGTGCAGCGAGAGGCTGGCCAGCTGTGGAGGGTTTTGAAACTCTCGATAGAAAGTGCCCAGATCCATCGGCAAAAGGTCGTCTTTAGAGAAAGCTGGACGCTGCACACAGGTACAGATTTAAAAAAAAATTTAATTAAAAAAGAAAAAATCAAGACCATGATTAGCATCTTTCTCCTTTAATGTTACATCTGTAGTACCAAATAAATATTAAAAAAATGGGATTCCAGTGAGAAAAAAAACAAACATATTTATTTAAAAATGGTCACTCTCTCAGTGGTTTGTGTGTTTTACGCCGATAGTCTTGAAGTCAGAAACCACTCACAAAGTCGACCATGACGAAGTCGTCCTGCGGTCCCGATCCGTCCGAGCCCTGAGAGTGAAGGCTGGCCTGCAGGGGCGACTGCGAGGGAGGAGAGTCCGGAGGACGCACCTGAACGCAAAAACACACGCGGTCACCTTCCAGCAGCAGGACGCATGAGACAAAACGCTGAGGTACGTTTAAAAACCAGATAAAATCACCATGGGGTCGTTCTCCTCAGAGTCCAGGCCACGAGGAGCAAATGCAGCGAATGGGAGGTCCAGACTGGCAGCTGTTAGCTACACAAACAAAAAAAAACAACTTATTTTTACCAACTTTCATGGAGAGGATGGTGAGAGGAGACACATTAATTACCTGAGTGTTGGGTTTATTCACAAAAGCCCCAACCTTCCTTGTGAACGCGCTGAGGGACTCCACTGGGTCAGAGGGAGAGACGCTCCTCCCATCGTCCCTTCTTCCCTCACCGCTCTGCAGTAGGCCGTCTTCATCGCCACTGTCAGACGACGCCGTAAGAGTTCTCTTATCAATATTTTCCAAATTGAACTGAAGATCCTGGTGTGAAGAACTTACCTGCTGCTCGGTGTGTTTGGAGCGTTTTCTACAGTCAGATGGACATCGGCTCCATGAGGAGGCTGAGGCTGAGCCAGAACCAGAATGTTCCCCCCTTCTTTAACCTGGAAGAGAGAACGTCATTGAGTTTTGCTTAAGTTTGGCGTTTCCAAAATTTGATCAAAATGTCTTTTAATCTTAATACTTATGACTCAAGGATGTTGGAAAACTCCTAGCTTAAGTTTTCATACCTCTTTAACTTTATTATTTCCCTGAGTAAACATCAGTGTGTGCATGAATACGGCTACCTACCTGGTTTATGTTGAACTCAGCAGCTCCTCCTGCAGGTGCAGGCTGGTAGGTCAACCTGGAAGCATAGAGCTGCAGAGACAGAAAAAAAACAACAAAAAAAACAGGAAATAATAACCAAGTAGCAAACACTAAGGTTCCTGTTGGTGCTGAAGGGATATGAGAAGGTGTGTGTCAAGCATTATGAGTTAACTACGTTGCTACAAGTGACAACGAACCACAACAAACAAGCTACAGGAATGCAAACTCTGCTAGAAGCTAGCTGCAAGGATTCCAGAGGTCAACTGATGGAGAAGGTTGTGATGAACACAAAACTAGAGAGGTGAAGTCTGGCGGGTGAGCTGCAGCGCTTCTCACACAATAACACACCATCAAACACCACTAAAGACTCACATTGTGAGTGACAAGTCCTGGAGCCAATGGGAGCTGGAGACTGTCCAGCGGGAGGGGCTTGGACAGTTTGGAAGGGGACGGACTCAGAGTGCAGACACACTGAGTCCACATGAACAACAAAAGTTAAAGAAAACGGACGAGAGAAGAGAGTGAAATGATAATCAAGAGTGAGAATTGACAGACAGAGAGAGAGAGGAGTGTGGGCTCACCTGAGAGGGAGGGGAGGTGGAGAAGGAGGTGGTACAGACCTCCTGAGAGTCCTGAACTCCAGCAAACCCTCCGCCGTCATCCTCATCCGGGGCTCTGAAGACGCATAGGAAGGAAGTTGTTTTGTTGAAGCACAGAAAGCTAGAGGATGAGTTAAAAAAAAAAAAAGGAACCGTGAAGGTCTACCTGAAGTTGCAGGGCTGCCCCATTGTGATTGGACGCTGATTGCCGCAGGGCGCGTCCACAAAGTGATCCACAATGATTCCCATGATGGGAGCCGACCGTTCGAACTGCCTGCAGAGGAAATCCAGACCATCGTGAGCCTGCTGAGCTGAAGGAAGGAAGGACAGACTGAGCTGCAGTGGGAATGTGCTGGTTACCTGCTGGACATGAACGCCAGGTTGGTGCGGTAGGCACATGACAGCGTTACCGTGCCGACCGGGGTGCCGACAACACCGACGCGCACCGTTTGGAAACCTTGATTAAAAAAAAAAGAAAAATAATCCAGAACTTAAGAAATTTCACATTTTCAAATAGATTAATTGATGAAGGACAAAGAGATAGATGGATAGACAAATGAATGAAAAAAAATAAAGGGACGGGTGAAACCATAAATAGTAATAGTACATAGTCATTGGCGGATGCACAAAAAATAGATGGATGGACGGACAGATTGAATGACAGACCAAGGACAATCGCACATTAAACAGACGCCACACAGACCAGAACTGAAGTTACCTTCTCCTAATCCACCCAGCTGGACTTCCCCAAAGTAGATCCTACACAGGAGACAGCATTTAGATGGATATCTTAACTTTATGTGGCTGAATTCAAGAGATCGGCGTCAGCACCGATCAGGACACCTGTATAATATGACGTAGTCGTGGCCCTGCTTCCTGGACAGCTTATAGGCGGGAGTCACTCTGGTGATGGCCAGTAGAGATTTTAGGAGGACAGACAGCCGGTTATAGACCGTGTACGACACTTTAATGTCCTTATCGCACCTGCAGGAGAGCCAGAAATCACACAGGTTAAACGTGAAACGGTCGCTACGCTGAATCTGAACGCTGAATCTGAACGCTGCTTACTTCTCATTCATCTCCAGGCACCAAGTCTCTAACTCCATGGAGTCTCCCTAAGCAATGAAGATGGAGACAAAAAATATCAATTTAGCAACAAAAACTCTCCTTGGTTATGAGGAGCTAAAACTAAAGTGACTTTATGAGTTCTACCTCTGAGGTCTTTAGGGAGATCTCCACACACATGGATCGGCCGATGCCTGGAAGTTGGCCGGCCAGCGCCTTCTTGGCCTCATGAGTGACCTCTGGGATGTCTTTGATGGCCAAATTAAACTATACAGAACGAGGAACAGGGGGACAAAATGCTTCACATCAGAAGACCAACAAGGTAGAGATATAAAATGAATTAAAAAAAAATTAAACGGAGCTTTAGTTTTACCCAGTCTGAGCCAGTGGGTGACGAAGACGAGCGAGTGCAGATCTTCTCCCCCAGGCGAGCTTGAACGATCACCTGAACAGTCTACAGATAAAAACAAACAGTGGTGTGGGAATGAATCGGGAGGAAGTTGCTGAAAACAGGGATGTGGAGGTCTAAATGGATAATAAAAAAAATCTGGAAAACTTTTGGATCAAGTGAAAAAGCCTTTTGATACAACATAAATGCAAGCCTTAGGCTGCCCTCTGACCTTTAAGGCAAAAAACTTGATGAACTTGTCCAAGTCTTTCTTATCCTGTGGACTCAGGTCACCGTCCATGTTGTCACGACCCTGCGGATCACAGGAGACACAATCTATTAGGAAATCTTTCTAAATCATTCATTAAAAAACTATATTTATTTATATAAATGTATAAGAATGTGAAACACCTAAAACTAATGTGCAAAGTAAGTCATAAAGCAATCTTTATCTTTTCAGAAAACACAAAGACCTTTACAGAACCCATAAACTTTACAACTAAGTGTCAAATAAGAGCAAAAATAAAAGCATAAAATATTCCAATCTAAATTAATAGAATGTTCACAGTAAAACAGCAAATTATGTAATTACAAATATAGTACATTTTAAATACACAAAAGTAGATGCACAGATAATTAAATGCATAACCATTTTGGATTTTCCACTTTTTATTCTATGCTCATCATGCTTAATCATAAGAATTATCAGAATAACTTAATTAGGTGCAAAACGTAGCTTTTTGCTGTAAAACGCAACTAAAAATGTTGAGCACAAACCAAAGCAAAGTTTGACCTACATAAACAATTTTGACTTAAATCTGATTTTGCTGCGTACTAATTTATTGTATTTCTGAATAAAATGAATGTAGAGAGAAAATGTTTGACATAACAGCGACATCCGTTGTCAACAAAGGCAGCTTTTAAACCTTACACAATCACTAGTTCTGGAAAACAAATGGGGCCTCCACGCTGATTAGAAATTAACCTGTTTAAATATGGAGGTCAATCATATTACATAGACTGACTGCAACATTTTATCATCTACAGCGTCTGTTATATGAAAAACGAAAACATAGCAGGAGGATTTCTGGAATAACTACTGCTTGTTTTCCTGACAGAACAGTGAGTCACTGCTACACCAGCGTTAGCGTGTTGCTAATGCTAGCTGACTGGCTGAATAACGATAGCTTTACAAAACACTAAAACTTACATTAGCCGTTTCCTTATCGATGGGCGTTCAATATAATAGACATTAGCTTAAACACTTAACAGAATTAGTATTTTCTATAAACATTCATAGGCCATTTTCGGACACACATAACGTCAGCAGCTGCTGTGCCACTTTTCTGTTTATCTTCTCCATGTCGACGTGTTTATGTAGCAGCGATCTCCAACTCGCACTTTCGCGACGTCTTTCTTCTATAATATTTATTCACTTGAACAGCTGAAACATACAGTTACTCTATGAATCCTCTGAGGACACATTTCGTGAACTAGTAAACATTTATATATAAATAAATACTAAAATTGCTGTGTCGAATCTGCGATTGGATACCGCAAATGAAGTTTCCTTTGGCTTATTTTGGTTGCCAGATGCTAGCTTATCTGAAGGTAAACTATGTTTTTTTAAGTTATTGAAAAGGCTTAGAGGTTGGTTTGACGTCACCTAGTTTCGCCGAGTCTGCAGAGTTGTTAGACGGACCATATTGAGCTGAGATTAGACCCGGTGGAACGAAGCTAGCTAAAAACTAGATAGAAAATTGGCTTGGCACTTGTGTGTATGTGCCTCTTTATGCTTAACATAGCTTTTCTTTGCCTGTTTAAAATGTACATATCACGATGTTCATGCTGTATTGTACCTAAATGAATGCATATGCATAATGCATACATTTAAAGCGTATTTAGCAATGGAGAATCACGTAAAAGCCTTAATGGAGCATCTTGAAGAGAAGTAGCTAACCCAGACACAGGATCTGTAAAAGGATTCACACTCTTTGAACTTCACATTTTGTCACATTAGAGCCACAAGCTTCGCTGGATTTTATTGGGATTTTTTGTGATAGACCAGACAAAGTAGTGCATAATTGTAAAGTAGAAGAAAAAATATGCCTGGTGTTCAGTTTGCAAGGGTTTTGAGTTATGTCTTAACTCAAAGACATGTTTAGAGACCTAATGTTTGACTATTTCTTCTTTTCGAAATGGATCAAGCTCTGTCAGTTTGAATGGAAAACATCTATGAACATCAACATTCAAGTTTTGTCACAGATTTTCATCAGAATTTATGTTTGGACTTTAACTAGGACATTCTAACGCATGTGTTTAAACCATGTTTAGCTTCATTATTATGCTGGAACGTGAGCCTCCTGTCCAGTCTCAAGTAATTTCCACCTTTCAACAAAAGATTTCCGCTTCCCTATGTCTGCTGAAGAAAAGCAGCCCCACAGCATGCTGTTACCACCACCGTGTTTCATTGTGGTCAGTGTGACGAAGATACCAGTGCGGTGTTACTTTACTGCCTCACACAGCTTTTTGCATTTTGCCCAAAAAAGTTATGTTTTGGCTTTATCTGTGTCATATGTTGTCCTTTTGACATTTTTATTTCAATTATAAAAATACATTTTTCTTTTCATTTTACTTATTATTGTTAGGTGTTTTTTTTGTGTGTGTTTTTTTTTTTTTTTTTTTTTTTTTGTCTTTCCTTGTAACCTGTTAGTGCATGGCAACACAAACGCTTGAAACTAATATCTTCTGCAGGAAAACTGAAAGTGACTCTTCAATGTTTCACAAAAATATTTCATTTGGCACAAAATTAAGATTTTCTGCACGGTGTTTCTTCTTCTTCTGTTCCCTCAGCATGGCCATCCCCATAGCCATCTTAGACTGCGACCTTCTTCTGCACGGGCGAGGCCATAAGACTCTGGAGCGCTTTGACCTGGACACCGTTTCAAACAGCGTTCTCCTCTCAAACTTTGGGTTTCCAAGAGACTTCATCCTGTATCTGGTGGAATTACTCAGAGAGGTGCGCACTTGATAATCATTACTTTGCATCTTAAAAAGAAGTGATGTTTGCAGTTCCATATTGCACGTAATTTCCATTCGGCAGACTCTTTCCAGGAGAACCCTGAGATCCAGAGCAATCAGTCCTGAGGTTCAGGTGTTGGCAGCGTTGGGCTTCTATACATCTGGGTCATTCCAGACGTCCATGGGGGATATAATAGGGATCAGCCAGGCGTCCATGTCCAGATGTGTGACCAATGTGACTAAAGCTCTGGTGGAGAAAGCTCCACAGTTCATCACTTTCAATAAGTACATATGTTACACTTTGATTTAATGCTCACCGCCTTTATGGGAAACCTTAAAATAATACATGCTGTTCAAACAGAGACCCGTCCAACAGAGAGTACTCCTTCCAGGAGTTTCAGAGGGTGGCAGGATTTCCAGCAGTCCTGGGCGTTCTCGACTGTGTTCAGGTTAGATCAAAACACAAAATCTCTCACCTTCACTTTTTTTAGCAATGCCCGGAAAATTATGTCTTAAGGAAAAGATGGGCACAAAGTAAGGAATAACTTTAAAGCAGCAGGAGAGAAAGTTTTTGAACGGTTTAAGTGTGATTTGCCTTTTCTATTCAGCTACCTCAGTAAGCTATGTTTAGTTATCCTCAATATACAGACGCATCAAAAAAATTTACAGTATGAAAATTATTTATTTTTGTTCTATTTCTCATTTCTGAAATTGGAACCCGCATATTATATAGATTCACTACACAGAGAGTGAAATATTTCAAGCCTTTATTTCTTGAAATTTTGATAACAGATGATGAAAACAGCGAAACTGACACCCTCAAACATAAAAATAAAATTGGTGAAGAAGCTAGGTTTTCACTCAGTGCAAAATTCAGAATAAAGTAGGAGGAAATTTGTCTTAACCCTTCCAGGTGGCCATCAAAGCCCCGAACAGCGACGCCTCCTCTTACGTGAACAAGAAGGGCTTTCACTCTATAGCCTGCCAGCTGGTCTGTAACGCCCGGGGGCTTTTACTGAGCGCTGAAACGTGGCCCGGCGGCCTGCAGGACACCAGGATACTGCAGAGGTCAGCCATTTCCAAACAGCTGCAGGACAACGAGGAGGGCTGGCTGCTGGGTGAGGCGCGCTCTCGGGAGCAGTCGCACGTTTGACGTTCAGAGGTCCGATGGTAATGCGGGTTTGCTCTTTGAAAGGCGATGGACGTTATCCTTTGAAGAAGTGGCTGATGACACCAGTGGAGAACCCAGAAACCGCTGCAGAGTTTCAGTACAACCTGGCCCACACCGTCACGCATGAGATAGTGGACAGAACTTTCAGGGCCATTCAGACCAGATTCAGATGTTTAGACGGCATCAAAGGGAACCTGCAGGTATGACTTTAATAAAGCCTCTATATTCCTGTGTTAGCAAAATGACAAATAAGGTTTCTCTCCATCATGAGCAGTATTCTCCTGAGAGGAGCTCGTCCATCCTCCTGGCCTGCTGCGTTCTGCACAATGCCTCCCTGCATTCCGGCCTGGACGCCTGGACTCTGGAGAGGACAGAGCCACTGGAGCAACCCAAGGGCCCTGAGCAGTCGCTGGAGGACCGGGACAGCGAGGCGGAAGAGCTCCGGAAACACATCATACTGAAACACTTCAGCTAGAGACTCCACAGAGGACAGAGACCAGAAAAAGACTGATGGAAGAGGTGGATCAATGATTGAATGCATGGCTCAATGGATAGATGGATGAATGATTGGGTGGATGGTAAGTAGACAACATGGATGGATGATGGATGGATGGATGGATGATGGATGAATGGATGGAAAACAGACAAATGATGGATGGATCTCTCAACAATCCTTTTGCGTTAGACACAGAGAGGAATGAAGTCCACAGGCACAGAGTTGCTGATGCAGATTTTTAATATTTTGCTCATTTCTACTCTACGGACTACACTACGATAACATAGATATAGATATGTATATATATGGAGGAACATGCAGGACGCTATACAACAAACAGAGACAACAACACATCCAAACACATTTCAAACAGGCTGGCGCCCCCTAGAGGCTCCTGACTGCTTTCTCAGGACATTCAGGTAACTTTGCAATAATCAATCGCCTCCTGGAGATTTAGGACTAATCAAACTGTGTGTAGTTGCCGTGTCATCTCAGTTAATTACAAATTGACTCCCCAACCCCCAAATCATCATTTATTTTATTTTGATGCCCCTCACCCCCTTTTGTTTTCCTCCCCACAGGACCTTCCACAGGCTAAAATCTGGGATTATGACAGTACAAAAACAAGGCCCACTATTTACAACAACTACGCTGGAAGTTGTTATTAATTATGTACATTTGGTATTTGGTCCCAGACAAATAAGAGAGAGAAAGAGAAAGAGAGAGTGGATCTGGCTGCAGTCACATAATGCGTTTCTATTCATTTCCAATGACAAAATGGAGACAAAATCAAATGAACTAGATGGAAGAAAAGAAAGGAGGAAACCCGTGATGAAGTGAAATGCGTTATACACAACTTTTGGAATAAAATGACTTGTTTGGGGTTTTCAGAACAGCATTGTGTTATAGATAGTGGTGATGAAATCTTCAGATTCAATCAAACTGAAACTAGTGGTGCTTTTTCTCCTGGAATGCTTCTTCAATATTTACACACTTTCTACAAGCAATCAATAAATACAACAAACACTGCTGCTGCATGATAATTGGTCATCTATTTTTTTCTTTTTGTTTTTTACTTTTTTTTTTTAATTTGTGGCCAAGAAATAAAAGTTAGAAATGTAGAAAAGAATCATTTTTTAAATTCCGAATCATCCAATTCATGCGACAGCAGTTTTACGCCACGAAACTTCACCTCTTGTGAAATGCCAAATCATCTCCTTTTTTATTTTGCATAAAATAAATATGCTAATTTTTCGATGCTCGTAATATATTAAAAGTTTTCTTTTTGTATTTTTTTTTTATTATTTAAAAAACAATAAGATAAACTAACTTAAAAAAATCAGTACATGTATTTTTTTTTTCCGCATAAATTAAATATGCATTTTTTTGATGCTGCAAATATATTACATATACAATTTATATAAAAAAAAAAAACTTTTATGTGATGCTTCTTAGCCTCAGAACGGCCCCGTTTTATGAAAGAAAAGAACACGCCTTCCCAGAAATACCAAAATCTAAGAAAAAAAAAGTAAACATTTGGTCAGAATTAGAAGTAAAAAAAAAAAAAAGCTTATTGAATGATAAAGTTGCAGAAATAACCTATATTTTGTGTTTTATTTTGAAAATCTAAAAAAAATGCTAGGACCTTTTAACAAATGCATGGTGCAGTTCTCCACACTTACTGGCACCTCTGGTAGACGTGCAAAAAGCCTTAAAATAAATACATTTTATTATTCAGAAAAAAATCCCAAATTTTATTCTTCAGTACATTTAAACTTTTTTAAGATGATCTACATATGAAATAATGTTTTATTTAATAATCCTGGGCTTCCTGTTACCCTGGGTATGAATAAATATGACATGATGGAGTCGCTAGTTTCTCTTAGACACTTCAAAATGAGAAAGACAAGAGTACGTGCCACTTAGGAAGGCTAATTGGGTTTGCCATGGCAGTGACTTATTTTAAGGCATTTTAAACATCTTTTTCAGAGATAGTTGTTATGTGCGGTCAAATGGGCCATACTGGACCGCAGAACAAGGAAGGCACTTTAAAATGGCACGGCTTCAATATCTGAAGCATTAGGTAAATAAACCTGGTTACTTCTAGACTTTAGCCGATTGTTCTGTTTATTTTATTGTGTCTAAATGATCTTTTTTGAGCTGAAATTTGAATGCTATCTGCAATTTTAAAAATCAAGCATCGAATCATTATTGATGACTAATATAAGTGAACAATGAGCCCTTTCTCATTAGGTGATGTCTTAAAGTGAAAGCTCTGAAAACCATAAACATTACTTTGAAGGTTAAAATCTTTCAGACTTTACTGTTTATGCTTAATTCTTCTTGAAAATGGGATTTTGAGGCTTAAGTTTTTTTAACTGAATATTTTACTTAAAAAAAATTAATAAATAAAATCAGATAGGAAAGATTGACTTTGTGCTGGCCTATCATATAAAACAATAATGTGCCAAAATGTGGAGAAGTATTTTTGCTAGGCATCTTGTAGGTAAACTGATTCAGTGAAATGAGTTGCTTACTTTAAATTAGACTTTTAGTGCATTAAAACAACAATAAAGTTGATGTTTCTATCCAGAGTGTTCAAGTACAACAGAAAGATGAAGGGTGCTTGACGTGGGTGTTGAAGCTGGGCTGATTTGTAGCCGGAGCGATGTGGGAACAGGAGGATGGTCGCTGGTTTGGAACCAGCGGGTGGAGCGCTTCGAGCAGGAAGAGGATAAAAGAGTCAGAAAACCTTTGAGACTCCGCCTGGTTTGGCATCTCTGAGGAGAAGGAAGAAGAAGCAGAAGTAGTTTAAGACCTGAAACGGAGCCTGTGTGGAATCACTGCAGCTTTTGGGATTTGTTTGTACCTTTGGTCTAATTTGGGCCCGGTTGTCTGGTTGCTGTGGGCGTCGGCTGTATGCCGACGGGTCTGAATGTGAGAGTGGATCTCTGACTGCAGCCTCTCTCCTTCTGACGGTACCAAACTTTCCTCCAGGGGAGCCTGTTCATCGTAGAAGAGCAGGCTGCGGGAGCGGACTGCAACACACAAACACACTGCAGTTTAATCTGAGGGTTACCTTTGACCTCTAAAACATCCGCATATAGTTGATAAACCCATTATATTTCCCATTTAAACCCTTTTAATGAATTTTAATGTATTTTGTGTGATAAAGAAAGACAAAATAGGCTGAATGGAGAAGGATATACTTATTTATTTACCCTGTTTTACTCTAATATTGGGACATTTTCCTTAATAATTTGAATAAAAAAGTCAGAATTCTGAGAATAAACATTTCAGAATTGGGACTTTAATGTCAGAATTATAACATTTTTGAAAAACAAATCAGAATTCTGAGATTAAACTATTTTTTGTATTATTCTTTGTCATCGTTCCTAATCCGCTTCCATACCATTCGCTTACAACGCTTTTAAATATTCCTATTTCTAATAGTCCCTTAAACGCATCATCTCAGGTGCGTCGAAACAGACGAGAAGGAGAAACCCGTTAAGGTAAATTGTCAACCTCCAAATAGCACAAAGTAATGCATATATATATATTTACATATATAAATGTGTGTTTTAGACTTTATATTCGGCCAAGGAAGGTGTTTTGTCCTCGCTCAACTCAGAAGAAACGACACTTCAGCCTCCAGCCGCCTACCAGCTAATGACAAGGTAGCTTCCGGTTACTGTTTCTCTGTTGAATTTGTTGCTAGCTTGAGCTGTGAGTATTCACTGACGGTCTAATTCTAATTAGGAAGTGAGAATTGCTTTCCTAACTAATATAAGCTATAAAATAAACAGAAGTCCTATTTTTCGCCAACATTGTCATTGTAACATTGGCGAAAACACCGAGCCAACTTCCTTTAGACCTTCAAAATAAGACCGTTCGGGGTATATAACGCGCTCTTAAATTAAATTAGCATAATTTCTTTATAAGCAGTTAATTTAAGCGCTTATAAATCATCACAGTGTGAATGTTTTGTTCATATTTGCTCTGCCATGATATAGAATGTAATACAGTAGTAATTCTGAGTTGCCTGTGGACCAGGAAATCCTTATTTGCTTTAATTAAACTTCTTCAAAACTTTAATCTCTAAGTTGAATATAAAACTAGTCAAATTATTCTTTAAATATTTACAATTAGTAAATGTATGTTGTTTTTTAAAATGCAATTTTAAAATAATGTCAAAATCTTTTTAGATATTATAATTTGATTTTCTAAAGAGAATTTGAAAGTATGATTAAGAAAGAAAGAGGGCCCTTTGTTACTTTGTAGCCTCCTGAATATGTGGTGTGTAATTTGAGAGTAGTTCAATTCCAGGTTGTATTTAAAAGATTAATCATTGTGTCTTACTCTTTTAAAAATGTCAATTTTGTCTTGGTTTTTTGTTTGTTTTGTTAGATTGTGGGATTGTGTTGGATTGTAATGTAACCTTTGCTCCAAAGGTCACAAGCAAATATCACAAACTGGTACTTATGATAATATTTGCCATCCTGTAACCATAGCAACCATTAGAGACCTTCTACTTTACAACCAGCCTTTTTTTGTACAATCGTCGCAAACATAAATGTGGAATTTGCTAAATGCTGTTGGGACTTTAACTGGATGTAAATTCGGTAGAGACACTATGCTGCTTTGGGAGTTTATCTTGGTGGCCTCTGGCAGGACTGTAGACTGAAACGGTTGAGCATGTTTATCTACCTACCCTGACTGGTCGTGTAGAGGTCCGCTGATGGTGAAGGAAGAGAAGAAGGTGGGGAGTGAGAGGATGATGAGGATAAAGAGGAGGAGTGAGAGAAAAAAGACAGAGGAGAGAGACAAGGGGAGAAGGAGCCCAACACCAGGACGAAACACAGCGCCATCATCTGCGTAGAAACAGAACCAAAACTCCTACATTAAGAAATAATGAGTAAAACTTAATCAGACCTGACTCTATTTGCAACCAAATTATTTGCTAACTAGTGTAGTGTTTTACCCTGTACTAAGATAAAATTAAGATAAGTATCTATCCCCTTGCCGATTTCTTTTGTTTTTGCTTTTTTATTAATTACTCGGGTTATCTGAGGAAGATAACACTGGTTAAACACTTGTTAACAGCAATAACATTTACCATGAGGCACGTTCCTGTTTGAGTTGAGGCCATTTTACATGAACGGGGGATGACTTTCCCTGAAATCAGAGACTGAAGCTTCTGCAGCTGCTGTAGAAGAGACCTGGGTATAAAACAGACATAAAGGGATAGAAAACAAGTAGTAAGAAAGGAAATTTTATATAGAAAGTTCTACTTGTTCTTTTTTGTCATAGCTATGTCTGTGTAGTAAATTTGAGTCTATTTTATTTTAAGCTAAAGGACATGAGAGCATGGATCTGGAGAGCAGGGCTCTGATGGTATCAATCATCCATAGCTGTGAGGACGCACTTCAACCACTAGGTGGAGACAGAGAACCGGATTACATGACTTTAAATACTTAAAAAAAAGGAAATCAAAGCACTCACTCAGGTGTAAAATTGAAACAATGAGACAAAATTTAAAACATGCCATTTTCATATTGTCAGCTGTAACATGCAGCTCAGATTTAATGGACTTTGAAGTCCTTTCATTGTGAGTTACAGCTAACGTTATTGCTTCTTGAAGTAAATATCCAGCTCTATGATGTAAATCTTTCTTTGGCAACCTCAAATTTTGGTTTACCTAGGTTGGTTTCAGCTCTCGGTGCTAGGCTACACCGCACATTTCCTGAACTTTTCTCGATCTTTTCCCAGTCCTAGACACAAACAATAACTTTCATTTTTGATTCATAGAGAAATCACCACATTCTCTTTGTCGCTGTTGAAGAGGCGGCACCCAGAGTTGACGTGCAGCACTTTCCTAAGAAATTGCACATGGGAGGAAAATGACCACTAATGGGTGCATTTTGGGACGTTTTTAGCTTGAATCAGGCTTGCTCATTTAGACCCTCTTTTTAGAGCTGCACACTGTTTGGATTTTAATGAGAGTGAGCGTGCTGACTCATGTTTCCTCGCTTTGTGCCAGCTCATTGTTCCACCGTGTGGTTGTTAAACATATTCATCAGTGTGTATAGTGGGAAGAGGCTGAGGCTGTGGGGGGTACCTTCCATGATGAAAGCTGCTTTAATGACAGAGTCGGCGTTCAGACAGAGAGAGACAGACCCTCTACCTCCTCCACACCCACCCACCCAACTAACCACCCACTCCAGGATAAAAGTAGACTGGTTTCATATCGTTATAATAACAGAGGACACAGCAGAGGCTGGTTTAGCACATCTGAGCTCAATTTGAGTTTACACTCTTTTATATCTTGTAGTCACATTCTCAATATAAAATCTGAAATGATCTACAAAGCCCTGATTCCTATTACATGAACCTATCTGATGCATTTGAAGTGTCTTAGAAACTTCAGTAAGTAATCCATGACTTTGTGTTTGCCTGGTGCATAGAAACACCGTGGAAACGAGCCCTATTTCTTTGAAAAGTAAAGTAAATGTGGGGAGATATTTATTGAACCAGAAAATGTCTGTAAGCAATCACCAAATTCAGAGGAGGAGGTTAAACAAAATCTCCGGAGCTCAAATTTACAAACTTGCAGTGAAAAGTATCTCCACCTAGTCCCCTTAAAAATGATTAGATGTTATCTATATGGTAACGATTGTTTTGGAAGTGTAGAAAAAGAGCTTTTTCAGTCCCACTATCAAAAACGTAAATGTTTTGGGTTTGCTGAACTCTACTGAGACTATAATGCAGGTTTTCTGCAGCATTGACCACCTCACATTTAAGGATTTTTAAGACCATTATGAATGAGATTTAAGATCTGTATCAGAACAGAAATGAAAAGGAAATCAGACGAGACCAAACTTGAGCTTTACAGCAACAAGCACTCCACGTGTGATTTGCACAAAACACAGGATGATTATGCAGAGAAGCAGCTTACGCGTAGAGGAAGTCTGATACTGTGGGAAACCTTAACCCCTACCTGTATGAATATTTTACCCTTCTCTCGTCATATTTTACCGTTCAATTTGACCGTTTATGGTCAAAAGTGTCCTCTTTTGCTTTTATTTTAAGTTACCAAACTTTCTTGTTATCCTCTTATTTGTTTTGGTTGTTTTCTGTTTCTCTGGAATATCCTGTATTGTGCTGTTCTGCCAGGATTCTTTCACCATCACAAACGTGATAAACACGGAGAACCCACAGAGCGAGGTGTAGTTGTTGCATCCCTCGAGCAAAACATCATCCAGCTCCTGTTTTATCTGCCACACAGTTGCTGATGATAATCCAAACATCATTACATAAATGGATAAACCATGTCACAGTTGTTTGGAGCACACAGACGCCTCTTGATAAATTGCGGTGATATCTGCAAGCCAAAGTGTGTAAAAGCTCACCTGTTGGCAGTCTCCAGGTTTTCTACTTTTCTCCACAGGTCGCTGTTTTCTGACGTGTAATTCTCCACCCTGATGGACACGCAGACAGATTATTGTAATATCTCTGCACATGTATTTGTTTGGTGTCACCCTAAAGGATGCAATCATTTATTAGCGCTGTAGTTATCCCAAAAGGGGAACAAAAATTGCTGCAAGACTTTCAATAAGCAGGAATAAAGTTTAAATTTGAACTTTCCAACAAATACACGAATAATTCTGCAAATACTTGAGCCCAAATCATTTTAATTAGAGTAAAGAGCATTATGTAAGTGTGGATGAACAATTTGGATTGAAATCCTTGTGCTTAAGATATCTGTTCAGTGTAGCATCAGCTGTAATAATCTTCCTTATTTCAAAAAGTGCTGAAATCAATCAGCAGAACACAGAATTTCCTTTCTCCAATACCAAGAAATATTTGTTTCCGGATTGTAAAAAAATCAGTGAAGTCTTTTTTTTCTGCAGCACTCTTAAAGGTGTGACAGGTAAAATCTGACCTTTTAATTCTTTAGGGGTTTGTATCAAACAAATTCAACATGTGAAAACATAAGCCTAATTCCAACAGCACATAGTTCTGTATTTAGTTGCACATTATGGCATTTCATTCCCTGCACTTTCTTTGTTTCTTTGCTTTAATCCCTGCTAAATCGGTTCCCTTGATCAATAAAATGCAGTTCTCTTGTGTATGCATAAGAGTTTTTCTAACAAATTTATCAGAGAATGCAGAACATTTTAAACTTAGAAATGTTTCTGTGAAATAGTCTTGATAATATTTGTCAAATTTGACATTGCAATTACAGTAAACATACATTTGCATAAAAGAAACATATTTGTCCATCCCAATGCTTTTAAGAATAATAGAAACATAAAAAATATTCTGCTACAGTACATTAAAAACATTTTTGTGAATAATCGTGATTAAATAGTTTTAATTGATTGGCAGCCGTAAAAAAAACTTTATTTTGTGGTTTTCAGTTTGAAAAATTCTTTGGATTATTGGCCTTATGTCATATTCTAATATCTGAAAACTGAATTCTGGAGTTTAAAAATATAATTTAACTGATATGCATTTGCAAATGGACATTAGTATGGGCCTAAGCAAGTCTTGACAGAATCGTGAATCTCTCCTTACTCCCTTTTTTCCTGATCGCCTCTTTGGTGCAGTCTCGTTCTAATCCTATTGATCAGAATTATCAACCTAAATTCATCTCTTACACTTTCTAATCCTTATCTCCCATGCCTAGTTTGATGCATCCGCTCAGATTTCATCTGGTAATTAGTTTTTTGTTTGTTTTTTTTTTTTTTTTTGCTAAAGAGCTCGCAAAAAGAAACTACTGTAGCAGGATAATAGAGTTGAACTGATTGAGAAAAGCGTGATTCAAACCATGTTTATTCTGATGGGATTAATAAGACATTTTGCAACCATCTGCTTCAACTGTTCAGTGTTATTATTGTTCCATATTGTGATGAAGGGGTAATAAAATCAGATCCATATTTTCAGTTATTTTCCATGACAGGAGATTGAGTGAATCTGGGCCATGTGTTCAGCAAGTTACTGGAGTCTGGCCATCATTACTCCTGGCCAGAGTAACAAATTTGCGTTGGGAAGTTCCGATTAATATTTTATCTTTTGTTCATGAATCACAAAGTAGAAGTAAAGTAACATTGTTGACCTCAGGAGAACCTGAGGTTGCCTGCAGTTTAGTCCTCTCACTCCGCTCCACTTTACAGCAGCTGGGAAAACCTCTAAATACAAAAACTGGCTCCTGTCTGAGCGATCGCTGCCAAGTTCACTTTAGCATTACACAACTCACTCTCTCTTTGGTTGGGTTGGATTTTTTTCCTCCCCCCCTCATCAAGAGCAAGCAAATGCTTGTAAATATAAAAAGGTTCATGAGTGAAGTGAGCTGAGGGAAAACCTCTATATCTAAAGAAAGTGGCTTTTGGATTGAAGACAGAAGGAAAGCTTATGAATTCACTTCTCTGAAACCTCATTGGCTACGAAAACCTTTTCAGGATGTTTTTGGGTGTAAAATGCAAGAGGGCTGGCCTCACTTTTCTAGACAGCTATAGCGGATGATTTATAAATTATGTAATTTGAGTAAGCTATAATGAAAAAAAGGAGGACTAAAAGGGAAAAAATCATGGAAAAAAGGAAGTCTTACTTCTTTTCCAGACATTCCACATACTCTTTCTTCTTTCTCCGACTCTCCTGAGCTGAAATCTAAACAAACACAGAGTATGTTTTTAATTTTCTACCTCAGTTGCAGCAGAAAAGCTATAAAAGTCTGAACAAGATGAAAGGTGTTGAGTCATGAGTCATCCCCACTCATCCCACTCATCTGTCTATCCCCTTATCTTGCCATTCATTCACCAATCCCTACTACCTTTTATCTCTCACAACTACCCTTTTTGTTCCCTTAATCCAACATTACCACATATTTTTATAATCAGCCTTCATCCACCATTCATTCAACTACTCATCCCACTCATCCTTGTAATCTGTCATTCTTATTTTCCATCTCTTTTTATCATTTAATATTACTATCTTCTCCCCACATATATCGTACTTTTCATTTGTCACAACTACCCTTTTTTGTCTACTTTCCTTTTTTTAAATTAGAGTAATTTTTTTCTTTTTATTCCCATCATACTTGATAGCATTTATTACTCCCCCAATTTTCATCATTCTTTATCTGCAACCCACTCATCCAACTATTCAACTCAGTCCCACTCATCCTTCTTGTCCCACTTCACTGCACATTTTATTCCCAACGTCATTCCATTCTCCTTTTCCCCAATTCTCATTTTTAATCCACTCATTACAGCTTCTCTTCATCC
The DNA here is from genome assembly GCF_019740435.1 of Gambusia affinis. Lineage (NCBI taxonomy): Eukaryota > Metazoa > Chordata > Actinopteri > Cyprinodontiformes > Poeciliidae > Gambusia > Gambusia affinis. The sequence continues at coordinate 8,670,269 of NC_057891.1, read as the reverse complement.
CCCTCATCGCTCACTTTTAATATTTGAGTTGTCCTTCTTATCGTTCACTACCACCCCCTTTTATCCCTCTCCCTTTTTACACCCCACTCATCTTCCTCTTACTTACTGGGATATTCTAGTCATTCTCCTCACCCAACACTTCCACAAATTTCTGTCCCACCCATCCTTCTGCTCACTCAGCACCAAAATTCAGATTTCACCTTGTTTTTAATCTTCCGTCGAACTCTCTTCAGTGCTTTCTCCTCGCTCTTGGTGAGGGGAAGTTTGTTTGGCACAGGGTAACCCTCGGCTACCAAGGTCCTCTTCTCTTCCTCTGTCAGCATGAGGGGCCCTGAGCCCTGCAGCTTCTGCATAATGCCGCCAAGAAAGATAGTAAACATTTCAAAAGCGAATGTTCCTTTATATATATAGGGCAATTCAAATGTCCAACCTTTATTACAGCCTCACTCATGGCGAAGAACGTCTACTGGCATTAAATCACTACATATGTTTTATTTGATCTTAGAAATTCAGCCCAGTGAGTTGGAAAATAGACAGACAGACTTATTGAGCACGCTCCGTATCGGCAGAAGCCCAGAAGCGAATCTCAACCCGATGTTGTGACTCTTCACCTATACAATGACGGAGACGTAACGGGGCGCAGACGATGTGACTGAACTCACATGTGGTGCCGTGAGGAGAGGCGAGGAGGAGATGGCTGTCGAGGAAGAGGAGGAAGACCCGCGACCTCCTGGCCTCTGTTGTGGCTGGGGCGAGGACGGTGGGAGAGGGAGGTGCGGGGAGGACGGCGGTAGTGAGCCGTCACTGTCGCCATGGTTACTGCTGGGTGGGGTGGGCGGGAGCTGGAGAGCATCATCTAAAAGAGAGGAAAGGGTTGCATGAATGCTTCTGCTTGGTGATGACTAATCATGGGTGATATATTCATTTTAAAGGGGGGCACATGATGTGCATTTAGTGAGTTTTTCTGTTCTGGATGTCTGTGGCTGTTTTTTATTTTATTTTTTGGTAGTAGTTATTCTCTTCATACCCTCTCACCAACAACCAAGAACTAATTTCTGATTGTTTGGCTATTATGGAAATGATGTGTAGTTGTGTGCATTTGCCTATTTTAAAGTCCCGCTTGCCCGATTTTGTTGAAGTTATTTAATTCTAGCCTGGTTTAAGGTCACACAATGATGAGGAAAAAGGTTGTCTTATTATAAAGTGTGTGTATAAGTATCTAGTTTGATCTATATTTGAGTTGTTCTGATTACCGTTGGGCAGGCTGAGATACTGTCCATTTTCTCTGGGTTCGTCCTTTATAGCTACTGACTTCACATCATCTAGACGGCGCTCCTAAAATAAACACAAACACCCAAGAGTAGCAAAAAGCACTTATGAACATTTTAAACAAAGAATTATTTTTCTTTTATATAGTGGCAGAAAATGTTGACCAGATGGATGCTTACTGTGCGTTTCCACGGTGACCCTGTGCGGGGAGGGGCAGGGCTTAATATGAGTGGCGGGCTTTCAAGAGGCTGAGGATCTAACCTTTGGCTGATTTCAGGCTCCTCCTGTTTCACCAGGATGGAGGACAGATCCTGGCTGAAGTTCCAGTCAAATTCTGGAGAAAACACAAGGAAATAGCAGATTTTTTTATGACAAATTTATAGTGTGATATGTAAGACACACTTTAGAGCTGCTCAAGTCTTAAATTACCTTGACGGTTTTAACCACCCTTTCACCCCAGAAAATTGTCCTATCCTTCCAATACGGTAAATTGAAATCCTCCAAGGAATCTAGGTAAAGATCCTCACATTTCCCCTTAGCGAGGCTTTGCTGTAGGTCTGCCAATGGGAAATAACAAGCAGCTTTTAAATCCTGCTTTGGGAACGCTTCCCCAGTATATTCTAGCACTTCCTGTCGAGGCTGCTTATTACAGACTGCTGGACAACATTGCTTTGGCAACTGTGGTGCATAATTTGTTTCTCGTGAAGGAGTATTGACCCTGAAATAAAAGATGGGCTGAACCAGCAACTCGTCTTCATTATCCTTCATGGGAAAAAGAAACAGTTGTCGCCTTTAAACACTGTAGAAAATATGCATAATTGAGTGAACCAACTATAAGGTTCCAGTGCAGTTCAGACGAAGGCCACCAAAGCACAATGTGAGTATAATGCTAAGAAGGATCTCACAGGTAATTCACTGTTTAGTCTACTCCACACAGCAAGAGGTATTTTAGTGTTGGTGTTTGAGCTTTCCATCACTCCAGAGACATCCAATCTCCCGAGGAGCCAAAACTGAAAGGGGAAGAGGCTAATTGTGGCAAAATCCCACAACTGCCACCTAACTGAGAGCATGTAGCAAGCACCAAAGGGATGGAGGAAAGTCCACGCAGAAAGAGAAACTGTAAAGAGAAAATAACCAGGATAGCTTCAAAGTAGCACAAGATTGGACTATTAGATAATTGCCCATCTATGCTCTCAGATTGGTTATGTGCAGAGTTTTATGGTCAGACAATTTTCCAACTTATATCATCTGTCTCTGTTATCACAAGACTATAAGGAGGAAAGCATGCAAGTTAAAAGATTTGAACGTCTCTTCCATTGTAACTATTTTTTAAAGAGATTATATTAAAATTACTCCTCCAGCTTTTTCTCACTTTGTAGCATAATAAGGTGAACCTTATCTCAGTCACGAGTCTTTAGCTGTTTCAACAGTTATTTTGTTTTAGTATTACCCTGTATTTATTACGAAAATTCCCATCAACTCTGACCATCGTTCCTTGCTGACATATTAAGGAGTAGCAGACCTCAGATCTAGGCCATTTTTTATTTAACTTATCAATACACAATCTTCTGCTTATTTACTTTGTCCTCTGCAAGGTTTTTAGTATAAACGGGGGTGTCTTATCAGGAATCAACTCTTTCATTTCTTGATAATCATCCATAAATGTCAGATTTGTGAAGTACAAATGTCAATAGATTTCCGTAGCTCCTCCAGAGTAACCATTGGTCTCTTGGCTGCTTCTGTGTATAATCTTAAGACTTTTTTTTTTGGCCTTTCACATAAAATTTTAATACCTTTTTGTTTCAATGTGACAGAATTAGGAAACATTGCATTGTACTTTATGAAAGGGCAGATAGTATTGACCACAAGGAAATTTAGTCATAAATGACATCTGCCTTTAATCAAACCTCTTTAAAGGTGAGAGCCTCCAAAAGCACCTTGTGAGGACAGCAACATAAATCATTTTAAACTTTGCCTTTAAAAATGAAACTGTGGCATACGTTGTAAAAAGTAAAAAGTGACTTCTGGTAGAAAAGGAGTGTTTTATCCTTGTAACATTTAAGACACCGGGACAGATACTTTGATGTTTGTAATAGCAAACATGCACACACACACACACACAGACAACAAACAGGCTCCCAAGGTGCAAGCAGTTCCTGAACATCACGTTAATTGCCTCCTCGTTTCCTAGCAACATTTTGCTGGTAAAACGCTGTCAAGTTTACAAGCTTTGTGTATACTCGTGCATGTGTGCGTCAACGTTAACGCTGTCCATCACTACCGCAGGGATCAGCGATGTGAGGATCCATCTTAAAAATGAGTCCCTGTGGATCCTTCCTGCTGACATGAAGTCAATAGCCGCGAGCTCAGCGTTGCAATGCGTGGTGTCAGTATCAGAAAGGAACACTGTCCTCCAGCCTGCCAAAACAATAACCGGATTTAGGAGATGCGTACTGGAAACAATTGAGGGGTTTTATTACCATCAGCTGCATTAATTCCACATCTGTTGTTTATTTCAGGCAAAAAATTTGAGAACATCAGGCTCAAATATGACGATTCATGTACAGTTGAAATCAAAGCAACTCGTCAGGTTAATGTCATTGTGTCCATAAACCCACTGGATCATGACCGAAGGGAAATTCTGAACGAAATGTTGAGTTAGTAGAATTAGTGCTCTGTCAGACATGTTATACGTCTCCTCCTAAGTGATGCCTAACCTACCAAGAGCCATGAAATCTGTGGTGTCTTTAGAGCCATTATATCGTCTTCACACACATTATTTCTAATATATCTGAAGCTTGAGTCTCGATGCCAATACTAAGAAAAACACTTGATGCTCGATATCTTTTTCATTTTTAATAAATGCATATAAAATCTTTTGAAGGCACCTGGTTCTTCTTAGTTAGGATTCTAATATGGCAACATTTTAACCTTATTAATTTGGCCAAAACCAATTAATAGGGATGAAATTCAGCCCTGTCTGAGAAGCTAGTATTTACCAGTTCCCTATGATAATTGTAGTGATAATAACTAAATCTTAATCTCATATTAAGCAAATTGCTTCTTTCAATTTGCCATAAAGGTAATACAATGGGAAGCAAAATAATTTCTGGCATCCAGAGGAATTTCTTTTTTGGTGGCGGTGCACCACTACCTGCTGCCTGCATGCTCTTTATCAGAGGTCGCCACAGAAGCCTTTGCTAATGAGGCCAATCCTGCTGTTAGCCTCAGCCTTGTTAAGCTCTCTGCCCTTGTTAAGCCAGGGCCAGATTGGAAACTCACTATGACATTTTTAATGAGTACTAGAGGCTTCATGCAGAAGAAAACTCATTTTGCATGCAAGGCACCTATTGCACAATGAGAAACAACTTCCATCACTAAGGTCAAGAAGTTGGATTAAAATGGGATTACTACTAGGGAAGGAAAAGATTGTATTTAAATAAACATCTCCTGCTTCAGTAGTTCTGTCCAGTGTTAGGCGATTGTAAAAGGAGCTGCTGATGATTAAAACTGCAGCTTAAACTTCCCCCTAACCAGTTTATGGGACTCCTTTGTGGGTACAAGAAGCTTTTTGTGCCGGTAAAAAGCTGAAAGCAAAGGCAAGAAAGCTGTTAATAAGCAAAGCTCCAGGCAGTCATCACAGGGGGCTAATAGAGGAGAGGTGGTGACTTTGTTTGATCTCAGCTGGGAGACTGTAGTATTAAAACATTAGATGGATCAGCGCAATGGGAGCTCAGCGTCTCCTAGACTGGATGAGAGAAACGCCTACTACGACTAAAGCTTGAGAGGAGAAAATAGCTATTAGAAAAAATAATCAATATTATAGGATATCGCTGAGAAGAGGAATGCCACCAAATATACAATATTATATTGGCGAAAGGTCTTTCCATTTATCCATCCCATCTCTAAGAGGAAAACCCAAACATCCTCTTTATGGAGTATCACAGCTCCATAGAGAGCTGTGATACTCCAGCTCTTTATGGGGTTTGGTGTTTTAAGGCCAATAGGGCTATATAGTCTCTCCCGGATGGTTCTGGATCTATCCAGGGGCCTCTTCAGATGTCCAAATGACCTTAACTACTTGCTTTTGATGTGGAAAAGCAATAACTCTTCTTCGAGCTTATCCAGAGCTTCTGGATGAGCCTGGTAAAACTAGAGAGGAACCTCTTTTCAGCTGCTTGTTTGCTTTTGGTTAGGATCCAAAATTTATGGTCATTGGTCAGAATTTAGGCAGAGCAGTAAATCACTCCTTGTTAGACTCGGAAACTGCCTGTTTACTACAGACAAGACTCCAGTTCAACTAGCTCCCACTCCGTCCTCCTACGTGTTGTGAACAAGACACCAAGATGGTTGAGCTCTTCTGCTTGAGGCAGCATGCCATGTTTCTCTGATTGAACCCGTTTGAACTTCAGACTCCTAGCTTCACACTTAGATGATATTCAGTGCATGCTGAGTGTCATATTTTTCTGGTGGCATCATCAGGACTTTTCCTGATGATGCCACCAGAAAAACATGATTTGCAAAAAGTACCGGAAACCCTCTTCTCCACAACTACACCCTCAGATCATACATCACACATACATCACCTTCAGCCATGATGAAACCCAGTGCACATTGGGAACAAGCTTGACTTTATCCTTTGAATGTGGACTCAACTCTTGCTCTTGCTTGGTCATTCAGAGTCTTTCTAGATTAAAGCGGCTCATAGTAGCAGTATGTTGAAGCAGTTCTGTTGGGTTGGCTCTGATTTATTATTTTTCTAGACTTTTGTTCATAATTTTTTTTGTTGAGGTGTTGATTTTGGATTTTGTGCCATTGGAATGATTTTTTTCTTTTCTTTTTTTTACTTCATACAGTTGTTGTGATCTGCTACTGTAGGGTTTTTACAATTGGGAGAAGCTTATTAGCATATCAAAAGCTCAAATAATTTCTGAACTACAACCCCAAATCCCAGAGGAGTTGAAAAGGAGGATCCATGGATCCAGAGAGATCATAATGGGCAGAAATTATAACCATCTTTCTAACCATACAGCCAGACAAAGATTCTTATGTCTTTGAAGATACTTGGATGATATGAGTTTTGACAACATTTAGCTTTCCTTTGGGATGAATAAAGTATTATTGAATTGAATTAAACAAGGACCGAATAACCTATAAGTGTCCAAGATACTCCATACTCCCCTATAATGCCTTGTCGGGGACAGGGTCATAATCCCTCTGCAGATCTACAAAACAGATGTGGACTGGACAACAAGTGCTATGACTCCCTCAGCAGTTGCAACTGGGTAAAGATCTGGATGCATTTTCCATAAGCCGCACGGCTCCTCCTGAATCAGTGGTCTGAAAATCCTTTCCTACACTCCAGAGTAAATGCTGCGATGTTAAGCAGTTAGAATCATTTTGTGAAATACAAACAATAAGGATTTAACAATTTAATCAAATTTGCCAAATTTTAACTGTTGCCGTTTTGTCCATGTGTGAGAGGAAGGTAACTTATTTCCCTCAAAACTGAATCCTTGTTAAACACCACCACAACCCTCTGTCAGATCTCTTATCTCCAATGAATCCCTTTTGCTCAGAGCGGACTGGGCTTCTGAAAGGTCAAGATCTTCTACCATCTGTAGGTGTCTAATTAATCTGATTCATCCTCACTAATAAGCAGCAGCTCCTGCTTTTAGTACTCTTGCTGCATGCAAGTCTGGCAACAAAAAGAGGACAAGGATCCTTAACTCCTCTCAAGCTCGGACCGAGCTTCTCAAGAGATAAAGTTCTCCAAAACTGGCAGGAACTTGAACATGTTAAGTTTACAGGCTGACACAAGTCTGGAGTGGAATGCTTTATTCATTTTAGGATGCAAAATGCTTTTGATGCCAATGCAAAGTTGATTTAAATCACAAATCTAACAAAAACGTTTAAGTGCCTTGCAAAGTAATCATACCCTTAGGAACCTTGGAAACACAAACTACATGGACCACCTCTTAGTAGTCCATAATGTGAGGAAGTATTGACTCAGGCAGACTGGAAACAAATACACACTTTTCAGATTTTTATTTGCACTAGTTCTCTTTTTTTTTCTCTTATTGGTAATATAAAATCCAAATAAAATTCCTTGGAGTTGCTGTCAAGAGGTACTAAAATATTGTTTTATGTGATTTGTGGAACTGTCTGTCATGCATCTGTACAGTTGAGCACTAAACTAAAGAAAAACATACTAAATATTATCTTTAAATCTTTTTATACTTAACTACAAGCTGATGTTTTGCCAAACTACCCATTTCTTAGCTAAATGTGGTCCTTTTGGCTGAGCAGATAACAGATACTCGAACCAAAAACGTGGATTTAGTTGGATTAAGGGTGAGTAAGAAGTCCAGATGAGCTGGAAAACAGTGAGATAACCTGACAGAGTAGAGAAAGAGAGTTTCCTTTGGCAGCAGCTACAGCTGCAGACTTAAAACCACATGCTTGTCGTAGTATTGTGTCTGTCTGTGTGTGTTTATGCGCGTGTGTGTGTTAGGTGGGCAGGGCTTAGCTGGAGGAGAGCTGCTCAGACTGGGATCGTGCTGCTCAGACAGCTGGATCCCCAGGACAAACGGAGAAACGGACAAAAACACAGTGACAAAGACATGTGGGTAGAGAGACACACAAAAGATGACCGCAGGAAATGTTGAAGATGACTCAGAAAAGGGAAAGAAGCACCTACAAAGATGAATCTACAGTGTGTTTCTCTTGATTTTCCCTTTGAAAAGGCATTGCTTTAAATTTGATCTAAGTCAGACCCAGACAAGCTGGATCAGCATGAAGCTTCGGAGATTTATCTGAATCTACAGGCACAAATTCTGGAAATATCAAAGTCATTGACCCACCAGACTCTTGGTCCATTTTGATTGACAGGGCTGGACTCTGGGGGGCGGAGTCTTCACTCAAAGAGTAGCTGTGCTCTGCTTGGATATCTGTGAGATTAAAAAGGCCCTCTCAGAAGGATGGAAAATGGAACAGCGTTCAGTACATCTACTGACATTAATGAAGATTTAATTCAGGAGCCCTGACGTTTTGCGCTTGGGTTGTGCCCACTAATGACGGCCAAACAGAACGAAGCAGGTGCACAGCACCAATGGAGCCTTCAAAATTATTCATACACCTTGAACTCTTCCACATTTAGTCACATCACAACCTCAACCTTCATGTTTTATGAGGATTGAATGTGACAGACCAACTGGAAGAAGGTCATACTTATGAATCTGAGGGAAAGTGATGCTCAATTTGAAAATTTAAAAAATAAATAAATATTTGTGCAAACCACAAGAATTGTCATTATAGACCCACATTTTACTAAAACGTTTGCTGTCTGTAATTGCAAAACAGCTAAAGAGTATTTATTTATGAACATCAATTTTCAAATTCAGACATTCTTACTTCTGTCTGGAAGGTGAAGTTTTGTCCATCACTTTGGATAAAAACATTCTCCAAATTTCATTCAGCTCAATTAAAAAATACTTTTGTCATGCAAAGGTAAACTAAGTGTCGTCATAATTCATGTCATCCAAGCATTTTCAAAGAGAAAGAAGGATATCTGGTAGCAGTAACTAATCTGAAGTGGCCTTTGACTGAAGACTGTGTTTGTATGCTAACATCTAAATACTCAGGCAGCAGAGATGGCATTCCACGCTTTTTAGGATTTTAATTCACAATAATGCACTGCTTTGCTGGCCCGTCACATAAAATCATAATCTGATCCAATTATGTTTTCGCATATGAAAGTGGAAGAGGTATAAATACTTTTGCAAGGCACTTCATAACACTATAGTGTCACTTTTACAGCCTCCCAAAGCAAGACTCCCATAGCTGCAAGCATGCTGTATGTAAGACATGTTTCATTGACATTTATAAATGCGTCCATGCGTCCAGTGGGAAAGATAATTATTTTAGATGAATGCATCACAGAACTTTTGACAGGATGCTCATTTGAATTCAGCTGGAGCAAATTTGATCTCTTCTGAGGAAGCGTTCATGCTCATCTGGCAGTGTTTGAGTCCAGGTTCTGCAGTGAGGTTTTGTTTTGTTCAGACATATTACAGTGATCGTATTTGTTTCAGGTATTTTTATCATTTTTTTTCCTCTTGTGACCATGGCAACACCTGACAGGGACACTGATTTGAAATGATCAGCTTGGATTGCAGAGCAGTGGGATGATGGCTGCTTCAACAAACTGAGAGTATGTGTGGTCCAATAACTGAGCAGATAAACCAGTAACAAAGGAAATGAATGTGGTTGAGAGTTTCAAGCCATTGTCGTGAGTCGTGAGTCATTAAGCTGCTATGTTTTAATTTTTTTATTACAGTTTTTTGTTGTAGTGATATGCAAATTTTTGGTTACACTGAACTCACCTGGGTTGCTGTCCATGTCGATATTTAGAGGTGAGGGTCTATCTGTCAACAGGGGGCGCTCTAGCAGATGGTCGTCGAAGAAACTGTTAAATAATTCACTGCTAAAGTCGTCCATTTGGTCACCTGAAAAAGGCTGGAACACACAAACGGCAAAGTTTGGCATAGATGATTTTATCTCAACATATCAAAAACACAGCATGATCCTCCCACTGCCATGTTCCACAGTGAATATGGTGTGTTCAGGGTGATGTGCAGTGTTGGTTTTCTGGCACACAGCTTTTTCCATATAGACCAAGAAGTTAAATTTAATCTCAGCTGAGCGCCTACATGGTTTTTTGCCAAATAAAACAATGGCTGTTGAAAATCCCTTTGCGGTATTTGTTGAAAAGTACTTCAATAATCCCAAACTGGAATCAAATGTTGTAGCTTATTTTACACAGATATTCATGAAGGTTAGAGACCACTACTGCATGCAAATATTTGCGATCCACAGTTAAAATGCTTGTTACCACCAATTTTAGTAGTTCAAAATACCAAATATACCTTAATATGAATTAATACACACAGTGAAAGTTGTCTAACATCTGCAGTTTTCCTTATCTTCATCGCTCTTCAGGGTTAGTTGTGGTAACTTTTTAGCAATGGAACCACAGCATAAACAGTCTTCACCGACTTCAAAATAAGAGTATAAATGAGTATAAATGCTTGCCTACTTGTAGAACTCTTAACATTAACCAAAATGATTGGAATATTGATGTTCTAGTAGTTTCCAGCTTATGACCGACTTCACCCTTGGTGTTTCCAACCTTTCTCTCCACCCTGACCTCCCGCCGCAACACAATTTCCATTCATCTGACAGAGACAGTTATGGTTTTCTTTCCCAACTTGAAAAACTGCTGAATAACTTGTACTTCCAAATCAGCTGTCAGAGCCGATGTTGTTGGACGCTGAAGTTGTTTAGAAATTACTCAAAAAGACTTTCCCAGCTTGTGTGAATATACAAATCCCTGGATCTAAATTAAATCCACTTAAAGCTGTCAAACAAATCATTTTTTATTCTGGAAAAATATGTGTTATTCTTACATGATAAATAAGCTTTTGGAAAAAGAACAGTTGGGAAACAATAATAAAGAACATAACATGATATTAAATTCATTCCCATCCTAACTTAAACTTCGGAAAGATTATATTTATTGACGATCTTTAGTATTTGTTCTTATTCTGGTTATTGTCTGAGTTTAATTAAAGAGTTATATGACATTTAAATCATTTATTTTGTCTGCTTTTTAAAACTACAAGACAAAAATCTATTGTCTTTTAATGGAAAAACAGCAGAATCAGTAAAACAGCACTTAAAAATCAACGTATATTTTCAGTTCTGTAATATTTTATGTCTAAGTGCCAGAAAAATGACAATCTAGACGGCGTTGAAGCTATGAAGAGTCAATCAATTGGCAAAAAAACAGCATCAACAGATTAATCCTCTGTTCTGATGAATGAGTCACTCAGCTGGGAGATGGTGCTCTGGAAGCTCAGGACGACATGGTGTTCTGGTTTACACACACACAGATCAACACACACACAATATGAGTCACCCTGCTCTTGAGAAAACATGCAGAAAGCAGAACCAAAGCAGACTCATGGGTTGGTTGGAACCCAAACACCCTCTGCTTAGAGGCTCCTTAGACAGACAGTGACAAAAATAACTTGATTTAATTAGCAGCATGTACAAAAAAATTATTTACATGCTTCATTCCTGGAAGACGGCTTAATCTCTTCACCAGGAAGAGCCAGAAGTGTCAGAGCAGGAGAGCATCTCTCCAGAGGCGACAATAAAACTTAATCAGGGATAATAAATACAGATCTTTGTTTAGTGGTTTTTACTGCATGTGCAAAGTTAAAGGGCTTCGTCACACAAACAAACTGTCAGAAAGCTCTGTTGCTGGCTTAAGTAAGTCTGGTTCAATATTTTTTAATTACTCTGTTTTACTTCTAATTAATCTAAAATTTTTGTTTCCAGTGATGTGAGTATTGGGTCCACTGCAGATTAAAGAAAAAATAATAATGTGGGAATGGAGTGCAAACAAATTCACATTTATACATTGATTTCTCATATTTAATAGAAATACGTGGATAGTCACTGATGTCGAACAGTTGTACATTTGCAAGAAAACCATAATGTTTCACGGTTAAAGGCATACATTTACGATGTTTTCTAATATTGTAAATTTAGAAACTTGTATGAAAAGAACTAATTTGCATTTGTGACAAAAAAAAAAGACAAATGAGTAGGAAAAGTGCACCTGAATATTGCATAATGAACATCTCAGATGGAGAAGAAGGCTGAAAACTCTTCCGATTTAAAAAATGTTTTTTTGCACATTTCTGGCTTAAAGATGTCAGTGAACATCTAATCTTTGATATTGCCTTTCATAAAAGAAAAATATATCTTTCGACTGTCAAATTTCCGACTTCTCGAGATTAGAGAATGTATTTCTCCTGAATATCTGAAACTAAAGGAAAAATGTCTACATTTTTTGTATTCGTCCATAACCAAATTATTATTTTATAATTTTTTTAACACTCAGTGACAGTTTTCCTAAACAGAGACTTATTTGTTCATTTTCTGCGAGGTGGGCTTTAATTTACCATTTACTTATCATAAGGTACAGTATTCACTCCACCTACTGGACCATTTGTAAAGATGTATAAAAAGCCTCAAAGTAAATTAATTCTTTATAGCAATTAATTGGATTTAAAAACCAGACTAAAGCATTATTGTGATGGATTTTAAGAGCGTCTCTTCCTAAATCCCTAGACTATAGCTTGTCATCAACAAGAAAAAAAGGAAAGACTTGTAAATGTGGTATTTAATTAAGATCTGCATAAATCAGAAAATTGCTACGAGAATTTTTTATTTTTTTTTTTAGTTCATGAAAGCTTTCATGATCACAGATTGTAGCCAGTCAAGTGAAAACGGTTCCTTTCTGATCTGATTGACTGGTGCAGCTAACAATAAAAGCTCTCTACATTTATTAGAGCTGCACCAACATGTGTCAATGATTTCAGGAAGGACATCCTGAAAACATTTACACATTATCACATTTTGTGCGTGTGTGTGACTGTACCACCATGTCGCGGGTGTTTGTGGTGAAACTCTGGGACACATCCAGCTGCCTCTGGGAAACATGCGGAGCCAGTTCGACACCGGGGGAGAAAAGCCACAGATGCTCAGTTAAATAATCAAAGCGTGACCCCAGGGGGTCACTGAGGAGCTCAGAAGTGAGTCTGAGGAATTAGTTTGCGTTCTCTGCTTCTATATACACGTTTTTGCTGACGCGAAAGTGCGCTCATTCATAAACAGTCGCCCACATAAGAGAGTAGTGTTTATCCCGACAGAGCTGCCTTGTAATCCTGCTGCTCTAAATGTGCAGAAAAAGGTGTGCGACCTTAAACCGTGCTCTTCTGGGAATATGGGTCACTTGAGGACAGCTTGGACTCAAAAATAAACAGTGGAAAGTTTCCTAATTGGGGCCATAATAAGAGAAAGGGAGAAAAGGCAGAGTAAGTTTCTATAAGTGGAATAATTATTTGGTCTAAAATTAGCTTTAAAAAGCCTGAATGAGTCCAACAGTGTCAGCCCCTGTGTAGAGCTCAAATGACTGTACTTAACTTTGTAGCTGCAGAGGAGGATTAATGCCGCTCAGCAGCATTTGGAGCTCCTACTATTAGCTAAATTCACCTGGGTTCAAAAGGTCCATTCAATCCAGCTGCTGAGTTTGCATATTCAGGTTCACCTGCAGCGAAGCCTTCGCCTGCTCAGGCCTGGACATGTGCAAGGCGAGCACTAACCTTCCAAACTATTTACATTTTTCACATCAAGACCTTCAATCTGTTTCACTGCGATTTGAAGGGACGGGTAAACAACAAGAAAGAAAAGCATGGCGCATAACTGTTGGGTGGAGGACTAAGGATGTATGGATTTCATAATTTACTGACGGTGAAGCATGGTGGCAGCATCATGCTGTGTAGGTGCTGAAACGTTGAACAATTAATGAATAATGACTGTAAAATAGCAGACACTGGATCAGTTGTTTTCCTTTCTTCAGTATATTGATCCTAACACCAAACAAGGGAATGTTTGTTCCCTTGCTGAAATTTTTTTAATGATGGAACAGCCTAGTCAAAGGCCTTTACAATTCAAAGAGCCATTTTCACCTTTGGTGAGGCTTATAAAATCTTGTATAGAGCTGAAAATGTAACATATCTTAATATTTGACAAATATTCACTCCTGGAAATGTGTTGGCTTTCTTAAAGAACTATTTGATTTATATTTTTGGGCTTTAAAATAAAGAAAAGCATAAAACTTTAGCCTTTTTTAATGGAAATTTTAAAGAGACACAGATTTGAACTTATACAGACAAGAAAAATTGATTTAAAAATATGTTGCTGGTACGTTTAGTGACATTCTCTTATGCAAAACCAACGCAATTATTCGATGAAAACAAATAACTTGCTAAAACATGCATTTCTTACAATATTTTTAAAAATACTCTGGAAGTTCCAGTGAGATCCAAACTGAGAATGTTGTGAGAAAATCGTAACAAGTTCAAGGGGTCTAAACGAGGTACGTGTGAGGTCCTGGGTGTCGGGCTCCAGCTGTAACACTGATAGATGAGATTACGGTTCACGTTGTGGTAAAGCGGACATGCACCGTCACACTGCTGTGGAGCAACGGTTAAAAATGACCCCAACATTCCTCAGATCTTACAATTACTGCAGCAGCAAAAGGGCTTCCTCTGCAGTCTGCAAGGCTACCGAAAACATTCCCCCAAGTGCGAATATTTTTCTTTAGGAAGTCATGACTTTCTTTAGGAAGTCATTCTTTAGTGACTTGCTTTCTGAATTGCATCAAAACATCAAATTATTTATCTTGTAAGGTCAACAAGCTGGAGATTGTTTTACATTCATTGTTGGGAAATGCAACAGGAAGATGTCTTCAGTGTCTTCCTTGTAACTGTTTGCTTATCTGCAGTGTAAACCATTCTGAGAAGTCTGTCAGTGTGAGCAGATGCAGTTCAAACTGGACCCACTATTACCTGAAACACCTCCTCTCTCCACAGGAGAGGGAGAAAATTGGTGTTGAATGGTGTATTTTTTTTTTTGTAGCTTACTTCAGCATGGGTGTCATTATAGATGAAGGATGTGAAATGTAAAACCGCACAAAGGGAGCTCGGGAAGATATATGCGCGAGGTAATTATGAATGCAGAGAGTGACTCTTTTATGCCTGTAATTAACCATGTTCAACCCTCTCCTTTCATTTAGCTGCTTCTTACAGGCTCAGGTAAAGAAAAAGAAAAGATATGTTGAGTTTTAATCCATGAAGACCAACAGAAATGAGTGAAGCGTTCCTCCAGCATGTCTATATCCATACAGAAACAGATTTATATGCGCCCAGACTTCAGAAGGTTTGATTTTTCGAAAAGGATGAATAAAATAAATTACTAAGACATTAGTAGAGATGTGTAGTTCAGAGTGATATCAGCATACCCAGGGCGGCCATCTTGTTTGATAAGCGTGTTTTACAGCTTCTATTTATTTTGACTTTGAATTCAGCTCAACTCTATGCCAAAAATATAAGGCTCAGGCTATCATTTTTTATTTTCTTTATTTTTACAAGAATAAAATTACTGTTACCTTAATACAGTCGCAGTAATACGATGATAAACTCTTATTACCAGAATAAAATCGTAATATTAAAATGACGAAGTAGTTAAAACAGAGATCGATGTCAGTTTGGATGTATGGCTTTACAGGAAAAATGAAATAGCCATATTTTAGATTTGACCTGCTGATTATGTAAAAAAAATTGCCACATTTTTTTTCTCTCACCCCCCTTTGACTTCAGCATGAAATATAAACTGGAAACATGAGATCCAGAACTCAAGGCATTGAAAGTAGTGATTGCTCAACAATATTATGAAGCATTCTTCCTTTTTCTGTGGAACTATTTTCTTCGTTGTGATATTTTTCTGCAGCATCACTCTGAGCTACAGTTCAAACAATACATCATTTCATCTAATCATCACACTTGAGAACAATTGTACATGCTAATTAAGCTCTATTGATGTGAAATATTCATTCATTTAAAATTGCTCACAGTAATCTTGGTAGAATTACTCAAACCTGATTTGACCTGTCAGGGTTATTTTAGGTTATGAATCAAAGATGATAAATTTTCTTTACCGTGCCAGCAATGTGTTGCTTTTACAAACATAAGTAGCTGGTTAGCATATCAATAGCTCAAATAATGCCTAAAGTGCGACCCCAAATCCCAGAGTTGAAGAAAAGGTGGCAAAGTATTGAGAGCAAAGAAGATTATGACATGCAAGAATCATATCCCCGACTCGCTGCTCAGCGTTTTAAGCCCAGATAACAAAAGGTGTAACAAAATCAAATGAGGTGGATTATCAGTGCTTGCTTATATGCAGGACATTACTGTGGAATATCTCTGCTTCCAGGACCCCATTGAAAAAGAGATTCTTAATCTCAATTGTGACTTTCTGACTAAAGAGCTGTTAGCATGTCATTAACAGTCATGAGACTATCAAACACCAACAGTCTTTAGTCAGAGGCCTCATCTGATTCGTTGCAAGACTGGCTGCTACCGGAGGCCTTCCTGTCCACAACGTCACCGTCACCATACTGAAAACTTTTCCTTTGAAATCTAATATTGATCAGTCAGTGTAGCAGCAATTCTTTTTTCCAAATTACGCCTAGATTGTATTTTAAGCTTTGGGAAACCATTTGGAACATTCCCTGCTTTCTGTCAACATTTTTTCTTACAGATAAAAGTATTTCTGAACAAGAATAGAGCGACTAACATTGGTTGTTGGTCTACAGGGGCACTCCAAACGCTGGGTGTTTGTCACTTAAAATCAGTTATTCTCTGACTTGAAATGTTTTTCACAACCGAAATCCCTTGAATGATATTGTAATTTCTTTATGTACTCAAAGGAATTTATATGTACTTAAAAACCTATGATTGGTTGATCTTTTTGCCAGTTTATAACAATATCACACCTCTTTGAATGCTGAAAACATCATGTCATTATCTCTAATCCTGGCTGCCAGATTTAAGACAAAAAAGGCAGTGTTCTTGGCCTCATGTTGTGGCCTCTAACTGTGTGTGTGACCCAGAAGTGAACGGTTATAGCTCCCAATAAAAGAGCAGAAGGGTATTTTTCCTTCTCTCACACACCAGTGCTGCAGGCCGGCACACATTCCTTCTGGCAGCTGAGCAGCCAATCAGATACGGGCATGCAAATGAGGGGGACGTGGTTCTTGACAGCTGGAGTGCAGGGTCTGAATGGAGAGTAGAATTAAATAAAATAGAGTAAAAATAGAGTAGAGATGGAAAATGAGAGGAAAATTTTGGAGATGGAGCAAACTAATGAAGTAAAAGGGATGGAGTGTAAAGGGGTGTGTGGCCAACTGTGGAGAAAACCGGCTCTGTATTTCTATGCTACAGTGAGCGAGAGCAGAACAGAGTGTCCGCTTGACAGCTTGAATCTCCTGCGGCTCCAGCTGATTAAAATCAGACGTATATCATAACCTAACGACAGATGATTTTCCAGCTAAAAAGTAATTATTCTCAAGAGTCATCTGCGCAAAACGCGAGCACACGCTGCATAACTCTGCAAAAGGAAAGAGGATTAAAAGGATTTTCAGGAAGTTCTGAAAATTTTTGAGGATTATTTTCTCCTCAGTTTCTTTCCTATGCAAAACAACACATCAAATGTCTACCAATGAAGGCATTAACATGTTTCCAACTTACTTAATAAAAAAGCCTTAACCTTGAAGAACTTTCATTAAATATTTTGAGAGGTTATGACATAAATAAGATAAATTTGCTTTTTATTTTATTTAAACTCCAAAAATTCCACCGTACTGCTTATTTATTTCCTCTGGGCATACAGGCACACCTTGTACTGGGAAAAGGTAAGCAAAATACAAAGCAAGAAGTTTGTAACTCCAGGCTGCAATTCAACACAAAAGACACCTTTATTAACCCCTGAACTGAGGCACTTTCAGTCTGAGAAATGGACTCAAGACTGGTATAAAAGCACAAATATTAACTTTAAATTTTAGGCATATAAATTGTATGAAAAAGTCTGAACAACTTAAGATGCTAGTGTGCACTTTACTGTGAAAAGTTGGTTGGTTTGTGTTGCTTTTTTTTGGTTTGAATATCTGAATTTCAATATTGAAATTATTTTGCTCTGAAACATTTAAGAATGACATAAAAGCTAATCTGAAAGGCACTTTATGATGTATGAAAATAGGCTAAACAATGAGCGACTGCGCTAACAAGAACACTCTTCAGTGTGGAAGTCATTATAAATAATAATCAAATAGAAATAGAAATAATTAAGTCTGTATAATGTAATGTTGAATTAATCCCGAGGGTTAGGAAGCAAATACTTTATATTTGCTCTACGAAAAAAATCTGTGGGATTATGTTAACCTCAACAATCTGATGTTAAATTGGATATCAGCAGTTCTTTATCAATTACTATAACTCCTTGCTTAGCTTCTGCATTTGACTCTAACAAATCCAAAGTAATGATGATTTGCTTCTTACTTCATGGGTTATTGTTGGTAATAAATGTATTATAAATCATTTCAGATTTAGATTCATTTATTTGATGGTATGTATGCAGTGAACTAGTTATTGTCCTCAGATGGACAGCTTTGTCTCCCACTATCAAACACAAACTGACATTAAAAGAGAGACAGACAGGAGCACATCATCCTAAATTACTGATAGTGAGCCATTGTTTCCCATTTCCACAGTGGTACAGCCCAGCCTGGTGGCTTCACAGCAGAGTGGACAACTTTATTTAGAACGGAGACAGGGGAGGTTTAAACCACAAGCAGACTGCATGGCTGACTCACTGACTAGAATAGAGGTCTACCTAAAAAAAAATAAAAAAAATAGAACTTGCTCTGTTTAAAAAGAGAAAAGTCTGGGGAACACAATGTGGAAAATGAGAGAGTGAGGGATTGGAAACTGAGACATTCCTGCTGACATTAACCCCTCAGTGTGGAGCACTTCTCAGTCTTTCCACCTAAACGTCACTAATCAAGACTGCAAAGCTTGGCCAAGCATGGCATGTACTGAAAGCATGATATCATCAATTTAAGCAAAACATGATAATATAAATTTTTTAAAAATGCATAAAATCATGTAGTTACTTTTACTTATGATGTCCTACTTTAAAGAGAGAGAAATCTGTCCATAATGATATTTTTCCTCAAATCTCATTAGAAGGATTTTAAATTTTAAAGATTTGAAACCATAACGTAGTGACATTTTTGCAATGCCTTTATACCAGGTCAAAATAGAGAACGGATAAATTGCAGGGTCACAGTTTAGAGGTATAATCAGAATTTAATCTGTGTGTACATGCAGAAAAACAGCTGCGCTTTCTCATTATTAGCAAACATGTGGTGATTGTACCGATTAAAAAGCACGATTTTGTAAAAACACATCCTGTTTGTGCAAAATTACCATTTCTGTTCATGTATCAAGCGCCCAAATGTGATAGTCTAATAATCATTTATATAGTTCTAACTTCAGAAAAAAAAACAGAATCCACTTTTTGAAAATAGATTGTATTTATTAATCCAATACTTAGATGAAGAGTTAATAAGATACAAAATTCTAGTCACTATATGTTAAAATCATAAAATCAAAAGTAGAATAAACCTAATTCAATGTGTAAATAGAAAAGGCTGATGTAAAACCAAAAACCTGTTATGATTTAATAGTAACAAATAAAACAGTAAAATGCATACGTTTTACTAGATTTCCACTGAAGAGTATCAAAATGAGTGTCCAGTGTGGGATGACCCTTGCGGACTTTATTGCAAAACCTGATTTGATGATTGCATTGAGGTTAGTGGAGAAGTTGAACTTAAACTCCTTGAGACTGTGCTTTGATCTATAAACTGGCTATGTGTTAAGATGTATACTCTGTTAACTTTTGGTCAAAAAAAAAAGATACTTAAATTGTGACGCTCTGAAAACTGTAAAAAAATAAAAACCGGAATAATTACTGATCAGCTCAATGTCTTGCCTCCCGTTTTCAGTTTAAATGTTGAGTATAGCTGAAAGCTGTTAGCATTCAACGTCTTCGGATTATTTTAAAGTGTCTCCCGTTCGTTAGTATTGGAATGATTTTCGGAACATTTCACGGATCCTTTCCTGTCATGCACTGCGAATTAATTTAAGATTACGGTTTGGTTAATCTGATAAATTTGGACAGAAAACCCATTTCCGGTCAATTAGCTCCGCCCACTGACAAACCAGTTCTGGCGTCAGCAGAAGCAGAAGGCAGTACTCATATTAAACAGTAGATATCACTACTGAGAATTTGTTTTTGTATCCCAGATTATTGTCTAGAGATTTTTAGTAGGGAGCAACATTTATTTTGATAAATTTTTATTGATTTATTTTTGCAGAGAAGAATTGAATCACTTTCTCCATCTTCAATTGAAAGGAACATTAATTCTGGTCGGTTTTTGCAAAATCGGACTTAATGAACTGTTTTGTTAGTGTTCTTTGTACAACAGAAATATATTAAGTATGTATATATATATATATTCTTTCCAGTTATAAAATTAAATATGCAGAAAATAGTCATGCAAAAAAAGATATTTAAAAAGTGCCTATAGAGACCAGTAATCACTTAAAGTCGTAGGAACAGAAAAGGCGATTTTGTGACTGTGACTTTAAATACAGATTTTCAGTTTAAACTGTAGCGTTGTGTTAAAGGTCTACTGTTGCAGGAAAAAGCAGCACCTGCCAGTTGAACACGCAGGTTAACCAGTAACTCGTCTGCTTGAGCTGGTGCTTCCAGTCACACTTATTAGTTTGCACAATAAAACACACATATGCACCGGGTCTGAACCCCGGATGTGTGCTAGGATCTCATAAATCCACCTCCCTTCATGAGGTCCGGCTCCGGGCGGAACAGTAGGTGCGGGGGGTGCGTTAATTCAAACGTAGCAGGAAGACACACAGACAATCAGCTAATTAGACCCACAACTCACCACGTTAGTGAGGAAATCACCGTCGCTGAGTTCCTCCAGGTCCAACAGGTTGGTTCCTCCGGAGGAATAGAGTTTCTCCTCTGTTAAACTGTCTAAGATAGACTCCATAATGACTGTCTGTGTCTGTCTGCTGCTCTTAAAAGACAGATGGACAGGGAAAAGTCTTCAGATCAACTCATTAAAAATAACACGGTTTGTTTTCAGACGGCTCCAGCCTCCTTTATTTACAGCCGGAGAGATGAGCTGAGTCCAGCCGAAGCAACTTGTCTCGGTGTCAAACGTGAAAATATGATGATTTACACATCATTCCGCATCTCTCCTCCTTGCGCTGCAGCGGAGCCGATCTCGGTCATCATCTGTCCTCCTCTCCCCTCGCGTGCGCTCCCAGCCACGCGCCGATGAATATTCAATACAGCCCCGCCCCTTGACGTCAATATTTAACACCCCTACAAATTGTTTGCGTGTGCTAAAGATTATTCAGTGTAACTCCTCCCCGTTGTGTCAGCTTAGGAAGTTTTAACAAACTAGGATTTCAGAAACTATATGCTAAATTCAGGACTGACAGGTTTTTTTTTTCTTTCGTTACATTTTGAATTCTAGAAATTCTGAGTTTACAATTTCATTCAAATTTTAGGAACGCACAGATAATATAACACTTGAATTAAACATACACAACTGTGGGTGTATTTAAAGGGACAGTATTATGCATTTTATAGCACAATTAAGTAACTATGTTACATCCAGTTATAAAAATGCTATACAGATATAAAATATGACTTAAAAGAAATTTTACTTTGTAGTTTAATGCCTTGAAATTGGACTTCTGTCTCTAAAAACTCCACACTTCCACCTTCGGGAAGTGAGCATAAAATTACTCCTCTATTAAGGCTTTAACAACGGTTTTACCAGAGTTGCACTGAGAAATAGGCCATATGATGAGCTATCAATAGTTTTTAATGCAATACTTTGTAATCCACTTAAAAAACATTGATGGAAACTTGGCTAGTGAATGAGTTCTTTACTGAGGCCACCCAGAAAGGAAGAAGCCACACAGCATTTAAGCATTTTAATCATCTTATTGCCTTAATGAATGAAAATTAAATGGTAGGCAATAGCTAAAACCAATATGCACTGGAAAATTAGTAATGTTTAACTAATGTTCCCTAGATGGTTGGAGAATTGTTAAAATAAAGTTCAGTAGAACATTTAGAGACTTTCCTGTGTTCACTATATAGACAATAATCAATATCTATCAGCCGACAGGCGCTGTTAGCATAGATAATTTTTTTGTTCATTCTTTTGCAATATTTTTTGAATGAACCATCTAGCTAATTTAAGGTAAAACATGAAGTTGATAAATGTGTATATTGGATTACCATCATAATGTGCTGCATTTTAAACAATAAGATTAGACAAGATAAAATTAGACAATGGAAAAATGTCTTGTTATAAGTGAAATAATCTTCCTATGGAACAAGCACTGTTTCATCAATATTAAGGAATTATTGACTTAAAACAAGCTCACATTTCTTGCTGAAAAGTTACTTAGTAAGATATTGTGTTTTTGCAGTGTACAAACAATTTGTTATAAAAAATCCCCATTATATTTTAAATACTCTATAAATCTTGAAGATTGTCAACGTTGTTACCTTTGAGGTCCAAGTTATCACAATGTATTTTCTTCCTCATCATAGATGGAGCTCCAATGCTTTACACCACTCCAGTCCTTTAGTAACATTGGAACAGATTTATCTCCATCTTGAATCGGTTTTTAACATAATAAATCCCAGATGGAAATGAGCAGAGCAACGCCACCTTGGCAACAGTCCTGCTTGTGAGTCTTAAAAGGTCAAACAATAATCTGAAACAACATATTCCTGTTCATGCTCTGATCATTGCAAGAGCTGGTTGTCTCTTACTCTTATCTTACTGTTTTCTGCACATCCAGAGCTGCTCACTGGAGGAAAAGGTGCTTCTAGGTACATTCGGGATTACAGATGAGATAGATTTGATTAATAAGACAATCTGCAACCAAACCATGAATGTCATGTTGCCAATGCATCTGCAATGGGATAAATGAGGTAAAACTCCAAAATGTTTTCTGCTAGATGCTGAAAAACATTTAACACTGGTGAAGAGTTTCACCTTCCAACAATAACATGGCCCTAAACATCCAGCTAGAAGTTTCAATCTTATGGTAAATAGCTAATATGGACCAAAGTGCAGGCCTAAAACCAGCTGAGAAGCGGTAACAAAGCCTGTTAGCGTTTTATTCGGTTTATGATGATTTAGATCCAAGTAGATGATTCTTGTCAAGATTGTTCATAAAAGGGTCAGAGAAGATTCAAATTGAGCTTTTTCTCTTCAGGCTGTTGTCTCCAATTTCAGTCTCGCATTATCTCCTTTCTACTCTTATCTTATGAGCCATTTCTCCGCTTCTTCGCTTCTACCCAGGCTAGTTTCGGCCTCTGCATATCGGCTTTCGAAGGTGTATCTGCCCAAGGGACAAGGCGTCCTTATTTTTTTCCCACACACACCTCGGTGTTGTATAACCGAAGTGACCTTTAGCAATCTGCAGGGGAACCTAATAAATCCTGAGGTTGTTATGATGGAGTAACAACAGGCATAGATGAGTTTTCTCAGCCACATACTTCTCAGATTATGACCATTTTATCAGGTTTTCTGATCCTTCCTGGAAAAGATGCTCATTGAAGTCGTCTTTTACTGATTGAAAACTGTTTTTCACCATTCCCCGACCCATGAAATATGACCTATTTATGCCTGAATCGGTCCCATTTCTGGTTATCCTCTGAATAGAAAAATGAATCTAAATATCTGAGATTTCAGGATCATCTCCTAGTTCATTCTTGTTCTGAAGTATGTTCAGTTGATAAATCACCTATGCAGTAAATTTTCCTTTTTGCTGGTTGGAGGTGAGTTTTTACAGCTGTTCTTAGGAAACCAGATGTGTGACAGGAGGCTGATGAAAGGGCTTAAACCTAAACCAGGCACTTAGAGCTTTTCTGTTTGCAGAATTCTTTCAGCAGCATTTTAAATCATCCTTTGAACAAATTTCTCATGAATCTGTGTCAAGAACTTCAGAACATTATTCGATCTTTAAACAAATTTTAACTTTAAAGAAAGACAACTTGAGAAAATACACAGAAGCTAAAATGTATACATATATTTCGTAGCTATTTAGGTATAATTTTGTCATTTTAGTGAATTAAATGTTTTTTCCATAAAGAATTTACAACAGATTAATGAAATATGTAGGTATTTGTTACCCATATCATTAAATTAAAGGAGTTCCTTATAAAATAATCCTATTTGTTTACAGATTTAAGCTGATTTTGGGGCTTTCCACACAAATTTGAAGCATCTTGTCTTTATGCCAACTTTATTTGTGTAGCTCATTTCCAACAACTCATGCTGCACAACATTCAACTAAAAAAAAACTAAAGTAAAGTAACTTAAAAACAGATGTTAAAATGAAAATGTCCAGGTCAACATGTTAAGCTTTCTGCTCAATGCTTGAATTCAATCTGAATTTCTGCTTTAGAAATATATTTGCTAAAATAAATGTTAAATTCCTATTTTACCTACTTTATTCACTGTTTCAAGACTTTTATTTGAATCTAAGTCTAACAATTAATGATTGGATGTTCATTTTCTGACGCTTGCTCTGATCCTCCGCTCCTGATTGGCTGTCTGTGTGATGATGCGGGCATGACTCATCTTCTATTCTGAGCCAAAAAAAATAGCTGACTTGGGGGTCCTGACCTTTTGTCTCCCTGGTGACTGCCCTGATGTCATCACCTCTCGTTGATCGACATCCTTCTCTTCCCTCTCGCTTGTTCTCACTGCTCCTCTAATCCGTTCAGGTTTGTTGCACCGCAACTGAAAACTACTCCGAGGTGGAGGATGTGCGGATTGTGAGACGCTCTCTCAATTACCATTAATGCAGCTGACCTTGTTAACTGGCTTTAGTAGATTCACTGTCACACCCTTTCATGGCACTGAATGTAAATTGATGCTTTGATATTTGCTGTTATCATAAAAGAACTGATTAGAATGGGAACAATCAGCGTCCTCTCTGCTTTAAAGCCACATGACGAGGAAAACCAAATGCTTTCCTTAATTTTCTATTAAAATAGAAAGACTGTATTTGTTAGAAAATTTAGTGTAAGAAAAAAATGTGACTGGATTAAAGTTATAGACTGCCTAAATGCCACACCAGTGCAGTAGTTCACTCAAAAAGAGCCCTGACCAAGTACAGACTTCATATGCTTCAGTGTATGGATATATCAATCAAGCTGAAAGTTTAAATCTGCAACTTTCTGCATAGTTTTAACATATGTGTTTATATATACAACCAAAGGGCCTTGTGGTTTGTTGGTTTGGTGGCAACAGGGTGGAGTGACTGACGTATAATAAATGGTCATGGGGGTGGACAAATTTGTAGAGCCGCGGGTGAGCACACCTCCAATTTTCTATAACAAATAGTTAGAGACTGCTCACTCATTGTGGTTCCAATAAAAAAAGACCAAACTTTGACAAAGAAACCCCGATTTTTTTTTTCCTTCTTTTTTTGTTTCCTCGTCAGGATTTGCCTCATTTTCTGCCGTTCACCGTCTTCCCCTTTCTTGTCTCGCCCTTCAGATGCCTCGCTGTGATCGTGAAGTTCAGAAGTTCAAAGAAGGGCGAGAAGCTTGCGGGGGAAATGCAGGGACGCTGTCGAGCAGTGCCAGGTCGGTAATGAAAGCCAGCTTCATTCTTTACATGCTCTTACATCATCATCTGCACTGTTCATGCAGCTGTTTTCCTCACAGTCCCACTGCTGAACTCTAACAACAGGTTCACTGCATGTGTTTTGAGTTTCTTGTGCTTCTTTATAAATGAGTGGTATTGAGATGATGAGATTTGCATCATAGAGCAAGATCATCATCATTTATGTCCAAGAATTAGCCATCTGATTTTAAAGTTTTCTTTTATTCTGGCGTTATTTCTATAAAATCTTAAATTTTGCTAAGAAAAATTATTTAGAGGGTTAGAGTCGGGTCAGACAAGTCCCTCCACACCAAAAGAATCTGAAAGGTAAGTTGGGGAGAAAAGTTGACTTTGCTTCCCTCTATTGGTGGAACAATTACATAACAATACAAGTAAATCTATGCAAGAAAATACTAAAAGAAAAGACCAACAGAAGAAACGTAGTTAATTTTTATCCTTAAAGAAATACAAATTTGCTAATTTAGTTTTTATTTATAGAATATCTCCAGATAAAATCACTTAAAAGTTAGATCCCGGCTGAATAGCTTGCCGCTGTCACCACTGCATTGTCTTTGAGCGCGTCAGCTTCCTGGTCAAAGCATGGCGCACTGTCAGCATGTAGGAGCGCCTGTCAGGTAGGGGGCGCTGCTGATCCAACGTCAGCCTGTGGCACATGAAACAACATAGGAGCAACGCCAGGGGAGGCTAGAGACATAAGAAAATTAAACTGTTTCTTAGCTCCCCCAAACAAGCAAAATCTTTTAAAGTCTGAGACAGAATAAAGATTAATCTGGATTATAAATGTATGTTTATTTATTAAAGAAAAACCTTCCAAACCTAACAATGTCTGGCAATAAGATTTTTACATTTGACAGCGTAAGTGTCTGGTTTAAGGTCAAGCCTCATCAATTTATTTTGATTTTTTTTACATTTTATTTTCATTATTTATTTTGGTCATTTATATCTTTTCCATACACAAGTAAAACAAAAAACATACCATGCTAAAAAGAAAACTAAGCTAACCAACAAAGCTTAAGAAAATAAAACAAAACAAAACTAATACAGAAATAGACCAACAATATTTAAATTCATGTCAATGACAAGTAGATAAAGTGTAGACCAAAAATGTCTGCAGTTTTATGTAGACCAAGCATTTAAGTGACATTCAGAATATATTTTACATTATTTAAACACAAAATAAAATTTTTTAAAAAGCTAAAAACCACAAGGGCTGCATAAAATTTCAAAATCAGTGATGTATTTTGATCTAACTATGTAATGTGCATGACTGATAAAGTGTAAAATTAAAATGTTTTAGCAGTTTGTGTTAAAAAAAAATACAAAAATGCAAAAACAGACCTGATGAGTTGGAAAATTGCTGCTTCCACTGATAAAACTGCCTCTGCTACTGACAGCTCTCTGAAGCCACATCTGCACATGAGACACAGAAATAAAATCAGCAGGGAAACAAATTAAAATGTTACATTTCTAAAGAGCAGTTGCACAAACATAAGTATACAAAACCCTAAATCTTTGGCAAGTCTCTGTCCCTCCTCTGTTGTCACCTTCCTGCCGACTTCCAGATCTGCCTTATTGGCTACCAGCACTGTAGGAAAAACTGACACACAATAAAATGGCATTAAAACAGCAGTGAGCAGGATGATGCCTTGGCATGCAGTCTGCCTACTGAGCACAGGATGGACTACCAAACAAGGAATGTGAGTTAGCTCCAGCTGCTCATGTGTGTAGGTGACAAAAGACAGATGTCAACCAGAGAACAAACTGTCTCTGGAGGGCAACATAATGAACACAGAGAGGTCAAAGGTTCAGCTGCATGTGTTCAAGGATCCTTGAAGAGACTTTATCTAAAATTAGGGCAAGTAGAGTAACTCGAACGACTCCATGTAGTGAAGATGGTAATTGTTACCGAGACTTTGCTTGGTTTTGTCGATGAGCGTTTTAAGTCGAGGGATTTCCAGGAAGCCAGAGCGCTGAGTGATAGAGTAGAGCAGTAGGAAACCGTCAGCCCAGCGAATGGAGGACTCAATAGAAGCCACAGAGCTCTAGAGCAGAATGAGTCATAAAATACTACAATTAAGCCATTATTAGCATTATATGTAAGCCTTAGTTCAGAGATACATAGTCAAAAAAGCTTTCTGAGCTGAATAGTGCTTAGCTTAGTTTCACACAAATGCTAGGAGAAAGTAAGAAGCTAGATTTATAAATACAATTCACACATTTATTTCTTTAGTTAGTTTTTTTTATTTTTTTTACCATTATTCTGTGAGATTTAGAGGCTGGTGAAAGTAAGTTTGCTTTATTTATAATTTGGAGACTTGCTAAGCACTAAACTAGCCTCCAAACTGACTTGGAAATAACATCTTTTGCTTAAATGTTAATATACTGCCTTTGTATTCAAGGTAGGAATAGTTGTAGAAATAATTTGCTTGGTTTATCATTAAATCAGTACCACTTTCCAATAGATGCATTGTTACTTTTGACAAATAAAATTTAAAACCTACCTTACAAGGTAAGTCCAAGATCTCCAGATCAACAGTTTCCTGGTCCACCATCCGACTACATCTGTATGTCACCTCTGCAGAAATACCTTAGTCATTACTGTACGCTCCATGTCAGAAATGGAATAATATTTACTGGAATCTCACCCTTCTTATGGTCATATTCGCCAATAAAACGCTTCGTTATAAACCGAACACACAGTGCTGGAGATACAAAACAGACACGATCACTGCAAAGTGTCTAACCCACAACACAACACATGCTGACTTACAAAAGAAATTTCACACGTAAGGCAATGCTTCTGAGAGATAATCCTATTGAGTCAGGCTTAAGAACACAGAAAGCATTAAATTGATGCAAAATCCTGCAAATTTTAAATAAAACTCTTGCAAATCAACAAATTGAGGAGTAAGAAACTGTAAAGCAGTGCAAAGCAGAGCAAGCTAGCATAAAAAAATTGCTTAAGTTCTCACAAAGAAACGCAGTTAGAGATTACCAATTTATCTATTGGTATTTTCTGTTTGCATCAACACAAAGTAGTGCATTATTGTGCAGTGGTCTGCTTTCCGTTCCCTCTTGAAGTTTTAAGTTGTCCACTTTACCTGTTTTTCCAGTGTTCTGAGCTCCCAGAATGAGGAGCTTAACAGGAACCATTCTTTCCAATTTGTACACACCCTTTTCATCCAAGAAAGTCCCTAAATTGGAAGCAAAATTGAGTTACACACTACCTTTCAGAATTTAACAAACCGAGTTGATTGAGTCAATATTTGCAGACTAATGTTATGAACTTACAAGAAATCAAAGCGGAAAAAAAAAACCAACCAAACTATCTAGGGGAGTAAAAGGAAAACAGAAATCAGCTTGCCTCCCAGTCTGAGACACTACACAGATGCGACTGTCTTCTGTCCTGCAGGGTGCCTGTGTGACTCTGCACTTGTGTTTGGTTATAACAGGTCTTTCTCTGTGGACAGGATATGACAGGAGCAATTTATCCAAAGAAACAGGATCCAAGTCCAAACACAAATTTTATTTTGGTTCCATTAAAGAAACATGTACACCTTTGCAGTGAATTAGAACCATGCAGACACATTGTCTCATATAATATCGAGCTTTTGCTATTTTGAATGTGCAAGCAACAGGAAAGTGCTTATCTCATTATTATTATTACTTAAATATCTGAGGGCGTTTGATCAGTGCCATGCTTGTTATTGACCATCATGTTTCAGCATTTTGGCGCCTGCTGTAGCGCAGCATCACAACACTGTAGATAAATATCAATATCTATCAACAGATACCTTTAATTTCTACACCACTGCAGTCAATCAAGAGCTTTATTCATCCCATCGCACGCACATGTTCATAAACAGATACATTTAAAGGTTTGAGTGACTTGCCCAGGGGCAAATTGTCCTGTGGCAGAACCGCAACTGACAACTCTACGTGCTAAGACAGTGGTTGGATTGTAACTAGTAACAATATTTGTTTGTAGACAATTAAATGCCTGGAAGAAAGGTCCTTGCAGGTTATATTGCTGTTAAAGGTCAGTAGTGTCCAGTTTGCATTCTGTAATGAAGAGACAAATTATGTTTAGTTCTGCACTGTTTTTTTGTATTTATCTGTTGTTTTATGTTATTTTGCTCTGTAAAGCAATTTGGTCTTCTTCATTGCGGTTGTGTAGAGTGCTATATAAATGATTGGTTGGTTATGAAGATGCATTATAATAAATGAACACTGCAGACTGAATAAAGGCATCCTTAAGATTTTATTTATATTTCTCAGCATTATCGAATAAAGCCGCTTCACAATGAGTGAAAACAATGTAATGTATACAACAAGGAAAAGTTTTAAATTATAGAACAGAGACTTGTGTTTCAGGGCAGATGGAGGAGTTCAGCAGACGGATGGCTCGTCGACCGCAGCGGCTCCTTCTGTGAGAGCTTTAACACACTTGGCCATGGTTTGGGAAGCTCTGCTGATGGAGTCTGAACGAGGAAGAATCATATTTGGTTTGGCACATCTTTTCATTTTGTTGTGTTTTACTAATTCATTGAAATTACCGGTCATATAGAAGTCTTTAGCGGTGATCTGAGGTGGCACCAGAGGAGCTGCAATGAAGTCCTGATTTACAGTCTGGGAATAAAGAGAAAAATTAGGAAAACGTTTATGTCGGAGAGCAAGAATGGCAGGAAGAAGAGGAAGAATCATTTCCAACCTTTGAGAGTTCATTGGCCTGTTTGAAGTAGTTCGCCTCCTCGACATCATCATAACGGACCAGGTTGGGAGAGACTTCTGCCAGCCTGGACCGGACCTCTTCCAGTGACTCATAGGGCAGCGTCACACCCGCCAACTGCAATCACAACAAACGCTCATAAAATTGTCGCTAAACAACTTCTGAGCAACGATAGTGGACTGATGCTGACCTCAGATACAGCTCTGATGATTTTCCAGTCGTCTCTGGCCATGCCAGGGGGAGTGACAGCCAGCTTGGTGTGCTGGCTGCGGCCCTCAGTGTTGACATAGGTACCGTTTTTCTCCGTGTACGCTGCACCAGGTAGGATGATGTCTGCCATAGGAGCTCCCACGTCCCCATGATGGCCTGGAGGAGTGAAAATTCATCTTAAATATCCAGGAATGGCTGAAATATTTGCGGTGTGCATACCCTGGTAGATGATGAGGCAGTCCTTCGGCAGGTCGGCTCTAGTGATGCAGCCAGCATCAGCTCCGAGCAGGAACAGGACTTTAGGTGGATTCTTCCTGATTGTGTCAACACCGGCCTTGTAGCCTAGATCTAAGGCAGCCACCTGACTGGCCACTCTGCACAAAAAGCAACACTTACAACCTCATGTTCTTCATTCCACACTGATCTAGAGCTTTGCAAAGCCGCACCTGTGCAGGACATTGAGGACCTTCCAGCCATCCTCCACCCCGCTGCTGGCCCTGGCGTTTTGAGCGATGGTGGAGACGGCGCTCAGGATCGCAGCACCGTCTTCTCTCTGCAGTGCACTGCTTCCCACAACCACCGCCGGATGTGTTGCAGCTGCGAGGACCTGCAGACGATGAGGAAAGGAGAACCTGTATAGACCAGGGATATGAGATGTCCACAATGATCCGAGCGAGTTTGTGTGCCAGTCACCTGACAGAACGGATGCGTGCCATTGGCCAGCTCCTTCAGGACTGAAATCTCCTGTCCCAGGTGCTCATATGTATAAGTCAGATCAACCTGGTGGCCCACCAAGGCAACACGCAGCTCATTGTGAAGCCAGCTGCATACAAGAAAGAAGAAAGTCATGCAAGTATTATGCCAAGCACTTTTAAGGACTTGAGGCAGAAATTAATCACTTTCCAAACCTTGAAAAGCATTTTAAAAGGACTTTAAGCACCCATACAATCATGTGTAAACTTTTCCACACGTTTCTCCCTGGTCTGTCTTACCTTTTGCGGATTCTGGCGTTGAACAGCGGAGCCTCATAGCGAGGGTTTGTTCCCACAAGCAGCAGAAGATCACACTCTTCGATGCCGGCGATGCGGGAGTTCAGCAGGTAATTGGAGCGGAAGTCGGTGCTGAAGAGAGAGTAACGATTCAGCGCTGTTCGATATTAGGAATAATGTGAAGTGAAAGGGAAGCAGAGCCTTCCTCACCCCGCTCCTGCCATGGGGAAGACCTCCTCGGTGCAGAGGCTCTCAGAGTCGAGTCTGTTGAGGAGATCTTTGAGTGAAACCAGAGCTTCGGCGTCTGCCATCCCTCCTACGATGGCCGCCACCTCGCTCCCCTGAACGCTCTGGAGCTGCACAGGTAACAACATCAAATTAGAACATGTAGCTAAACAGAAACCTGTAAAGCAGCTGTGATAAACTTACAGCTCCAGCAACACGAGTGAGAGCATCCTCCCAGGTGGTTGGTGTCAGCTGACCTGAATTGTCCTTCACCATTGGTTGGGTCAGCCTCTGCCTCTTCAGCCCATCGTAAGCAAACCTGCGAACACGTTTAATCAATTGATTAAACATCTGTGGGAGGGGGACAAGTTCCTGTTTTGGGGTATTGATGCATCACCTGGTTTTATCAGAGATCCATTCTTCATTAATGTCTTCATGCAGCCTGGGCATCACCCTCATCACCTCACCTCCTCTTGTGCTCACCACGATGTTGCAGCCCACAGAGTCCAACACGTCAATTGACTCAGTTTTCCTGCAAGAACGATGGAAATTAACAGAAATGTTCTGTTTTGCATGGTCATAAAGGAGCACTAAACCCTGTTCTACCTCGTCTCCCAGGGTCTGGCGGTGAAAGCGTAGGGTTTGGAGGTCAACGCCCCGACAGGACAGATGTCTATGATGTTCCCAGACAGCTCTGACATAAACATCTTCTCCACATATGTCCCGATCTGCAGCTCGTTTCCTCTTCCTGTCGTTCCCAGGTCTTCCACTCCAGCGATCTCGCTGGCAAAACTGGAAAACAATTCAGAAAAACAATGATTGAATCCTTGCCAATAAGCTGTTGCTAGCCAGACGCATGCATGGTTCACTCACCGGACGCAGCGTGTGCACTGGATGCAGCGGGTCATGATGGTCTTGATGAGCGGTCCAATGTTTTTGTCCTCCACTGCTCTCTTTCCTTCTGTGAAACGGCTGCGATCTGAGCCGAACTGCATGGACTGGTCCTGAAAACAGATTTCACTTTTCCAGCATCTACGGCTAAAGATCCTATTAAAGTCTTTCTTGTGGACAGAGTCAAGCTTACCTGCAGGTCACACTCTCCACCCTGATCACAAATGGGGCAGTCCAGTGGGTGGTTTGCCAGCAGGAACTCCATCACACCCTCTCTAATAGCACACATTCACAAAGTTTATTTGCCGTCTTCTAAATCCTAAAAGCATCGTACTGCGAAAATCACACCGTGGTCACTAAATCCTGTACCTGGCTTTGCGTGTCTTTTCCGAGTTTGTGAGAATATTCCAACCTTTCATGACGGGCATGGCACAGGCTGCCACTGGCTGGAGACCACAAGCATAAACACTTTGTTATAACCTTTGTCATAATCCATCTCAGGGTGGTACCAGATAAGTTCAGCCCAATGTAAAAATACCTTTGGGGCTTTCTCGATCTCCACAAGACACATCCGGCAGTTTCCTGCAACTGAGAGACGCTCGTGGTAGCAGAACCTCGGGATCTGAATTCCTGCTTTCTCACAAGCCTGACAAGAAAACCAATCAGTCATTCAGGCCTCAAGAAAGAGCTGATATCTGAATCGGCCTGATCGGAATATCTCTTTCAGTTGTTCAAAATAATCATTAGTTGTAACATTTAGTAAATACTTAAATGCATCGTGACACACAACTCTTTTAGTTTGCATCAAAACCATCTGAGGATTCTTACTTGCAGGACTGTGGTCCCAGGCTCCACCTCTACTGGTTTCCCATCCACAAACACTTCCACCATGTTGCTGGCAGCACGCACAGCAGAGCGCACTAAAGATGCACAAAGAAAATGAACGATTAGCTAAAACTGCTTCACTTGATCAACAATTACAGAAACAAAATATTTGACATTTACTGCTATGCTGCAAAAAAGTGATCAATTTATAATAAGATTTTTTTTCTTTCTTTTTAAAGTTTGCTGTTCGGCAATGAAACTGAAACAATAAGTGTGTTGTTGGATCTTACCGGGATTGGAAGGAGCCAGGCTGCCCTTTGCAGCCCCGGCAAGAGCTCGACCAACTGTTGGCAGTCGCAACATGACCCTGCAAGGCGAAATACTGAGGTTTATTGAGACATGCAACAGAATACACTGCATTAACAAGTGAAAAGAGGACAGAGAAGACTTGTTTCATAAAGTTCTAGAGATTCAGATCATTTTCCTAGGTTTCAGACTTTTCCTGACTCAAATGCAAGCTTGTTCTGAAGTTGCTAAAATATTATAGATATTTGAATGTAAAATATTAATGCTAGACAGGAGTCAGGTGTTACTATCAAACTAAAAACAGGAAGACGAAGCTGGTTAACAAGAAAATTGAGAGGGATACCTTTAGTCATTCTTTGTTTCACTTTTGCATTGAATTTAAGTAAAATTTTAAGAGACCAAGTTTTGTGTGTGGAAAAAAAAGACATTAATACATTAAATTTTTACTTTTTTGAATGAAGGGACAGTTTATTCTTTCCAAAATATTATCGTAAACGTGTTAAGACTTGAAATTGTATTAATTAATAATCAATGACAAGAAGCTTTTGTATAATAATAGCAGAACAGAGACATTTTAAGGTGCTTAAAAATGTCTCTGACAACCACAGACTGTGCTGTAAGAATAATTAGTAGAATAAGTAATATTGACTAATGAAGCTGGTAATAGGGAAATATTAGTCTGGATCAATAGTTAGGTCCTGTCAACAATAACAAGTGTCTTTGCTCCCAAAGTGAATTCCCTGACGTTTCTCCGACATTTGCAGGGGTAAGGACGGACTTAATGTTCGTCTAAGTTTTAAAAATCCTACTTAATGAATAACATGTTTTATGTAATATTAAATGAGATGGTTACATGAATCTCCCAGGGAGCTAATAACGTTAGCTAACAGTACTCAAGGACACGGACAGTGAGGGTTGTTGGACGAAACCAAAATAAACGCGCTCCAAAATATCTTTTTTCACCCGTCTTCTGCGTGCTCATCATATTTGTCTGCACCTGCATACATGTAAAATGTGCTGTTCGTTCTCACCTTTTGCTATTTGGCCTTCTCGACCAGAACAGCGGTGATGTTAGTTATCTCACCGGAGAAGCGACTATGGCGATAACGGAAACGCTACGGTTCACTTCCGCTGTACGGCCTGAATTGTCACAATAAAAGTCTCTTTACCTTTCAAATTTTTATGCAAGACTGACACAATCTGAATTATGTTTAATAAGTTTTACTACTACTACTAATACTACTACTACTACTACTACTACTACTACTACTACTACTACTACTACTACTACTACTACTATTATTATTATTATTAAGAATTTTTGAAATATTTTCTTCTCCATATGATTAAAGAAAGAAGATTTTAAACAAATATTCTAACTTTATTCTGTGAGTAATGTAAGTAGTAAGTTGAATGAATGGTTTTACTATTAAAGTTAAGCTTTACATTAAAGTGTAAACTGTTTGCTATAGGTTTTGATGGTAAAATCGAGAAGCGTTGTGTACTTGGTAAATATCTGCCACCCATTGGCCAAAAGGTAAAGGTGCATCACATTTTTAAAATCAAGACAGCCAAGCCAGTGTCCTCAGAGATTTTTAAAAATTTATTTTATTTGCTTAATGCTTTATTTGCTTAATTATTTAGCAAAATTCTGACTTTAATCACAGAATTTTGACTTCATTTGGCCACTTAGCAAAATTACCTTAAACTGACATGTTGCTCCAGAAAGTTAGTTCTCAACCTGCGCAACACTCATGATCTGCATTACCTTTTTTGGAAACGTGTGGTTATGAAGTATGAATTATGTAAAAATTCTTAAATTATTTCTAATCGTACTGTTTTAAATAACAAAATATGTTTAGATGTGTAGGCTTTTGAGATCTACTGTATTGCACTGAAATCTCCTAAATTGTGTTCGAAACTCTTTGTTTTTTCTAGATTTTCAGCTTGAAAATCCTCATTACAGTTCCTCTGTAATGAGGCCTTGAAAGATTTTAACACACGTTTCTTATTTATCAGGTTTCACTAATAACTCTTCGGAAAAGGGGTTGTAGAACGGCTGGACCTCATAGACTACATTTCCCATGATGAAATGGGGAAATTTACCGGAAGTAACTACGTGTGCACTTTCGCGACTGTCCAGGAAGCGTTTTCCAAGCAGCTACAGAGACGAGAAGGATAATTGTTTGGGGGGTTTTTGTCGAGGAGAATTAAACCAAAAGTAAGTAATTATTCATTTGCGAAACGATTTTTTCTTGATTAAAATATAAACCTGGTGCCGGTTTGAGATAGAACTTAGACAGGCCCTCTCTATTTCTCAGACTTGTTAGCAACAAGCTAGTTAGCTAGTGTTTGTTAACAAACAACATAAAATAAAAACGATGTATAATATTTTAGGGCTTGTAAATGAGTATATTTTGATCCAGTAGAGTTGACAAAGGATTTTAGTGGTATGTATATTATAAGAAATGCACAATTCTTAGGTTTTGATCAAGCATTGTATATGTAGCACTTGGAGCTCGTGCTACCTCTCTGATTTAGTTTTTAGCTCCTTATTAATGGTTTTTATTTGATAGATTTTTCAATATTTGAGTTGTGTCTGAGTCACAATTAAAGTTACATGTATAATGCATGTAGCTGTTATGTATTATGAAATTGTACTGTTGGAAGAGGTTTGTAAAACATGATACAGGTATACTGCAGATTCAATGTTCTACAAGATTTATGTAAGCTGCTTTAAAACTCAAATTATGTGATTAAAATACATGTTCATTAGATATTCAATTATGAATGTCCACAGTGAAACTGGTATGCGAGTAGTATTGCAAGACAAAAGTGACCTGAAAATGGAATCTTGAGGAATCCTGCATGAGATAGTTGTTCACTCAGATTTTTGATTGCTGTCTTTCTAAACCTGTGTTTTCTGATTTGTGGTCAGGCACCATGCTGCCGACTACCTCGCCACAAAGTAACGGCGACCCCAGCTCCAGGGATGCTGCCCGTCACACAGCAGGTGCCAAGCGCTACAAATACCTACGGCGATTGCTCTATTTCAGACAGATGGACTTTGAGTTCGCCGTGTGGCAGATGCTTTACCTGTTCACATCGCCACAGAGGGTCTACCGCAACTTCCACTACAGGAAACAAACAAAGGACCAGTGGGCAAGGGATGATCCCGCATTTCTGGTTCTTCTCAGCATCTGGCTGTGTGGTAAACTTGAACTTGTTGTATTTGATTAATAAATTAAGCATTTAAATTAGCACAGTCACCTCACATTTTATTGTTTTTACAGTATCAACGATCGGTTTTGGTCTTGTTCTGGAAATGGGAGTTGTGGAGACTTTGAAGCTGCTGCTGTGGGTGGTCTTTGTCGACTGCATAGGTGTTGGTCTGCTCATTTCAACCCTTATGTGGTGAGTTACTGTGCTGATTAAAAATACCAAAGCGATTTCTGACAGACACGCTAAAATAAAATTTTCTTTTCCAGGTTTATCAGCAACAAATATCTGCTGAAACACCCGAGCAGAAACTTTGACGTCGAGTGGGGTTATGCATTTGATGTTCATCTGAATGCTTTCTACCCACTTCTAGTCATTCTGCATTTTTTGCAGCTTTTCTTTATCAACCGTGAGTATGTTGTCTCCTTCTTGCTGTGTTGCACTGTTTGGATCTGCAGACAAACTGTTTATGTGGATATGTTTTCTTTTTCTTTTCACAGATCTCGTGGTAATAAACTCAGACTGGTTCCTGGGTTACTTTGTTGGGAACACTCTGTGGCTCATCGCCATCAGTTACTATCTCTACATCACCTTCTTGGGCTACAACGGTGAGACTTATGCGTATCAAATTGATTCTGGCTTGCAGGAAAAAAAACATTTCTTTTTCTGCCACAAGGTAGAATTTGGGTGAAGGTGTGCTTTTAACCGTTGTTTCTTTCTTACAGCTCTACCTTTCCTGTCGAACACTGTGGTGCTCCTCTACCCCTTCGCTCTGCTCGGCCTCATCTACTTCCTCTCTATATCTCTGGGCTGGAACTTCACCCAGGGTCTCTGCTGGTTTTATAAGTACCGAGTCCAGTAGGAACCTTTTCAATTTCTAATCGGATGCAAGCTGGTTCCAGATGAACTCAAAACAAAGAAAAAGAGAAAAAGACTCAAACTTTCTGTTTCTAGCTGAATGTGGCTGAGAGAGACTTCTGGCTGACTCTTGGAGAACTGAGACTCTGTCTTGATTGAGTCTGAGCTGAGCTCCTTTTGGTTCTGTCAGCTCTTCTGTTGAACTCCAGTAAAAGGCGACGTGTTTCTACTAGCTCCAGACAAAAAAATGGGACAAACCAGACTTTTATCAATGTCCTCCTTGTGTGACTGCTAAATACACAATACACATATATAGTTGTAATATAAGCCAAAAGGTCTCATTTTGAAGAAACATTTTTTTTTGGTTTCTAGTTGTGTTTGGAAAAAAAAAACATAGATAATCCTGCTTGAAGAAGTTAAGACACATGGGATGCAGATGGTTTTTCTTTTTTCCTTAAAGTGTACATTCCAAAGCACTTTCAATAAAGGGTTTTATTAAATTAAACTACCTCAGTTTGGGTGCTTGGAGGAGAAACCCACATTTCCCTGTAGTTCTTCAGCATGTGTTAGCCTTCTACTGGGAATTTAAAAAAATGTTTTCTTGTGATATTTATTGCATTGGATTAAATCTCTGTAATGTCAACACTAATTTAGACCTTTAAGAATTGATTGAGGTTTAAGTCTCTGTTCTGACTTCCTTAGTTATAATTGAGTCTTTGCCTGAAGGGTTCTTGAAGGATTTTACTTAAGTTGTTTGCAATAAATTATCTCACTTTTGCATTATGGAGGATCCTGTGCAGGATTTTAATGCAAAAATTAAAAAAAATTGATGCACTTGGAAATAGTCTCTAACATAAAATGTCCAAAAACTGAGACCCTGAGAATACTTTGCAAATGCACTGTCGCATCATAATTTGACAAGTTCATGCAAGGAAAAAAATGGCTCACCTGCTAAATATGAACTAATTTGTACTTATGGCAGCAGATCTATTGGCACAGATGAATCAAATCTTAATTATGATAACAAAAAGTCTTGGCCAAAAGTTTGGAACTGACAGAAAACCTGTTTTAACAGGCTGCTTCAGTTTCAGTGGCTGCAGCTTGAAACAACTTTAGGTTGCTATGAAGTGCGAGTACAATTTATTTCAACGTTTACCTCATAAATAGAAGCTCATTTGCACAGAGATTAAAAGCTCTGATTAGATTCTTTTAGATCTTACAACCACAGAAAAGGTGATGGTCAAGGAACTAGGTGTATTCATAAAAACACAAAAAACATCTGTATATGATAGCAAAGGTTTATTACGCAACTAGAGTTCTTCATTCTCCAAAACATTTTCTGTTCATTAAAACTCATAAAAATCTGTCAGTAGAGGATAAAAACATAAACATTCACCTGGTTGTACTGTCTTAATGCCAAAATATAATCCAGAGCAACCACTTGCCTGGTTTTCAAAAACAGGGTTAAATTTTAAAGTTTAACCTAAAAAGAAAACATAAACAAGAAAAATAAAAGATCCAATCCAATTTTCCTCTATCTGCAGCTTAATGCTGGCTGAAGGATTTGTAAAAATGCTTGCTTTAAACCGTGTTGTAAATTGAAACCCAAAAGCTCATTTCAGGTTCTCCTCGTGTTACATGGTGATGTTTCTACTTTACGGCGTTGTGCAGCATTTTCTTCAGCTTCTCCAGGTCGGCTGTTTTCATGATGACGGCCATCATACCCCGGGTGTGTTTCCCATTCAGCTCCACTGTCACTGCCACCTGCCGGAGGAATCACTTTTAACCAAGCTTGGATTTTAAAAAAAAAGTAGCGACAGCGATGGAGGCTCACATGCTCACTCTCCGTTATGAATCCGTCGTCGACTGATACTCATCTGAATGAGCTTTCTGCGCACACATTAAACAAGACAACACAGCTGCTGCAAACAGCTGTAAAGACATTGCATTATACTGAACTTACTTTCATTGAAAGATCTGATATCTTCCTGATGAAAGCGGCCGTCTCTGTCTTTACGGACAGCCACTCGTCTCAGAAAGACTGAAAAATAATTTAAATAAATTTTTAATTGCATTCAGTTGTTTCCATCTTTTTATTAAAACCCACCAGGTGTGACTTTTGTCACACTTTTAACCATCTTGCATTCTTATTTGAATTGTATTCTTGCCTAACTTTGGTTGTGGTGATGCAAATGACATTTTTACAGATTGTGCATCTGTTTTTTTTTCTTCCAGTTTTCTAAATGCCTTCTAGACTAAATAGAATCATTTTTGTCCTTTGTTCTAATTTTTGAGAGAATCTGATGTGTTAAGGTGGTTAGAATTGTTTTTTTTCCCTTTTCCTTCTCTGAAACCTTCTCGGTTAAATAAAACATCAGTTGTCCAAACTCTGAATCTTTATACGAAAGATGTTCCTAAAACTGCAGAAAGAGTGGTACCTTTTTATTTATTGTAACAATTCTAACTATAAATGTTTGTGAATGATTTTTGAAAACCCTAAAAACTGGCTGTACTGTCAGCTATTTTTTTCCCTGTTGGTTCCATTATAGCATCAACAAAAGCAAAAATATTCTGTTTGTGGCGTTTCGACTGCAGTGGCATGCAGTTGCCAAAAAAAAAGACAGAGAAGAAGTTGTAAATAATTTTTTTATTGTCTCTTTTACCAGTATTACAGTAAATAATAAGATCACCTGACCCTAATATCAGTATTTTAGCGTGTTAGTTGGTTCTTTATCATTACAGCCAAAGTTATTAAGAGCCATTGTAGAAGGGTGTAAGGGCCTAAGAGCTGTTTGTGGTAATTAAAGCAGTAAATCTTATTTATGTGTAATTGCGTTTGTGTTTTAGGTCTCACCCATGAGAGGCTGCTCTTGCAGCTGAACTCCCACGCAGCGATGTAGGTGGGACAGGTGTAGCGGTAACGATGAAAGCCACTTCAGGATCGGCCACAACGTTGAACTCAGCACATGGAGTGGTGTTACCCTGAGCTGTAAGCGTGGATCAAGCAGGTGGGTAAATAAAAGAGACTCACAAAGTTGAATTTCTTAAAAAAAAAAAAAAAGTCTGCCCACGTTGAGTGTTTCCTCCCAAGATGTAGAGCGCTTTTAGTTTTTTGGGGAAGGAAGGGTCCAGCTGCACAGCGACTGTAAGGTTAGTCAGGGGTCCAGTAGCCACAAGTATCACCTGCAAGCCACGATACATATAAATCTGGAGCTTGAGGCAAACTACTGAAGGCGGTTTTGCATCTGTGGTGACAAAAAAGTGTGACTGTGTTAAAACTTATTTTTCCCACCTCTCCTGGATTTTCCCTTGTAATTTTAAGCATCGCCTGTGCAGCTTTCTTCTTCTGCAGCAGCTCCACACTTGGAGCATCTGGGTCTGGGACGTCTCTGAGTCCGTCTTTCCCATGATAATCTGATGCGTGCTGTTTTCTGGCCAGCAGAGGCTTTCGAGAAACCCTTATAAACTGGAATCTGTTGGACAGGGTGTGTAATTGGAAAAATATCCAGCAAAGTCAATAAACCAGATTAAGAAAACCTGCGTGTCATCGTACATCCAGCCTGTTGCAGACTTTCAGGACACGCAGGGTGTTTGTGAGGACGTTCTCCAGAGGAGTGTTGCCGTGGCAGCAGTAATCCCCAAAACCTCCACATCTGGAGCAGTGAGGGCAATCATGATGGCTTGAGCATCACCGACTCCAGTGTCAACGTCGAGGATCAGCTTCTTCATTCTACATTAAACGTGTATGTATGTCTGTTAGAGTCCTTTTTGAATAGTGCTTATAGGACTTTACAATTTTTACAGAAAATCTGAATTGTCATATTTAAATGCAAAGTTTGCATAAGTACTTTGACTACAGATTTGAAAATGGCCATATTTAATCCATTTTAACATAAGGAGTGCATAATACTTATGAGATTTGAAGCATTTAGATGCACAACAGATCTGATGATACATATTTTGTAAGGCCATTTTAAAAAAAAATTAGGTTCCATATGTAATTAAAATTTGAGATACAGTTAAATTATCATTCAAGTGTTGAGTTAAAATTCAATTTTGCATTTCAGTTTATATCTGATAATTAACTTGAATTGTAGTTAGATTGAAATCTAA
The DNA here is from genome assembly GCF_019740435.1 of Gambusia affinis. Lineage (NCBI taxonomy): Eukaryota > Metazoa > Chordata > Actinopteri > Cyprinodontiformes > Poeciliidae > Gambusia > Gambusia affinis. Next base: position 8,628,340 of record NC_057891.1, on the reverse strand, counting down.
GTCAAATTATTGCAACTCTGTCATTAAACCTGCTTTATATCTTATACCTGGGCAAAGAAGGCTTTAAACATAAATATGTATTATTAGAAATAAATATCAATTTTGCTGCATATAACTTTGTCTGCAGCGACGTCCAACTCACAGGTGTAAAAAATCAGGCCAAAACTCCAGCAAACAATAGTGAGAACCTTGTGAGAGGTTAAAATATTTGACCCAAGTCATGCCGTTCAAAGGCAAATCTGGATATGAAGAGAAAAAATATTTAGACTTAAAAGAAACTCTCCTGGCCATTTTTGTGGCGTTCCTTTTTTAAAGCACCATCTCCTTTAATTTCTGGCAGTATGCATTTATTTACATCTGAAATTGTGAGGAAAATGTCACATATTTCCAGTTGGATGGAGTCCAATATGAAAGTTACAAATGATCCTGTATAGTGTGTCTGTATAAAATTATCAATATACAGTAAGTGAAGTATGCAATATGCAATATGCCAATTAATCTCGATCTTGTCAACTAAAATGACTCAAACTGCTTCTTTTGCTCAGAACAGAAGCAGAAGCAGTCGGCACTAAACTGGCTGACCTGGAAGACGATCCCCTCCGTCCGACTGAAATATAAGGTCAGAGAATTTTTTTTCTTTTCCACCCAACGTTTAGGTTGGATTGTATGACCTTACATGATTCCCTCTGGCTGCAGAGCAGCACAGGTATAATGTCACACCTCCTCTAAAACGAAGCCCCCAAATTGCACAGTAGGGTGAATATTCCTGCATTGTTCCCGAGCCTTAAAAAGTGAGGCATTGCATCGGTTTAGTACTATTAGAACTAATTCCATTATTTATAACTTTTTTTTATGTTTTAGTTTCTGCTATCATGCTATGCATGTAATACAACAATCGTGTGCGCTGATGTGGATAGAGGAACATTTTACTGTCATAAATAAGTTGTTTTAAGATGCCCTGAAATGATCAAAATAAAAGACTCACCTGCCGAGTGAGCGGACCAAAAAGACGGAGAATGAGGAATGGCTTGGAAAGCGACTGAGCGTTGCTTTTATAAAGAACAGCCCAACCCTCGGGACATGTGAGAAGGAGCCAAACTCCACCCTTATTTAGTCTTTGAACGTTAGAAAACATTGGCTGACTTTTAGCTGCTTTCAGTATGTTGAATAATGTGAAAAAAAGTATTTGCCCCTTCACAGATTTCCTGGTTTTAATCACAGTCAGACTTAAATTGAACCAGCTTTAATGTCATAAGTAACCTGAGGAAATACAAAATAAAATCAACAAGTTGTTTCGTTTATAACGGGGAAAGACTGTTTGGCAGAAGTGATTAATTAAATCAAGTCATCCAATTCCTGAAGCAGTAAATTAGCCCCACATAATCACACTAACAACATGTGTGGCTGTTTTTTTTTTTATGTATTTTTTAAAGATAAAATTTAGTGAGATGACTATTTGAAAGGCTTTCTTTTTATCTCTCCAGACTATTTTTTCTGATATTATAATGCATTTGATTTGAAAGAAAAAAAAAAAAGTTTGATCTTTCCCACAGTGGAGAGGCTGCAGTCCGGTTTTATTTTCTAAGTTAAAATGCTTTACCATGGTATGCAAATGTGAGCCTGTTTCGTGGCTTTACAAAACCTGTTGGGACCTGTACCAGAAAGGTGCAACTTAGAAATATAGACAGAAACATATTCACACACAAAATATATCTCCTATGTGATAACTTTGTGATCTGCATAAAGTTTTTTGCACTACCCTCTCCAAACAACGTTTATGTAATGTCACCTTTTTATATACCCATACCTCAAATCACGTGACATTTTCATGCAAACATACAAAATACAGTGAAGGATGACAAGATGGAACTGCTCAAACACAAATGAAGCCTTCAAGGCCTGAAAATTGGCATTTAATAGCGTTCCTCCATTGTTATGCATGTCTATGTCTATGCACACTATTCTTGGGTGGGGCTCCTTCTGCATGAATTACTGCCTCGTTGTGTGGCAACCAGCCTGTGGTTATACTGTGGTGTTCAGGAAACAGCAATTGCTTTGATAGCAGTTGGTGGGTCTTTTGTCTCTCATCGTCCTCCTGATAAAGCCCCAAAGATTCTCTCTGGGCTTCAGGTCAGGCCAGTGAAGCACAGTAACACCATAGTCATTGAACCAACTTTAGGTACCTTTGGCTGTTTGGACCATTTCCAAACCCTGCTGGGAAAAAAATAAATCCATTTACATTTTAATTGTTTGCATTTGTGTAGGGCTGCAATTAGCAATTATTTTAGTAGTTATTCTTATTTTTTGACGATTGATCAATTAAACAGATAAACAATTAGCACATTCTGCAGATTTTTATTATGAAATAGAAATTAATTATTTTTGATAGTAGGACAAGCTTACCTAAAACTTACCCAACCTAAAATGTAAAAACATAGCACTTTTTTGTAGCAAAAGATGCAGCTAAAGCTAAAAAAAATATTTCTCATTTTGGGTTAACTACAGCTCGCAATATGTTGTACTTTTAGCAGTTTGCCTTTTTTTAGCCTGTATCCTCAGTTCAGCAATTAATCAAGTACTAATTTAGTTGACGATTATTTCACAATAAATCCCATTAATTTTTTCGGCCCTACAAATTTGTGCTTACAAAATGCTTTTTGAAGTAAAATAAGTGGGACTGATAAAAGGAGACAGTATGTGCATATAATTTTAATTCAAGCATTTACAAAATGCTCAAACTCAGAACTCTGCCTGCAGAAAAACACTTGTTGCGATGCATCAATATTACACAAATATTTTGCCATGGGGTCAGGAACAGGAAGTGCTTATTATCACTGTGTTCTAACAGTGAAAATAAAGAATAAGCAGTACAAAATCACTGCTTTTAAAGTTTCACATATCCTGATAATTATTTCAGTTTAACTTCAAACATAAATCTTTATTCACAAAGCAGGGAATGTATTTTCCTTCATTCGTCCGGCTCGCCTCCTTCTGCATCTTGGGTGCTGGGTTTGGGCTTGGCCAGGTTGGCCCTGACCCGAGCCTGGTCCACGGCGTCCAGCAAGTTTTTGGAGTCCAGCGCTAGCGTGTGGGCGGCGGCCAACATCTGTTTCTGACACTCCTCCTTCAGTGAGGTTACAGAGTTCTGCTGGGCGAGCCGCATCTTGTTGATGAGCTCGCCCAGATCCTTGTTCAGGAGTTTCTTGGTGCCTTCGATCTGAGATGGGTAGGAAGTGAAGCAATAGTCATATTACTCCAAAGATAATTTCAAAACCTTTTTCATCTATCTCATCCAAACAAATATTGTGAGAAAGCTTTAAACCCGTAGACGAGGCGTAAACTTCTGAAGTTTACCTCTGTGGTGACTGAGCTGTGCAGAGACGGCAGAATCTCATCAACACTTTGAATCAGACTGCGGAGAGTGATTCCTACAGCCTGCAGACAGCAAAGTGAGAAGAAGTGAAGAGCGCCCTCTTCTGGTCTTTTAATTTACAACCAATGATGAGTGTACCTTGACAGCGGTGGGATACTCCGAGGCGGGCAGAGTGTTGACTTCGTTCTTCAGCTGCACCACCTGCTTCACCATCGCCATGACGCCGTTGTAGACCTCGTCTCCAGACCGGTCCAGCTCGGCTGTGGGCCGAGTCTGCGACTGCAAGACACAGAGCCTTGAGACCTTTCACTGAATCATTTTGTGAAAATTACATGAGAGTGAGTTTTTACCTGTGAGGCGGTGGGAGGCATTGAGGGTTTCTTGGGGGGACCTGACTCAAAAAAACAAAAGTTAACTCAAGATCCTTTAAAATATTTAATAAAACGTTCGCTGCAGCTTTGATTTAAGCTGATCCATTGTAGCTCTGAGTGCATGTGTTTGGTTGTAAACTGGTAAATGAGCCATTCATTTGATTTAGAAGTGCTGAATGCTGGTCTGATACTTGTGGGGGAGTATAGCAATTTGTCTGAGTCACACACAGAGAGAACTTTGGAAATATTTGGCTCCACACGTCAATAACCAAATGACTAATTATAAAATTTTCTGAGGGAAACGCAGGCCAAGCAAGAGGTTAGATGACCTTGTTTTTCCCCCAACTGATCATTGAATTTTGACGTCATATCTTGTGTAAAAACCTGTATGATCGAGACTCTCTTTTCCGGAAACTACACGCTTTAGGGATGTGAAGCGAGTGAAACAAAGAGCGGAACCTTGTGCGACCAAAAACCAGTCCAGGTTAAATTAACGATGGAGAGAAGAAGCTTGGTGATCTTCTGTTCTCTCAATAAATGAACATTATTCCTTAATACCGCTGATGGCATCAGGAAATAAACCAAATAAAACCAATGATCAGGACTCACCATTTACTGGGCTTTTTTCAGGAGGCTGTAGATAACAAAATAGAGAAGCAGAAAATTTTATGAGTTATATTTCTCTAATGGCAAGCTGCAACTTTTACCCACGCAAAGATGACCCAACTTATTTTAGGACTGTCTTATTCACACAAGGTCAAATAAAATCATACTACACCCTGACTAATATTTGGTTAAACTTTATATAAATATATATGAAGAAAAAAAATCATACCCATAGGTCAATTTGACCACTCAGGTCAAATTGTTCAGTTTAGTTGTTCAGTTGTTTAGTTGTACAATATTTTAATAATAACAAATAATGGGAGTCAAATCACTGGAGAAAAATAACCTGTAAATCCTCATAGATCCTAAACATAGAAAGAAAAGCAGAACATTTCTGAATTTCTTTGAACTAGAATAAATTCAAGGAGTCATTCTTATAAAATAAAGGGTTTTAGTCTTCCCACTTTACAATAACTTTAAATAAAAATGAAATGATATTACAGAAAATGTTTGAATTTAAAAAGATGTAAAAATATTTGTGAAAATCTTTTAGAAAATTACATATTGTGTCCGTCTGCAGGATATGACAGGACTTCAAAGAATAATGATTCATAGGGCCTCACTTTAGACACCCCTGATACACTTAAGCTGGAAACAGTTGGTTTCCTTGGATGATATGAGTTACAACATTTATATTTCTGTTGGGATAGATAAAGTTTTTTTTTTTTTTAATTGTTGTCTGCAGACACGTGATTATTTTGCACCTTGCACAGAGACCTTTGATCAGATATTCGTGGGGGTGTATGCATATATCTGAACTTATAAAATTACACCTTGTGTGGAAAATCCACAATGAATTCAAACTTCCACACTTTTTTATCTGGTTCTGTTGTTTATACTGCTAAAAAAAAAAAAAACATAGTCCAAATTTACCATTAATATTACATGTGCTATTATTTAAAATACACACTTAAATATATCAGAGAAAGTGTTGGAAAAAATACCTTGGTTAGTGAATCTTGTCTCACCACAGGATCCTATGAGCCAAATAAATGCAATCAGTGAATGCAGCAGTGTGCAGAAGTTGAAAAAAAAGTTGGTAGTCAGTTTGTCGGTGATAGCTCAGGGTAAGTTGTGCGTGTTTTGGTGCGAGCGAGCGACGTGTCTCACCAGTTGTCTCTCTTCCTGCTCCAGCCACTGTCTGTCCATCATCATCTCTTGCCTCTGTCTCTGTAAAGTGTCCTCCACTCTCTCTTTCTCCCACAACATCCTGCTGTCTTTCTCTGGAACCTAAAAACCACAAGAACACAAATGAAACGTCCCCATTTTTTTGAGGGAGGTATTTTAACCCCACCACATTAGTTTCTGTTACTTTCATGTTTTGCCACTTTTTCTACTCGCATTGCTACTTTTTTTTTTTTTTTTTTGTATTTTTATCTGGGTCACTTTCAGTGTAATTGTGGTTTTTACCAGACAACTCTTAAATCGATTTTCTGCTTTTTGGCTACCTTTATGCGTGCGAGGGTGTTGCCTTGAGCTCTGGATGGCTGATGATGGAGGAACAGAAAAAGAGAAAATTAATGCTGAGTATTTAATAGTGAATTTAATTTGAACAGAAGAAAATTAGAGCATTAATCTGAAGAAATTCTTAAAATAAACAAAGAATTTATGACTCAGAGGAAAATTTCACTACCGATTCTAGATAGTGCAGTCACTTTTAATCTATTTGTTTCTAAAACTGGCAGCACAAAGGTGAGAAAAGTTGTTCGCTATTCAGAATCAGAAGTGAGAACTTTGGCTTATTTAAATATTCCATCACACAGTAAAAGTTAGTAATAAGTGTTGCTGTTTCAGTCAGTGTTTCACACCAACACAAACTCATGTTGACACAGTTTGACTTCTGGTACCTTTGGCGGAGGCTCTGTGCGCGTGGAGGAGAAAGACTGGGACCTCACTCTTACATTCGTTTCCTGCTCCAACTCCATCTTGTGGATCTCACTGTCAAATAGCAAGCATGTGTAAACAATCCAACCGCGACTGAAGTAAAAGCCCGACATTTGGAGGAGTGTGTGTGTGTGTGTGTGTGTGTGTATGTGCACCTGAAGGAGAGGACGAGGTCCCTGAAGGTGGGGCGGCTGTGTGGCTCATAGGCCCAACAGCGGGTGAGCAGGCCGTAGATGGGAGGAGGGCACTGCTGGGGTTTGTGGAGCCTGACTCCGGACTCCAGCTGGTTGATCACCTGCCCGTTCTCCAGCCAGTAAAACGGCTGCTGGGCCATCGAGAATATCTCCCAAACACACACACCTGTTAAAGACACACCCATGGTTGACTTTGTCTCTGACTTTTGATTTTAGTCTGTATCTCAAAGAGATGCTGCTTCAGTTCTGGTCACTCTATTCATCTTTATCCATCTGCTTCTGGAGCTTTGGGAGCCGGTAACTCCTCCAGAATTACCTTAGGCCTCTTAGCTGCTTCACTAAAAATGCTCCTGTTCCCCACAAACTTAGCTATGTATTGCTGGGTTTGTGGTTGTGCCGTTCTATTTTTAGATTCAAAATTATGCACAGAACCAAAGTATTCTGAAATTATCTTGCTGTAGCAGAGAAAAAGAGACTCGGTCTGAATGTACGCCAGCCACACTTTTTAATTTTTACGTGCCAAGATTCTGAAAATTGGGCTGTTTTCCTTCTACTTTACAAATATGCTTTTATAAAATCTTACATTTTTGAAGGGGTTTGAATACTTTTTTTAGGAGCTGCGCCGTTTCCCCTCTTAAACTAGGGCATGTTTTTCTTTTGTGTAAGTTGACACACTAATCCTGTTGGAAGCCATTTTCTCAGTAGCTGTTAGCTTCCCATCCTTTATAATTTACTTGCAGTTTCTAAGACGCTATCCAGACGTTTAACTATGGAGAAACAAATAGAGAAACGTCATCTGGAAGCTTTCCAAGTTGCTAGACACTATCAGCACTAATTTAGTCCCATTGCTTTTCTCTGGAGGATTTGAGAGCAGACTCTAGGTGAGTCTTAACTAATGATAAAAAAATAAAATAGGATTTCTTCTGGTGAGTTGTTAGGAGGAACACTATGATGCATGTATGTATTTTTTGTCCCTGCGGTGAGCGTCACAGACTGCTCTGACCATAAAAAAATAACATATGATGTGTCAGCATGACGAGGCTTGATTCAGGGAGTTTTAAGTGGGAGGGTTGGACTCCCATATGGTTTCAGTATCTAGAACTGATTTCACTCGTTTGGTTTCATTCAGAGTTTGCTCCATGGTTTCCTTTTACAGATCATGTCTACATAAATAGGTTTAAAAATTAAAATGATAAATGTAAAAAGACTTCTCATGAAGTCTCTATTGGTTAGTATGAATATGCGTTTTCTCATTACCAAACATCCAGACGTCGCTGGCCGAGGTGAAGCGTCTAAAATTGATGGATTCGGGAGCCATCCATTTGATCGGTAATCGACTGACAGAGGCTGCACATAAAGGAAGAGAACAGGATTCAAAAATGCACTGGAAGTTAAATTGTGTTTTACTGACATTTATAAAACAAACAAACAAACAAAAAACAGATAAATGCATTCAGGGCAGTTGCGTTTATGTACCTTTATAATATTCTTGATCATCAACGTAGCGAGACAGTCCAAAATCTCCGAGCTTAACGCATTCAGCTGATGCAACCAGGATGTTTCTAACGGCGATATCTCTGCGAACACAAACAGTGGTAGAAAAATAGAGATAAAAATATCATTACAGAAACATTGAAGAGGCTTAAAGATTTCTGGACGATATTTGCTGAGAAAGCAAGTACCTTTTCTTCCCACTTAACTTTCCATGAATGGTCTTAGATACATAACTTTAGTGGTTGTTAAAGGGATTAGTAACGTTATTGGTTGCTTACTAAAAGTCCCTGGACTTTAATCAACATAGAAAAGTAAGGTACAAATTTAAAAAAAGCCTCAGTTGCTTGTTTCTTCACTTTAGAGATGTTACCTGTGTACCATGTTGAGTCCCTCTAGGTAAGCCAAGGCTTTGCAGATTTGTAGACAGTACTGTGTTAACTTTGCTGTGGTGAGGATGTACTGCTGCTCCAAAAGGTAGTTTCCCAGCTTGCAGATAAACAGACACATGAGGATAACAATGACTAACTGTACTGGTTGAGATAATTGGACTAGATGCATGAGGAGCTGCTCCTGTTGCTTTGAAGCACAACTTTACAGTCTGAACTCAGAACCACACCTCTCCATGTTCGTAGAGCTCCATGACGATCCAGACTGGATCGACCTCAATGACTCCGATGAGACGCACAATGTGAGGGTGGTCCAGGTTTTTCATGAGATCTGCAATAAAGGAATACATATAGATCAATAAAACATAACATTTGTAAATTATCTGTAACACAGATGTTACTTACTGTGTTTTTTTTTTTGTTTTTTTTTTTGTTACAATTGACATAGTGGAAAACATCTCAGCATTACCACAAAAGCTAACATCAACTTTCTTCCCTATTTTTACTCTTAATTTCTTTTTGGCATCCATAAAATATAATTGAAATTAAATTTGAAGGTACATCCAATCAGTATTAAGGAAAACAAATGGTTCTCCTAGATTGGCTGCTTTGGAAACATCAGCTAATACCATATCAGTAGTTTCTTAGACAAACTGCTGAAGAGAGTAGGATTGGATTTTATTTGGAGGTAGCAGAGTAAAGGAAGCTGAATAAATGCTACACTTTTCAGAGCTTTTAATTCATTTTGCAAAACCCTTTTATCCTTTTACAGTGCAGTTAAGGCAGATAAAGTAACCATGGCTACTTTATCTTGTTCTGTCTCAAAATTGCAATAAAATAGATTGAAGCTTATCGGTATAAATTAATTAAATTCTCTATCAGTTTGCTCTACATCAGATGATCATTTTTAAAAACACTGACCTAAATTAAAGCCTGAAAGAAGCCTGTTTAGATTTTCCCTGCTAGAGCTGTGGTTTCTATATAAGCCTGTTTCACAAAACCACAAGCAGACAAAAGGAAGTCAGAGAAAACAGCGCTCTGATCAAGAACACGCAGCGTCCAAACAAGCAAACGGCAATCTTTCGTTTCACCTTTTCTTTTAAAATCGTGTTTACACAAAATAAACACGTCCCTGAAGTGTTTTATATTAAAAGCAGCGGAAGAAGGTTGCTAATGTTTCGGTCACATCATCATCAGGGTTGAGGTGAAGAATGGTTGAGACGTGAGTAATGGAGAAACTCTCTGAATGGGTCTGAGCAGGAAACAATCACTGCAGCGGACATACACTCACCAGCTTCACTGAGAAACTTCTCCTTCACATCCGCAGAGCAGTCTTTGCACGTTTTGATTGCCACACGAGTTCTCTTTCCGCTCTGCAAACACACGTCATCACCATAGCAACTCATTCAGTGTTTTTAGAAAGAGTTACAGTGCAGTTAAGGCAGTGTGGAGATTAGGGTGAGTTTAGTGCTGATAGAAAAGTAAGCACAGTAGCAACCATGGCCGGGCGATTTGGCTTAAAGATAAAATCTCTTTAAGCCAAAAAAAAAAAAAAAAAAAAAGAAATTACATATGACAGAAAATATTTTGAAAAGGTGGCTTCTACTTCCATCATTCCTTCTTTGAGTTATACGATTTAGTGTTAGGATCAGGCTACATGAGTGTAACAAAACAAAATAGCAAGAAAAAAGTTGCTTTAATGAGAAATGAGCTTGAGTAATTTATTTATTTTTTTGTAAATTTAGTACTTAATTCTCCTAACAATACAACGTTTTAGTATTATTTTGACTTTATTGTTACATTATGACTTTAGTTTTCTAAAAAAAAAAATAGCCTGACCTTTATGTTTCTCTTAGAGTTACTCGAATTCAAAGTCCAACTAAATAGAAGCTGTCAAACAAGATGGTGAACTTTTGACATGCTGACATCACTATGAACTCTGGAAACCCAAGTAGTGCATTGGTGGAAAAAAACGGATTTTCCTAAAATTAAATCTTCAAAAACTAAAATTTTAATTAATCAATAAAATTGATTTATCGCCCTGCCTTAATAGCAACCTATGAAAGCATTTTAAAACAAGACAAACTCACTGGACATTTGTAAACTCCCTCTTGTACTTCACCAAAAAATCCCTCGCCGAGGATCCGACCTACAACGATGTCGTCTCTGGAGATCCGATGTTTCTCTAAGCACAAAAAAAATAAAATAAATTAAATAAATAAAAAAATAGAGGAAAGAAATTTCCTAAAATAATTTTTTTAGGCTCAGCCATCATGAAGCACTTTGTGATTATCTGTGAACAATGCTCCATTATTTGCCTAATTTAAGATGAATTATTACTTACCATCATACTTTGTGGTCTGTTCTGGGATCTCTGCATAAATATCTGAACCTAAAAATTAAGGGGGAAAAAAATTAAAATAGCATTTATTTATCAATTAAAACTTTTCTAAATTTAGTTAGAATAGTGAAATGTAAGTAAAAAACTCAAGATGTGAGCGTCTGTTCGGTTTACAAATGAAGATATTGACTTACTCAGACCGCTGTCTGGACCAGTGGGACCAGCCCTGGAATGACATGTAGAGAAAATCTTGGTTTGGTGTTCAATAAATAATATTAATGCGGCTGTTGTAAAAAGGAGTCAGTTGCAAGTAATGCTTGAATGACACTTTGGTCAAACAAATAGGAACATGAAAGAAAATGTAAAATAAAATGCAGAGGAAAAGAGGAAGCACAAAAAAACCACCTACACAGTTTGTGCTTTTGGTGTATTTAAAAAAAATGTTTGAGTGTCATGAACATTTTGAAAGCTTGACTCATAATAATCACCTTTGAGGTATGTCAGGAAGCTTTAACCTTGTGTCTCTTCCTGTGAAAACCAAATGCAACACTTTCATTATGACTTAGTGACGTCAAGGCTGCAAAGCTGGACTTTATTTTGCTTTTTTTGTATTTATGCCACAGTGGTTGGATTGTGATTTCGCCCTGCGACCTACTGTGATCGTACCTTTGTTAGGTCTGATCATGAGCGATTTCTCGGCTTTTCCTTCCAGTCGGCAGTAGCCATCGATCAGGTCGGCCATGTTCTCTGCTACGGCCAGGGAGGAAATGTTCACTGCAAGCGGCTGCGGCATTGAAAACACAAGACAAGTCGTTTTAGGTGAACATATTGAGTTTGAAAGCCACAAAAACAGTGCAACTCAGTAGCCACAGCAGAACTCAAAGGAAATGTGAAGAAAAGGAGAAGCTTGGCTTAGCACTCCTAGAACCGCAAAAGTTTTCATATGTTGGAGGATGTAGGTCAGGGGTCTCAAACTCCAGTCCTCGAGGGCCGCAGTCCAGATGTGCCTCTGCTGCACCACACCTGAATAGAATAATTAAGGCTCTGGAGAACTGATCTACACAAGGTGGAGGTAATTAAGCCATTTCATTCCAGTGTTTTGTACCTGTGGCACATCTAAAAACTGCAGGACTGCAGCCCTCGAGGACCTGAGTTTGAGACCCCTGATGTAGGTAGTGGTCCAAAAGTGGAACCATGCTGGTTTTTGCCAAGTTAGACATTAAAATGCCACCTTGCTTTCTTTAAAAAAAAAAGGATTCTTGTTCAGAATTACTTGTGAATCTGAATTTTTGTACCTGAAATACCACGGACACCTCTTTAAGGCTGTTAATAACCATTCACATTCCTGTTATTCTTTTCTAGTTTACCAGAAGTATATATTTTGTTTCTCATTCATGGATCTCAGAATAACCCTACATTAACCAATCCTAAGTATGTTTCAGCTCCTGTTTCTTTAAGCTTTGCTTGTCAGCTAACTGACTCTCTCAGTGACTCCTGGTTAGATACTGAGCAATCATTAGATAAGCATGAGGAACTGGTTCAAGCCAAAGAAAGAGATGTATTAATTTAGTTGCGGAGAAGAACCACATTCAGCATATACCCATCATTGCATGACATTGTCCTGCTACTCTAATTGTGAAACTGCTGAGTCGGGAGGAGAAGTGCTACCTGTTTGGATCCCTCTATGTGCACGGTGAGGAGAGCGCGACCGTCAGGCTCAGTGGTGCAGGAGATGCTGCGAACGTCAGAGAACTTGGCCAGACAGACGGGCTGTGAAGCAAACGGTACTCCTAGTTAACACTGATGTACTTTGGAAATGCTAGTTAAGTTGAAGCAATACAGAGCTGAAATTGATGCCTTGACTAATTAAATCCCAACTTCACATCCACGTGTTGCCATTTTAGCACAACTCACTTCCTTTTTCTTAACCATCAATTTTACTTTTGGTAGTTAGTTAGTTTCTTTTTTTTCTTTCATGTTTTATGGAGACAAATAGTTTGAAAAGGCATTTTAAGAATTTACACTCCACAGTTTATCTCTTAGATGTTGTTCTGGCTATGACCCTTGACCAAGCCAAAAATAAGTCTGAGCAACATTTCCCTGTTGTAGACTGTAAGTATAAGATTAGAGAAAAACAATTAAAGCAAATATCCCAAAGCCTGGAACAAATTGTCACTTAGTCAGCTTCAAAAGTCCAAATACTCCAGAGGAGTTGCAGGGATCCACAGTTTGAGTTGAGAAGTATTTCACTTTTTAGAATATTTTTTCCTAAAATAATTGAAGAAATCAACTGGTATGATTAATAAATTGGACAATGAGAAGATTTTCACTCACTTTTGAGTTATCCATTTGTTGACTGATCCCACCGTTTCCTATGACCAAGTCTATAGCTAGATTCCAGCCGTGCTACAGAAAAGGATAACACAGAAAGGTTCTGCATGTTGAATAGCACTTTTCTGCTTTTTCTGAAAGCAAAACATCTTTTAATATCTCTCAATACATACAAAATAAAACTCATTCATTGCTTTGTGAAAGTATGTCTTATGTTTATGATTTTGTGGGACACCTAAATGTTCCAGATTGTCCAGATTGATTAATACATGATGTCATAAGACAGCTCACCACCAGCTGGCAGCCGTAGCTTTCCTCAGTGATGCTGTAGCACTGAGACAAAGTGGTGAAGAACTTGGCCATGCACTGGTCCTGCTGAAACGTCGAGTAGCTCTGAAAGGTCTGCTGGATCAGCCGACGCAACTGCTTGGGCTGACCGGCAACCACACAGACAGACGGCATCATTGGTTGATGAATTAGTGGTGAGGACAAAATGACCTGTGATCTGGAGGTGACTGTACCTTCATGCTCTCTATGAGCTCTCTGGGAAAGAACAGGTCCAGTCCTACTTCTTTCCTAAAGAGCGGAGTGAATAAATGTTGGTGTTTTTACTGCTACAATTTTATGCTTAGATCAAATGACTTCCAGATGCACCTCTGCGTGCTTGAACTCTATTTTCCTGAAAGATCATGAAGTCTTTACTTACTCCAGCAGTTCAAAGTTGGACTTTTTCTCCAGTCCATTTGGATTCATGTCCTTGTAGAACCTCCTGCAGGAACAACACCAGGATTTAGCTGTCAGTACCAACACGACCTTTCCGTCTTCTTCTTCTTTAAACCTCGATGAATCACCAGCCTTTCTTTACCTGATCTCCAAACAACCAAGCTGCAAGGCCATCCCATCGCTGACTTTGGAGGCATAATTTTGCATGTAATCACTTCGTACCTGTCGATCAGAAAAAGCTTTTTTGATATTTACCAAACATTTTTAGCAGGATCTTAATTTAACCCTGACGTTTAATGAATTTCCTATCATATAAAAACTGATCTGGAAATTCTTAAAATGTGGATAGCTGTAGATATTTAACCTGTTGGTAAAAGTAGAGCATGGTTGTCCTGTCATCCATAAAGGTCTCCATGAAGTTTGTCGGGATGTATCTGATCCTCAGGTCATATCTGTATAGACAAACATCTTAATTAGCTATGCACAACAAACAATAATTTGGATTTCCTTTTATTTCATTCATTTACTTAAAGTTTAAATTTCATATCACTGAAGCACTTTAACCACTTTTCAATAAGTTCCCTCCCTTTTACAATAGATAAGAACGTCTGTTCATTAGATTAAATGCATACAAGTCAACACTGCATTTATGGTCAGTGATTTTTTTATTTTAAAAGTGAAAAACTTTAAAACTGAAGTTAAATGTAAAAATATGGGTGCACCATATAACCTCAGTCGTGGTGGTGCAAATAAGAAAAAAAAACTACATGCATCCAGTAGAAAAAGTTAAATTTAGACTGCATTCACTGCACAGACATTTTAAAAATAACTATAAACAATGTGGTTGTAAATAAATTATTCCACTTTTATAGATTGTCAGGGTTTCTTTGAATTATGAGATTTGACTTAATAACTCAAGTATCTCATCTAAAAGATAAAAATTTACATTTAGCAATGTTTTTATAATGATTTCTACTTAGATGACTACCTTTTGTATTAGTTTATCTTCTTTCCCATTTAGTCATGTTTGAGTTAGATAATGTAATTATTCTAAAATAAAAACAGGCCTTTTTTAAAACGTTTTCAGCCTTTAGATCACTTTACTTGTACCTGTTTTTTTTTAAAGTTTAGTGTAAGTGTCTTACTAAAGTAAGATTGAGTTTAGAGTCCAAGCAAAGCCTTTGAAATTTTATTTCTTGAAATTTGTTAAATTATTCTTGCTGATCACAAATTGCAAATTCAAGGGTCCGTTTTCAATTCTTACCAGATCCATGCCAGAGTTTTTAGCTTTATATATTTTATGTCATCCGAGTTTGTCCAGAAAAAACCCCCCCAAAACATTATAAAAGCACATTTGGTCAATCAGCAGCTAGCTTTAGTTTTTATTTGAATTGTGTTAAATGAGAGCTATACCACGTTATTCGGACCCAGGTGTCCATGATGTCGTAAATTTATTTTTTCGAAAATCTATAAAACTGAGTCTGAAAAAGTTTGAAATTTAGAAGAGGAAATATCACACAAACCCTGGAGTGTTTATTTTAACCAGTATTATAGTGACACCGTCACGCTAAAATATTTCACAATCATCAGAGCAAGAATTTTTTAACGTTATTATCTGCAGTTTATATCAGTGCATCTCCACCAAATGAAACTAGAAAAAGAAGCAGTCACTGACCTCCACTCGGCCTCGATGTGCTGCTGTTCATAGCG
Source organism: Gambusia affinis (assembly GCF_019740435.1). Lineage (NCBI taxonomy): Eukaryota > Metazoa > Chordata > Actinopteri > Cyprinodontiformes > Poeciliidae > Gambusia > Gambusia affinis. The sequence continues at coordinate 8,612,867 of NC_057891.1, read as the reverse complement.
ATGTGTAAGCTCAGTCACAGTCAGATCGGGATGCAGCCAGTGCATCTCTGAAGACTTGAGGTGTTTGAGAAGAAGGCCGTAACAGAGGCTGTGCTTTATGTCTGGACCCACACAGCCGCTGGACAGCACCGTATGGATGACGTTCTAGAGCAGAAGTAATTATTAGCATGCGATTGTCATTTTGACATTTTCATAATGGCCATCAGAAAAGACAAATAAATCCTCAACTCGGCTTTTTCCTCAACCCACAGCTTTGATTTTGACACTTTTCAAAGCTAATGGCACAAATTGGAAACGTATTGACAGCAAACTCTCGTACAAGCAAAGCAACTTGGTTGCAAACAATCTCGCCACCAAGGCAGAGTTATTATCAGTTCTCTGCAGAAGAAGCAGTAGAAGCAGAAGTGTCAGAAGATGTGCTGAGGTCTCCAGAAAGCTCAACCCTTTGCAAATTAAATTTCATTTTACTTAATTGAAGTAAACTGAAAACTACACACACTTCAGTAACATCTTAACAGCAGCACATGATGGGAGTTTTGTTTAAAAAATGGAAATACTCATGTTCTCACCTGCACTGCTGATATAGAAGGGAACAGAAATAATGAAGAACAAAGCTGAAGCTAAACAGAGTTCTTGTTAATGTACAAGCTGCTGTTAACCACAGCTATCTGCAGCAGGAATTTGGAACAATATAAATTTAAGATCCATTTGTTTCTGTCATGTAACACCTGTTAAAGCAAGTAAATGTTGTAGTGAGCATGCTTAGTAGTTTTTTTTTTTGTTTTGTTTCCCCCACCAGGGGGTCTTTTTGTGGACTCTAGTGTCCCTTATACAACAGTGGGCTGTCAGGAAGGGGAGAGGGGGGAAGACATGCGGCAAATGTCGTCGGGTCCGGGAATCGAACCCATGATGGCCGCATCGAGGACCGAGGGCCTCCAAGCGTGGGGCGCGCTACCCTCTACGCCACCGGAGCACGCCCCACTCAGTAGTTTTTAATAAAAGTTTTAATAATGTTGCTTTCAAAGTGATGCTAAATAAAGCAGCCGCCATAATAAAGGTTCCTCCAGCAGCGAGTGTTAAAAACGTTTAGAAGATGTTACCAAATATGTACTTTCTAGCATAGAGAATTTAACATACAATTTTTTATGATGCTGTGTGTGAAATGTAACCACACTACCACATCAAGTTGAGTAATCCAATAACCAAACTTTTTGCTGTGGTATCCAGACTTGCATGTCAACAAGTGCCGGATTGCATATTCGCCATCTTGTAGTTGATTAGTTGTATAATCCAACGTGACACAGAGAAGAAGCTTGACTTTGTCATCCCTTCACACAAAAGACTCCAGTCGTGCTTTGTTTTTGTTTTTTTTTGCCAAAAAATGTGTTTTTGTCTCTCCTTTGAGTTTCTGTGTGGATGAAAACGTTCTTGTGTGAATGAGGCATCTTCCTCTTCCTGTTAAAGTGAGTCGTTCCTTTCTGCTGTTGCCACATGCTTGCTCACCTCTGGGAATTACTGCTAGCTGAAGACTAGTCTCTATCAATTATATTTGGCAACATGACTTGAATTTGAATGAATTACCTTGGATTGTGAGAAAGACCCAAACACTTTGAGAGATTCTTATGTTTTAAGTTTGAAGAGCATCTGAATAATAGTTAGCTGCCCTGCTGAGGTGAACAGAAGAGCAGAGAGTCTTCAGAGATGGAAATCTGAAAGGGTGGTTTATGGTGCACCATTACACAACCTTCTGGCTGTTTATTTCCTCTATCTTGACTTACTTTTCACACTGTGTTGCTGTAATTAAAGACGGGTGGGAAATAAACGGAGGAGCATACCTTGATCGTCCAGCCCTCCTCACAGCGGACCAGCTTGAAGTTCTTCCCCAGGTTGGAGCTGTTGCTGAGGAAACAGACTTTGATAATCTTCACCGGGAAGACGCTTTCCCTGCCCAGGTGCATGGTGGGAGACATATCCGAGGAATTTGTCGGGCTGGTGGGAGACATGCTCCTCCAGGTCAAGGTGTTGACGTCGCCTGACATTGTTCACACAGAAGCGGACGCAGAGCACGTAGACTACTGCAGAAAGACGCACATGACTGTCACCGTTTCACTCTGATGCTTCCTTCTCCCTCATAAAGAAAACCTGAAGGCCGGCATTGGAGCTGAAAAGCACAAGAGAGTTGGTCACAGTTAAAATACCTTAAGAGAGCAGATCATCAAATTGTTCTGTTTTGCGCTGCGTACCTGTTGCTCTCACCCGTCGTCTTCTCCTTCCACGGATCAGAAAGCCCCTTCCAGACCTCTAAAACCAAACACAACTAAGTTCAGCGACACCGACTTCAACATCACTATAATAAGAGCAGACAAGTAGCTCAGTTTTACAGCTCGAAAGCGAAGAATCACCCAGAGCAAAGTGCTGAAGGGGAATAATATCAGTTACTGAAAGAGGAAACGCACAGAGGGCTGAATAAGGAAGTTGAAGGGCAGCTACAGAAAAACTGACATGCCTGATGAAACCACTGTGACTGTCGCCGCCTGTTTCTTATGCAGTGGCAGAGCGAAGCATCATACCTACAGCGGCACTCAGAGCACGGCCCATCTAACTTTCACTTCCGCTTCCAAAACTTTTGAAAATGTTTAATTTCTTCTCATTACATCCAGACTTGAAGTTTGTGAAATTTAAACTTAAAGGCTGTTAATTGTTTCCTAAGTATATAAACCTAGCATTGTTCAGCTTCTTTGACTTTAATAAAGATAATTAACTGTTTGTTAGATGTGGAAACTTTTCACTTGCACTCAGTTTTGTGCAAGTGGTTATGAATAAGTTGGTTATGAATATGTATAAAACCACTTTAGTTTCCTTGTCCACCTCTGTGGTTTTGCTTTAGAGCACTGGCGATGTGTAGGCCGCTTCATCTTAAAGGTCATTCATCCACCTCTGCTAATTAGGTTTAGTGGAGACAAACTTGAAATCGACTGCAATAAACAAATTAAAAACTGTTTAAATGTCCTAACACAATCTATATTTCAAGTAACTTCTGGAGATTAATTGTAAAAAGCCTATTTTTACTGAATTCTGCACCCTTGAAATTGTTGAGGCCCTTCATTATACTAAACTTAAGTATTCATTAGAGCTTCCTTTTGTTGTTTTAATAACTGCAAGCCTTTTTCAGATTTTTCCAGACCAATGCTCCACTTGAAGCAAGGCTGCACTGATGGCCACTTTAGCTTTCCCCATGATTTTTCTGAATCTCTGGCGTTTGCAATATTTTTCCCGTTGTGTGGTTCAGCTTCTTCATGACATTTTCTCCCAGGATTTTCTGATATTTGACTGAATCCATGCTGCCCTCACAAACTGCAGCTTTGCAGTTCAGAGGACCACCACTGTCTTCATATTTAGCATTCTAGTTTTGATCCACTCCTCCACTGAACAGAATCCCACATCCTCCTTAGTTTATTTTTATTGCTTTTAACAATTCTGAATTTGCTATTCTTGTGCTTTTAGGTCAGTAGTATCACATATACTATCTTTTTGAGTGGACTTCTGTTTTCTTCTAAGTGTTGCAGCCTTTGGACTTTTTCACGCTGCAACTGCTAATTTCGCTTTACAAATAAAAGGTGAAATCTAGAGAGTGTAGCATGCGGCCGTATTAATTTCCCTTTACTCTGAAATAGAAAGGCAAGCCAAAAATATTCAGACTTTTAATTTGTAAAACTTTTAACAGCCATGTATTAGTTGCCTATTCCCTCACAATTGATGGAGGTCTGTTTGAAAGCAAAATAAAATACATTAAGACCTGAGCTGAGGAAATGTGTAACACTTAAAGAGGTATAAACATTTAATAGGTAATAGTTAAACACAAAAGGAAAACCAATCTTCATCGTTTTCACAGGACTTCACACTTTGAAGCAGCGCACCTCCTGCCATCCTGTTGATTACTTTGTAACCTTTGTAACCTTCATAACCTTTGCTTGTAACAATATTTATGCATCTTTACATCTGTTAAATTAGCCAATTTGTCAAATTGAACCTTACATTCCATTCATATCCCCTTCTATGATGTTTCGTATCTTACTGGCTTTTTTTTGTTTAATTAGAAGCAGAGTTTTAAAAGATGTTCCTTATTTGAGAATTGATCTCTCTGGCCTTTCTGCAAAGTAAATAAATAAATTAATAAAACTGGCAGAAATGCATTGCCAGAGTCATGCCTGGTGGTGGCGACATCATGCTGCGTGGGTAGTTTTTTTTTGTGGTCAAAGTTATATGGATGGAGGTAAATACATTGACGTTAATAAAGAAATAGCTGCAGAAATGTTCAGGTTTCATTTTCTGTGGACTTAAAACATCTTCAAACTGTGATTTTCCTAGGAAACCTAAACGATGTTTACATAATTTATGCCCAAATCTAAGTGAATATTGGGATGTAAAGTTGGGAAAAACTACTTGCAGCAAACTATAGAAACCAAAGTGTCCAACAGGGGGCGTAAGAGTCTCTTTTAATAGAGCTGTTTACATATTTTACAACTATTTCCAATTTATTCAGTCAGGCCACTGTTTTTTTTTTTTTTATAACATAATGTGCATAAAAAAAATTAAACCCTTGACAGTAATGAGCTCTTTAGCATGTTCTGCTCATCCAAATTTCTCTCATTATTTAATTAATAAATATGTTTGCATTATAAATGCTGTATAAGAGATTTTGTGCTGCAAGAAATATGGATAATTTTCCATCAAAATATCAGTGATTACGTCTCGGTGTCTGTGCTGGATTTGGAGAAAATTACAGAGTCACAGAAGAGAAATTAGTTGAGTTCCTTTCAAATTAAGAGGAGGCGCTATTATTTCCAGATTTCCGCTTTAACTTTGAAAACTGTCAAAGGAAGTCATTTCTTACAGCTTCTAACTTGATGAATCTGCTGGCCGCTACAGCTGTGCACAAAGCAAGGTGATACCAACATCCTCAGGAAGCGAGGAGAGGAAGAGGGAGGAGGAAGGAGCGATATTATTTCTCACTTCCAGCTCCGTTCCTTCTGTTTCCAAGCTGCGGGTTTTTCACCCAGCCTGGACTGTCTGAGCTGCTGCTGCTGTAGGACGATCCGAGACGCCAAATCATGAATTCGGCAGAACAGACGGTAACGTGGCTTATCACGCTGGGGGTCCTGGAGTCTCCCAAGAAGAGCGTGTCGGATCCAGAGGCTTTCCTTCAGGCGTCTCTGCAGGATGGAGTAGTTCTGTGCAGGCTGCTGGAGCGACTCAGACCCGGGACGGTGGACAAAGTAAGCAATCTAAAAATGGAAAACCACATAGAAGACTGATTTTCCACTATTCTGAAGGCTTTTTACTGTACATTATGAGTAAAAATAATCAAGTCAAAAAATAACTGGAGGTCCCAAATAGGCTACGGTATGTTGGATATTTTGCGCTCAGATATAAAAAAAATACCTATGTCCTACCTTTGTAAAAACGAAAACAAAAAAATCTAGATCACAATTATTTTTGAGGACTATTGTTACACTAGGCAATTAAAAGAAAATTATTGTTTTGAAAAGTATTGCGTATGTAAATATGATAAAGTCTAATTGCAAAATGCTTTTGAAATCTTAAAAACAAGCAACTAAGAACATGTTTAATATGGCTGGGAATTTGGGTAAACAAAAAACCCAAACGCATAGATATGTAACTAAAGAGCCACAGATCAGTCTTTTTCTGGGATCAATGGTGCAGATATTTCAACTGCAAGAGCTGTTTGGTTGATAGATGTAGGTCTGACTCCAACAAAAAATTAACAAAAGAATCACAAGATTGCCCCTGTATGCATCAAAGTCTGTGTCCCAATTTCCCAAACATTTTTGTTTGCTCAATTCAAAGAAGGGCATTAAAGTGTGTGATTGTTCACAGCAACCGGTCTTCTGCAAGCTTAGCCACAAAGGGAATTCAATCTCATATAAAAAGCAAAATAAACTCTCTTGAATTTTATAGAAATATAGGTAATTAGCTCTTAAGTAGCTGATAACTTTTATTTTGGTTTTTAAGTCTGACCTGCAATTTCTTATTTTTGCGAAGTTCACCTTTTCCCTTTCCTTTAGTTAATCAAATCCTTTTTTAATGTTTTTTAAACCATATAATCTCACAAATGTGCAAGGATATCCTCATTTGCACCAGAGCACGCACTCGTACGACATACTCGCACGCTTATATCCAACTACGCCCCCTAGACTCATGAACAATGGACTGTGGGTCTGTTAACGTCACATCCTCCTTCAGCTTTCCGCTGTTGTAGTAAAGTTTGACTGTAGATGTTATTTTAAATAGCTTTTGGTAAAACAACACAGTAAATAACAACAAAACTTAAACCACAGGGTGAGAGAATGCGCTCTTCAAAATAAAATAAAGAACGATCATGTCACCAGATGTTAATGGAAGCAGCTGTTTAATTCTTGAAAGCTTTATATTTGTGCTGGGGGTGTTATAGATTACAAATGCATAAGCATTCGATGCAATAATATCAAGTGCTTAGTTATCGCTATAAAGCCAAAAAAGTGGCATTTTAAGCTTGTTTGGCAATTGTTTGCTTTTCTTTGAAAGGTAAAACCGGAAGTTGTGCTGATTAGGTTGCTTGATCCTGGGAGCAGCAAGCGTACAAGCTGAGCGTCTGTGGGTTAAAAAAACGTCTGTCAGTCAAGAAAACTCATTAAAATCTGCCATAAGGGTTAATTACTGCTTTAGAAGAGTATTTGAAACTGAACCGTTTTTTTTTTATTCATAGTTTATCCAGGAACCCAGGAGCGACAGCGAGTGTCAGAGGAACATTACGGAGTTTATTAAGGGCTGCGGGGCTTTCAGTGTAGAGGTGAGTCACTCCATCAGTTGTGTATTTATTTAGTTACACTGCGAGGTTAAACAACAACAAAAACATGTGTAGCTTTGGGGGTTTTTTGTGTGTAGAACCGACTTTAAAATTCTTATTTTGACAATTTATAAGGCATGTCTTAAAGCTGCGAGACAGCAGGAGTAACGGTCTTTTTTAATATGGAAATTTATCATAAAAAGTGCCTTTGTTTTGTCACTGAGTAGTTATCTACAAGTAAACGATTATTTAACTACCAAGGTTCTTTGGTCATAATTTTAAAATGGCTTGTTAGTCTCAGTACTGCTCTTTCATTAGACTGTATTTTATTGCTTTTCTTTAACTTGCAGTTGTTTCCAAAGCTATTTATATCACTCTGGCCCCAATATGAGAATATTATTACTACCTCTTAATAAATCACTAATTAACTGTGATTTGCTAACTTTTTCAAATCAGTTTTTTGATCCATATTGAGCCATGATTGCTTTGAGACTTTTAGAATCAAGAAATGATTTATGGGTTGCATTTGTTGCAACAATGGATTATGTCAAGGAAAATGTCTGGCTGTCAGTTTTAAGCTGAAGTATATTTGAGTTATGTGGCAGGATCGTGATTTGATGCAAACCTGCAAGAAAGAGGGTTTCTGGAGTGGCCTAGTCAAAGTCAGGAGATAAATCTGATTTAACTGCTGTGGCAAGATTAATTTTTGTTGCCCTCCAGTATCGCTGACTTCTGCAAAGCAGTAGTCCTGCACTACAACTTATTCCAAATGTTTATTTGGGGAAAAAAATATTTTGTTTTCATATTGTCTAGGTAGAAAATAAAACAACCAGAAATATCTGTAGGGTAGCAAATACTTTGGCTGTGGATTCAAAACAAGCGAGAGAGATTATTTTTGTCCTCACTTTGGCTGCTCCCAAAATATGTATTTGCTGCCTGTGGTTCATTGGTAGTTATGGAAACAGGAGGCACAGATTCACTTTGATAGGATGTTGATTTTTTATTTTATTTTTTGTACTTGACAGAAATGTTAAGTCTGTGGAACTGATTCCTAAATGAGTGCGTCTTGAAGAGGATCACAGTGCATTTTGATGTTTTTTTAATCTTCTCTGTGGGGTATAAATGAAATTTAGGGACAGTCTGGTATTTGTCTTTCTGTCACAGTTCAAAAAGACAACAGAGGGCATATGCCTCTCTGTTTGCATTTATAAATGGGTCATGGCAGGTTATGACCTCCTTCTCAGTGAGTATGCAGAGAGATCCAGTGAATAATGTACAAAACGACAAACATCCTCTCACACAGTATTGATTTTAGCCGTGGGGAAAAAGAAGAGTGAGATCATAATGTGCAGCATGTAGACTCCTAACAAGGTTTTGCTGTGTATTTGTAAGATAGATGGGCTTTACATATATATATAAAAAATCTTGAATCCTTGAGGAGCGATGGTGAGAGCATGAAATGGATAAAATGAGGGGGAGGGGAAGAGTGGGCTGATGTAATGTAGTCTGCCAGGCATCCAGTTGATTTTCCAATCAGCTTGATTAGAGGAATGGCAGCCATGTCACTGGAAGCCAAGGTCTCCGTTACGAGCAGTCGGGAGTAATTCCCAAAGACAGTCGTGAAGCAGGCGGAGGACAGGCCAGACCGAGTGTCCCACAGAAGAGGATTACAGAGCGGAGGGCGAGCGGCGACGACTCTGACTTTGATTAACGGAAGCAGCACAAGAAGGGGTCAGATAAAAAAAACGCTGCTGGATGTTTGACTGTGGCTGTAGAAAAGCTTGTATTCCTCATGGTAGCTGTAAATCATATAAACCATAGTGAAACAACTGCTTAATCTATCACAAACTTCTGTTTGAAGCATATGGTGACAAAATAAAAAATATTAGCAGCATTTAATCATTTTTGCCTGTTTAAATGGGAGAGTGATTAAAAAAACTGAACTTCAAGGTCATTTTTCTGAATGTATGGTTTTTGTAAGTTATGTTTTTCTACTAAAACTGATTAAAAAGGAGAAAAATGCTCCTCTTTCTTGTGAAATTAATTTGGTAAAGTCATAAAATGTACAGGAGCTTTAATCTCTCACTTTCACTGCATCACATTCCAGTCCTGCTTTTTCTTAGAGTTGCTTTTAACTTTAGCTTAGCAGATGTAGCCTTCGGTGAATATTTTTCAATTAAGCAGACCTTAAATTTTGTCTTGTAATTTTTTTTATAAACAAATGGATGTTACTTGTTTCCATTTATTATATAAAGATTTAATTAATGTAATAGAAGCTGCAATAGGAAAACAAATGCCTAATATTTTTTATATGCCTCTCTAAAATCAAATGTTAAAACTAGAGTGTGTAGAAACAGCAGTTGACATATTAATTGCAGCATAAGGAAAACTTTGATTCAAGATGATGATGATATTTTACCTAATTTTACCCTCGATTACCAGTCTGTGAAGTTTTGGGTCATTGTGCGTTAGCTGTAGTCAGCTGGCACAAAGTCACCCCAAAGTGTTTGCAAATGATCTCAAATAATGTATTAAAAGTTAAAATCCTTGTCACATATGGCTCCATCTTCACAATTTGCTAATATAAACATGTTTGTGTGTGTGGTTTACACAGGATTAGGAGCTTTGGAGGTGTTTTGATTCTGGCTGTGTGTGTTGCCAGTAACATGTGTGATCGAGCGATTACAAGAGGGAAGCTCAGACTTAATCCGCCTTCAGACCAAAGTGGGGTCAGAGAATTAATGCAGCATTTGACTCAGTTTTGCTTCATTTTTAGGGTGATATATACTTCCTAGAATGCAAACCAGATTCATTTATGACATTTATCTTAACGAGGAGTTTCTCAAAATGTGAGAAAATCTTTTTTTTTTCCCGTCAGAGAGAACTTTTGAAATTTTGGCCCACTGTCCAGGTTGTTCAAAAACAAACTTTGACTAGGCTAAAAAAAAAAAAAAAAGAGTTATAAAAACAATGCTAAAAATTGTTGTTTGTTTTCAAGCCTTTTGTAGTGAGTGACCTCCTGCAGGGACTGAACTTCTCCAAAGTACTAAACTCCTTAGTTGCTCTTAACAAAGCCACTGAAGGTAAGAGTCGGGTGTTTGGGGCCATTTTAAGTGTTCATCTCTTTTGCAAGTTTTCGGGTGTTTATGGTTTTGTTTCCTGCTGTGTGCCTGCAGAGTTGTCTGTCCCAGGAGACGGCGGATGTGTGCCGCACTCCTCCAATATACGGATCAAATCATTCGACTCTCTGAACACTCAAAGTCGCTCCTCTAAGCTGCAGCAGCCTCAGTATCGCAGCCTGGTGAGTCATGCTGCCAACGCCAGACATTGCTGTGTTTTTCCCCATTTAAAACGGCCTCTCCGCTCCATCGTAGGACATGTCAGATGGCGGAGTGTGCAGCCAGCTGCTGGTCAAAGCGCGTTTCGCCTTCCAGCCGACCAACGAGGACGAGCTCTCCTTCTCCAAGGGTGATGTCATCTGTGTGACCAAGCAGGTGGAGGGGGGCTGGTGGGAAGGCTCGCTGAACGACAAGACTGGGTGGTTCCCCAGTAACTACGTACGGGAGCTGAAAGGAGGCGGTGGGTGCATACAGATACGGAAAGCATTTATTGAAGATGTTGAAACATCAACATGCTATTTGGATTTTCACTTCTTTATAATAATTGGTGTCAGAGACGCTGTAAAAACTGAACTTATATTTGAGTCTGTGCTGCTGCTTCTACAGTCAGGATGATCAGTTCCTCATGGCTCGTCGATAGACGTGAGGTTTGCTGTGCTGCTTCCAAATTCAGGAAGCTTCACTTGGACACAAAGAAAGGAAGTTCCTGAGCTGTTGCTTAAAAAGGAAATTTCTGACAGAAAACAACAACTTGGAGAGCAGCGGGCTAAGATGTAGTAGAGGATACATATGCCCCGTTGAAATATTTTTCTTCATTTTGATCTCTTTAAGTACAATAAGATACTCATTATCCAGAAAAGACAGAGATTTATTCTGGCTTTACATTGCAATGTGTATTTAACTAGAATGATCACAACAACATGCCTGTTAGTAGTCCTGCAGAACTATAATGATCAAAGCAAAAACTGAAAGATAATAACATCCTGGAGTCATCTACGTATAACCTTTGATCGACACACAGACTAGTGAGGTTACATTGTCAGTGATTTGACTTTTTGAGTCCACAACAGGAGTTTGATAAATGTACTTTTTGAGTGTTTCTTCAGATTCACTTCAATCTCAAAAAAGATAAAAAGTTCAGTTAAAAACAAGTTAAATGTATCATGGATGTTCATTACACACCCAGTGTTTATCATAAAGTGTTTAAGTTTTTGAGTTGTTGAAACTCAAGCTCAGGTTTCTGATGTCTCTGGGACACGGCTGCTTAACATAAACAACAAAACTCTAGAGTTCGCTTTGCTTGACAGTTTTCTCTTTCTTGCAATTATAAGTGTGGTTACTTTTTAACCACACTTTTTCCTTTCGCTTAACTTTCTAATGTTATGCTCCTATACAGCACTTTGTGGTCTTTGTGATAGCAAAACCTTTTATGTCTTACTCTGTTTTTGGCTGGTATAAATTACAATTTGCTGAGTTATTGTCAAGCTAGCCATCTTTCCCATGATTGAATTTGGGGGTTTCATTAGCTATAAGCTCCAATGATCACAATAGAAAAACACACATTTTAAATAAATCACGCTTCATAGAAAGGCGTGATGGTGTAAGAATTCTATATAATAGGAATTAAACATTAATTCTTCATCAATGACGGTCTAATAAACAGAGACGCTTTTGAATGTTGTGCTTGTAACATGTGTTGTCCTTTGATTGGAGCAGGAAGACTTTGTTCTGTTTTTTAGACAAAACAACAGACAAGCCAAAATGTGGGACTCTGAAAAGTCCCCCAAAAGGTTTTGACACCACCATCATCTCGAAGACCTATTACAACATGGTGAGTATCAGTGTGTCAAGAAATCTAGCCTCCTATTGTGTTCACTAATGTTTAACAAGCTAGCTGAAAGTCTTCTACCACAATACAGAGAGCGGGGTTAAGTCTGTAAGAATCCAGTTTGGTTTAGGTTACATGTTTGGCTAAAACTATGGTTTGCGGAAAAATTGAAAAATAAAACTTGTGTTATTTTGTTTGTTTGTATGTTTTTTTGTTGTGTTTTTTTCTGATGCAGCTTTTAAGGTTAGTGGTGACTCAGGCTTGGAGGATGATTTTCACGTTGTGTGTCTGCCTTTATGGGCTGTCGCAATCAATTATTTTTGATTCACACATTTAATTGACTATCTCATAGCCATGTCTGTGTGTGTGTATGTGAGCATGGCATGATTTGTGGAGCCCACATGGCACCCATGCATGCATCAGGTCTGTGTTGACAGAGTGCGGCCAATGTAATGTAGGTTATTTCTTCCATCTCAGTGGTTTCTGGGGCAGCCTTGCCTCAGGGTGAGCTCTTTCTGGTATGAGTGTTTTTAATAATGTAGCAAGATGTCACAGTCTCTGCAGACACTCTTATCTCTGGTTGAGGGAACCTAAGTGTTCTTTATACAATCTCATACAGGTTGTGCCTGGAGTGAAAGCTGTTCCTGGACACTAATGCAAAGACAAAAAAAAAAATAGAATCCTGTTTTTATTTATTAAAAAACCAGCTCAGATGAAGATGTAGGCTTTGGGCATTTTTATGATCACTAACTATAATGACCTCTTTCATTCATATTCCAAAATATGTACTAATACATATTTTCATAAAACATGTTAAAAATAAGCTAGTTTGTACCTTAACACAGTATTGACAAATTAATTGTTACATATAAAAATCATAAAAATTCCATAAAATCTGCTTCATTTTCTCAGGTTTAGACTAATAACAGGAGTTTTTCACCACACCAGCATGAGTCAGAAATAGGATTGTGATGGCAGTATAGCATATGTTACCGTTTTAGATGGTTTCACACCTCACTTCTTGTTTGAGCTAAAAAGTTGTTGGGAACATCATTCCTGCTAGACTTCTGTAGTTGTTGCAAGGTCTGTAAATGAACCTGAGGGGTCAAATGAAAATCCAGTTTTAAAGGAAGTGTAAACGACACTACTGGAGGGGGTGTTGTCACTCCCCCAGGATGATTTAAATGCCCAGTTTGCTTTCAATTGACTACATTTCTGAAAGCCTTTGAGATTTATCTTGAACTTCAAGGATTTTCTGTATCTTTAAGAAGTTTTACAGCATTTTTTCCCCCAATAAATTAGGACTGGAACTAACAATTATTTTAGTAATTGATTAAACCCTCGTTTTTTTCTGTTGATTATTTGGATAAAAGATGGCACATTCTACATATTATTTATTTAACAACTTAATTCTTTTTTTCTTTTTGTTTTTTTTACAAAATTAGAAATACATTAAAATGTAAGAATGACGAGTAATTCAGTTCCTTTTAAAAATTAAAAAAATAAACATTTTATTCCCTAAAATGCAACGACAAGAAAAAGCTACACACATCATTTCAATAATTTATTAATCACGGTTAATCCGATTAATCGTTTCAGCCCAACAATTAATCACAGCTGTCTTGACGTTTCTCTGTATAAATTTATGTTCATTTCCTTTAGAGATTCATGGAAAACATGGACAAGTGTAAAAAGGATTCCTTTTTAATAACTTTGTGTCTCATACAGGTCCTACAGAACATCCTGGAGGCAGAAAGTGAATATTCAAGGGAGCTACAGAGTCTCCTGGGGACATACCTACGTCCACTTCACCCCACAGACAGGTAGCTGTTCCTCACCCCAGCATTGTATTAATACCATTTTACATCAAAGCATGCATGTCTCAAAATTATTTTCTTCTGCTTTACAGACTCAGCAGTGTTGACATCGGTCATATTCAGGGAAATCTGGAAGAGATCTCTACATTCCAGCAGATGCTTGTCCAGTCCTTGGACGAACAAACCAAGTCAGTTTGTTTTTTGTCTTTCTCTGCAAAATTCCTTCATTTTTTTGTTGGATTCAAAACTGCTAAGAAAAAAAACGTAGCACTGTTTTTTTGGGGGGGTATGTTTTAAAGTACTTTTAAAGAAATTTCAAGTCAGAAGTAGATGTAGCAGCAGAGACATCTAGTGGTCAGCTGAAACTGTTGCAATTTTTACTGTATAATTGCAGAAATTTCATTTCCATTCAGTCTGATGTTACAGTGTAATTTGTGTAGGCTTCCAGAGAACCAACAGAGAATCGGGGGTTTCTTTCTGAAGCTGATGCCTGAGATGAAGGCCATATATGTGGCTTACTGCTCCAATCACCCATCTGCAGTCAGCGTGCTCACACAACACAGGTATGGACGCAAACCCTGAACACGTTTTGGAACTACAAATACTTTAGACTACCATGTTTATGAATGTGTCTCACAGTGATGATCTTATGGAATATATGGAGTCAAAAGGAGCATCCAGTCCTGGCAACCTGACACTAACAGTCAGTCTGAGTAAACCCTTCACCAGAATGGAAAGGTACCCAGCACTGCTGAAAGAACTGGACAGACATATGGAAGTAAGAGTCTGTTTATAGACCCAAAACTTCAGGAGATGCACATTCTTGTTTTTGATATTCTGATCGTCTTTTAGGAGCAACACCCCGACCGAGCTGACCTCAGTGCTGCCATGGCAGCCTTCAAAAGCCTCGCAGTGAGAATGCTTCTTTTCCAGTTGTGAATCAGTTTTACATCACATTTTGAGGAGTTTTTTTTAGAGCAGAGTGTGTTTTAACGCAGGCAGAGTGTGAGGAGGTAAGAAAGAGGAAGAACCTGGAGCTACAGATTCTGACTGAGCCAATCAGAAACTGGGAAGGAGAAGATATTAAAACTCTCGGCCCAGTTCTCCACATGTCCCAGGTCAAGGTTCACACGCAGAATTGCCAGGTACAAAACTCTGTGAGGGAGGTGTTGACTTTCACTTTTTACCTGTTGAAGTCCGAATTGTTGTGATCTCGCCTGTGAGTTGAAACCAGCAGAATTTGGTGAACCACTTTTGTGTTTCTTCCAGGAGTCAAATGAACGCTTCCTCATCCTGTTCCCTCACACTCTGCTCATGCTCTCAGCTAGCCTCCGAATGAGTGGATTCATATACCAGGTATGTTTATGGCCATTGAATCATCATTATATTGCACAAATATTCATATGAATTGTTGTTCAGACTCACAAACATTAAATGAAATGGTAACCAGCACTAAAGGGAGCTACTCTGTGTTTCTGTTTTTAGGGGAAAATGCCTTTATCAGGAATGCTCATCTCCAGGATTGAAGATGGAGAAAACCTGAAGAATGCTTTTGAAATATCTGGTCACTCCCTCTTTTCTCTCTATTTTCAAAATAAAATCATTTCAACAGAGCTCATATTGTTCCAAAAAATAATCCACTTCATGAGCTTAATCATTAAATAACACATCATCTCTAACTGTGTGCCTGTTGTTGAGCAGGAGGCCAATGTGAGCGCACGCAGATAGCTTGTAGCAGTCAACGTGATCTACAAGACTGGTTGGACCTCCTCACCAAACACACACACACCACACCACCTCAAGTGAGCAAGTTTCAGGATGTTTGTTACACAGTAAGGCTCTATGTTGTATTATCAGCCAGCGAGTTAATGGACATCGACCCTCACTGCTCATTCATTTGTCTCTTCTTCACTGTGTTGCTCCTAGTTGCCCTCCCATCCTGCCACTCACTCCAGATACTCTGAGTCTCGCGGCGGGAGCCCTTACCACACCCTGCCTCATCCCTCCTTAAATGGGACAATTTCCAGTAGCAGCCCCATCTGGGGACCGCTGGAGCCACCGAGCACCCCCAAACCTTGGACCCTGAGCTGCCTTCGTCCTGCACCTCCACTACGACCGTCTGCTGCTCTGTGCTTCAAAGAGGTGTCGATCACAAAGCCGTTCACACAAACCTTCTTATAGACCCACACAAAGTAAGGCGTAATTGTGAAGTGGGAGGAGCATAAAAGGGTTTTGAATATTTTTATAAACGGTGAGAAAAATTAGCACACAGCTTCAGCTAGTATTTAGTAGCTGACTCAAACCTGAGCATTCAAAGACACATAAACAGTTAAAAAAGTCAGCCTTCTATCACCTGAAGAACATTTGACCTCCTGTTTAGGGTTTCTTTTGATTAATAATGACAGGAGCATTGATTGATACATTTCATGTGTATTTGCTTGGAGAGTTTGATGATTGTGTTTGACAAAATGTGATGTTTATTATGAGTTATTGTAAGATGTTTTCATGGTGTAAAGGACCTTGTTAAAGAAACTTGCAGTACAAAGAAACTTGACTTGTATGTAAATTTTAACCAAATATTCTTGCAGTTACACCTGTAAGTCTGTGCTTTTCTTTTTGCATTGATTTTGTCTTTTAAAGGACGTAAGTAAAAGTCCCAAAAACAAGAGGCCGCTGCTCCCTACCATAAGAAAACCAGAGCGGAAACCGTCGGAGGAAGATTTCACTGCCAGAAAGAGTAAGCTCAGCACAGGCGCCAGGGTTTGGAAAATTATCTTGTAAATGGTTTTAGTAACTTTGTCCAAATGTGTGTATTCACTGTTTTTCACAAAGCCCTGCCAGAATCTGAAATAAGATTACCAGGTTTTAGCAGAAAAGCCTTAAATCACTTCATAGCCACTGTCTTGATAGTCCAAGCTGTTGAGATTATTAATGCATCTGTGTTTAATACTACCTCTCTTTTCAAATCACTGCTTGCATAGAATGATTATATAAACACAGCAGAGTAAGAGACGAGAACAAATGAGCTTTTTACTGCTTTCTTCTTTTGCATTAAAACTTTTGGATGCATCTTCAACATCTGTCATGTTTCTGTTCCTCCCATCTTCCTCTGGTGCGTCAGGCACAGCGGCTCTGGAGGAGGACGCTCAGATACTGAAGGTGATCGAGGCTTACTGCACGAGTGCAAAGACTCGCCAGACTCTAAACTCAAGTGAGTGACTTCACTTCTATGCATTCAAATCCACACACAGTGTCTCAAACTGTTAGTATTGTGAATCACTTTTTCTTCTAAGCTTTTTATACTAACATGTTTTTCTCTCTCCTCTCTTTTCTCTGATATTCATTCAACCTCTTATTTCACCCTATTTGTCCCAAACAAACCATTATTTTTGATTTGTCCTTGTGTTGTTATGCATTTTCCTATTTTTGTTTGTGATTCTTTATGGTTTTTCCAAAACCTTCTTCATCCTTTACCCAATATGATTTGATTTTATGTAATTTGGTGTTTTATGGCACCGTAAAGCATGGCAGGGAACTGATCTCATGCACAACCATGTGCTGGCTGAGACCAGTCTCACAGTGGCTGCGCTCCCTAGTAACCTGCCATCTTCTGACCAATCAGAAGACTCCGATTATGACAGTATCTGGACTAATCAAAGTCACAGGACCGCCTCGTTTTCTCGTAAGATGTTGTTGTGAACCTTTTCTGCTGACTCAAAGTGTGTCATAGATGCTATGTGGATGTCAGTGTGTTGCTGGAGTCTTCCAAATACTTTTTTTTAAATGTCTGATAATATTATTTAAGAATAACAATTAAGTGTAGATTTTTTACTTGCTTAAGTTGTGAAATTCTCTGGTTACTTTTTACTTTTATTGTCTTAGGCTCCAGCAGAAGAGATGTCCTTATGCTGTTCCCAGAGGAGGAGAAGATTATTGTTGAAGAAACGAGGAGCAACGGACAAACTGTAGTGGAGGAACGGTAATAAATTTGATTATATGCTCATCCTATTTGAACAGGTTTATTGTTTGATAAACTTATGCATTGCAATTCATCAATGATTTTGTTTTAAATGTGATTAGTTCTATTTTACTTCATCTGGCTAATTTAAAGGGCTTAGTGACAGTTGTACAGGTGCAAATACATTTCATTGGTTGATATTTTTAATAGTATATTAACATTTTGTGTGTTAAAGCGTATGTGTAGACTAATAACTTTGCTGATTTTTATTACTAATATTCCTATATGTCGATATATGGATGGATGGGAGAAGAAAAATATTAAAGCAGAACTTGCATACTTATTTTATTTTGCACCAGTAGTTTAGGATTAAGTTCTACTTAAAAAAATGACCTCCTGCAACTGACATTCAGCTTTTTGCATTGGTTGTATTTTTTTATTTTTGTGAACGTAGCTTCCTCTTTTTCTCCTTTTTTTTTTGAATCGACATGTAAACACGTTGTGGGGTATAAATTATATATTTTTTCTCCTGCAGGAGTCTGGTGGACACTGTTTATAGCCTCAGAGATGAAGTTCAGGAACTCAAGCAGGTTGGTTTCCTCTTTGTCTTCTTTTTTCCTGCCTATATTCTATTTTATGTTAGTATTGGTCTTACCTGTTTTCAGTCATTTTAGGTTACATTTTATGTGCATAAAATGTGTGGTGTAAATTCAAATGTGAGATGTGAATTCTGCTTTGTTATAGTATTGGGGGGGTTTTTTGTCCCAGAGTTCCTAATTTTTCCTTTCTTTCTTTGTTAATCTGTCTCCTTCTGTTTGCCAGGACAACAAGAGAATAAAGCGGACGCTGGAGGAGGAGCAGCGAGCGAGAAAAGAGCTGGAGAGAATCGTCAGGCGGGTTCTGAAGAACATGAACGACCCGACCTGGGACGAGACCAACCTCTGAAACTGCTTCAGATTTGAAGCCAGGACCAATTTCTGTCATTTAAATCATGATATGATGAGAGCTGTTTGCTGTGTGGACAGAAGCTGCCGGTAGTTTGTGCCACTCTTCATCATTTCATTTAACTTTAAAACCTTGAACTAACCCATGTGCCAAATCAGGGACCAGGAAACTTCCTGCCAGCTATCGATGAAGCCGTCCCTACTGTTCATGAAGTAATGAAGCCATAACCGCTGGTAGGCACAAGGATGTCACTTCGCTTCGTCTTTTCTTCTGTTATTGGACCAACAATTTCCTTTTTCTTTCCTAATGTTGCTGCTCCTTTCACTGGTATCCAGGATAGTATTTTATTTGCTCTAGTCCATAAATATGGCAGTTTTAAATGAGCAAGACGCCATAGAGAAGTTCAATAGTTAAGTCTTGATTTAAAAACACACACACATACACACTGTCACTGTTAGTCACAGTTCCTGTGAGAACTGTGTATTCACTCATGGTGATGTGTATAAATGCTTCTTTTTCCAGAGCGGAGTTATTACACAACATAACACTTAAAGGTGCAGTATGTAACTTTAATAAAGATTATGTTATGTGCATATTTATTAAAACTGCCACCATTTCATGACAATACGTTGCACTGATGACTGATAAACAGCTCTTCCTCCTCCTTTGCAGCTGTTAATCACACTGCAAGGGATTGACAGCGCTAAGACCCGCCTCCTGGTTCTGATTGGTTGTTTCTAGTTAGCACTGGGAGCAGGCAGAGGAGCTGGATTATTTTTTCCCCACAAATTATCTGTCTTATATCATACTGTTATGAGAATTTCAACAAATATATATATATATATATATATATATATATATATATATATATATATATATATATATATATATATATATATATATATATATATATATATATATATATATATTTATAATATATAACTTAAATCAAATGTTAGTGGGTATATCTATAATTCTGGCTCCAACTTTCTAACTTTAGAAATAATTTTAGTTTTATGGTGTATAATCATTCAGTCCTGGAAAAAGGAGTTCATGTTGTTCATTCCCATTAGGAGTTGCTATAAAACTTTTAACTGTATATTTCATCTCCATATGAAATAATGAACTTTTAAAGGAACCAACAAGCCAGTTATAAAGTTACCAAAAACATCATAAATCAGCTAACAATGCACCAGCGTTTATAAAGGTTTATGAACTGCAAAAGAGTAGTTGTGGATTGGTCGTATTGGCAACAATACAACTGTTGCCAATCCAACAGTCGTATTGGATTGGCATTGGATTCTGTTACAAACAATGTTTGTAACTGATGATGAGATTATGTTGTGGGACCACAGGAAAGAAAATAAGAGAACAGTCGTATTTATCTTTGTTTTAATTTGATAAACTACAATAAAACATCTAGAAAATGTTTGGTTTTCAGAAAACCTCAGGGCTTAACACAGCTAAAACCTAATGTTTCCAGCTCCAAATTAACACCCATTTCTACTTAAAGTTTTCAAGCAATATATAAAGGTGCTCAT
Organism: Gambusia affinis; assembly: GCF_019740435.1. NCBI lineage: Eukaryota > Metazoa > Chordata > Actinopteri > Cyprinodontiformes > Poeciliidae > Gambusia > Gambusia affinis. The sequence continues at coordinate 8,592,812 of NC_057891.1, read as the reverse complement.
AATGTTATATTGACTTGCACTGCCTGTTAAGCAAAAAAACAAAAACAAAAACTTTTATCAGTAATTTGGTTCTTTGACATTTTAGAACCCCTGTCACTTAAAGACATATTCTTTCTAATCTTAGAATCCATTCCTTTCATCATTAATTGTCAATAAAAGTGCAAATTTGTTTATGGTAGGAAGAAAAACATAAGAAGAGGCTATCTACTGAACTCTGTTCAATGGTTCCAACTTGGGTCTCATCCTTAATAATGCAATAAATGGGAAGTTTTTGTCAAAACTGAATATTTTTCAGATACTATTGAGGGACTTTAGCTGTTAGATTTCTATAATCTATTGCAAAGCGCAAGTTTGTTTGGTGAAACAATAAAAATTACTAATAAAATAAAACTTAGTGCTAAGTTAGAAATGTAATAACAGTAAAAACCCATCTGACTCACTTTTTTGAAGTCTGCCTAAGTAATGAGACTGATGGGGGTGGAAAAAACTCAATGCACATTTATATTTGCAAAGCTAAATTTAAAGCAATATTACACTGGAAAATGTGTTTGTTTTTGTCAATATGCAATATACTGTTGAACAAGTCTCATATTTATCTTTGTTTTTATTTATTTTTTTACTTGCTTTCATTAACACCTTTTTTCTACTTTACCCTGGCTCACATCGCATATGTGAGCCAGAGAGCTAAAACAATTTAGCAGTACAACCTCTGTTGTGTTAGTTGTACGATAAAGTATGGCAATGATTTAACTCTAACTTATGTATTTAGCTGTAACTGATGTAAATGTGTTCTGTGCTCTGGTGTTAGAATGATGAAAAGGATTTCAGAGGTTACTATAACAACCATCGTTTTATTTCACCTATTGGTCTGCCCATAAATAAAATGCTGAATCCAAATTAAACTTGAGCCTGTTGTTGAGAATAAAAAGATGATTACAGTGTGTTGTTCTGTCTCGACCAGCTTTGCTCTTCTTCACTGTGTGTATATATATATATATATATATATATATATATAAAATGTTTTCCTCCTGGCAGGTGAAACTGCACCTCATTCTCAAGTGGAAATGGATTAGCATTTTAATACATGCCACACTTTTAAGATTTTTATTTTATTTAAAGATCATGCTTCGTTTTCATTCAATTTTTAAATTATGTCAGATAAAATTCCAGTAAATGAACAGTGTTTCTGTTTTTTTTATCCGGCAACCCAAAAGTATCTAATTCAGGCCGAAATCTGAGTGAAACAGCGCCGCCACTTAACATTGGTTAATTGTAGCGGTCGAAAAGGGTATTACACCTTTAGCAAACAGACGCAGGTGCAACTCGGCATGACTTGATTATTTCAGACTGACGAAGACTCTCTGGAACAAAACATGGATGGCGCTTCCCATGAAAAATAAACGTCAATGTAAGTTATAACATAACTTGCACTAAATACACACGGTAATGTCTAAACACTTATAACTATTAATAATTATAAACTGTGTTGGCTGACGGATGTTTTCGCCGCAGGACTTAAGAAAGAGGCAGCGAAGACTGGGCACCGAAATATGTGAGTGAAATAAATTATTTTTTGTTTATATAAGCTGCTTAAGTTAAAATTTACTGTAAGGTTTAAACCTGCGCTGACACTGTTAGTAATATATCTTCCTGTCTAATTGAAATGTGAGTCGAATTATAAACTTAAATTGCCTTTCTATTTTGTTTATACACAATATTTGCGTTGACATTATTTTTGTAACAAAACACCTGCGTAACCTCTACGGCTTAAATCTAGACCTTTAAAAATGACAATGTTTTTACTACTTGCTGTGCAGCAAAAGTTGCTTGAGAAATTTATGTAACTAGCTCTATTACCTATTAAATGACACCTACTGCCTAATAAAGTAATGAAGACATTTTTATTCGACAGTGTAAATGTTCATTTCACCTCTAAATTATGTACCATGTCAGATAAAATCCCAATTAAACAGTGTAAAATACTAATTTTCCCCCGTTCCAGTTTTTTACCCGACAACCCAACAGTATCTAATCCAGAACGAAATTTAAGTAAAACAGCGCCCCACTGTATTTGCACCGCAATTTAATGTTATATAATTGTAGTGGTTGAAAAGCGCATTACACCTTACGGAATCAAACCCAGGTGAAAGTCGTTGTAACTTGATTATTTCAAAGCAACTGAAATACGCCGGAATAAAAAAAGATGGTGCTTTCCCAGAAAATAAACTCCAATGTAAGTTGTAGTGGAATATAAAAATAACAAATAAAATAGTTATTAATATTAACTTCGGAATTTGTTAATTTCTCAATTCTTTTTTTCTTTAGCCAATGGGAGTGAAGAAAGAAGAGGGGTCAGGATTTCTGGAGAACTTAATCTTCATGGGAGGAAACAGGCTGGACAGTGAAATACGTGAGTGAAATTAATCACTTGTTTACGTTTATGTCTGCTGCTGTAGCTTAAGTTTCAACTTGAATGTATCTACCTGCACATGAAGTTCCATACTGATAGTAATATCTATCTGTCCATCTATCACAAATGTTTTTTTAATCAAATTTGAAACTTACATTACCATTTCTTTTTTGTTTTTATGCTATTTTATGACTAGATTCTTTATTTGTATAACAAAATATTCTCTGCACCATAATCTGTTGCTGCAACAATCAGCTGCCCCAACCCTGCGCCTTTGTAGCTCATCCTGTAAAACATCAGTAGCCCTCCTCCATGTTTCACAGTAAGAAAGTTGGACCTTTCATCAAAGGCCTTTGTGCCTCTTCCAAATGTTTACGTTTATAGCTAAAAAGATAAATATTAATCTCATTACTTCATATGAATTTGTTCCAGAGGCTTGTCTCTGTGCTATATTTTTGAAAGCGTGATGGGAAACCAATGGGTTTCATCTGGTGACTCGACCGTTCAGCTGTAGTTATTTGTGAGATTTTCTTTGCATTCTGAACAATTTTTCTGACCATTTTGTTTTGTTGGTCTACCAGACAGCAGTTTGGTTTCAACAGAATCCTTCATTTTTCACTTCTCAATTAGAATTTGAACTCTCCTGACTGGCATTCTCAGTTCTTTGGGTACCGTTTTATGTTCTTTTCCTGTTTTATACAGCTCAGTTACCTTTTCCCGCAGTTGCTTTGAGATTTATTTAGCCTTATCCGCGACTCAGAAATCAGAAATGTCAGTGCAGCACTGGATGAAAGAAGCAATGGTCTGTCAGGAGCCAAGATATTGTCACATTTAATATCCATTCAGACCAGTTTGTCTCAACTTATGTGCAGGTTATAAGAATCAAAATCAAGTAGACATCATTTTATCTGAGTCATTAGAGTAGTTTCTTTTGTCAATATGATTTAAAACAAGTAAACATAAACAAAGTGTTTTGATTAAAAAGTGGCAAATAAAAAATCGGAAGAAAAAAGAAAGAATCACCATGGTGTTTAAACTTATGACTGTAGATTCAACATCGAGTAACAGAAATCAAACCTTACTGTATTTGTTTTGCAAAATCTTCATAAGTTTTTCCGTTAAATATGTGTTTGATGTTTCATCGTGCATCCGTTTGATAGTTTCCATGGTAGTCTTATGTTATCAATGCAATCAATAACATCGCATGGCCGGACTGCCAGGCGGCTTTGGCAGAACACCAGTGAAAAGCATTATTCTCGCAACAACAGAGAAGAAAGGAGTCTTTGTGGAGTTGTCCCTACCAAATTGACAAGGCCTTTTACAGCCTTTGATAGAGACTGGCTGCCTCGCACAATGGAAGGCATATAAATCTGCAGATGTCTTCTGGAAAGCTCAAATGTCAACGCTTTTCACAACAGCACCGGAGCCTTGCAAGAGGAATAATTGATTAGTTCACCTTTTGTCTTGAGCCAAATATTCATCCAGTCAGACATGAAAAGGAACCTGCAGGATAAAAAAATAAATAAATCTTCTGCGCCAATCAACATGTACAGAAATTATTATTATTTTCATTAAAAACTTTAATTTTTTGTTGTTAATTTATTGACTAGCCTGATTCAAATCTTTCTAGCATTTAAAAAAAAATTAACTTGTTCAGAAAAGCACTCTTGACTTATTTTAATAATTCTACACCATAAAATCAAAAATAAATTCCGATTTCCTATAAATAATTTTGGTCACAAGAGAGTTTATTTTAATTGAAAGTAAAAGTCCTGAAGAATATAAGCTCAGTATTCACCTCCACCATGTTTGACTATCAGTCTGAGGTTCTACTTTTTGAACGACGTAGTAGTTTTATTCCAGATGTGACTGGATGCACACAGAAATCTTAGAGATCACTCAGAAATATGAGACGGACATTTATTATCTTTTTGGTCAGCAGTGGTTTTTAGCTTCTAATTCTCCTTTTGGTGAGATTTTCTGCACAGTTTGAAGGTGTGATTGAATCATGAGCTGTGATCAAGCATGCACAGGTTTAGATGTTGTTAGTGCGATGAGGGTTGGAAGACATGGCTGACAAACGCATCACAATATAAGCATTTCATTATTGATTAGTTTTTTGTTTTAAATATCTGAAATACTGCTAAAGTGAAGTGGCCTTTCCTGTTTTATCCACTGTTTTCACTCCACACTGTCGTTTTGTATTACTTTTAAGCAGTTGTGAGGCACGGTGGTGAAAACTTATATTGCTGCTGCGGAAGTTACTCAACATGTTGTTGCTAGGTAATGAAAGCGTGAGAGATTAGTTGATGCCACCAATCTTGCTTTTTTAGCTTCAACCAAGCAAGATTGGATGCGTGTTTCCCTCAGAATGCTGTGAAATTATTGAATATTCCATCAGACCATTGATATTGATCACTTGTCTATCACAATATATTTTGTTATTGACTGAGTGCCCTGCTCTACGTTCTGTTAATTCCTGAATTAGTGCTATTTTCATATAGAACCTGGTTGGTCTGGATAGTTGTGTTTCTTTTACCTCAATAATTTAAATAATCATTTGAAAACGCCCATTATCCTTGTCTGATGTTAAAATTAGTTTGACAATCTGACTTGGAGCTGGTTGCTCTAATGAAGTCATAACATTTGCTGATCCTGCTGTGAAGGAAACGACCGGAGCGCCTCTGGGATTTTATAAAACCAACAGGTACATGTTTGGTGACTACTTCAAAGCTCTTTCTAGCTGCACTTTATCTTTGTCTGTGTTCAGAAGCCGGCGATAATTTATACTTGACTTATATTGTTGCTTTGTCCGTTCCACTTCCCTCCAAAGCTGTGCCACTCATTCTCAGCCTCTGCAATTTTCTTCTCCAGTAGCAGAAAGGAGCACAAGAGAAAAAAGCCAAAGAAAGATGACAAAGACAACACAGGACTCCTCTCTTTCCCCTGCTCTGGTTATTGTACAAAACAGGCGAGCAATAATTTTTGTCATTGGTTTACTCCTAAAAGCCCATTTTGATGTCGGCGCTGAATAGAAGGCAATAAAGAAACCTTTTCAGAGGAGCTGAATGAGAGAGCGAAGAAGAAATGAATCCCTTTTGGATGTTGCGACCGGAGAGGCCTTTTTATTTTCTTTGCTCGGGTAATCAAATGGAGCTGAAATGAAAATGGAGTTTTCTATGAAAATAGGGGCCTTTGTTGGCTTTGGAAGGCTGGTAATTCATAAACAATAAGCCGGCTTCTTTTGTTTGGGTTATAATATATTCCTGCTGTTCTGAAAGAGGTCCCTCGCTACACACACATGCACTCGCACACATTGAAGCCAGGGTAAAAGCCAAAGTGAGGCAGCAGGGGAAGAGAGAAAGAGGGAGGATAAAAGGAGGCAGAGAGGCTGACTTTCTATTCATCCTCCTGACTGAGAGACGGCAGGATGCTCAACTCCTCACCTCACTTCCTCCACTCGGCAACTTTTCCTCTGAGCATTTTGGTCTTTTTATTCCTGCAGGTGAGAATGGATCATTTTTGCCGGGCTGTTTGTTTTTTCTGAGTGCTTGGCGAGTCTTGAGGGTAGAAGTAAGGACGTGAGGCTGTTGATGGATAATTTTTTTTTTTTAAAGGATGCAGCATCTGATTCTTTGGGAAGCAAAATATCAGCGTGATTGAAGCAAGAACTGCAAAGGAAACGGAAGAGAGAGAACTTTACACCTTCTAGTGGCGATTTTTCAACATATTTACACCATACCAGCGAAATATCACCACTGAGTGAGGAGTGTGCATTAAGTGAGATTTCAAACCTTCTTGCCTCCTGTGACTGGAAAGTGACGGAAAAACTTTCCTGAGTTGGAAAATGCTGAAGAAAGAAGGTACTGTAGGACTTTGACACAATGACTTTTACATTGTTGTAGGAATACATGACTGAAAATGTATCATAACTGGAGAAACAGGCATTCTACCAACCTGATATCTACGGTAATCTGTATAATCCATCCATCCATCCATTTTCTAATCACCCTTTGTCCCTAATGGGGTCGGGAGGGTTGTTGGTGCCTATCCCCAGCTAACGTTCCGGGCGAGAGGCCGGGTACACCCTGGACAGTCTGTCGCAATAACAAATAAATAAAAATAATCCCCATCAGAAAACATGATAAAAAGTAAAATAAGTAACCAAAAAATGAAAGAAAATGTACAACTGAAAAATTAGATAAACAAAACCAAAATGCATAAAAATTTAGCTTTTAATTTGCAATCCTAAATAAATGTTTTTGCAAACAAGTGAAAAAAACTAATAAAAAATATTAAGTCTAAAGTAGAAACATTGGCGGAGTCAAACAACAATAACTAAGGAATAGATCAAATTAAAATGACGAAATAATACTAGTATTACACATTGGAAGTTAAAATAAGTAAAAAATGATAAACAATAACAAATGACAAAACATGTTGGATTCCAAAAACTTGAGAAAAATAAACGTATTTAGAGAAAAACAATGATCCACAATAGACATTACATAAATAGCAACAGGTGAAATAATTTGGGATAAAATATATCTAAATATGCTAGAAATAAACTTTTAAATTCACCTTGTGGTTAGATTTTGCTCCTTATGTTATGAACTTATCCATCAGCAACTAAAACTGTACCCTATCTCTTAAAAATGGTTCATTGTCAATTATTTGCTTGGGATGAGATGTAAAGGCTGTGTGAATTTCAACAGGAAAGGGTTGGGTTTTTTTATATCAGAATTCTTTAGATAATGGTTGTTCATAAAATCATCTCCATGCTCTGTGGCTTGGAATAACAATCTCTGCTCTTTAGATGTTTTTGTATTCATGTGGATTGAGCTCTGACTCTGCTGCCCTGCCCTGAGGTATACCTCAAGGCTTCATTGTTGGACCTTTGCTTTTTTCAATTTACCTGCTCCAGATAGGAGCCATTTTTAAAAACCATAGCATTTCTTTTTTGACTTTATGTGGATAATTTTCACGTATATTTCCCTTTGAAAAGCAGAACACACTCTGTTAAGCCCCTCCTTGCTTGAGACCCCTCTAGAAGTGCTTATATTAATAGGTCAAAAACAAAATATACTTTAACATGCATTAATACATAGTGGAACCCATCTTAGCATGACTACAGAAGCTAACATTAAAGGACTTCCACATCACTGCTGTTTGGAGCTACAGCTAATCAGCGCCATTGATAAGAAACGGTGCTCCCAGATTGGCTGCTTTGCAAACACCAACCAATAATCTGTCAAGTAGCATTATATCAAAGTGTTTCACCTTCACAAGCTGCATTTTCAGTGAATATTTTGGACATGAATTTATGCACAAATAGGTGGTATTCCTGTGAATAATTCAGTGAATGTTACTTCAGCTTGATGCAGAGAGTATGGTTGTGACTGCAGTGGGGAGTGACTCCTGCACTAGATGTTACCTTTTTAGGAGAGGAGAAGGAACCTACAGCAACACCTGTTCCTGAGGGAAGGAGATGCATGGGTTCACACTAGTCGCTAAAGGTTGCTTTTCTGAAAAGGGATTGCTTGAATAGGTCTGAAAATTCAGTAAATGAAACTGTGCTCATGAACGGTCTCCACTAACTCAACAATGAAAAGCATACATGCTCAGGTGGGACTGGAGAGATGAGCAGGTGGAGCTTGTCATAAAATTAGAAAAATTACATGTTGGATTGATTTTTATTGGCGTTTGTGACAGATCTGTCATAGATTTGATGTTTTGATGGCAATCAATTTAAACCTGGCTACTTTTCTTGAGTGTTTTGTTTCAGATTTTGTACAATATTTTATCTTTGTTTATACTCAGATCCCCTCAAAAAGGTTTTATAAAATTAAACTTCTAGTCTAATTTCTGCAGTGCAATAAATCTATGTATCCTTCCACTCTTCAGTGAAATGTGTGTATTAATGTTATGGGCTCCGTGGCAGGAAGCAGCTTCCATATGTTCAACTTGACTATGTTAACTTAGAACAAGTGAAACAGAATAATAGCATTTTGTGGTTGCATAATTTTTTGGTTGCATATTGAATGCCATAGAAACAAACTTTTAAAGTCCTCTTTTCCCTCTTTTTGGGTTGTCCAAAGTGCAGCCTTGGAGCCATTTGCAACCCTGTGAGGCCCCTGACCACAAATATATGATCTGGACACCATTTCGGATTTGTTTAGACAAACATGTTCACAATCATAAGGTTCTTAAAGCGTAACAAAAGTCTGGTATAGGAGAAAACATTTGCCATTTGTTAACTAGGTTTCTGCATACATTTGAATTTCATGATAAATAGAATCACAAACTTCCAGGAGCTTTTACACAAACTCCATCTCCACCAATTATCTAATGTCAGATGTACCTTTAGAAGAAAGAGTGACATATTTCTGCTTTTTGTTGCTGAACTTTGACTAGAAAGATTCTTCTTGCCGAAAAAACAAAACAAACAAAAAGAAAACCATGAGGAATCAGCAATCCTGTCTTATGTTTTAGCTCTGTAAAGATAAACAAATACAGTGTTTGGTTCACTCAATAAAATCTTACATGTTTAGTTTATTATTGTTTATAAAAATAATTTAAAAGGTTGTTTAAGTTTTACATTTTTAGAAAGATAAATAGTTTTCAACTTTATAATTGTGTGGCTCAAAGTTTGTCCCAAATTACTTAGTAATGGTTGTTCTGTGATTTTAAATGGCATTTTGATCAATTATACAAGTAAATTAATCAGTTTATTAGAGATATGCTGTAACCTTGGATAAGAGAAAAAGACATGACAATTATTGATATATATATATATATATATATATATATAGCTACACAGCTAACCTCAATGATATTAAATCAGACGAACCATAAATGACCTTTTCCCAGTTATTTGTGATCATAAGACTTTTTCACTGGTCTGTGCAATACTTAGGTAATGAGAACCTTTTTGCAGATCAGTCAATATTAATGCAGCTGATAGCGATTTGTACTTAGCAGCAGGGATACTTTCTAAATACTGACAAGCTAAGTGCCGCCTTTCTACGGCTCTAATTCTTGTGCTCAATATTTATTGTGTGATTGCATTTTTTTTCACCCTGTTGCTTGTTATTGTTTGTATATGAATTTATTTCATTTTTACTGATATCTAAAAGGCCCCATTAGATATATTGAAAATAAGAAAACTGTGTGATATTAATGTTATGAAACTAAACATAAGGTATGCAAATGTAAGGACAAGATTATTGCAGCTTTATACGTGTACGTCTCAAAATATCAGAATATCATTAAACATTTTAATATGTCATGTTGCTTCTTTCAGAAATTGAAAGTCATCATTATACATACTCATATCTTCACATATAGAACCATTTTGGTTCATCCTGGACAGAAGGATACCAGAAAACCTTGGAGGGTTTCTACTGTGTTCTGTCTGATTCTCATTCAGCTGGTGATGTGATGCATTGTTATAACACTTAAATTAGATCTAAATAAATCAGTCCCACCCTTAGTGACATCAAATCATCAGTTCGAAAAGGAAAGCCTTTCATCTGAAAAGAGGACTTCTTTCACCAGATGTTTTCCTTCCACTCAACTTGCCAAAGAATTGAGTGTGCCATAGCATTTCTGTATTAGAGATCCTTAAAAAAATCAGAAAGAAATGCCTTAGATGTGTCATAAATCTATGAACTATATCAGCTTTTGAATTAATTTACTGCAATAAAGTACAATTTTAAGGATATTCTAATTTAAGGTGTGCCTGTATGTAATCTACTGTAGTGTAATGAGTATTTTGAAAATGTCTTTGACTGCAGGGAGTCTAGACATTTAAAAATGGAGGATCACTTATTGTATTTGCAGCATTATTCTGAAAAATTTAGTAAGTTCATTCACTGAATGCTAAAACACTGAGCTTTTCTCAGCAGTAAGAATAGGATTTGAATCACTCCTTCTCTAAAAAGACTTTTTGTAGTAAGGAAAGTTTAATGATTTTATGCTTTTGAGTGAACATCACAGAATAGATGTCATTTATTTATTATGATGTTAAAGAGAGAGAGAAAAAAGTATGATTATTAAAAGACATACAGATTTCCATAATAGTTTTGCCCTAAAAAGTATCTCTGTCTGTAGCAACTACTTGTGATAGTTTACCAAGTCTGTATTATTGTTGAATGGAGTTTGGGGGTTTCACAAAACCAGTCTAGAGTATTGTGAAAGTTTGAAATGTTTCCTCTTGGTATAGATCTGTAGAGCTGTATAAGTTCATTTCTGTTAATCATCTGCATTTTTATAAAAGAGCAGAAACTTAACCCAACATAGCTTTTAAATGAAAAACAAACAGGCAATTTGTAAAGATGGATTCACATGTATAACATTTTCATTAATTTAAAGATGGCTGGTGTACATCTGGCTTGATTTAGGTTAAAACTGAGTTATTTTTTTTCATGGTGATTCAAGTGATTTCTATTTTAAAGAACTGTAACATACCTTCATATTTAAAATTATTACATTAGATTCACTAAAACGGGTGAATGATATCAGACTGCATTTGTAGAGTTTTACCTTGAAAATATCTTCCTCTTATAAAATCAGTTAAGGACTGAACTGTTTGTTTGAGCTGCCTGATAGTGTGACACTTAATCAGGCCACTAGATGGCGGTGTGGTGTAAAGGATAGAGTTATTGGACCTGCTCTGCTTCACATTTTCTTCAGTTTATATATTTGTTGGAATAAAACAAAAGTTGGTTTTAATTAAGCATTTTCAATTGTTTCATCTCTTCTAATCATCAGTTTTTGACCTTCGAGCTATTAGTACATCTCTTAGACATTTGTAACTATTTTTATTTACTTTAATAAAAAAATATCAACACTAAATTTCTCCGATGTTTGCAGATAGATTTTTGTACAGGTACAATTTCAAGCAGGAGTCCACAGATGTGCATGTTCTAGAGAGAATACCAACCTTAATGTACATAAGCATATCAGTCTCATAATTTATCAAAAAGCTGAAGAAAAGTTGTTTTTTATAAATCAGTAAAGCCATTTCTTTTGTGTTTAAATATTAAAACCACTAAAAATAACAAACAAGGGATACTCTAGCTTTAGCATCTTAAAAGTAGGGAAACTAGGTGAAGCTATAAATATTAAGAAAGAAGATGTTGACCCAGTTGTTGCTTGTTGCTGTCTGTGTGGAGTGTAGAAACCCAGCAGAGGGAGCCTGAAAACCATCTTTAAACTTCAAAAAAACCACAAAATTGGTGACATGTTTTCCGCTGGCTTTAAAACCTCTTGGATGCATTCATTATTATCAGTCTACCATTAAGGCTACACTACTGTTTCTGTTTAGACTATAAGTCTAGAGCATTGCTGTTCTAGTTGTTGTTTGTATAGAAAATTTAAATGTAGAACATTTAGCTTTGATTGCATAGTTTAACATGCCAAGTTGTAGATAATGTCTTAAAATTAAAAGAAATCTTTATACTGATAATATTGAAATCAAAACCTCAACTTAATATAGCCTTGTTAATAACCTAATTGTAGCATTTTTCTGACATAATAAAGAGGGGAAAAAGTCCCATAACATGGCCTTTAATGCATTTTATTGGTTATGTTTGCATTGCTCCACAAAAACAGAAAGAAATAAAAAGTGTGAAGTGATCACATGGCTTTACCCTCCATCATAATGTTCATGATCTCCACTTTTAAACTGGATTTTTAAGGAAAACTCAATAGACAGACAATGTCTGGTCTCACACACAACATAAACAAGACTGGATTAGAAGTTTTTCTAAGAAGCTGACAGTTTAAGATAGAAATAGAAAGACAAGAACCGTCGGTCCTTCTGAATGTGCATGCATTATGTCATTTCTTCAGCCAAATCATTATGGCCAAGCGGAGTAAATACTGCCATTATGCAAGCTCAGTCTCAACCTGTTGATGCACCATTAGCTCTACTTTCTCTGAGTCGCTGCTTGCAGAGATGAACATCAACTTAATGTGAAGAGGAAGAAACATTCACAGGGGGAATCTTTGTTCAAAACGCTGCAGGGAGTTTTAGCTCTGAGCAATTCATACCAGCCATAGCTCCGTATTATTGCAATACTTTATCTATTTCACCCTGCACCCTGACTACACATAAAGGACGCATTTCATATTAGTTCAATTTAGAGATTTATCTGTATTTTTTTTTAAGCCACTTTGTTTTAAAATGAGGTATCAAATAGATCATTGTGCAGAAATTTCCTTTGCAGAAACAAGCTGACATTAATAAGATTAGGAACACTAATCGCTAATCACATCAAGAGACGCACAAAAGCATGACCATTTTAAATAATGAGTCAGTTTTTCTGTATAAAATTTGTTTTATCTGTATTAGGATCACATGCCGGCCTCATTTAAAGAAAAATAAAAAAAAGTGTGCAGTTGTTTCAAGAAATATTTTGCTCATCCTGTCTGTCTTTGTGATCAATCATAGCAGTTTGGCACAAATATGAAGTTACGTAAAGGAGAATTTTCCTTTTGATTCATTTGTAAATAGCTTATGAATTTCATGTGTCTGTTGGAATTTCTAAAGAAGTGGATTCATTAAAAATATGTTCATAGATCAGCACCAGATGGAGATCTTATCTGGGCCCAGGTTGGTTGGTAAACATCCATATTTTTAAACGAATGTGGTTTCTTATGGTTTTATTACTCAACTTTAAGTTGTGCAGCTTATTGTGCTAAACAGCTAAAGATTGAATTTACAACCTTTTAAGGGAAGCTGGATTTTACAGGTTGGTTCATAACACTGGCTTTATTTTTTATAAATTTAATTATGTTTAGGATGCATTTCTGTTATAATTCATTTTATGTGGGAAATATTCAGTGGGGATAATGAAATGGTAAGATTTGGATTAGATTAGACTTGTGTTATTGGTTTTTCATGTGAGAGTAGAGAGGAAGACTCATTTGTATATCAAATAATCACCAGATCTACCTTGCTCCTCCCCTTGTGCCTGTTCTCCATGTCACTCAATAGCAAAAGAGGAGATGGTGTGTGAACTTCAGTCTCTGTGAAAACCCCCTTTTTTCTTTTTTTTAATAGACTACTAAAAGAAGAAGCAAAAGAAAAAGAATGGCTTGAAATTGCAACTCATTTATCACTATCCATTTAAAACATCCAGTCAGATTCAGTCTATTTCCCATTCATCCTTTCTTTCTATGGGGGTTGATTTTTGTTTCTTTTACAAGTTATCGTAAGGAACAGTGCTGAATATTCTGCACAGAATATATATTTTTTACAAAATTCAGGAGATTACTCCCACAAAATCTGCTGTGGATTTACAGAAGTCTTTCTGACTAAAGCATAACTGGTCTTATATTGAGTTTCACATTTTATTACTTACTATGTATTTTTGTTTAAAGTGTGAACTTTCAGCACTGACATGCAAAAAATACTGTTGTTAGTAAATAGATTTTTTGAGAAGGAGTTATATCCACCACCTCATAAGAACAGAGAAATTGCTAATGCGTCTTTACATTTTAAAAATTCACACTAGATTTTTTTTAGGTTTAATTCAACAGAAATTCTGTGAATTTCTATTTAATTACTGCCCCACATATTTTAATATTGAATTCAAGATCAATCTCTTTGCCTCCTACTGCATCTGGCCACAGTCAAGCTACTCCTTTTTTTTTTTTTCCCATGTCACTTTGATATTTGGATTTCTTGTCGTTGTTAGCTTAGTAACAAATAGGCTAAAACATGTGAAATAAGTTTCTGATTGCAGAGGGGAAAAATATTCTCACATGTAGAATGAAATTAATTTGACTTTAGCCAATGTACATAATGTAGTGATAATTCCATAATGAATTGGAATCAACTTTTGTTTTTTTATCTCCATTTACTTTCATTACACATTTATAAAGAAAAACGTGATAGGAACTGTAAACTTCAGGTATAACGATGAACATTAGAGTTTAACACTTTTTTGTTTTGTGTGACTCAGTTTAATATCCTGCGACAGATTCTTAACTCTTCATGTCTCTGCTGCATTTCCTAATAAAACTGTCAGAATTATGTCTGCTCTTTCTCCACCACCCTGTGTTGACTTTGCTCTTTGCTGTTGCTCTGGGTTTTTTGCTGCCGGCTTGTGTTCTCTCTGCATAGAGCCGTGGCTGATGAAAAGGCTCTGCTGACATGCATTGTGAGAAATATGAATCGCATTAGAAACCACCTCCAAGCAGGACTCAGACAGTTTGCTGAAACTGTATTTCCTTATTTTTGCGTTTTACTGCTCAGGCAGAAAATTGCAGTTGTTGATGTAGTTGTTAAAAAGGATAAAGTAATAACATCCGGTCAGCTGAGACCTGTGACATCATCACTGTGTTCATTTAGCTGCCCTATTAGCCTGTAGCGGGTTTTGTTTAAGCTAACACTTAATTTAACCTGGAATGCAATAAGGCTTATCTGATGACAGTACCTTAGAAGAGTCTTCCTAAAAATTTTTCCTTTATTTTGTGACATAGAAATATTAATTTCTAAGATATTTTATTACAGCGTGGCACATAGTTTGGTTACATTTCCAGCTATTTGTCTTAACCAGGTTTGCACATTTAGATTCTGATTTTCTTTTACCATAGGAAAAATAACTCAAGTGACTTTGTATGTGAACATCAGTTTCCCAGATTCCAAGAACCGTATCTGTGGCTGTGTTTCTAGAATGGTCTCAAGACCTCTGCAGCTTTCACAGCTTTTCTTCCAGGATTGTAATGGATTCAGCTCCAGTCATCTTCCAATCAACTCTAACCTTCTTTCCTGCTTATTTTTGGTGTGGTGTGCAAGGTGGACCTCTGCAGCTCCTCCACAGTAGCATGATAACAATAACATCAACAGAAATAAAAATCTGTCCGATGTGCATTTGAAATTCTCCCCTTTTACTCTGGTACCTCTAAAAACGTGCAACTATGGCGCGTCAGAAAGTAACAGACGCTACATATTTTATGTTTTAATAAAACGAGAAACCAAAAGTTGAAAGCAGCTTCCCTGGTTGATAAGTAAAAAAATAATAATAATAATCTCCTAACCTTACAGTGCACTACTCCCCTCATCCCTCGCAGCCCTCAGCATAAAGGAACTACCACACCATCATCACTCCGTTACAAGCATCACTCAAGACATTCAGCCTGACTAAATGGTTCGGCCAATTACATTGATTTTAGAGGAGCTATGTTGTTTGCATTAGCACAGGAAAATGGGCTGCCATTTCCCATGTTGGTGAGAATTAGGGTCTACTCGGGGTCTGTAATGGATTGAATACCAATCAGCAGGCTCTTTTTGACCACATATCACATTGTGCACTCACACTATTAGAAACTCCTTTCAATGTATTTCTAATTACTTGAGCAGATGTATTTTTAGCTCCAGCAGGGAGGGCAGAGACCCGGCGGTTTGACAGCGCTACTTGATCGGCTCTGCTGTTTGATTCCAGCTACATTATTAAATAGTAAATGATTGATTGGCTGTTTATCTATCAGTGTTTAGCCTAAAATATTACAGCTTAATTTTATTCATAAAGCTTCCTTCTAGGACGGGAAGTTTAAAAGCCGTGTGATGAGAAAGCTCTGTAGAAGAAATAACCTGACTGAATATTGCTTATAATGTTTATATTCAGTTATTTGCTTTTTGTTGTCTGTCCGTATTAATTCAAGTCAATTTTCTGCAGGTGAATCAGCAAATAACGCTCAAAGTAGACCTAAGATGCACAAAAAACAATTATTTAAAAAAACTCCCCCCATCCAACTATAATGCTAAGCAAGGTTCCTTCTTTTAGACTCTCTGTTATGGATTAAGTGACTGAGATGAAGTTACAAATCACGGTTTGGCATCAAAAGTTTAAAGAAACTTTGACATTCCTAAATAGAGAGAGGATTTTGTTGTCAGCATAGAAAGCAGTGCTACTCCTCCTTAGCCTCTTGCTGTGCACTGCCAATGAGCTGGTTAAAAAACCATACTCTAATACCAGTGTAGTTTGAATTATCACAGCAGTGGCCTGAAAAGATTATTTTTCTGACCCTTTCTTGTTTTGAAAATAATCTGTAGGGTTATTTTTTATAGCTTAATTTATTTGCTTAGTAAATATTGAACATTTGCCCCAAGGCAAATGTCCAATATTTTAATACCAAGGCAGTATTAAATGTTGGCCTCCAAAACTCGAGCGCCACAAAGTAAGTAATCAAATGTCATTCTCTGGTTCTATAAAGGCAGCTCTTAAGGCGAAGCTGAGACCGGGTCCAGCGAGGGTTAAAGGTGCTGCGGGACGGTTTCGTTTTCGGGGTTAACAGATGCTTTTGCCTTCTGAAGTGATCTGTAAGCTCGTCGCTTTGCTGCCAGAGGATGTTTTGGATCACATCTATTTTTGTCTTGGGATATAATTTAAGGTCTCCTTACCTTCCTGTATGATGAGGCTGCATTCAGGCCTCATGTAGTTGGCAATAAGCACAACAGAAATGCCTCTCCAGCCGCATATCATAGCTGTCTCACAACAAGCCTCGCCTCAAAATAATTTCTTAATCCATTAATTGGCGTGGAGCAGCATTCGGGGCCGGGCTTTTTGTTCAGTATGTTTTTCAGAGATGCATACTAATCATATAAAGTGATCCTTTGTGCTCAGGTTGACAGCAGCAGCAAGAGGTTTTAGACACACACGCGCTCGGTGAGGCATGTGTCTGGGAGCGCCGACGGCAGAACGAGTGTATTATTTTCCCTGAAGAGTGTTATTTTCCTGTCAAGGCTTGATGGCAACGTGCCAACAGATGTGACAGGGAGTGATCATCCCTCCTTTATACAGTAGGGAGAGAGAGGGATGGATGAGGACGGAGGGAGGAAGACAGACACACTCGCCAGGCTTTCATCGGGGGCATTTTTATGCAAATTCTGATATACAAGATTTGAAAAGCAGCATGGAAGTGGCTAATTCTAACGAATTCCCATCTCTGAAGGAAAACTTTTGAAGCGATTGAATCTGTTTGTCATATTTACATCCTCATCCGATCACCCAAGAGGGGCAGTTTGTTCAGATCTGTTCTGTTCAGATCTTTGTCCAGGCTTTTCTGTAGATGCAACGAAGTACTCAGTGCTTCAGTGTTTCTGTTGCATCGTGTACCTTTTTTACTTCGTAATTAAAAAAATATTTTCTTTGCTGATTGCAGTGAGCTGAAGTTACTTAAAATTTATTTTTATACAATACCAGCCGAGACCAACTATCAGAGTTAAAATTTTCTGTTTCTACGTTTTGTGAATTCAGTATTTGAAGATTGAATTCTACTTAACTTACAAAAGTAAAGATTGTCAGGGGAACAACTTACTAAGGAAAACTTTTCTGATGAATTTCAGCTTTCATTTCTCAATTTAAATGTATATAAACCCAAATTTACGTATTTAGCTAGAAATATTAACAAAATTATGTTTTAGAGCTGAGAGAAAAAAACACTATTCACCTTTATAAGTAACCTTACCCTCTTCATCAATCTGAGAAAAACTTATCGCATTTTTCAGGGTTCTTCTTTATTCACCTTGTTTCAAGTCACCCCACAGCATTTCAATGAGATTAAAATCTGGATTTTTAATTTCTTAATCCTTAGCGACTCCTTGATGGATTACCTGGTATGTCTTGAGCCACCAGCTGCGTTTCCATTACAAATGTTCTCAGATATTTGTCGATGTTCCACTAACCTCAAAAAATACAATTTCGTAATTGCGGTGTTTGTTTTAGATAAGAAACATAAGATTTGATCTTTCTCCATATTCTCTCTGGCAAACTTCAGTCTAATTTCTTTCTTATAGAGCAAATATTTAAACCTCTTTCTGGTTTTTCAGACACATTTTCCTATCAACAGTAGCAGGAGACTTTGAGATAAATTTGGGGTTTTTGGAGACTTCTTTTAGTATCTTGGAGTCTCCTCTCTGGGTGAACTTGCTTGGATTCCCAGATCTGGGTAACTTGGTGGATGTTTTCTGTGTTCTCCGGTGGTAAATTGTATTCTTTAAATCTTTGGATCTATCAATGCTTCAGTGTTTCTGATCATTTTGGGACTAAAAATTCTGCTGATGTAAGTAAGTGTGGATCATAAAATTGCTTGATGGATTGGGAAAGTGCTCAACAGGTTAAAGGGATGTATGATTATTTTTTTACATCAGGTGCTAGAAATCAATAGAAAACTCTCTAATTCCACTCGAATCCCTCTCCAGATCAGTCCTCAGTAATCTGATCTCCTGAGCCCACTCTTGCTGAGAAGCAAAACGGCTCTCGCTGATGAGCGGCCTGATAAATAACAGCTCCCACAGATTAAATAGCAGCTCATCTAGAAACTCTGTAGGTAAACCCCTTGTGTGCGTTCTGTCTCTCTTTTCTCCTTTTACCCTCTTCATTTACTTCTTTTCTGGCTAAAAACAAAGAAAAGCTAAACAAAGCAGAAGGAAAACAAAAGGAAAGAAAGAAGAACATGTCATTACTGGTTTTGTTTCCTCAGTGGCACAATACCCTGACCAGCCTCATCAAATGATGGAGATTGCAAGCATGCATGCAGGCAAGTAGGACGGCCTGATAGAGGCCCCCCCCCCCCATGTGTGACGAAAGGCAGTTTAATTTAGATAATTATCTCACAAATTAACCACAAACTCCTTGGCTGTTAATTACCTGTCTGTGGGAGCGACACAGTAAAAC
Source organism: Gambusia affinis (assembly GCF_019740435.1). Taxonomy (NCBI): domain Eukaryota; kingdom Metazoa; phylum Chordata; class Actinopteri; order Cyprinodontiformes; family Poeciliidae; genus Gambusia; species Gambusia affinis. The sequence continues at coordinate 8,573,714 of NC_057891.1, read as the reverse complement.
AAAACCAGGACCAGAGGAGCTTTTGTTCACATCTTCTTGGGGGGGCCCATAAATTGGTTCCGCCCCTGCTGAAAGGCCAGATAACCCTTTGAAGGAACAACCACTAAAGTATTTGATAGGCTAATGGGAAATATTGTTAGCATCCCTGTTTGTAATTGGACGTCATAAATCTGGCCCAAGTGATGGGGCAACAAAAGAGGGGTTTTGTGTCGGTGTCAAGGCCACTGCGCGACTTGTAAATCCTTCCCCCCGCTGAATGGCGCTATCTGACGGCGCACTTACGGCTGCAGCACAAGACGCACGGCCGCCGCTTCCTCTCGCATCGATCCATTGAGTGCGCGGGGTGTTTGGATTTCTGGATGTGTGTATCTGCTCCAGCAGTGCTAATAAAAGCGTCGTTCTTATCTTTGTGTCTGCTGAAGGTGATTCTGTCAGACGCTATTAACCTTGCCTTTATAATGACGGCTCGTCTGATTAGTTTCAACTCTTAAAAGTGCGTCATTTTTAATTTCAGAATTTTCTTCGGCTCTCTGTGACACATTTGATTCATTTTGTCTCTTCGTTGATCTGCAGCACCTTGCAAAAATGTGTGCGCAACCCTTGAACATGCCACATATTTCAGATTTTAAGTTGTGTTGCTTTGTCGCATAAAATCCCAATAAATGCATTAAAATTTGCAATATGAAGAGATTACACTACATAGCATGATCCATGAAGTTGTTATGGTAAAAAAACTAATGACAAAAAGCAACAGAATTTAGTCCAATCTTTAAAAAAATGACAAGGTGTGGTTTAACAAATCATACTTTCTGCCTAATTTCCCTTTCTGTCTTTTTAAGTGCTAATAAAAATAACTCCGGTCAGTGTTAGGGAGGCTTTTTTATCTCCTCATTTCAATAATTTTGTAGTTTCAGTATGATTAAATGCAGGAAGCAATGATGCCTGACACTTTCATCCTTGCGTTTACCATCAGTCTCCTCTCAAAGCTGCAGAAGGTTAACGCCAGCGTTGAATGAAATGTGTTCCTGGTTCTGGTTAAGATTCTCCATAAATGGGAGATTTTAGTTGTTAGAGGTGTTCAGGTGAGAGGATGTTGTCGCCCCTTGTCGCCCATGAGATGGAAATAAATAATACATAAACTCTGAGGAAATTCCTCTCACTGCAGCTCCATCTCCAAGTCTTTTCAGAGTTTTCTTTATCAGCTTTCACATAAAAATACTGAAATTTTCTCCTATTTGTCTTGGCAAAGTAGCTCACACTCAGCCAACTGGATAAAAAACATCAATGAACATGATTTTTCAAGTGATGCAGATTCTCAATCAAATTTAAGTCTGGCCTAATAAAGACACTTTGTTTTAAGCATCCCAGTTTATCTCTGTGTTTATGATGGTTTGATGCCTCTAAGAGATTTCCATCAGGACATTTAGCTTCATTCATCCTCCTGTTTGCTCTGAACAGTTTTTCTGCTCTTGTTGAAGAAAAAAAAAAAACACAACATGATGCTGCCACCACCATGCTTCACTTTAGAATAGGTAATATTAGTTTCCTGCCTCACATGGCCTTTTTCTACTTGTTTACTGTAAGTGCGACTTCTTATTGTTTCCTTTGACAATAAATGTCTAATTTTACATTTTTACAATTTTATTTCCTCTTGAGGAACACTTTCAGTGGAAAAGAGAGTAGACATGGGAAAAAATAAATAAATAAATACAAGAACTTGACTTAGACCCTGCTTTGGAAGTTGAGTTTTTTTTGGCATTTTAATCAAATATTTCACAACTCTTATGTAAAAGCAGCATAGTTGTTTCCACAACTTTAGAAAGGACTTACAGGGGCGGAAGCACAATGTCTTCAGGTAGGAGGGATTTAGAATGTTTTTGTGCTGAATGAATCTTTTACATTGCAACTTATATAAAACTGACAATGTATTTGTTTTTATGGGATAAGGGACCAAAACTGACACCATCCCAGGGGACCTTTTCCTTATAATTCTGGCCCTTGTTTTAATTGAAAGAGTTTTGCACAATTTCTGACTAAATTGTTTCCTTCACAACTGAGAAAAATTCATCCACATCGGCCTTCATATCCTCTCATATCCAGAACAACAAAGTTGGAGATTTATTAAACATGTAAAACAGTTAAAAGTAATAATTAAACAGAAATCTACCTAGCCTTTGCTTTTTTTACCAGCTGTATTAACACCAGAGTGTGGCCAAGCTGTGGCCGTGTTCTCCAAACCAGGTGTGAGAAAACAAGGATGTACACACACACACACACACGCACACACATACACACCATGAGGGGAGCGTCAGAGCTGCACCAATATTTGTGTTTTGCGGCTGTCACATATTTGTCCAAGTCCTCATCGCTGCTCTCCACATGCACGGCTGCAGGTGTGAACAACTCTTGTGCTGAGAGCGACTCTCTCTGCCGTCACACCATCAGAAACAGAGAGGCACACACACACACACACCCAAATCTCCACGGCTGGGGGAGGTAGGGGAGGAGAACGGGGAGAGATCAATAGTAGTGAGTGTAGAGTTTGGATAATTACAGTTGTTAGCAGGGAGAGGAGAGCTGCTATAGTGGCCTCTCCACTCAGAGTCTCTTATCACTCTCTGGCCTGTCATTACAGCTTTAAATGCTGCTGTGGCAAAGTGGCAACTCTCGTCTGTGTGTGTTTTCCATCCACGTAGTTTCCTCTCCTTTCTGATGCCTCTTTATCGCTTCTTCCATTTTTCTCTCGTCTGCTCTCACTTTTTGGGTCCCTTCCTCGTATTATTTACCCTTTGACTATCTCTGCACTGCATTTTTCACCTCTCTACCTATCCATCTATTATCTCCTTTAACCTCTCTAATATAGTTTCTATATCCTGATAAACAGCTCCACTAAACCAGCACAAGCCTGTCCTGTAGTGATGCATGAAGCTATTGGTACAAACTGTCAGCTCTGGTCTTTGGCTCAAAGACATTTAGCTGAAGCACTATTGAGAGCTCAGTTCAGAGTCAAGATTTGTAGTTTGTAAATTAAGAAAGTTCTTGCAACATGGCAGGATTTCCAATACTTTTAAAAGTTTCCTTCTTTAACTGATCATATCCTATTCATGTGATCTGCGTGGTAGTTCTTTAACTTATGTGACTGTTTTACTTTGTAAATTTGAAAATGAAACAAGTAATTTTTAAAGTTTTCAACTGTGCACAAGGACTCTTAACATCCTGCCAGAGCCTTCCTGGTTGTTGAACTTTGACAAAACGACACCAAAAACAGGCTAGAGGAACTGGACTTAAATCCCCTTTGGAGGATTCTGGTTGCTTCACCATTTCCATTTTATGGTTCTGTTGGTTTCCACTCCTGTTGAGGAGTCTTGTCAGACATAAAGAGATTAGAATGATGGAGAGAAGGATTAGATGGTGGCAAAACAACAGCATTTTGTCCCCTCTGGGCTATTTGTTCTGATTTAGATGGAGCAGGATTAGCTGAGGATGAGGAGATCAGTTGCATCTTTCAGAAGGCGTGTGTGTGTGTGTGTGTGTGTGTGTAGGAGAAGTAGGCCAGGGATGCATAAATGCTTGAAGCAAAGCTGTCAGATATTCAGCTTGATATTCCTGTGGTCTGTAGGTGGTGCATAGTTTATCATAAATAATGTATAGATAAAAATAACACACTGATTAAGATAAGAATGTGACCAAATGCAGTGGGAAAACTTTGCAGGAATGTCACAGCTTTAGATTATTTTGTGAAACGAGACTTTATGTTGTAATGGATTTGATACAGTTCACTTGAATTGAATAGTTCAAAGGATGTACTTATATTGGCCTAATAAAGATTTTACAAACAAAAATGGATCTCAATGAGGAAGGAGTTAGGACATAGCTAGTTTTACTCCTTTAGCCTAATGCAGGATGTTTCCTGGAGCAAATCTGACAGAATTCATCATCGATTTTTCCCAAGCTTCTCTACTCTCATCGGTCTCACATCAACTCATCATGTTTTTAAACACAAAATAATTGTGCAGCAAAACTGCACCACAGTCATCTGTCCTGCAGTTTTGCTGCATAAAACTGCAAGGATTGCTTAGGAAGTACATTTATTACTTTTGTTTTTTTAATCATCCTCTGGGTTCTTGTTCGTCTTCTTCTTCTGAACCATGTGACATAGTTTGAGCTGTGTATGTTCAGCATTAGGGTGGTTTTAATACTTCTTTTAGCATCTTGTAATCTGCCTTTAGGGTGAAACTGCTGGGACCACCAGGTTTGTATTTGTCCTTCACTAGTAGACTAATTTTTAAACTTCTTTCAATAATTTTTCTAGACTGACTAGTCTAAAGTTTTATTTATGGTTTTAAATAGAATAAATGTGCGACTTCATAATTTATTCCTCAAAGTTTTTCTTTTTCATGTTACCTGAATTTATAAGTATCCATATGTCCATAACAAGATAAAAATGGTGAACAGGTCTGACCCACTAACCAGGGGAAAAGGTTAGAAATGTGTAGCTCAGCATGAAAGAATAGCTTTTCTTACTCTTTTCTACCACATTGTTTCCAAGAAAATGCATGTTTACAGTAGAAACAAACCAATATTGAAGATAAAATTATATCCAGTCTTGAGTTGCTTCAAACTCAATGTCCAGCCATTGTTGTGAATAAAAAGCCAGACTTGTATTTCACATCTAAAGTTACCTAATTTATTATTTTAAAACCATTTTCCTGAATTTCCAAATTAATTGAATATAATCTACATTTTATCAAGCATCCATTTTTTTAAAAGTGCCTGAAGAAAACTATTAAATAAATGTGAACCACCAGATGTGGGTGTTCATGGTTGTGTTGAAATTGTCACGTCTAGCTCTTAGTGCTTGCAGATGGTGTAAAACTGTTGGTTTTGAGTAAATAGTCGTCATTCAGCCCAGTAGTGAAACAGAGCTGCTGTCTGTGAATGTGATTTTGAGCTTCAGGAAGTGCTACATGGCCACTCGTGCAGCTGTGTCTCAAAACCCGCTCTCCCTGTGTGCATTACAAGCATTGAGTCGGGTATCACAATGAAACAGGAAATCACAGCAAGGATAAAAATTCTCTCCCTCTCTCTCTCTCTCCCATCCTCATACAAAACACTCACAAATAACCCGCTAATCTCTGCCACTGCCTGCGCGCCATTCAAGGCTTCCTCCAATTAAAAAGCATCAGGGAGTCGAACCCACCATCTTATTTATCATATTAATTAGAAACTCCCCTGACAACAAAGACAGACCCACAGCTGTGGAGGAGAAGAGAGAGGCTTGGGAAATGAAGGATGGTTTGATTTGTTGTCTTGCTAATGTGACACCTATTATACAGGTTAGGCCTCGAATACAAAGATGCTGCAGCAGCATATGGTAATGGAGTACGCACCATGCACGCAGGTGTGTTTCATACATGTGTGTTGCTCCTTTCACTAAGCATTTCTCCATGTATTTATCCATAGCTTTTTGTTTATCTCATTAATCAGTGCTTGTCATTAGTTGTTAGCCTCAGTTTGTGGTTTTAGCACGGATTTGCATGTATGAAATATCAAGTATTAGGGTCTCCTCATTTAATTGTGGGTTGATATCCCGACTTCAAAGAGTGGAAGATGAGGGAAGCACATCTGCAGGTGTGCTGTCTGGATACACACTATGCCTGTTTGGTCGGCTTTAAACAAACTGGAGTTTGTTTGTCTAGAAAGTCCGGTTCGTTTGGGGAGGTCTGGGGGGAAAAAGCTAATTTTGATCCATCTTCAAACCTAGGTCTCGGTTTGGTTCTAATACATGTGTGACCAGAAACCGCTCCAAAAGCCGAACTACAACACATGGTAATCTGGGTAAAAACAAACAAAACAAATGCAAGAGCCTAACGCTAATGTGAGACATCCTATAAGAGCCAGAATCTGACAGCGCCGCTCCATTTTTGTTTACATTTTGTGACGAAGGAAGTTTTGCTCGTTTTGATAGAACAAGGGACGGATTTATCCGACCTGTTGCCTCCAATGAACCAAGTGAGTTAAATTGGAAGAAGGAATTTCATTGGGAGGTGAAACTGGAACATTTTGGTATCTGCAGCTTGCAGTAAAAACCTAAAGGCACTTCACCTCCAACTTCATCGTAAAAATATGATGAGAGAGATAAGAGGAGGTGGAAACGCCGCGAGAGGAGCAGGACAGGCAGATCGGGGTGAACAGGGGTTGACGCACTCTGTAATCATGCGTCTATTAGCCTGCGCTCCGTATGGCAGTGATGGGGCTGAAGTGCTGCCCTCTGAAAGATAAATGGTCAGGATATTTAACAGCTGACAGGTGTGTACATGTGTGCATCTAGTGCTGGGATCCCTTGTGTGAATCTTTCTTTGTGCGGTCACTTTCTAAACATCTCAACTTCTTAGAAATATTTCATACTTGTTTCTTGATGCAGTAATTGAAGTTTGGTCCATACATCACTGAATATATTTGTTAAACATACATTTTCTTCTCATTTTATTTTAAATTTAAATATGCTTTGGAGATTATTTCAACAATAGACATGAGGAGCAGAGTGCTTAAAACTTTTTCTTTCAAATCTGCTTGAACTGAGAGAAAAGACTGTAAAGTTCAGTCAGTCAATTTCAAGCCCTAATTTCTGTACATCATGACGCTTATCTCTGGCAAATTGACTATTAATATCAGTGAGTTACATATTCTTTAATTTCCCTTGTACCAATGATCATACACGTTAATTAGGATCATAAGTTGTAATTCTTACACTTCAACATTTGCTGAACTGTTGTTTTTTTTAGTCAAATATTAACAGTCAATGAGATGAGTAGGAAATATAATGGATTCACTGGCCGTGGTGCTGAAACGGGGACGTCTCTGGTTTTGAATCTTATCTCTGTTATTCACTTTATTCAGCTATATATTGTTGGGTATATCTTTTAAATTGCTTGTAGTATTCATGTTGATTTATAAATTGTTTATTTTGTTTTAAACTGTTTATTTTAGGCATTTTTTTTAATTCAAATTTCTACTGCACTTATAGACTATTTGCACAAATCTTGAAACCAGATAGAAAATATTCATTATCTTCTTTATACGTCTAAGAATAGCTCCTCTTTCATCAGTGCAGACAGAGTGTTTGCTTTGTGTTGAATGAGATCTGAGTAGTATTATATAGTTAATAGTTGTTGGTGCAACTTTTGAGTTGCGGTTGTATGAATGCTGTAGTTATGATGCGCATGTGAAAAATAGCCTTTTACAGCTGCAGCACTCATGTTTTGGAAGATTTCAACATCTCCAAAATCTATGGCAGCTTTGGTTACCTGGTGATCAACTCAATCATCCTGCAGTGTTAAATATGTAGATCGGTGGTGTTAGAGTATTATGTACAAAAGTCTGGATATTTTACTAAAGTATTATAAACATGGCTGATGTAAGACAGTAGAATGATGGTATAATTAGTGAGTTAAAGCAAGTAGACCTGACATATTGGACCTGATAATTAAGCAACATGTATATATACAGCTTGTTTGTTAGTTTCATCTTCCATGCAGATTAATTTTGATCTGTTCACAGATTTCTATGTGTTTTCTGCTCAGAGGCAGTACCACCACAGTCTAGTAAATACTCACGCAGCATAGAGATCTTTATATACTTCCTGTCTCTCTTGTGTTTGCATGAATAAAACATAAAAGTGAAAGGCACTGCTTTCAGATACTCCAGTCTCTACACACTTGATGTAAGAGTAAACATGTAGATGTTATTGCTTCCATGGATCTCCATGTCTTTCTTCTGCTGAACCTCTTACGCTCAGCCCTGCTTCCTGCTGCAATATGTGGAGGCTGTACTCCACACTCCCTTCCTCCACCTGCCTGTCTCTGATCTACTGTTTCTGTTTGAGCATCAAAGATGGTGAAGAGGTTTGCCATCTCACCTTCCTCCCCATTTTTCCTTCATCTTCAAACAGAGGAAAGTGCAAAGACTAACTGTGGGTTTAGACATCTTCTGTTTGTTTTTTTTTCACTTTACCTTGTTTTGTGTTTCACTTTCATTTCTTTGTTCTTCGGGATGTTAACAATGTTTTGCGTGTAGAAACTGTTGATTCCACCCTTCTAGTATCAGTCTAAGTTAGCTTTTAGCTTTGACAATAGTGGCCTCTATATGGATTTATTATTCTGTGTTACTCTATCCCATGTGGTTATAATTAACTAGCAATAAGAAGATGTTTGGACTTTTTTGCAATTCTGTTAAATTGTTGCGGAGGAATTTGACCACAAAAAATACAGTCGGTCTGCTGAAAGTCATGAAACAGAATCACACTTGAATTTATGTCCAGGCTTTATCTAGGCCACTTCAAAGCTTTCATTTTAAGTTGTTTATTTTTTTTTAGTCATTGAGATGTTGATTTCCTTGTGTGCTGTTAGGTCATTGTCCTGCTGCATCACCCATGTGCACTTTAAGGTCATGAACCGAGGTCCTACCATTTGCAGTGATTTATTGATTATACAGGTCTGGCAGTAGTAATCACACATCCATTCATCCATCCATCCATTTTCTGTACACCCTTGTCCCTTAGAGGGGTTGGGAGGGTTGCTGGTTCATCTCCAGCTAACGTTCTGGCGAGAGGCGGGGTCACCCTGGACAGGTCACCAGTCTGTCGCAGGGCAACACAGAGACAGACAGACCACACAATCATTCACACACACACTGCACAGGGAGAACAAGCAAACTCCATGCAGAAAGACCCTGGGCCGGGAATCGAACCCAGGACCTTCTTGCTGCAAGGCAACAGCTCTACCAACTGTGCCACTGTGCAGCCCGTAATGAGAACTCAGTTTGGCTTTTCTGTTCAGTTGAGTTCATTTCCATGGAACTGATCCACAATGAATAGGATCTTAAGAAACAAAAGAAATGGACCCATCAGGTCACTGACTGCAAATAGATAATAAATCACTGTTAGTTACAGATTTTGCCATGATTAGCACAAATTCTTATATCTTTGGATAGCTGTTTGCTTAAAAAACTGCATTCCTTGAGGTTAATTGTCCTATTACTTGCAGAACTAGTTGCACTCCTTTAATTATTTACATTTTGTCACAATACAACCACAAACCTCTGTGTTTTTTTTATATGATGGAGAAACTTAACGCTGTACAGTTTGGTGACGTCAAAGAAAGATTGTACATGCTTTAGCGTTTGTTTGTTTTTTTTCAAACAAAGTAAAGATTGCAGTGTACATTTGTTTTGAGTCTTTTTACAGTTAGCTCATAAAATAAAGTGCAGAAAGCCAACACCAACAGAGCATGCACAGCACCGCGACCATGACCTAAAACCCATTCCTCATTTTGCAGAAGCAGACTGACTAAATGGCCTTGCTGAAGGCTTTTTAATAGACTGCTTTGTGTGGGGAAACTCAGGGTGACGGCGGGAGTCCCAGGAGAGACACAGGAGGGAGGGAGGGAGGGAGCTGGGAAACGGAGAGAGGATGCTGCACTGGAAATCTGGGAAGTGAATGAACATTTCTACAACTCCACGTCCAGTCAGAGTTGGATCTGTGACGTTTCAAGAAAATAAATTTTACTGAGGTCTTCCATGCACCATCGTGACTGACATATTATTGGAATAATGAAAAAGTTAAAGGCTTGGGAATGCTTGACATTTTCTCCAAGCAATTTTCTTTCTGATATCAGAGATTATTCAGTAAAATGTAGAGATAAAGAAAGATGCAATGTCAACGTCAATATAGGAAGCAAAGAGAAGAATTTGGCATAAATTCTTCTCTTCTCTTTCCTTCTTTATTTAACAATAATCACTTGTAAATAAACCAATAGGTCAATATTTATTGGATCACAATACTGGTTTCTGGGGAACAAAGTTAAAATTATTTCCTTTTTGCTGTTTTGTTGCTGTTAACTGGTCATGATCATATTTAAACATTTGATCAAATTAAGCTGACTGAAAACAACAAAATCATTTTCAAATATTGCCTTGTGAAAGCCACATTCTTTGGTTCAACTTCATTTGGCAATTTTTGACGCAAATCAAAAAACAATTTTAATTGAATCTGAACATGAAGTAGCATATCAAGCATCTAATTTCCTGCACTTTACAAAGTCATTTCTAATGCATCTATATTTAGCAAAACGTGCATCTTTAGAAGAGTTTGAAAGATCAAAACCAGTCCTGACTTGATTCACATTTACTGAAAACATCTTAAAGATCTTCAAGAGTTTTGGGAAAATATGAGGACATATGAGACAAAAGTGGAACCTTTTGAAGCCTGTGCATCTCGTTATGTCTGGAGCAAAAATGAAATAACCTCATACCCTGCAACTTAAACATGGTGTTGGTAGTGTGGCTGCTTTCCTGCCTCAGGACCTGGATGACTTGACTAAATTTACGGAGCCATAAATTCTGCTATTACACTTTTTAGCAAAGAGAACTGATTTTGGCTTTGTTCCCTTAACAAATGTAATACACCGCTTTTAGTATTTACTCTGGGAATATTAAAGTTTACTGGATCATCTATACTTTTTCCACAAGTACTTTTTCCAAAGCTCTGTACGTGATTTTATGATGGAAGCTGTGTTGGTCAGCCCAGGACGAAGGAATTGTTTTTGGGTCAAGGTGTTAAACTTCTCCTTCCCAGGGGATGCGATATGTTTGCACTCGCTGCGTCTTCCTTCGCTGCAGCCTGTGTGAATGAAGACGTTTATTACAACAGAGACACAGGGGGATTAGTAGGGGGGCTTAAACCATTCTCATGGTAATGCCCAGAGCTGGGAGTGCACAGATAAACACAAACACTCACCTTATCAAAACACCCAGACCTGAAAGGCAACTCCTTAACTGCACTGACAGACCGGGAGAGACGCAGACAGGAAACCTGAAATACACCAACCAAAAAAAATTATGTCAGTCAGAAGCAGATGGGCTCATCCAGGAAAAAAAAAATTCCTTTTCAATCCAACTTTGAAGCAAAAGTAGGACTCCATTGTTTAAGGTAATGCAAAAACAAACAAACACAACTTTTTACACAAGATACAGCAAAACTTGGCTTCTATAGTTTAAGTGAGACAGGGCACTTTCACATTGTAATGAGCGAAGTTTAACACTGCTAATCAGGTATTAGACACACATGAACGTCTAAAGATCTGCTGAAGTCATCACTTTATTGTTAAGCAGATTATATTACTTCATTTAAGTAGTCAAATCTTCCTTTGACACCTGGAAATCTCAGTTTTGTGAAATCTCCAGTTATTTTAAGACAGGGTTCGGAAAAAAGGTTTTTTAAATTAATGCGTTTGGATGTTTTCAGCCCAAAAGTTAACAATACCCATGGAAGATGTTGATTTAAAATTACTTTCATGCAACCAATAATTTTGTCGGGACTCAAGAAAACTAAAGGTAGAAGAAAAAAAAGGTTTCTGTCACTTTAAATCCAAATATCCTCCTGCTGGCCACGCCCCCAACTCAACATTTACACTCGCATGTGAAAATGGCTGCAAATAAATGCACAATTATACAACATTGAAAAGCATAATTGTACATCTCTGAAAAGCATAAGTCGCGCCTCGTGCACAACCAACAAATATGCAGCAAATGGTTTCAGGATAAGTCGACGGCAAAACAGTTCTCTTTTCCAAATTGGAAAAACTTTCAAAATGGGAATTTTGCATTATAGGGCCCCTTTAAAACCAAGTTCACAATTTTGCAAATACCACTCAGTAAAAATAAGCTCACCAACACTCAGACATCAGATCCGTTTCTTGTTTGAACTAGGTTGTGTGCAATGAGTGGAGATAAAGGACTCAGGAATGTTGGAAGTTGGATTTTAAGATACTCAAGCAAAGTGTCCTGTGAGAGCATCAGTAACGTCCAGCAGCCACATCCATCACTCCTGTCATCATGTTCATACTAGGACGCAGGTTGTTTTCTCTCCCTCAAACTCCCTGCACCGCTCCTCATCCTCCCTCAGCTGCCAGTCTTCCCCACAGCGACAGAGATGTTGTTTCCAGATCCCTCCCCTGCCACCTCTGATTAAGGCCGCCATGAGTGAGACACACCTGTACAGCTGACAGGAGACAATGCTAGCGCTTCCTCCTTGAGATTGATTTTCTCCATTAAAACAGCCGCTTTGTCTAAAACCCCTGCACCCTCTTTGTTATGCTAAGCAGAAGATGGAAGATTTCCAATTCAATTTGGGCTGAACCAAGGGCCAGTCGGCTGTTCGGGTCTCCATTGTCCTGCCGGAGCCCATTGGGACGTTTGCGTCTCCCAAACGCCAATTAAACTGGACGGAGAGACGGGCCGGGATAATTGACAGGCGGGAGAAAGGTGGTATTCTCTCTCTCTCTCCACTCTCTCGTTCTTCCCCTCTCTCTCTCTCTCTCTCTCTCTCTCTCATCATTGAAAAAGAAAATCAAAGAGAAGGAGCAACAGAGAGGAGGTGAAGTGTGGGATAAGAGTGAGAACAAGTAGCAGAAGAATAAGAGCCTATAATATACCGACTCGAACAAATTTTAGCGCGGCTTTGAAGGTGACGTTTGAAATGTCAAATGTTTTTGAAACAAATGATCCTCTGTAACTCAAAAAGTTTCATGTTATTTGCTTTGTGCTTGATTCAAACCAGCTGGTTATTACAAGGCATGTGGTTGTTCTCTCTCCACATCTTAGACCCAAATGTTAGGAACTGGAATTATGGGAATCTGTCTTTTCTTATATGTTACTTGAACCAGCTTTGGGTTTGAGCATAAAGACCAAATTATAACATTAAGTAGTTTCCTCCTCTGCTGTAATTCTTATAGAAAAATACATTCAAAACCAAATGTGATCTAGAGGTTAAAAGAAGAAAATATCTAACAATTGTTGCGTTTCTATTATAAGCTATTATTAAATCACCTTAGCTACAGGCTCTGCAGCTCTTCTATGTGAAAACCATGTAAGACATAGTGTGTTTTCTGCAAACACTGAAATGTAAAAATACCTCTTTACAGAAATAACCACACATTTCATTGAACTTGACATTTAATAGCAGAAAATGAAAACGTTTAGTCATTTATTTTTAGACTGCTTTTTAAAAAGGCATGTTTCTACCATCTTTGCATATTTAGGGAATGTCATGGTTTCTTTCTTTGCAAAATATCTCAAACTCAGTCGGATTAGATGGAGATGATTTATGAACATCAGGTTTCAAGACTGGCCACAGATTGAGGTCTGGATTGTGTATGTTGCTTTCTTATTGACATTTTCCATAAAGGTTGTATTTTTGCTGAAACATGTAGCTGAACTGTTCACACCTGCAGCTCCTCCAGAGTTGATGCAAGTCACAGGTCTCTCAGTTTAGGTCAGGGGTCTCCAGAATGTCACCTGGGGGCCAATTATGGCCCTTAAGGTCATTTTCTGTGGCCCACATCTGCAGTTTAATATGTTCGGCCCTCTAGCAAATGGAGCTGAATTGGACTTTGTCTCTTTTTTTTCAGGATTTCAATTGAATACCTTGTTCAAAGAAACATTTTTTGTTTTTCTTTTGTGTTTTTTACTTTAATTTTAATGTCATTCCAAGTAGAGCAACAAAGAAAGTATTTTTTTTCTACTGAGCAGTCTGGGGTGCTGATTTATCAGGCTTGGCTAAATGAAATGTTTTTAAAAGAAATCTTTTTTTGTTTTCTATTTGATTTAAAAAAAATTTACCCTAAAACATTTTAGACCTCTCTTTTATTAAGGCAAACAAATTAAACCCTTTTGGAACCCATAATACTTTTGTTTTTTTATTAAAGTATTAATTAAAATCCTGCATGTTTTAATTGAGTATGAAATTATTGAGTTTGGACATCATTGATGTAGGTGGGTGGCCATGTTTTGGTTAGTTTGCATGCTAATTCCTGCATACATAGATTTTATTTTTTTAATTAGCTGACTTCTGAAAGCATTTGGTTGAATCGGATTTGATTTAGGGCATCAGAGTAAGGCGGGTTGAAAACAAACAAATCAAATTACAATGTGTTTGAGCCAGCTGGGCGCTCATTTAATCTGGTGTTTATTCAAAGCACAGCAAGGACACAAGTAACTAAATAAATTTGCCACTTTATTAGGAACACCCTGCATGTTTCAGGTAGTCCATCTAATATATTTGTAGAAGATTCAACAAGATGCCCTCAGAGATTTTTGCTCCACATTGACACTATGAGGTGCACCTAACACAGCAATCAGTGGATGGATTCTTTTTGAGGATAAACTTGTAGTACTTAAGCATCCTTTCTTAAATCTTATTTTTTCTCATACTATCACTCTTTTCCTTCCTTCCTCTAATTGTCATGTTGCCTCCCTTCCTCTGACTCTCTCCCTCTAGCCTTGCTCTGCATGCTGGTGACGGACGGCTTAATAGGATTTAATAAGCCCCATTTGCATGTCAGCCTTTTAAGATTTTCTGTAAGAAAGAAAGGTGATCGGGGGGGAGAGGAGAAGGAGGGAACGTGCAAAAGAGTTGAAAAAATTAAAGACGACAGGGAAGGGGCATAACGATAGACAACTGGTGATAAAAGTAGAAAATTAATACACAAAAAGATCATTTATTGTAACACTGGCTTTCGTTAAATAAGTATATTTGATGTTATCTGGGGAGGAAAATCATTTATCTGTGCTACAGTGGAGGTAATTGTGCTTTATGATGTGTCTGAGGTGGGAAGAATGTGATATTCAGCTTGAACCAATGGCTTCATGTCATTTCTGCCAAGTGGCTTTTGGGCTTTTTGTTTGGATTTTATTATTTAGAGCAAATGTGGAGAACATGGTGCAACAGAAAGTCAAGATTCTCAAAAATCAGTCACAGCACAATGAGTTTGACGGCATTGCATGGAAATCAAATGTCATCATGTTGGAAGAGCTCATTGTTCCCCCCCAACGTTGGCACTTTTTTCAATTTTATCCTTTTGAAAGCTTTTGTTGCTATGCTTAAAACAGTCCTTCACAGGCACCATGACTTTGAATGGTGTCTGTTCTTTCATTTAAACAAAGGCAGTCATAGTGTGATGTTATGATGTCCCACCTCTATAGGACTGACAGACTGGGAGGTTGTGGTTTAAAGTCAGTCTTTCCGCTAGGAAACAGAGCATTTATGGTCATGCTGGAAAAACACCGATTTTAAATCTCTAATCCAAATTAAATTGACATTTTTTAGTTATTTAAAAAGGCAAAAGAAAAATTTTAGATATGTTTTATGTTTAATTACAAAATATAAGATTTATTTTGTAATTATTGAGAAAGGAGCAGGTGTTTTTAAGGTTTTTCTTCTTCCTGCTCCCTTTCACTCATGTAGATGAAGTGTTACAAGACGATGTTTTAGTGCATTGGTGATGAAATGTTCTGCTTAGTAAATAAACTTGATTGATTAAAAAAAGAAAATATAGTGAGAAACCAGATGTATTTCCAGGGTTTATTTCCTACTACAGTGTCTACATTACAAACATCTAGGTTTTTGAGAAACCAAAATTTTTAAGTTCTAAAAAATCACATAATCACCATCATATGAACATATGAACTTTTTTCTTTTTCTACATTTCGTTATTGAGTTGATCATATCACAACAAACAAGTTTCTTTGTTCAATTGAAAAAGCACAAAAATCAGAGTTCATCTTGGAACATTGGATTCAATTTGAACAAACATCTAACAAACGTTCTCAAAGAACTGAACAGAGTCCTGCTGAGTGTGGACGGGGCGGTGGAAATGTTACAGAGAACTGCGTAACATATTAGTCAGTTTGAATAATGACAAAGTCCAAAAATTTTGAGAATACCAAATAAAAATTAGGAAGCCTGAATTTCCTGAATTCACATTGAAATATATTTTGGAGAAGAGATTCTTCTGTTTTGAAAAGTAAAATTTTTTCAAACCTCCTCACTGAAGGTGGACATGCTTCTTTAAACAACCAAACACAGATTTACAGCGTGCCAGCTTCAGCTTTGACAAAGATAGGACTGCAAAACACAGCATGTGTGTATGAATGCGTGTTTATGTATGTGTGTGTGACAAAGACTGTGGTTCTCTGAGGATTATAAAAGGTCCAGCCAAAAACCATAAGTGTGTACACACACACTCACACGCGGTAATCCCCATGTTGGTAGCTGATGTTTATTGCCATGTAATAGGATCAGGAGGAGGGAGCGTTGGTATCAGTGCAAACATCTCACACTCTCACTCCCTCACACACACACACGCACACACACACCATCACTGATCAAACATAGCCAATGAAACATTGTGATCCAGGAGAGATGAGAGGGCTAATCCTTTTAGCCCTCTAAGAAGACTCTCCTCTTTCGTCTTCCAGGCTCGCTTTTTCAATCATCTGTCTTCTTTCGCTCTCTTTCTTCCTCTCCTCTTGCTTGACAGCATTGTTTTCCTCTTTTCCACTTTTACTGACGAGGACAGGCTGAGGAGAGAGGGGGACGGCTAACCGAGCTAAATTTACATAGCAGCGTGCGTGTGTGTTAAGAGGAGCTTGATCTGCTTGGTTTGTGGAGAGATTAGGCTTGATAAATCCTCCTTTAAACCAAACCAACCTTACTTCTTCAGCTTCCTCCCACTTCCACTCTGCATCTATCTCACACAGCAGCAGAAAAAAAAATAATAATTTCAAGTTGTTTGTAAAACATTGAAAATGCTGCAAAAAAGTGTCCTGTTAAATTCTGGTTTTCTGAGTTTTTGCCCCACAATTATGGATATTTTTGTTTCAGATTTGAAAATCAGACAAAGGAAAACTAAGGAAATAATAATACAAAGTTTTTGCATGATTACATTTGTGAAGGGAAAGTTTTCCAAAGTAACCTGTGAAAAAGTAACTCCACTTACACATAATAACCAGTGATCTTTGGTTCCACTCTTTTTTGCAGAATTGTTTTAATTTTGCGCCATTTGAGGGTTATGAAACATGAACAGCCTGTTTCAGGTATTTCCACTCTGAATCTAAATTTGACTAGGCCACCTTCATTTTGTCTTTTTTAAGTGTATCAGTGGGATGCTGCCTGGTGTTTCAGGAAACATTACATTTTTACAAACTGGGGACATTTAGGAAGAATTTTTGTATTATAATTGGTGAGAGGTCGGGGTTGTCTAGGACATCAGTCATGCAAGAATCACCACTATAACCCTTTGAATTTTGCTAATGGCTTGATTAGTTGTTAGTGGGTTGAACACTTAATTAGCATCCAGGGTGCCAATAATTTTAACATCATTGATCTTTTTTTTGTTTTAAAGTGTGTTTTTCCCCTCTGGATGCAGTAGATGTACAAGTTTAAGGTAAAATACTGCAGGATTGTACACACCTTTAACTCCCTTACGGATGTTAGGGAGTTAACGTTTGATCACAACTGGCTCATTTAAAAAAAGGCCCTGTGATTTTGGTTCAGATTTCCTGTGGAACAAAATAGTCAGGTTAATTTCTGACGTAGTTGTGCCTTTAACATGGACACAAGTAGCATTCTTTACTTTAATTTCTGAAGCTCTTTTACCAACACTAAACAGACCTCTGGTGTGTGTCACACAGTGGGATCTAAGACAACAAAACACACTTTTCTTTCATATTTTGTCAGCCTTTGTGTGCTACAGTCTGAAATTGCTCAGCATGCACAGGCCTTTGAGCTGCTGCGCTATCAGGCAAAATTTTTTCCATTTGTCATTCCTGCTGTCATGACTTTTCATGTCATGAAATGCAGCAAAAAGCAAGCCTTAGCCTTTTAAAAATATGTTTACTTCGCTGCATGAACTAATTTGGGGTCATTTTTCAGCGACAGAATATAAGTCAAAGGACTGCTGTGCCATAAACAACAATACTGAAGCCAATGAGACTGAACAAAAGTCAGTGGAAACAAATAAATTATAACATTTTCACACGCCCTCTGTAATTGCAGTGCAGGTGTTCTCAAAGAATAATTTTGTGATTTTTGTATCAAAATTTATTTTCTTCACCAATGTTAGGAATGTTTTCTATTTTGGGAGACAGTATAGGAGCTTGATTCTAAAAAATTTCATGTGCTGCCCATCTCCAAACATTTTAGAAATATATTAATTGAACCGATGAGACAAAAGGGCAAAGAAGTCTCTTTACTTTAACGTAAGTAAAAACTGAACTTTGTATCAAAATAGATCGTATTGGTCCAATATTAAAATGAACATATAATACATGTGGTTGTTACATTTATATGTTTTTGTTAATGTGCCCTTGAGCAAACTGAAAATGCATACAAGTGTGTGTCTTCAAACAGAGCCGTGAGTGCTTAATGAATTTACTTAGCGCTGATTGAAAATTAATTAAAACCACCTCAAACAGACAGCCGCCCACTGAGCAGCACTGGCAACACACTGACACACAGATTACTGCTTCAAGGAAGGAAGGAGGCAGCAACGGAGGCAGCAGGGAAGAGAGTCTATAACTATAACAAACTATCTGACGTACTTTGCACAACTCTGCATGTCAGGGGTTATCACAACGCAACCCTAACCGAGTCACTGTAATTTGTAAATTATTCAGAGTATCAGTCTAAAAGCAGAAGGCTCAACCGTACATGATTGCGTCTCCTCAGAGAAGGCTTTTCACAAACGCGTAATAAATAATTTAGAGAGAAAATATTAAAAAGCTGAAAACATATAAGAGCCTGTTAAAGATTTCCGTTATGTCGGACTTTTAGACCCAAACAACAAACTCTTTAATAATGACAATTATAGTTTGGAAAATGTAATTAAGGGATCAATTTTCAAAAATAATTTCCAATGACCAATGAATTTAAAATGACATTTTTAAATGCTGTTCTGCATAGTTTTGTAATTTGTATAACAGTATTACAGTCCAAAGTCATAAAACTGGTATATTTAAAAGGTGAAAGTTATAAAGTATAAGTATTATGTAAAATCAACTTTGCACCATTTATAATATATGCTCATCAAAAATATACCCCTTAGTGTTGCCTTGATTCTTTCATGCAAGTTTGAGAAAAACTTTAGTCTCCATGGTAACCATTCAGCCGTGCAAAACGTTGGGTTAAACCCAGCTCTGCCTTTGAGACGAAGTTCTTCTTCAGAGCTGCAGTCTCCAAGCTTCAGAGCTCCCGCCTCACAGAGCAGCTCTCCATTGCAACTCCCCCATTCAGCTCCTTCAAACTAGCCAGCACCAATTAGCAAACACCTGGTGGAACTGCACATCCACCGAGTTCATTATATGAGCGACTCCTCAGTGAAACACTGGTAAAAACATTGTTAGACATTGTAACGACTTCCTGAAGGCAGAGTTTCAGAAAAAAAGAGACAGGTGTTATTTCAAGGTGTTACACTACTAAGTCAAACTTCTTTTAAGTTATATTTGACATATATAGCATTTTCACAACATGTTATGGTAACAGTTAACATGATTGTCATAAAATCCAACTCTATGCTTGGAAAATACATAATACAGCCTCTTTAAACTAAATTTGACATAAAATATATATGTTTATATAGTTTATGTTTATATACCACAGTACAAAATCCAGTTGAAACCAGAAGTTTCCACACATTGGTAAATAAATCTGACACATTCTCTCTTGCGTTGTTAAGAACCTGGCTTTTTAACTAGCAAACTCTAGTTACAAGATCTAAAACCGTTTTGTGAAACAAATACAGATATGAAAATCATGATTTTACTTTATTTGAAAAATAAATTAAATCTATTATTTTATGTAATAGGCATGTAATGACTTTATATGATTTATTAGGCTTGAAAGTCAAATTCATTGAGTCAGAGTTGAAATACTTTAATGGTGTCCTGCAGTACAGGAAACGAAAGTCATTGTAAAAAAAAATACTGAAAAAAAACCAATCTGTATCAGACTTTAAGTTTCCATATTTCTCATACATCTACTTCATTCATTTACTGAATTGTAAAGTTGGAATCAATAGAAATGTAGAGAAATTTATAAAACTCAAGTTTTTTTTTCATCAGTTGTGAAGGCAGCAGCATTTGGCCTGATGTCTATATTTAAACTTTTATTTACAATAAGCATCACCAATATTAGTGATATTAAGATACAAGACAAAGGTACAGATGTTCCTCCTCCTCTCCACATCTTCAAAAGTTTTTTATTTCAGTCAAACTGGGCTTTAATTAACTTTTAGAAAATAATAAATTTCCCGTCATGATGCTGTAATGTACTTTATTTATCAGAAGAATCTGAACTTTGAGTTTCTGTCCTGCGTCTGGTTCAGCAAGTATTAACAGGTCCAGTTCCCTCAAAGCAGGCAATGATGTTAAAGTCTAATTGATGCACACTTTAAGTAAGTCCTAATTAGAGCACGGCTGGTAATAATTGGGCAGGCAGTCTGAACACTAATTAGTCTTTTTTTTTTTTTTTTAAATCCCTCTGTATGTGTGTGTTAGAATGTGGATAAATGACCTCCACAGGGGGGCTGATGAAGCCCATACTTCCAAGAAGCAGACAAAGCTGCAGAGGTAGAATCAGAGTGCAGCAGGGAGACAGAGAGCAGTAAACCTCCTGGGAAAAAAGGAAAACCTCTCTTTTGTTATGCCATACGGCCTGCGGGTGGCCTTCGCTGCATGGGGGCGTTGGGGGGTGACAGCAGGTGTGTGTTTTTCTGAGAGAGGGAGCTGAACTTCCTCCTAACAAGGCTAATTGATTCTGTAGCGCTCTCTTTATCCGCCCGGTCTTCCCCCTCGTACTCTCCCTCTCTCTCTTTCACTCCCGGCCTCTCATTGTTTATGCTGAGAGGCGTCTAGAAAACCGCAGAAATAAGATTTCCCACCTGCTGCATGCTGGGAAACATTAGCAACACGCTCAGAGTTGAGTTGTTTGTCTCTCACCGCCTCTCTGTTTAATGTTTACTGCTGCCTCTTACTCAGGCTGCTTGGAAATACCAAAGCAGGAGGAAGAATCCTAGTCAATGAAAATAATAATAATAAGCAGCCAAAATTTAAGACTAAGACAAATAAATGTGTTGCACTGCAACACCAATAGATTTTAAACTGACTGAATATTTTTACCTGGACCAGAAAAGTAGAAATGGAAGACTGATACATAACAGTGACAAAAAGTTTCAATGTTCCCCCACAAAAAACTCCGGCTTGTCGATGTTTTGACCTCTCGACCGACCTCTTTAGTTTGGACCTGATTGAAACGGCTAACAGTGCTGGATTAAACTTTTGCGACATTTTAAACTGTGATCACAGCAGGTCGTTCAAGGTGGCCTTCAAGCTGCACTGTGATTTTGCTGATCAAACCTTTGAACTTAAAATTGGGTCCTCCTGGACTCCAGCTCAGCAGGATTCAGAATTCTTACCGATTTGGAATTGAAAAATACCTCCAATGATAATTATTGGCACAGCAGCTCCAGTTTGAAATTGTGTGGTTTGAACCTGCCAGCTGCAGAGCTGCTGTTCTCTAATTGGTGGTTAATTAATTAAATATCCAGCGGATTAGAGGAATTATGGACAATTGTCCTTTAACAACCCTTAACGAGGCCTTGATTGGTGTCCTTGGCCATACCCTGTGGCTAAAATGATCCTTCAATTAATGATGGAAAGCTCATGAAGAGAGAGCTTCACATGATTGGCAGCAGGAATGATGTTTTAGAGCTGTCACTTCAACCAGAGGAGAAGAGAGAAAAGTTGGAAGTGAGGCCAGAGGAAGGCCTGAGTCGAGTTACCAGGCGGGTAATTGTTGTCTTGTTCTGTGGTCCAAGCAGGCGGTGGAGCCGCATGAAGGCCATATATCAGGTTTTTACCAGACTTTAATAATGTACTGTCTAAACAAGGTCTATTCAGGCAATTAACAAAAGGCTAATTTATCTTTATTCAAACATAACTACAGATTATGTTTCAATAAACTGAAATCCTGAGATAGAAATGAAGCTTTATTCTGACTTTACCTGGACCATTACATTCAGATCTACAGGTATAAGATTTATTCATTTAAATTCTTTAAAGTCAATGCAGTTTTCAAATTATGATTTCATTTATCAAGGTAAAAACCAGCCAGGCCCAGTGTGAAAAAGTAACTAACTTCCTCAAATGGCTGAAAAATGTACCACAGTACACATGTTTGATATCAGTTGATAGCGATAATTATAGATTAGATTTTTGTTTTAAATATCTGAAATACTGAAATACCAGACAGGTGACATGACCTTTAGTCTTTTATCCACAATTTCCTCTTAAACTGTTGTACTTCACTTGTCCTCTCCCTCCACTCTGATTTTTTCCCCCCCATTCATAAGCTGTTATAGGAGACTGTCACGAAACATTAAACTTTTCCCCCTCTGATGGGTTTACATACAAAGGGCTCTGATTGTTTTAAGTAGGGTGCTGGTTAGGTAGGTCTCCATCTACTGCATTTCTCTTGGTTTATTGGATGAATCCTCATGCAAACATTTATTTAACACCCTCACATTTGAGGTGGAAACGTTGCCATCGCTGCTTCACTGGAAGGTTAATATTCTGTATTTCCTGCTCTGTCTGTGACTCGGTAACTTCCTGCTGCATCGTTGGCTGCTTTGTGATCGCTTTCTTTGTGCCTTTTTTTGACTTTTGGCATGAAAATGTTTCTATTGCAGACTACGAACCAGAATATACCCGAAAGAGAAAAGTTTCCAACAGAATCTATCATTTTCTTTCTAACATATAGAGATTGCCAAAACAAACAGCAACAACCTGGACTTTCAACGTCATAGAGAAACATGTTTTTTTATAACGTTTTGGACCCCAGATCTCATGACTCTTGACAGTGACGGGGAGCCTGCACAAGCTGCATGGAGATAGGAAGGTGGCTGACATTTGTGGTGTCTTTTTGGAGGACATGGCCTTTTCTCCTCATTTCTCGTGGCCAATCACCCACACTGAAAGCAGAAGGGAAGATAAGGCCTTTTGTCTGGCCTGACAATGTCCCACTGATACTGCCTCGGCTCGGCGTGCGTGTGTGTTGCTTTCACTCCATCCAGGGAAGCCCTCTGAAGTCATCATTAACAGCATCAGAGCCACCACATTACAGGATCACCCACACACGATTACAGAGCTGACACGCAGTTTAACACCCTGTCTGCTCCATCATGGAGGAGGGTTCCAGCAGCAGGATCTGTGGCAAACACATCTTAACTATGTAACTGGGGAACACGTTTGTTTTTGAGTTAGTTTGATTTCCATTCTAGGAGTATAAAGAGCCCTGTGACAGACTGGCGACCTGTCCAGGGTGACCCCGCCTCTGGCCCAGAACGTAGCTGGAGATAGACACCAGTTTACATCCCACTAGGGTGTAAGAAAATGGATGGATGGATGGAGTATAAACACATTTTGTAATTCGTACATTCGCTTATGCTTGTATTTTAAATGTATATAGTGACAAAGTGGAAAAAATTGTTTCTTGCTGATGGAGAGAAAACATAAACGGGTCCAAAATGTCATGTTATAGACTGTCAGCTGTAACATTTCTATACTAAACATCCCATTTTATTGTTCTTATATAAGCCACAATCATTGATATCGACAAGACAAACACATTTGAAATAAATCACTCTGCTTTTAGTGAATCTTTGACATATGTTTCACTTTTTCAGTTGAATTAGTGAAATAAATAGTTTGATTGTAATTCACTGAGCATCTCAATTTCCTTTTCCTTTTCTTTTAAACATCGCAAACACGACTGACTTCTTATAAATCCTCCACAGGAATCCAGATTTTGTTTGAAACCCCTATAAAAATACAGTAAAACCAGCAAGTTACAGTCCTGCATAACTGGATGGGAAGATGTAAAAATGCAAGCAGCCAGGGGTTTTCATGAAGTGTTGGGCTGGAAGGTGGGAAGCATTTATTAAAGATGACTCTATCCCCAAAAAAGGGGCCAAATGCGAAAGGGTTGATAATTTAGCCAAATTGTCAGCAGCACTTTGAGGTCGTGTCATCAGCAGCTGAACATCTTAAAGAAGATCTGCTGTAATATATGAAACCATCGTCATAATGTATCAAAATGGAATGACTGGGATGCCACTTAAAGTAGTGCTGGTGTAATTGGTGCTCAAAAGTCTTAATAGTATCATATATCTTGAGCTGGGCTTTTAAAAGGGATCTCGCCTTCATCTTCTTCCCATCTTTCGCTCATAAACACACACCTGCACACCCCCCCACACACACACACATAGTAATGCATTCAAGCCATCATTTCATCTTGGAATTCCCAAGCGTTTTGGGCACCAAGAGCTATAATGATCTGCCATAAATGGCTCAGTTGGACTGCTAACTTGTGTAAATAGTGCAGGCAGAGACTAATGTACCGACTTGTAATAGTGGGAAATTACCTGCCTATTACTGTGAGATCCTCCAAGAGAGGAGGAGCAGGAGGAGGAAGCAGAGGATAAAAGAAAAGTTGGAGATGGAGTGCGGGAAGAAATTGTGGTTAATTATGAAAATGACAGAACAAGCAAAAAGTTTAAAAAAAAAAAGTTTAAGAAAAAGGAAATATAGATATTGTGTGTGATTAAACTTTTTTTATTTCAAAAATTCTGATCTGTTGTGACATATCTGTCAAATTACTGAAAGTCTGTTAAACTGGTGCTAAAATTTCATAAGATGGATTCCAAGAAGAATCCTTTATAATAGTACAGAAAATGTGTGAAACCACATTGTCAGACATTTGTCTTATTATCTGGATTAGTTGGAGATGCAGTTTAATCTGTTGTCACAATTTTAATCAGTTTCAAACATAACTGGGTTCCCAAGATGTTTGCATTTTATATGTAAAAGTCGTCTCACCAACAACAACAACCTCAAAATCAAATATGGCCGCCTTACATTCAAAATTAGCTCATAGTAGAATAGCACTTTGTTTGCGTTTTGACACCTTAATTGTTTTTTTGTTTTGTTTTTTACCACATGAGCATTTAAAAATAATGGTAATTTCAGTCTTTTTTTATAATTATTTTGCAACAGTTGTTTTGTAATCTTTTAACATTAAATTTATCATTCCAAAACAAAACAAACGCAAAAGGCTTGTTTATATAATTGTGAAAATTTGTCATATAATGTAATATTATAAATGGCCATTTATGTAGATCTTCTGAAGGAATCAACCAGAAAAATATTTAAATCCTTCACCAAAGCTCCATTCTGTTTTATCCCTGATGCTTGATAGTATTTGATAGTTGTGTGTAAAGGAAATTCATCCTGTGAAGAAGTTTCTGAGCACAATGTATGGATGAAAAAGGAAGAATTTATGCAAGTTTTTTTTGTTTTTTTTTGTTTACAGAAGCACTCCTTCAACAAATACAAAGGAGCATTTCCTAATACTTCAGCTAATTTGGGTCTCACTCTAAACACAATACCACATCCAATAAACCTCCTTTTCAAACGGGAATGTTGTTGGTCGAAAAATTCAAGCTTTGTTTTTGTAGCATAATGTTTTGTCAAGTCTGCTTAAAAAAAATTAATTGAAAATCTCCACAGAGTTGATTGTAATGCACCCTAATTTCCTTCAGCTATCGGTGGAGCATAAACAGGCAAACATTTCCATTATGTGTCCATGTGAATAGACAGTTTAGATCGCTGTTTGTTAGCACTGTTTGTTTGCCTGCTTTTTGTGTTCATGGAGACAAATACGAGGCATGTCTTTTTATGCAGCTTCTTCATTTCTTGTTAGTTGTTTGCCATTATGATAACAAGGATCCATTTGATGTTAGCGGGCCTTTTATCTTCAAATGAGCCATTTAAATGTCATTACTGTTGGGGCTGTGTGTCGGCGTGTGCATGTGTGTGATCATTACACTTACAAGGCCCATTCAAGTCTTGTCATTTTTTCCCCCCCCTACAAGCTGAAATTAGTAGCATTCACTATGTGAAGCTGTAACAGCGACAATATTCAGGTTGAAGGATGATTTCTCAGAAGTAAACTTCAGCTTTTGTCTGTTTCCCTTTCTGTGGTTGTTTAGAGAGAAATCAATAAGCCAGAGTATAATAACTCAGGAAATTGATCCTATTTAGCTGCATTTTTTTAAGTGGTAAGACATAAGTGGTTTCTGTATTCAGCAAACAGCTTTAATTACTTACAAAGAATCTCCCAGCTAGTCAGATTTGATACTGAAACATCAAATATTCTGAGATTCACATCAGAATATCTGAACGCAACAAAAAAAAACAACAAATGATATAGTGAATATATATTGGTTCATACTTTTTGATTGAAAAATTATTTCTTTTCTAATAAGTCTGACAAAGTATTCATATTTTAATTAGCGCGCATTTTACAATTTCTTGAATTTCATAGTAAGTCTGACCACATTTGTCTTGAATACATTAAAATCTACATTTTATTAATTTATTAAAGTCAATCAAACACTGCAGGTGTTTTCAGAAATAGTGACCCAAATGTGGTTCTTATGCTGCAAATAGAATCAAAATTTGTATATTTATTTTCCAAATAGTCCCAAACTGAATGCCTATTTTTAGTGAGGCAAAGTTGCATAACTCCTTTTCAGGATTTGGTTTAACATTAATCTACATACCACTTTCTTTTGTACTACTTTATTTGATAAACATATGTTTATTGTTGAGCAGGTTTAAAAAGGAATAATATATTGTTTTGTAGCGGTTTCAAAATGTTGTTGGCTTTGCAGACTACAGATGTGGAATCATTTCTAGATTTTCGTCTGAATTTCTGACCCCCTGTCTGCTAAAGCTCTGCAGTGTATTGGTGTAATATCTCCACATTACTATGATGTTAACTGATAGGATTTGGCTCGGATTCAGACTGTCTGAGTGGGGGTCATTTCTGGTGGAAGAAGTACATAGAGGTGTTATTGCTGCCAAATTATCCCAAAATTATGGCAGTAGCTCAAAGGTTTTGTTGCACGGCAAGTTGAGTTTGCGATTTTAAAGACAGTTGAAAGAAAAGAAAGAGGCATAACAAACTACAAACTGATTGTCTGAATGTGACTTAGATCGGTTGATTTGTCCCCTATGAGGCATGTGGGTGTCTCTGTTTTTGTCTCAAACAAGAATTTACAAAGGAAATAAAACAAAGCTGACTGACATCCTTTCTCATAGGTAAAGGGATGTCTACAAGCTCTAATTTGCACTTTCCAGTAAGGCCTGATTAGATGACCTTACTGGAAAGTGCAAATTAGAGCTTGTAGACACTGTATCCAAGTTTTGGCCTTCAGGTTTGTCGAGGTCTCTCTGTTTCCTGCAGTGACAGACATGGCATAGGACAGCCCCTCTTGTGGACTACTAGTAAATTAGTAAATCTTTCCTGGCAGGCGGAGATGACAGGACACCGTCTTTGTGTCCGTTCTATGTAATTTGCTTGTTTTCCACTCTGCTATAGAGCTGGCGCACTGCAGCACAGAGACGAGCCAAGGAGTGTGTCTCTTCCTTTCACTCTGCATATCTTCTTGCCTTCCTCGCTCATCCATCTTATGTGGGTTTGTTCTCTCCCATTGTTGCCATTGTGTCCTCCAGCTCAGCTCTGTGGCCTCGGAGTTAAAAAGAAAATGATAGGCTGCAACTAACACAGGAAGAAAAGTGGAACGTTTAATGATGGTGACCTATAAAATGAAGGAGAACTGTATCTAGGCTTGGTTTCAAGTGTAAAAGCTTGAAACTGGGAGAAGTCTAGATTTACTGATCATTAAAACAAATGAATCCATGAATTATGTTATTCATTGGCAATGTGTTTTGGATCATTGTGCTGCTAATTAAATATCAGGGTTTTTTTAGACACTGACAGATTCAGTTGATTTCTTAGGTTATCAAGGCTATTTTTTCACCTCCTCGTTTCCCAGGTTCCTTGTGTCTTTTCAGTGTAATACACATAATTTATGTTGCCATTTGTTTTGATTTGTTTGTGTATCTGAAGTACTTTTTAAGTCACTGTCATTTGGTGTGATTTTAATGTAAATAGCACCAAGAAAAGCACATTTTTCCTACAATAATTACAAATGACTCTTGGCACAAAATTTGCAGACAATGTCCAAACTTACTAAATTAGGTTACAAATCCAAATGTAGAGCAGAATGAAGAAATGTCAGATCATATGTAATACTCTTAAATTATGCTCAGTTGTGTCACAGTTTTGTTTTTTAACAGTTCTGGTTACTGAAGCTGCCAAAAAGAGAAAGAGAGAGAAACACATTAGAAATTCACACATTTTTTTCCTCTCAATATCCATTCAGATGTAATGTAAGTCTAAATGCACCATTTGTTTGAATGGTAAGAAGAGGGGACATTAGTAGCAGATTGAAGTGTGCATGCATGCATGTGTGTTTCAAGGGAACTTTGACAAACAGCTCTCGTTTATCATGGCGGCGCTGCGGCCTGTGTTCTCCTGTCTCTAAGGTTACGGCGGTCCTGGGCGCTTTCTTATTGGCTCAGCCGCCGAACACCCAGCAAGAGACAAAAGAGAAGGACCCGGCGCTGGTAATTTCTTATCACCAAATCCCATTAGGCTCAGGGTTTTTCATTTTTTTATTAGCCTACACAAAAGTAAAGTGGAAATCACCATACCCAGTCGGCTCAACCCCTACTGTGAGCCTGACTGGGTCTTCTAATAACATCACTCTACTCCAGCCCGTGCTGTACTAATAACAGAGAGATTTTTTTTAAAGTGCATTATTAGACTGAAAATATAAGGCCTGAAAAGCTTTTTACTTTTAGTAGATAAATTTAATAGTCTTCATGTGCTTTCATTGATACTGTTAATTAATAATTAGCTTATTTGCACCGCATGCAGCAGTCCAATACGCGGGATCTAACTAACTGCTTTACGTTCTCTACTTAGAAATTTGATCTGATAAAATTTCTAATAGTTCTGCTGAAAAAGCGATACCCTGTAAAGTTTAGATAGTAATGGGTCGGTATCTGACTCTGAGCAAAAACACCACAAATTTATAGTATTTACACAAAACTGCTTGCTTTTACTTTATAAAGTCAGCATGTTTTCACATTGGACGCCCATCTATTTGCAGTTAACTCAACTATTTTCATGTCTAAAATATTTTAAGGAATATGCACTATGGAAGCTGAAATACCAAAGCAGCCAATGAAGAAGGAACATTTGTTTTCCTTGGTGCTGATTGGCTGTACCCCCAAAAGCGTTAATACTGTAGATATTAGTTTCTGTGGTAGAGCTAAGACTGTTTCCACTCTTTGTATTAATGCATGTTAAATTATATTTGGTGTTTGAATGATTAAATTAGCCAGTCATAAGTCTTCTTACTGGGAGTCTCAAGTATTCAGGAGTGGCTGGGGTTCCTAACTTTCTGTGAATATCAGGTCTTGAAGCACCAAACGAGCGACAGATAATAACACTCCCAGCCCATGTTAGCCAAGTTTCTCTTTTTTATTGTCTCACCTTCAAGTTTGACTGTTAAAGTCTGGATTGAGGCCTGCAGAGCTTCACATGTTGTACTGGGCTCTTTTATAACCAGTGATAATGCTTCACTGGAGCCCTTTCCGCATGGATAGATGTCAGTGCCTAAGTCATGGGATACTTTTGGAGATTTTGCCTACTTCATCCTGTTAGACAGGTTCTGTTTAAGTAATTTCTTGACTGTGCAGTCCTGGACAATCAAGGACTGTCTTTACCAGGGCTATTTTTGTCTAATATAAGTGTTGAAAAAAACTAAAAGATATTATCATTAAGATATTCCTTGAACTACAGAAAAAGCAGTAAAAATTAAAATGCGCTTGAACTCATACGCGACTTGTTACTAAGAAAGTTCTCAGAAATATCCGTTTGGAAAACAGGGGAGAAATGGAACCAGCTGATGAAAGGCCATATACCAGTAGATTTCAGCTTATCAAGTCATAATTTCAGCTCTTAAATTCTTTCACCTGTCATCTTTTGCCCAAGCAGCTGTGTGCTTGTGGGACGGCCCGAAGCTGCACTGACACCTCTCAGCGTACTGAAAGAGCCTGATATACCCAAGGCTGTAATCACCACAAAAGTGCAGTTGGTTGTGGTTATAATGTGTGTGTGATAAGCACCCCATATGAAGGCAGATTGACAGACAAAAGGTCTAATCGCTCCTCGGCTGCAGCCGCCAAACACCTCAGAGGAAGTATTGACCCAAAAGCAACATAATCCCCTTCGCCTAACACTGGCAATTTTATGTAATACCTGTAATAACACGCATTCAGCTCAAAGTAGTCATCAAAAGAGCTCCGAGCATCTGATTTTGAGAGGTGAGCTGTTTGAATAAAAGGGGACCAAAGTGTGTATCAATCTGTAATAACAACATTGTAGCCCTGACTCACTTTTCCACTAAGGAGTGTGTTTTTATCATGTTCACTTCGACTCTTTATGGCTTTTCCTCTTTTTAAATGGAAGAAAGAAACATTTTTATGGTAAAGGAGGCTGTGAACTTTTGAAGGGGTCTTTTATATTATATGCTTATTTTTACGTTGCAGTGAACTTTGTCACATTTAGTCACTTTACAACCATAAATGTCGGTGTATTTTTGATAAATATTAAGGGAAAAATAAAGATCTGAAAAGTGAGGCAGGAGCTACATTCAGCCTTTCAGTCAATACTCTTCCTTTTACTTTAGCTACTAGCTTTGCTCATTTAGAGACTATAACTCTTACCTGTTGCTTCTTGAATCTCAGTCAGTTTGGACGTTGAGCGTTTTGTGAACATTGATGATCAAGTCTTGCTCCAGATTTTCAGATTTCTGTCTGGACTTTGATTGGGTCAATACAGCACATGAAGTTTAGCACCAGAATTGTACAAATATAGTTGATTTGTTTGATGATTGTCACTTTAATAAAAAAGAAGCAGCTTAAAAGTCCTTTAATGTATGAAGCCTTACAAATGTATGAAAGATAATGGTTGAAATTTCCAGCAGATTCATTCGGATCTTGCTGCAAGAAAGCTCTGGGTTTGAATCCCAAGTTGCATTTGAATAATCTTCAGATTTTCTGCAACATTCTCCTTTTAGACAAAGAAGTCCAGAGAATTTTTAACATGTTTAGTGAAATGTACATTACTTACATCAGCTGATAGAGAGTTTACCAGCAGAGTGACAGCAGTAAAGTACAACAGATTGGCTACAATCATGTTAGCTCAATGTTTGAACCAAATTCAAGAGATATGCAAAAATGTAGCAACCTTAGGTAGAGAAGATCAAAGTTTTTCCCAGGAAACTTCTGCAAACACAACTATTTGGTTGTTTGTGTTGTTTTGTTTATTTGAAGACTATTTAATTTCAAAACCTATTAAGAACGAGCTAGTTATTTAATTTTATCCAGGAAACCATAAGCTCTAAGAGTTAAAAAGCGTTGAAAAATTCACATAGAGTAAATCATACATTAACAAGACATTTTATATATTTACATCTCTGGAAAAAACTTAAGAACCCACTGAAAACCTCCTGGTTATTCCACCAAATTTTGATTTCTGAACTCTTCTTGAGTTAAAACACTAGTATTGTTGTTTCTAAATGAATATCAACTTGTTATCTTTGCATTATTTGAGGTATAAAAGCACTGCATCTTTTTTGGTATTTTGACCGATAAATAAAACATTTTTGCTTGGAATTTCGGAGACATTTGTTCAGTAGTTCATAAAATAAAAGAACAATGTTCATTTCACTCAAATATATACCTATAAAAAGTAAAATGGTCTCTTAATTTTTTCCAGAGCTGTACATTCACACTTCAAGTTTCCTTTGCAGTTTGGAAACCTGTCAGAAAAACAACGTGAGATTTGGCAAATCTGAGTTTCATATCTCCTAATGATTTCAGTGAGAATCTGAAACTCAGACTTTGAAGAACCAGCGCGTTCAGTCCAGAACGTGATCTAATCGAATGTAGAGGGGATGTTTGCATCACACGTTCACACACACACACACCCGCCATCATTGTCATTATCATCACAGCCTCAATCATCCCTATCTGTATTCACTCACACTTTTCAGCCTCTGATTTGGTATTCATGTCACAGAGATTAATCAACCTGCTCATCCCATCTGGTGTTGCACACTGATACACACTCTGTCCTCACATTCTACCTGCCTCTAGGTGTGTGTGTGTGTGTGTGGGGTGGGCTGGGGGGTTGGCACACAACTGACAGACAGCGAGAGAGGGCTCTGTCAACCCATCTGCATATCTGCATATTAACCGCGGACCGTCCCTTTAATTTCCTACAGCAGCTGATAACCGTCGCCTCCTCTTGGCCTCTTTGTTGCTCCCACACCAAATTCATGTGTGTGTGTGTGTGTTTGAGGAAAAGGGCAAAAAAAATGTGTTGCATTTCTTTCTACTTCACACACACGTTTTAGTGTTTACTCAAGTTGTTAATCTGCAGATTTTGAAAAGAAAGCATGTTTTATGGAAGGGAATAACAAAACTGGAAAAGGTGAATCATAATACATTTTTGTAACACATCCCCACTTAGACAACTGAAGATTTAAAATCTCATCACAGTCTGCAGTAAGGAAATGTGACTTATTGACTCCAGCAGTGAAGTTCAAGCAAAACTGAATAATTTCTTTCATTTGTCAAAATGTTAGATTTTGTAAGGATAACTTACCCAAACTGGGGAACTGAACCACAAAAATACGACCTTATTAATATGTTTAGTAAATGGTGTACAATCTGATTATTGAAGTCAGACATTGCTTCACAACTCAATACCTTACAATGACAGATATTCACATAAGCTTACAGTATTTAACCACATAAAAGTGTCTCTATAGTTTCGTTGTTAAAGCAGATCTTTGATAGGATTTTGATCAGTGAAAATATAAATCTGAACTAAACAGAGATCTTTATTTTTAAGTAGGGTTTGACTTTATATATGGAGACATATAATCATCTTTGTTTTGTGTCTATTATTTAACATAAATGATAAAGGCCTCATTTCACACAGTGTAAATATGTGGCCTTGAGGCATGAAATGTGTGAACCGATTCATTCTGAACGTATGGAGATGAATGTTGATCTCATTATTCCTGAGGATGAAGGCAGAGACAGCAGAAGAAAAGCAGTACAGGCCCAGAGTTTCTCTGTTCTTGTAGTTAGTAGGTAAAAGGAGTTTGAGTCGAATTGAGACGTTCGGAAAGGAAAGTATAATTTAAAAGCTGCAGCTCTTAAATAAATGGACCTTTGTTCGAGCTTCACTTTTGAACCCTCTCAAGTTTTTGTTGAGGTTTAACTGCTCTTACAAAGTTGGGTTGAATTAGAGATTATTTAATGCTTACTGATGCCTTGAAAATGTAGTTAATTAGAAGCAAAAAAGAACAACATATAACATTTCTTAAACACCCAAAATGATTTTTATGTCTAAATTTATGATGCAGGAGGACATATCCAAGCTGGTTTCTTCAGGAATTCATGATCTGCTTTGCACCTTGAGACATTTCACCTGTCAGATTCACTAATGTCTGTAATTTTTGTTTTTCAGAGAAAACATCAGATAATGTCAGATGAATTTTCCGAGAAGGTAAGAAATATTGTTTTTATTTAACAGAGTGAAAGATTTAGGTAGAGATGTGGAAAAGATTAGAAATTTGGATTCGTATATGTCACATTAATAGTCCAGGCTGTGGAATTACATTAACATACTCAAAATAACTATATATATATATATATATATATATATGTATGTGTGTATATATATATATATATATATGTATGTGTGTATATATATATATGTATATATGTATGTGTGTATATATATATATGTATATATGTATGTGTGTATATATATATATGTATATATGTATGTGTGTATATATATATGTGTATATATATGTATATGTATATATGTATGTATATATATATATGTATATGTATATATATTTATATGTATATATATATGTATATGTGTATATATATACATATGTATGTATATGTATATGTGTATATGTATATATATGTATATGTATATATATACATATGTATATATATACATATGTATATATATGAAGCTTACTATGGAGATTATTCAACCCTTGATAGGTTCAGAAACTTCTAGAACAGTGCTAGAACTGTTTTTCAGGGATTTTATTTTCCTAAAAATGCACTTATATTCTCTGTCAAAGTGAAAGAAAGTTCTACCATATGGAATGACGTATGTGTGTATGTGTATGTTTAGTTCAGGAGTGATGGGAACATGATGATGGTTGGTCTTCATGTTGGAGAGACACAGACTGATGGACAATACTTCTTCTTCTCATCTGTCTGTGTTGACTGATAGAGTTGCTCTGCAGTTTTCGCCCTGCATCTTCCCAGTCAACCTACATTCCTCTGTCACACATAAGAAGAACAAGGTTTGTTTTAGGATTATATGGAAAAAAACATTTTGTTCCAAAAAAGTCTTTGCCTTCTTACAGATTTGTGCTTTTTGCTCTAGTTACACCAAGGCATCCTGAAGCTGATAATCTCACCACCACCATGTTTGATGGTCAGTATATTGTTTTTCTGAAATGCTATACTTGTTTTACACCAGATGCAACAAGATGTTAACTTTCCAAATATTTTCCCAGGAGTCTTGGTGATAAATCTGATTTAGAAAATCAGGTTTTTGTTCTCGTTAGTGGTTTTTTCCCAGTCTCCATCTTATTGTTGGAATTTATTTATTGGGGCATAATGAGTTGCTATTGGACAAGTGTTAGACTGCTTTGTGTTGTTAAGCAGGTTCTATGTAACTTATATCTTGTTTCTATATGTCTGGTAATGTGAAGGCCTGAGTATGTTTGTTGAAACTGAACCCAGCTATCCAAACAATTTAGTGATTCACATTTAATTCAACAATGTGAAAACAGCTTATTGTATTTATTCTGGTTATCCTGTTAGAATCTGATCTATTTGATGACAATGTAGTAAAATACTAGATCCTTTGGAAGATTATTTCACTTATAACATGGGAGAAATGTTTTGAGTGAAATAATCTGCCTGTGGAACAAATACTTTGATCAATATTATTTACTTAAAATAAGCTCCTATATTTTGCTGAAAAGCTTCTTGCAAGTTAGCCTTGTCATTTCAAGTGCACCAAGATATTTCCACATACCTGGCAGCTTTATTTCATACTCAAATATAACATTAATAGTCATATGGATGGAAATGTTAGAACTTTATTCCCCACCCAGTTTCCTTTTTACTACTTCCCTTTATGCCCAATACAAACTCTGCAGTCCTTTCACTTCCTTTAACCTCTTATCTCCTCTTGTCGTCCTCCTGTCTTGCTCTTGAACTCTCCATTACCGTCTTGTCACTCGTTTTATCTCATCACCCAAAGCAAGCCCTTCATCTTATTGTCCAGCTGTTGCGATCTGCTTCTGTCTTCATTGTGATGTGGGTCAGCAGGTCAGCCGGGGGGCTTGTCATTAGCTGGGACTGTGCATTTGTTCTGATCACAGGTGTAGACAAGATAATAGGAGTCTTTAGTGGTCAGTGTGAGGAGGCTGGAGAATTGGAAGTGAAAATATGAAGGTGTGAGGAGAGCAGTACAGTCTTAAGACAGAGGAACATCATAAAATAGAGTAATAAAATAGGAAACTGTTTAAAATAAATTAAAATTCACAAAAGCAAATTCACTTGAATAATTTTATTAAGTATTTTTGTCCAGGTTCAATGAAAACATCTCATTTAGACATAATTTTTCCAGCTCAATATGCATTTCTGGGCTTCTCCTGTTCTTTACTAATGACCTTTTCTCTGCCTCATGATGTCGGGCTTTGACTTTCTGATGCTTCTGTGCTGAACAGCTGTTCTCTTTCTCTTCCTCTCCCAGAGAAACAATAGCAGCTAATGTCACACTGCTGATGCTGAATCCAGAGATGTCCACCAGCCTCTATATCTACTCTACTGTTTTCTCCTGCATGTGTAAAAAAATGAACTAAACAGATGATAGGAAATGGTTGCATTGAGGATGTTTTAGCACAGAAGCAAATTGTGGAGAGTTCTGTTTTTTTTTTCTGAGTGTTGAACCTCTGTGGGTTGACTCAGTGCCTCCTTTTGTGTTTGCTAGTAATGAGAGCTGCAAAGTATGCTGCTGCTTTGTCTTTCTGTACATGTGTTCATTTGTGTTTGGTAACTACTGTTTGTTCAGCTTTGAGGTTGCCTCTTTGCACCCAGAAGACGAGTAGAGTAGTTTTTGTGTTTATTTTTGTCTGGGGGGAAGGATCTAATTTAAACAGCTAGAGTTGGTTGAATTAAACATGTTGTGCTCATGTAAGAAGTTACACAAAAATTACTATTTTCCTCTTCACTTTTCTGAAGAAAAAAAAAATTAGCACCAAAAGATACAGGTGCTCAACCTACAAATATGTCCAGAGGTGTAAAGTTTTATTTTATATAATTTTTTAAACAAAATTTTACG
The DNA here is from genome assembly GCF_019740435.1 of Gambusia affinis. NCBI lineage: Eukaryota > Metazoa > Chordata > Actinopteri > Cyprinodontiformes > Poeciliidae > Gambusia > Gambusia affinis. The sequence goes on along the minus strand of NC_057891.1, from coordinate 8,537,380 downwards.
CCCTTTTTGTCAAAAAAACAAACTCCACAGTATTTAATATTTTAAAAAGTTCTAAAAAAATATCTTTTGATGTGAATGTTCAGAATATAGCTATAATATAATAATTAAAATGTGGCATATACATAAGAAATCTATGAGGAAGTTGGTAGTTAGTAAGTAAGTAGTTGGCAGGTTGGTAGTTAGCAAGTAGGTAGTTTGGTGGGAGGTTTTTGGTAGGTAGTAGGTTGGTAGGTAGCTGGCGGTAGGTGGTTGGTAGGTAAGGTGTTGGGTAGTGGTTGGTAGTTAAGTGGTAGGTAGGTAGTTTGTTGGAAGTTGATAAGTAGTTGGCTTGTAAGATGTAGATAGTTTGTTGGTAAGTCATTGGTAGTTCAGTGGTTGGTAGGTAGTTGGCAGGTAGTTGGTTAATGGTTGGTAGTTTGTTGGTAAGTGGTTGGTAAGTTTTTGGTAGGTAGTAGGTTGGTGGTTGGTAGGTAGTTGATAAGTAGTTGGTTTGTAAGTTGTTGATAAGTCATTGGTAGTTTAGTGGTTGGTAGGTAGTTAAGTAGTTGGTTTGTAAGTCATTGGTAGTTTGTTGGAAGTTGATACATAGTTGGTAGGTAGTTGGTAGGTGGTTGGCTGGTAAGTTGTTGGTAGGTAGTTGGCTAAGTGGTTGGTAGTTTGTTGGAAGTTGATATGTACTTGGTAGGTAGGTAAGGTGTTGGTAGGTGGTTGGCTGGTGGGTTGTTGGTAGGTAGTTGGTTGGTAAGTTGGTAGGTTGTTGGTAGGTAGGTAGCTGGCGGTAGGTGGTTGGCAGGTAAGGTGTTGATAGTTTGTTGGTAAGTCATTGGTACTTTAGTGGTTGGTAGTTAAGTAGTAGGTAGGTTGTTGTCTGGTAAGATTTTGGTAGGTAGCAGGTTGGTAGTTGATAAGTAGTTGGTTTGTAAGTTGTTGATAGTTTGTTGATAAGTCATTGGTAGTTTAGTGGTTGGTAGGTAAGGTGTTGCGTAGTTGTTGGTAGGTAGTTGATAAGTAGTTGGTTTGTAAGTCGTTGGTAAGTAGTTGGCTGTTAAGTGGTTGGTAGTTTTTTGGTCAGTGGATGATAGTTTGTTGGAAGTTGATATGTAGTTGGTAGGTAGTTGGTTGGTACGTTGTTGGTAGGTAGTTAAGTAGTTGGTTTGTAAGTCATTGGTAGTTTGTTGGAAGTTGATACATAGTTGGTAGGTAGTTGGTAGGTGGTTGGCAGGTAAAGTAGTTGGTTTGTAAGTCGTTGGTTGGTTGGTAGGTTTTTGGTAGGTAGTAGGTTGGCAGGTAGGTTGTTTGTTAGTAGGTAGTTGATAAGTAGTTGGTTTGTAAGTTGTTGATTGTTTGTTGGTAAGTCATTGGTAGTTTAGTGGTTGGTAGTTAAGTAGTAGGTAGGTTGTTGGCTGGTAAGTTTTTGGTAGGTAGCAGGTTGGTAGTTGATAAGTAGTTGGTTTGTAAGTTGTTGATAGTTTGCTGATAAGTCATTGGTAGTTTAGTGGTTGGTAGGTAAGGTGTTGCGTAGTTGTTGGTAGGTAGTTTATAAGTGGTTTGTTGGTTAGTGGTTGGTAGATAGTTGGTAAGTCGATGGGAGGTAGTTGGCTGTTAAGTGGTTGGTTGTTTTTTGGTCAGTGGTTTATAGTTTGTTGGAAGTTGATATGTAGTTGATAGGTAGTTGGTTGGTTAAGTTAAGTAAACCGGTTGGTAGGTAAGGTGTTGGGTGGTGGTTGGTAGTTTGTTGGTAAGTGGTTGGTAGGTAGTTGATAAGTAGTTGGCTTGTAAGATGTTGATAGTTTGTTGGTAAGTCATTGGTAGTTTAGTGGTTAGTAGTTAAGTGGTAGGTAGGTTGTTGGCTGGTAAGTTTTTGGTAGGTAGCAGGTTGGTATTTGATAAGTAGTTTGTTTGTAAGTTGTTGATAGTTTGTTGATAAGACATTGGTAGTTTAGTGGTTGGTAGGTAGTTGATAAGTAGTCTGTTGGCTGGTAAGGTGTTGGTTAGTGGTTGGTAGGTAAGTAGTTGGTTAGTAAGTTTTTGATAGTTTGTTGGTAAGTCGTTGGTAGTTGGTAGGTAGTTTGTAGGTGGTTGGCTGGTAAGTTGGTAAGTGGTTGGTAGGTAGTTTGTTGGCTGGTAAGGTGCTGGTAGGTAGTTAAGTAGTTGGTTTGTAAGTCATTGGTAGTTTGTTGGTAGGTAGTTTGTTGGCTGGTAAGGTGCTGGTAGGTAGTTAAGTAGTTGGTTTGTAAGTCATTGGTAGTTTGTTGGTAGGTAGTTTGTTAGTGGTTGGTAGGTAGTTAAGTAGTTGGTCAGTGGTTGATAGTTTGTTTGAAGTTTATAAGTGGTTGGTAGTTTGTTTGAAGTTGATAGGTAGTTGGGTAGTGGTTGGTAAGTGGTTGGTAGGTTGTTGGCTTGTAGTTAAACTACCAAATCGGTAGTAAAGTTTTATGTTATATAATTTTTTTAACAAATTTTTACACCCTTTTTGTAAAAAAAAACTCCACAGTATTTAAAAAAGTTCTAAAAAATATCTTTTGATGTGAATGTTCAGAATATAGCTATAATATAATAATTCAAATGTGGCATATACATAAGAAATCTGAGGACTCATCATTGTTCCTTTTGCTTTCAGTTGAAACATTATTGCAAGAGATGCTGGAGGAGGAGGCGGCAGGACATGGTGGAGGACGACAGTTGGTGAGTAAGTAGTTAGTTAGTAAGTTGTAAGTAAGTAGGTAGGTATATAGCTGGTTGGTAGCTGGCGGTAGGTGGTTGGTAAGTCATTGGTAGTTCAGTGTTTGGTTGGTAGTTGGCAGGTAGTTGATAAGTAGTTGGTTTGTAAGTTGTTGATTGTTTGTTGATAAGTCATTGGTAGCTTAGTGGTTGGTAGGTAGTTAAGTAGTTGCTTTGTAAGTCATTGGTAGTTTGTTGGTAAATCGTTGGTAGTTTGTTGGAAGTTGATATGTAGTTGGTTTGTAGTTAAGTGGTAGGTAGGTTGTTGGCTGATAAGTTTTTGGTAGGTAGCAGGTTGATAGTTGATAAGTAGTTTGTTTGTAAGTTGTTAGTTTGTTGATAAGTCATTGGTAGTTTAGTTGTTGGTAGGTAGTTAAGTAGTTGCTTTGTAAGTCATTGGTAGTTTGTTGGCTGGTAAGTCGTTGGTTAGTGGTTGGTAGGTAGTTGGCAGTTGGTTTGGTGTTGTTGGTAGGTATTGATAAGTCATTGGTAGTAGTTTGTTGTGAAGTTGGAAGGTTGGTAGTTGGTAAGGTGTTGGTAGGTAGTTGGTTTGTAAGTTGTTAGTTTAAGTCGTTGGTAGGTAGTTGGCTGTTAAGTGGTTGGTAGTTTTTTGGTCAGTGGTTGATAGTTTGTTGGAAGTTGATAGGTAGTTGGGTAGTGGTTGGTAGTTAAGTGGATTGTAGTTTGTTGATAAGTGGTTGTTTAGTGGTTGGTAGGTAGTTGATAAGTAGTTGGATTGTAAGATGTTGATAGTTTGTTGGTAAGTCATTGGTAGTTTAGTGATTGGTAGTTAAGTGGTAGGTAGTTTGTTGGCTGGTAAGTCGTTGGTTAGTGGTTGGTAGGTAGTTAAGTAGTTGGTTTGTAAGTTGTTGGTAGATAGTTTGTTGGAAGTTATGTAGTTGGTAGGTAGGTAAGGTGTTGGTAGGTAGTTGGTTTGTAAGTTGTTCGTTTAAGTCGTTGGTAGGTAGTTGGCTGTTAAGTGGTTGGTAGTTTTTTGGTCAGTGGTTGATAGTTGGGTAGTGGTTGGTAGTTAAGTGGATTGTAGTTTGTTGATAAGTGGTTGTTTAGTGGTTGGTAGGTAGTTGATAAGTAGTTGGATTGTAAGTTGTTGATTGTTTGTTGATAAGTCATTGGTAGCTTAGTGGTTGGTAGGTAGTTAAGTAGTTGCTTTGTAAGTCATTGGTAGTTTGTTGGTAAATCGTTGGTAGTTTGTTGGAAGTTGATATGTAGTTGGTTTGTAGTTAAGTGGTAGGTAGGTTGTTGGCTGATAAGTTTTTGGTAGGTAGCAGGTTGATAGTTGATAAGTAGTTTGTTGATAAGTCATTGGTAGTTTAGTTGTTGGTAGGTAGTTAAGTAGTTGCTTTGTAAGTCATTGGTAGTTTGTTGGCTGGTAAGTCGTTGGTTAGTGGTTGGTAGGTAGTTAAGTAGTTGGTTTGTAAGTTGTTGGTAGGTAGTTGATAAGTCGTTGGTAGATAGTTTGTTGGAAGTTATGTAGTTGGTAGGTAGGTAAGGTGTTGGTAGGTAGTTGGTTTGTAAGTTGTTAGTTTAAGTCGTTGGTAGGTAGTTGGCTGTTAAGTGGTTGGTAGTTTTTTGGTCAGTGGTTGATAGTTTGTTGGAAGTTGATAGGTAGTTGGGTAGTGGTTGGTAGTTAAGTGGATTGTAGTTTGTTGATAAGTGGTTGTTTAGTGGTTGGTAGGTAGTTGATAAGTAGTTGGATTGTAAGATGTTGATAGTTTGTTGGTAAGTCATTGGTAGTTTAGTGAAGGTGTTGGTAGGTAGTTGGTTTGTAAGTTGTTGGTTTAAGTTTGGTAGGTAGTTGGCTGTTAAGTGGTTGGTAGTTTTTTGGTCAGTGGTTGATAGTTGGGTAGTGGTTGGTAGTTAAGTGGATTGTAGTTTGTTGATAAGTGGTTGTTTAGTGGTTGGTAGGTAGTTGATAAGTAGTTGGATTGTAAGATGTTGATAGTTTGTTGGTAAGTCATTGGTAGTTTAGTGATTGGTAGTTAAGTGGTAGGTAGGTTGTTGGCTGGTAAGTTTTTGGTAGGTAGAAGGTTGGCAGTTGATAAGTAGTTGATAGTTTGTTGATAAGTAGTTTGTTGGCTGGAAAGGTGTTGGTAGGTAGTCAAGTAGTTGGTTTGTAAATCATTGGTAGTTTGTTGGCTGGTGGTTGGTAGGTAGTTGATAAGTAGTTGGCTTGTAAGATGTTGATAGTTTGTTGGTCATTGGTAGGTTGGTAGTTAAGTGGATTGTAGTTTGTTGATAAGTGGTTGGATTGTAAGATGTTGATAGTTTGTTGGTAAGTCATTGGTAGTTTAGTGGTTGGTAGATAAGTGGTAGGTAAGTTTTTGGTAGGTAGCAGGTTGGCAGTTGATAAGTAGTTGATAAGTAGTTTGTTGGCTGGTAAGGTGCTGGTAGGTAGTTAAGTAGTTGGTTTGTAAGTCATTGGTTGGTCAGTGGTTGATAGTTTGTTTGAAGTTGATAGGTAGTTGGGTAGTGGTTGGTAAGTGGTTGGTAGGTTGTTGAAGTTTTATGTTATATAATTTTTTTAACAAATTTTTACACCCTTTTTGTAAAAAAAACTCCACAGTATTTAATATTTAAAAAAGTTCTAAAAAATATCTTTTGATGTGAATGTTCAGAATATAGCTATAATATAATAATTCAAATGTGGCATATACATAAGAAATCTGAGGACTCATCATTGTTCCTTTTGCTTTCAGTTGAAACATTATTGCAAGAGATGCTGGAGGAGACATGGTGGAGGACGACAGTTGGTGAGTAAGTAGTTAGTTAGTAAGTTGTAAGTAAGTAGGTAGGTATATAGCTGGTTGGTAGCTGGCGGTAGGTGGTTGGTAAGTTGTTGATTGTTTGTTGATAAGTCATTGGTAGCTTAGTGGTTGGTAGGTAGTTAAGTAGTTGCTTTGTAAGTCATTGGTAGTTTGTTGGAAGTTGATATGTAGTTGGTTTGTAGTTAAGTGGTAGGTAGGTTGTTGGCTGATAAGTTTTTGGTAGGTAGCAGGTTGATAGTTGATAAGTAGTTTGTTTGTAAGTTGTTAGTTTGTTGATAAGTCATTGGTAGTTTAGTTGTTGGTAGGTAGTTAAGTAGTTGCTTTGTAAGTCATTGGTAGTTTGTTGGCTGGTAAGTCGTTGGTTAGTGGTTGGTAGGTAGTTAAGTAGTTGGTTTGTAAGTTGTTGGTAGGTAGTTGATAAGTCGTTGGTAGATAGTTTGTTGGAAGTTATGTAGTTGGTAGGTAGGTAAGGTGTTGGTAGGTAGTTGGTAGGTAAGTTGTTGATAGTTTGTTGATAAGTCATTGGTAGTTTTAGTAAGTCGTTGGTAGGTAGTTGGTAGTTTGTTGGAAGTTGATAGGTAGATAAGGTGTTGATAGGTAGCAGGTTGGTTGTTGATAAGTCATTGGTAGTTTAGTGGTTGGTAGGTAGTTGATAAGTAGTTTGTTGGCTGGTAAGGTGTTGGTTAGTGGTTGGTTGGTTTGTAAGTTGATAGTTTGTTGATAAGTCATTGGTAGTTTGTTAGTAAGTCGTTGGTAGGTAGTTTTTTTGGTCAGTGGTTGATAGTTTGTTGGAAGTTAGTAGATAAGTAGTTGGTTTGTAAGTTGTTGGTAGGTAGTTTGTTGGAAGTTATGTAGTTGGTAGGTAGGTAAGGTGTTGGTAGGTAGTTGGTTTGTAAGTTGTTAGTTTAAGTTGTGTTGGTAGTTTTTTGGTCAGTCATTGGTAGTTTTAGTAAGTGGTTGTTGGGTTGCAGTGGTTGATAGCAGGTTGCAGTTTGTAAAGTTGATGCGTTGGTAGTTTAGTGGTTGGTAGGTAGTTGATAAGTAGTTTGTTGGCTGGTAAGGTGTTGGTAGGTAGGTAGGTTACTAACTACCAAATCGGCAGTTAAACTACCAACACCTTACCTACCTATCAACTTCCATCAAAATACAAACCAACACCTTACCTACCAACTACTTAACTACCAATGACTTATCAACAAACTATCAACTTACAGACCAACTACTCAACTACCAACCTGCTACGTACCAAAAACCTGTCAAATACCGACCAACGACTTACAAACCAACTACTTAACTACCTACCAACCACTAAACTACTAATGACTTATCAACAAACAGACCAACTACCTACCAACCACTAAACTACCAATGACTTATCAACAAACTACCAACACCTTACCTACCTATCAACGACTTACTAACCAACAAACTACAAACCAACACCAACCAACCACTAAACTACCAACACCTTACCTACCAACTACTTAACTACCAATGACTTATCAACAAACTACCAACTTACAGACCAACTACTCAACTACCAACCTGCTACGTACCAAAAACCTGTCAAATACCGACCAACGACTTACAAACCAACTACTTAACTACCTACCAACCACTAAACTACTAATGACTTATCAACAAACAGACCAACTACCTACCTTACCTACCTATCAACGACTTACTAACCAACTACCTACCAACAAACTACCAACACCTTACCTACCAAAAACCTGCCAAATACCTACCAACGACTTATAAACTAACCACTTAACTACCTACCAACCACTAAAACACCTTACCTACCAACGACTTATCAACTTACAGACCAACTTCTCATCAACTTCCAACCTGCTACGTACCAAAAACAACTAGTTTAGTGGTTGGTAGGTAGTTTCTTGGTAAGTCGTTGGTAGTTAAACTACCGATTTGGTAGTTAAACTCTTACAAACTACCTCCCAACCAATTACCACTTACCACCTACCTACCAAACACTTTTCTACCAATAAGCTATCAACCACTTACCTAGTAACAACTTACCAGCCAACCACCAACCAACTACCAATAACTTACAAACCAACTACTTAACTACCTACCAACCAACAAACTACCTACCAACTACTTAACATTGTTAACTTAACCACTTACCAGCCAACTACCTACCAACGACTTACCAACAAAGTAACAACTTACAAACCAACCACTAACCAACAAACTACCAATAACAACTTAACTACCTACCAACCAACAAACTACCTACCAAAAACCTACCAACTACTTAACATTGTTAACTTAACTTAACCACTTACCAGCCAACTACCTACCAAGGACTTACCAACAAACTAACAACTTACAAACCAACACCTTACCTACCTACCAACTACGTATCAACTTCCAACAAACTACCAACGACTTGCCACCTACCTACCAACAACTACGCAACAACTTACCAGCCAACCACCTACCAATACACTACCTACCAACCACTAAACACCTTATCAGCCAACAAACCACCTACCAAAAACCTACCAACTACTTAACATTGTTAACTTAACTTAACCACTTAACAGCCAACTACCTACTAACGACTTACCAACAAACTAACACCTTACCAACCAACCACTAACCAATACACTACCTACCAACCACTGAACTACCAATGACTTACCAACTACCAATGACTTACCAAGTACTTAACTACCTACCAACCACTAACCAACACCTTACCAGCCAACAAACTACCTACCAAAAACCTACTACCTACCAACAACTTACCAGCCAACCACCTACCAACTATGTATCAACTTCCAACAAACTATCAACGACTTACAAACCAACTACTTACCAACAAACTACCCATGACTTACAAACCTACCACTTAACTACCTACCAACAAACTACCTACCAAAAACCTGCCAACTACCTACCAACAATTACGCAACAGCTTACCAACCAACTACCTACCAGCTTCCAACAAACTATCAACCACTGACCAAAAAACTACCAACCACTTAACAACCAACTACCTACTAATGACTTACAAACCAACTACTTAACTACCTACCAACCACTAACCAACACCTTACCAGCCAACAAACTACTTATCACCTACCTACCAACAACTACGCAACACCTTACCTACAACCACTAAACTACCAATGACTTATCAACAACTTACAAGCCAACTACTTATCTACCTACCAACCACTGAACTACCAATGACTTACCAACAAACTATCAACATCTTACAAGCCAACTACTTATCAACTACCAACCAGCTACATACCTAACTACTTACTCACCAACTCTGTGCTTTCCGTCATCCTCCACCATGTCCTGCCGCCTCCTCCAGCATCTCTTGCAATGTTTCAACTGAAAGCAAAAGGAACAATGATGAGTCCTCAGATTTCTTATGTATATGCCACATTTGAATTATATTATAGCTATATTCAGAACATTCACATCAAAAGATATTTTTTAGAACTTTTTAAAATATTAAATACTGTGGAGTTTTATTTCTTGAAAAAAAGGGCGTAAAAATTTGTTTAAAAAATTATATAAAATAAAATTTTACTACCGATTTGGTAGTTTAACTACAAGCCAACAACCTACCAACCAACCACTAACCAACTACCTATCACCTACCTTCCAACAACTTACCAACTACCTACCAATGACTTACCAACAAACTATCAACAACTTACAAACCAACTACTTATCAACTACCTACCAACCACTACCCAACACCTTACCTACCAACTACATATCAACTTCCAACAAACTATCAACCACTGACCAAAAAACTACCAACCACTTAACAGCCAACTACCTACCAACAACTAGTTTAGTGGTTGGTAGGTAGTTGATAAGTAGTTTGTTGAAAGTTGATAAGTCGTTGGTAGTTAAACTACCTCCCAACCAACTACCACTTACCACCTACCTACCAAGCACTTTTCTACCAATAAGCTATCAACCACTTACCTAGCAACAATTTACCAGCCATACAACTGTACCTACAAACTTTACAAACCTACCTACCAACAAACACTACCAACCACTAAACTACCAATGACTTACCAACACACTATCAACAACTTACAAACCAACTACTTATCTACCTACCAACCACTACCCAACCCCTTACCTACCAAAAACATACCAACTACTTAACATTGTTAACTTAACTTAACCACTTACCAGCCAACTACCTGCCAACAAACTATCAACGACTTACTAACAACTACCTGCCAACAAACTATCAACAACTTACAAACTACCTACCAACTACTTAACATTGTTAACTTAACTTAACCACTTACCAGCCAACGACCTACCAACACCTTACCTACCTATCAACTTCCAACAAACTACAAACCACTTAGCCAACTACCTACCAATGACTTACCAACAAACTACTTATTAACTACCTACCAACCACTAAACTTCCAATGACTTATCAGCCACCCACCTACCAACTACGTATCAACTTCCAACAAACTATCAACGACTTACTAACCAACTACCGACCAAGGACTTACCAACAAACTACCAATGACTTACAAACCAACTACTTAACTACCTACCAACAGCTTACCAACCAACTACCTACCAACTACATATCAGCTTCCAACAACCACTGACCAAAAAACTACCAACTACTTAACTACCTACCAACCACTAACCAACACCTTACCAGCCAACCACTAAACTACCAATGACTTACCAACAAACTATCAACTTACAAACCAACTACTTATCAACTACCTACCAACCACTGAACTACCAATGACTTACCAACAAACTATCAACATCTTACAAGCCAACTACTTATCAATTTCCAACAAACTACCAACCAGCTACGTACCTACCTACCTACTTACAACTTACTAACTAACTACTTACTCACCAACTCTCCTTTCCATCGTCCTCCACCATCTCTTGCAATAATGTTTCAACTGAAAGCAAAAGGAACAATGATGAGTCCTCAGATTTCTTATGTATATGCAACATTTGAATTATATTCTAGCTATATTCTGAACATTCACATCAAAAGATATTTTTTTATCTTATTTAAATATTAAATACTGTGGAGTTTTATTTTTTGACAAAAAGGGCGTAAAAATTTGTTTAAAAAATTATATATAAAAAATCTTTACTACCGATTTGGTACTTTAACTACCAGCCAACTACCTACCAATGACTTACAAACCAACTACTCATCAACTACATATCAACTTCCAACAAACTATCAACCACTGACCAAAAACTACCAGCCAACTACCTACCAACGAAACAAACTACCAACCACTTACCTAGCAACTACCAACTACCAACAAACCACCTACCAACCACTTAACTACCAACTATCTACAAACCACTAACCAATCAACTACCTACCAACCAACTACCGACCAACCACTTACCCAGCAACTTCCAAGAAACTACCTACCTACCAAACACTAACAAACCACCAAACTACCAACTTACCAAACACTTAACTACCAATCACTACCAACAAGCTACAAACCAGTTACCAACCACTTACCTAACAACTACCAACTACCTATTAACCACTTACCAACAAACCACCTACCAATAAGCTACCAACCACTTAACTACCAACTATCTACAAACCACTAACCAATCAACTACCTACCAACCAAATACCTAGCACCTAACTACCAACATCTTAACTACCAACCACCTTCCAACAACTTCGCTACCAACCACTTAACTATCACCTACCTACCCACAACTTAGCAAACTACTTACCCAGCAACTACCTACCAACAAACTACCTACCAAACACTTTTCAACCAACTACCTACGAACCACTTACCAACAAACCAACTATCTACAAACCACTAACCAATCAACTACCAACCACCTACCAACAACCACCTACCAACCACTTAGCTACCAACTAGCTACAAACCACTAACCAATCACCTACCAACAAACTAGCTACAAACCACCTACCAACAAACAAACTACCAACCACTTACCAGCCAGCTACCTACCAACTACCTATGAACCACCTACCAACAAACAAACTACCAACCACTTACCAGCCACCTACCTACCAACTACCTATGAACCACTTACCTACCAACCACTTACCCAGCAACTTCCAAGAAACTACCTACCAACCACTTAACTACCAACTACCTACGAACCACTTACCAACCAACTTATTACCAACTACCATCTTACTACTAACTAACTACTTAGCATCTAACTATTTACCTACTAAGTATTAACTAACTAACTAACTAACTAACTAACTAACTTACCACTAACTACTAACCAACAACCAACTTACTTACTCTGTCCTGCCGCCTCCTCGTCCTCCACCATGTCCTGCCGCCTCCTCCGCCATATTCTGCAGATGTAAAAAGAAACAATTTCACTATTGTGCTGACTCCATTAAATAACAAATGACATTAAAATCATGCTTGGTCACACAATAAGTCCTTAAACATGACAGGAACAGATGTAAACAGCTACATGAAAAATATACTTCTTATCAGTCGTCAGTGTCTTATTCTGGCATGTATAAGACATAAATTGGCATGTTTTCATTCATAGCACAATTTTATATTTAATGGAAATGCAGCTAATGTATGTATTTGGTCCTAATCTTCTGTTTTTTCCTTCTAGTCACAGATATTTCAGATTATGCAACTTATTTTAATACAAAATAAGCCAACTGAATAAACTGCAAGCTTTAGGAAGCAGAGCTCAATTTCACAAGCCAAGCTCATGATCTATTTCAATAAAATTTCTCCAAATGCTGAAAGACCATAACCTTCAAAAAACATAAATGGAAATTCACAGAAAATATTCTGTGAAATGACAAGAGAAAAATGGGCCTGTTATAAAGATGTTAGTGATGTTGCATTTCACCTAAAACATGGCAGTGGCAGTATAATGGTTTGGGCCTGCTTTGCTTGCAGTACTGGACCTTAACCCCACTTGCACTGTGGTTCAACAGCAGGATGATGATCCAAAGCATCAAGGCAAGGCAGCCTCTGAAAAATACAAAAATGAAGTTTTGTAATGGTCTAGCCACAGTTTGAACTAACATCCAAATCAAATGAAACATAAACATGCTGTTTGTTTCATTGCTAGCCATCTGGAAGTGTTGATAGCGATTTTTTATGCTTTCATTTTGCCAAAACACTAACTGCTTTTCAGATCTGAAACATCTAAGTGTGATAAAATAGCAAAAACAGAATAAAGCTCAAGTTTTTCACAGCACTCTACGTTGTCTCTGTTTTCTTAATCATCTCAGAAATATTGTCCCTTTCGTAAACGAGCGCATGGATGCATCGCTGTCGATGGGACAGAAAGGAAGTGGAGAGAGAAATGAAAAGCGAACAAGAAAATGTGATGAAAAGGTTATGGAGAGAGGGGAGAAAAGGGCAGGTGGAAAACTGCTCTTTAGGGTCTTTGAAAGCAGCTGGTCCTGGTTTGAAGCTTGACCCCATTTAGGACGGGCAAGAGACATCGAGACAAACTGTGGGAGAGAGAGAGTGAGTGTTCGACAGACCCTTCAGCCCCGCTCTTAAAGGCCCTCCACAGGAAGTCCTCATTCTTCCTGGAGCAGACACCCCCCACCAACAGCTGCGAAAAAGCCCTCATTTAGGCTGAGTGGAAGGGGAAGACAGAGAAAGAGTGGACCCCCATCCTCCACCTAGGGGGGCCCTCGTATCAAAACTTCCCCTCAGCAGGCAAGACAGAAATGTCAGCAAGAAGGAAGGCTTTAGAGTCTTTTATCATTTCATTTGCTTATTGATTTGTGTGTGTGCTTGTTAGAGACGAATTTGACCTTTACAGGAATTTCCAGCTTGAAACAAAAATTCTTCGATTTATTCTTTGGAGGAAAATTCTCTACAAGACCAATTGTAAATAAGTAGAGTGAAAATTTAGGAAAGACCAGAAAGACTCCAGCTTGTGTTTTTTTGCTTCAACTGACCGAACATTTTGGTCCACAGAACAATTTTCAGACGTGTCAGTAAAACTTAGCCGTTGTAATGTTTGTGTTAAATGGGATTAGCTGTTCTTGGCCAGCGGCACCAGCTACACACACAGAGGTGTCTGCTTAGCAAGCCTAAAACTATGAAAAGCAAGCATTAAAGTAAGATTATTGTGTCACTAGAACCATCTGTACATTGCTTTGTTAAAACACAAGCAAAAATCTACAGAAAAGGATTAGGGGTTACTGGAAAATGTTAGGACTCTAATCTCATAATTTTGACCTTTTTCTCAGAAATCTAATTCTATGTGAATCTATGTCAAAATCTTAAAAAAAACAAAAAAACATTCTTGCATCCATGTCAGTTACCTTTACTCTTTGAAACGTGATGTGCTCATTTCAGTTTAACAATGAGGTCTCTGATCCCTCATCAGTTGCACTTGTTAGTTATATAATAATTTGTTTTCACAAAGAAATAAACTGAAACCAATCTGTTAGTCCTCTGCTTCAGTTAACTGTCAACAATTTCCCTTCCACTTCACAATCATGTGTTGGTTTATCACATTAAATCCCAATGAAATATATCATATTTTTTACCTGTAGTTTGATAAATTGTTATAAAAAGTTTTACTTTTGCACTGAAATTGGATTAAATTGTCCATAAAACTGTTCGTAGTCAGTTTTAGCATCACAGAGCACCTTACCATTTCCAATTAGCCTGATTTAATTTCTCATAGTTGAGAAGAATCAGTGAGGACTACTCTTTAGTTTCAATGATTCATAACTCCTTGTTATACTGTTGTTGGGGTGGCATGTCTAATATTTCTTAACTCTATATTCACCTGTCGAAGAAGCTGACCCTTCATTGATTCCAGTTTCCTTCTTTTAGCTTCAAGCATCGTCTGACGGTTGTTGGCAGAGAATCTGAGAAAAGAGAAACAAGAAAAGAAATAAATTTTTATTGTTTATTTAATACAAATAATGTTGCAGCTTCCCACATATGTTGATTTAGCAATGTGATTTCCACTTTCTTTTTCCTTAAAGTGGCTAAAGACGGAACTGAATTCATGAAAATGGAAGAAATGTGTGGAAATTATAAGATGGATAGTGGGATAGGAGACAATAGATTGAACTTCCGTGGAATCAACATTATATTATCTTGATTAAATTGTGAAAAGAAATATAATTACTAAAATGGTTATTTGATAAATTAATTTCAATAGGTTCTTCCAAAATGGTACAATGTCGCCAACAGGCAACAATTAGACAAGAAAACATAATTTTGCTTTTATGTTTAATATACTGCGACCTGTGAAAATACAAAGGTTATTGAACATAAAAGGTTTGTCACATATTCTTTTTTTCAAGCAATATCTCTGTAGTTTGGAGATCATTTAAACCACTTGCAGTTTAAACTTGACCTAAACAACTGATTGCGTTTTAACGTGTTGAAAACTGAGCCCACTGCTATCAATCAGCTATGTGTGTGTTTGCATTAGACCGACAGGTTGGCCTGATACAGATCGCTTTGATGTGTTCGTGGTGTGTTTGCACCAGCCGCTCTCTTAGGGACTATCATTGCTGGTAATCCACTTCATGGTCCACTAATCTGTTTTCACCAGGGTCGCTCCACACCCAGCTCTCGTTCTCTTTTTCTTCTTCTAGCCACTTCTCAGCAGGGTTCCTCCCTCTCTGCTCACCTTGCTCTTTAAAGGTCACATCTTTATTCTTCTCCCTTTCCTTCACCTCCCTCCTCTCTTTAATAACACTAATCTTATTACACAAAGAATCAAAGCTTTCAGGTTTATCTTCTGTCCATTTGGAAATCAAACTCATAACAACAGCTTAACGTTCTGTTTCCTGTTCAGCTGCTCTATCAATGCTCTGATGTAAACCTGTCATCATCCTCAGGTATATTGTGAATTTCAAAACTGCATCAATGTGCATGGAGCAGGTTTGTAGTGCTGTGGATAACGAATCTCCACAAGCAATAGTTGCCATCCAGCATATTTATTATTTCTATTATTTTCAAAAAAGACACCATGGTTGAAGGAAGTTTGAGAAGCTTTCTTCTCAAACTTTAAAGTAGCTCAGTTCAGCAACTGCAAGTCGTTCTAAAGAGTTTCTGCAATCTGGACAAAGTGGCAACATTTACGATGGAAAGATTCTTCTTTTTAGTTTCATCCAGCATGCTTCGTTTCTCACCACTAACAAACAGCATCAGATTTCTGCCCAGTTCCTATACACACACAAACACCCGAACACGTGGTCTAATCATATTCCTTCCTATCTAGAAGCAATCAGTGATAATGTTGGCTGCTCCCGAGCACCGCAGCAAAACTGGCAGAGAGGAGGACACACAAGCTCTAATTAAATTAAATGTGTGTGTGCGCAGCAGCGCTAGCAGGGAGGAGCACAGATTACATGTAGCTGTAGCATCATCAATGTTTGACCTGCGTGTGGAGCAGAGATTAGAAATAAAGATTTGAGTGCTAAAGGTCAAAACTGCTTCGTTAAGAGTGATATCTTTTAAGTGTCACATTCTTAGAAAGGAAAATAAATTTATCTCTTGCACAAATACTAAGTCAGATGTGTTTTTTGTTTATTAAATTTGCAATAATTCTATTATTTTATGCTGTATATAAAATTATAGAAAGGTTCTCCACCATGCAAGGTTTGGCAAATATATGGTCTCTAAGTTACAAACACAACTTTATATTTACGGAGGACTTCAAGCTGTACTTTTATTCAGTTAATAAAACCAATGGCATGCAGAGTAAATGTTGCATTTCTCTCTGAAAATCTGTCTAAAATGGTGCCATTCTAGGAATTGCTGATTAGAATAGAATAGTTTGATTAAAAAGTTGATTAGAAAAGGGAAAAAAAACATTAAAAAGTACAGAAAATGACAGTCTGCTTCACTGAAATCATCTTAAATGTTGTAAAAATGGAAGCCAAAACCAGAGAGATGCTTGGCTTTTCTTTATGTTTTAAAGAAAACATAAAAGTACAGTATCAGGTGATTAGAGAACAGCTTAAATGAAAATAACCAATCAGCTTCATGATGATGAAGTATCATCATGATAATGTTTTGATAGGCTCTAAAAAGCTTGTCAATACTGTAAAAATTAGAAGATGGCTATTAATCCCAGGGTTTGACAAAACTCTACATGTTCAGAAGAAGTTATAGTTTGCCAAAGATCATATTATCTGGTCTAAAGAGAAGACCAATCCACTCAACACCTCATTGCTGAGTCTAGATAAGGAAATCACAACAAAACCAGAACAGAATTGAAGCATGGAGACTGAGGTATCATGCATAAAAACTTTCTGTTTGAGGAAGGAATATCCCTTCACAGAAACTACGACCACTAAGGAAGCAGCATCTTGATTCCAGTCCAAAACAATCCAAAATTGTTCTAAAAAATTGAATCCAAAATTGGATTCAGTCCTGATCCCAGGACCTGAATCCAATGGGAAACCTCACAGAAGCTGAACTCACAGATCTCTGAAGCTAAACCAGGACATGCAGATTAGTGGCTTCATGTAGTCTAGTTGCCAGAGCAACCAGAACAAACAGTGGTTATGTACTTAAATATAAGATCAGCGATTCACGAGATAGCCAAATGTTCAAGTATTTATAAGTTCATAAAGAAATGCTTTTGCTATTTATTTTAGCTCATTTGAAGTAAAGTGAGATAAAAATAGGTATTTTTATCTGACAGTGTGGTTTATTTCCTTAGAATTTGCGGTAGTTAGAAAAAACTCCACTGTAAGGATCCTGAGGTTTAGTCAAGGCAAAATAGTTTTAGTCTCTACCAAAAGATTTATTGTCTGGCAACAGGATGATTATGAAGGTGGGTGGCATGACCCTTAAATTAGATCACAATAAATCAAAAGACAATAATAACTGGAAGTGCTATTCATAATAATTTAGGGAAAATTAGTGTTTAGTTTCAGTATCTCAGGGCTAAATACCTGTAGCCTAGTAGAATTTGGTAAAAAGAAAAAATATACATATTTAATGATAAAGATCTATAATTCTTGTTTCAAAAAGAATTCTTGCATAAACTGCTGTGCCAGTAATGTTAAGAAACGTACAAGTTCATTTAGGTCTTGGCCGCTCCCTGATTAGCTGTTAGCTTCCTCTTCTGCAGCAAACTAATCTGGATTTATACTAAACGAAAACAGCAAGGGAGTTATCTGCTGCAAGTTGTAACCCTTTGATAGAACCTTACTTGAAAATTATTTAAACAATCCCTTTAGGAAGCACATTATCTAAAAAAAAACAAAAACCAAAAACAAAAAATACTGGGTAGAAAAAACCCATCTAAACACCATGGTGGTGTTTTGTCCAGCAAGAAAACTATAATGTATTCTCTCCGTAAGAAACACAGTTTTGGAGCTTCGGTGTAAGCAAAGATTTCTGAGTGCAGCCTCAAATGTCTGACACACGCAAAACCCATTAACAAGTCTTCTTACCACAATCCGAGCCATTCATTAGGCATCACTCAAAGGAGGATGTGTGATGATTAAATGAGGAGTGCTAATGCTTTGTAGCACTTGTACACCAGGCCATTTTAGTCTGACACCTGGAATAGTGTAAAATAGAAGGAGGATGTCAGTCTCTCTGTTGATGGCTGGAGCAGGTCGGTGCTAACTGGCTAATTTATTAATAAAAACATCAAAGAAGTCAACTTACAATTTTCAAAGTTGCATCTCAATTAATTAGACTTAGACTAATTAGTCAACTGATTTCTGTTTCAGTTTTAAAGGGTAAACCTCATGCAGATCAATTTCACATGGAGCTTCTCATAAAATTGAAACGTACGTTCATGTTGCTTTTATAGTAACTGCGTACAACATTTGAACCACTGCCCATACTGTATGCTACACCCTGTGGTAAAAAAAAGAAAAAGAAAAACATTGTCCTCATTGTGTGGCTGTCAAATAAAAAAGGTCTTAGTAGTTGTTTGATTCAGCTACACCGTCTCTGTCTTGTTAGCTCTTATGCCAAGAAACCCTCAGAAACCCAGGAACCCAGTGTTGAATCAATTTAACTGTTTTTCTAAACCTTTTAACATGTCAGAGCTCACGGTTGCATATTCATACTGTGTGCTTTCCTGTTTGCCTATATCTGCTCTGTCAGTGCTGTGGAGCTGCAGTGGAGCTGACAGCTTGCTGTGACAGAGAGCCTAAAACCAACAAAGTGTCAGCTGCTGCACAGGAGAAATGCCGTTGATTGGATTAGGCCCCTGTGTGTTCTCAGGCCTAATGGAGCGAGTTCCAGAGACCATCCAACACAGATCTATTTTTAATTAGAAATTAGACACAGAAACAAGGGAACTTTCTGAAAGGCGCTGAAAATGAAAACCTTTCATCTTTACAATTAATGCGTATTAAAACTATTTGCTACCAAAAAAAAAACAAAAAACCTTTCCACATAGGTAAAGCTTTGCTGTGGACTCATCAAAAATATTCCTGCAACTTCCAAAAGAGAGTTGGTATGACATTATGCAGCCATATTCAATAAATTGGAATATCATTAAAAAGTCAATCTATTTCAGTAGCTCATTTCAATAAGTGAAATGCGTTATATAAATTAATTAAATGCAAACTGCATGAGACACAACTGGCTGATGTTTGGAAAGCAACCAATCCAGGAACGCTTCTTATTTTCTTTGGAGCTGATTGGTGCTTTTAGAGGAGCGCTGAAGTATTCATATGACTGCATAATGTCAGATCAATAGGCAGATGGATGGATGGATGGATGGAGTGCTCAAGTAGAGGCATTGCTATCTGGGTGAAATGTAAATGAAATTAAACTCAGTTTTCAAATTGATTTGGATAGTTTTTTCTTAAGTTGAAACAAAAGAAACATATCCATCCATCCATCCATCCATTTTCTGTACAGCCTGGTCTCTAATGGGTCAGGAGGGCTGCTGGTGCCTCCTCCAGGGAACGTTTCTGGTGACCTGTACACGCTGGACAGGTCGCCAGACAGTCGCAGGGCAACAAAAGAAACATATAAGGGAGCAAATACTTTTTCCCAGTATTGTACACCGAGTTATAAACTTGACCAATGAGATATCAGATACCTGCAATACAAGCAAGCTAATAAATAGCCACGCCACACAGTGACCCCGCAACACAATAAACAAATCTGATCACATTCATGGAAAATCACAAATACATTAAGTGAATCAGACATCACCTTAGTCACGATCCGTTTATGTTGCATTTTGTAGAATAATTTATTAAAATATTTTTGATGGGCTTGAGTAACTTAATGGATCCAGTATGACGATTAGCACAGATGTTTAAAACATGTTAAAACACTGAAATGCATGATTTGAACTAAGAAAACACCACAGCAGTAATCTCCAACTCTGCACATCTTTAACACAAAGCGCTGTGCAAACGTGAGCTGCTATAGATCTCTTAACAGAGGATGTTTATTGTTGCAAACAACTCCATCATTTACTCCTTTAGACTTTTACCAATTGGAAAATGTTTTCAATCATTTCCCGTCACAATTTTTTCCTATTGCTCCCATTTCTTTCCTTTTATGCTCTAAAATGTTCTAATATCCTCCATTAACAGCTTAAAGTGTGCAACTTCCAGATAAAAATAATGTAACAATAGTCTTGATTTGTATGTTTTGTCTGTTGCAGGTTTTTAACTCTTACTCACTGAAGGAGGGTATGGATTCTTCAAGAGAAAACTAATGTGATCCTCCAAATTCGGGATCCCAGGAGAAAACAGGAAAACACAGAATGGATCAACTCAAGACTAACATGGACTAATCTTCAAACATTTACCAACCAAATACTTGCTTGTGCACAGAAGAAAGCATGTTCTGCAATAATGGACTAAGAATCTTCTGTCTTTTAATAACTTAAAATTTACATGCTTATTAATATCAGGTCAGCTAAGTTAATACATTACCATCAATGCTCCTTTTTACCCAACAGACTCCAAAATATGTTCAAAAATTAATTTAATATCTTATTTATTTTGTCAAAACCAGAGCTATATCAGGAAAGCTTTATTTTTACTTATATTTACCATACAGCCACAAACAAAAGAAACATCACAAAAGAGTCAAATTGCTCTTTTTTAAAATTGAGATAAAAGTGTATTTGAATTTTCTGCTAGTTAACTGAATCAATCTGCTACATTTTAAAGTGACTTGAGAGAGTATTTTAGAGGGCTTAAACTCAAAACTTTTTCAAATCTTGATGCTGAGAACTAGTTGATGTGAAATCATTGTCACCAAACCAGATTAATTTTCTAGATCAAATATGGAAAAGTGTTCATGAGCAGCATACTTTACTGAGATAAACTCACTTCAAACTATTCATTTGGGCTAATATCTTTGTGTGTGTTTTGCAAATAACTGTTGTTTATCTCCATTTATATGTTTAATTTTCAACTAAATAAGCTTTTATTACCAAGGTCCTCTAATGTTTAGCGGAAAAGTGCTGCTGCTGGCTTTCATAACAATCACTTTCAGTCATAATCTGCCAGCAGCCAGAAATGATGGCAGAAAGTGATAGACAGGAGCTAAAACAGGAATATGGCATGACAGAGCTAGAGCCTGTCACAGTGGTGTCCCTTTTCTGTTCAGGAGTTGCACAAAGCCGTCAGCTCTGAAAGGTCAACCTGCTCTAGACCGCACTGTAAACGAAGCAACCAAAGTGGCCCTGGAATCCCAGATGAAGTTGATTCTCTTCATCAGCTGTCAATTGATTCTCCTACTAAATACCTCAACACCAGAGGGAATTTAATAAAGCTTTTGACAAACTGCCTCTCCTTCCTGGATCAATACAAAAATAAATACTACATTAGTAGATAGAGCAACGCATTGTCACTGACAAGATATAATTATTTGGTCAATGTAAAATATTTCTGTCCATTTCCTGATCTGATTTCTGCCTCCCAGACACGTGTGATATCCAACTCTGTCAGAGCAATCACACAATGGAGTCCTCTTAACGAGCAACGCAGCAGCTAAGGAGGAAAATCCTCGCCATGCCAACATGGCTCACCGGCCTGCTGAGAGCCGAGCAGCACCTGACAGATGCCACTTTGGGGGCAAAATCCCAGAGGGCTCCAAAGAGCCGGCACAGAACTGAAGCCAAGGGAGCAGGAGACTGGAATACCGAAACACATTACAGTTATATATATAAATATAATTGCTGAAGTCCATTTAACTATCCACACTTAAAGCTGCAGGAGTAAAGCAAATGTTTTTTTACATATTTGTTGTTGAGAGACAGATAATCTTTGAAAAGATCAACTTCCTCCACCTGCTCCCAGAGCAATTATTGCTGTCTCAAGAAATGCATCGCTCTTGACCAAAAACAACCAATCAGAGCCAGGAGGAAGGTCTTAGTGCTGTCAATCAGTCTTGTGTACTTGCTGCTAAATGTGCGACTGGCAGAGAAACAATTTGCCATTAAAGGGAAACAGTTTTTTCATCATCATCAGAAGCTATGCTAACTAGTCTGAGCATTCACAACGGGATCTGCTATCAAGAAGATACTGTAGCATAGCATAGAGCAAGGGAGCGGCGCTACATGGAGAGGGACTAACAGCGAAGACACTCCCCCTGGCTCTCATTAGTCACTTCTAGTTGTAACTGGGAGAAGGCAGAGCAGCTCAATTTGTTTTACAGATTATCTGTCTCATGCCATAGTGACAGTTTCAACAAATATGTAAAAAATTATTGTTTTATAAAGATCACACCCTGCAGTTTTAAACCTACATAAATAAGAAATCACTTAAATATCACTTGCCAAGCAACATGAAGATGGCCAAAAGATTGCATGTTATGCTGCTGCTGCCTTTAATAAACTCAAGTACAGATAAGAAACTCACGTTTGTAAATGAGAAAATATAGAACAGTGACAATCCTTCCCTAGAGGTCGAAAAACAAAAAAACTCAAAAAACTCACCAATGACTCAGCCAGGAGGTCAAGAAACAACCCAGTACAACATCTAAAGCTCATTATGGAGAGAGAAACTTTAACACTGATAGGAGAAAATTTGACTTCTTGTCATGTATGTTTCATCATTTAGAAAAAAGGTCAAAACATATAGAGGTAGTTTGATGGTTTAGCGCTGCTTTATGTGACCTGGGAAGCTCATTATAAACGATGGAATCATTTATTCTGCTCTCTACATTCAGTTTGTGACCGTAGTCTCAAGCGTTACGCAACAGTACAGTGATCCAAAACACCATCTAAGAAACACCAAAACCTCTCACTGGGTGACAAAAAATGTCTAGGAAAGGCCTAGTCAAAGGCTGGAACTTAAATCGGACCTTTAATTAGCTATTGATGCTCAAAATCACAATGTGGTTGAACTAAAACAATGCTGCAAGAAAAACAGATCAAAATATTTCAACAGGGACGTTAAAAACTCATTGGCAGTTTTTACCTTCAAGGTTTAGAGTGCAATATCTTTTCATCACAGAGAGAAGATCATCATTTGAAATTTGCTTTTTATATTTAACCGGGTTATTTTTGTCTGGTAAGAAAATTTTTCATCTAAAATGTTTAAGTGTGACCGAAAACATGAATCAAAGAAATCTAAAAGGGAATGTGTACTTTTTTAAAAGCATTTTATATATTACTCATAATGTTTTTCATGTTTAATACATGCTGAGATGCAAAATAAAACAAAAAAAATACTTTTCAAGGTTGATCATTTCAAATTGTTATTCTCTCTGTTCCTGTTGCTTACATTTTAAAAACATTGAGTTACAGATATTTTGAATGGTCTTTCTTTAAATTTTATTTAATTAAGGTTTTTATTTTTGCTATAAATTTGAAGTTATATATTTACAAGAAGAGTAAAACAGTTTGGTGAAATTGAATTTTAGCTGTTATGGGAGACGAGAACTATATTAAATAAAAGACAATGAAATCATCTGACATTTTTAAAGTGGTGTTTTGCGGGTCATGGCAGACTAAATGATCTCTTTCAGCATTTATCTTTGTGATGAAACCCAAGCATGGAAGGTAATCCTGGGCCTGCTGCAGGCCTGCCTGGTTCTGCTCCCGAAGCAGCATTCTGCCTCATTAATTGATCAAAACCATTAAAAGACTGCGACATGTCGAACATTTATTATAGGATTACTGTAGGCTTTTTTTTGCTACCCCCCTCCTTTTTTTCCCAGCAGTTCTGAAACAAACAAAAGATGTGCTTTGAATGGCACGTGCTCCAAGCGTCACTCACCTGTTTCCTAGCAACGAGAACAACAAAAAAAGCACCTGTGGCTCTGAATAGACGGCTCTATAACCCTAATTTAGACAAAGAAGGGTTTGGTGAGCTACTTAAATTAAGTAAAATTTATTATAATAAACTGCATATCAAAACACGTGAAAATGCCTGTTAATGTGTTTTCTAATAAGCTTTAAATGTGGGTTTAATAACTAAATAAATGTAGTATTAATAAAATAATAAATAAATAGTATAATAAAAAAATTTTAAAAGAAACTCGTAGGCAGAGTCAACTACAGGGTCTTCCTGTAGCTGACCCTACTACATATATTCTGCTTGCAGATGTGAGCAGAATATATGTAGTAGTTTTTCAAATTAATATATTAATCCCCATTTTCAGTATAGGCTATATTTACTATCAAGAAGGGATAATCTGTATATCATATCTGTATATTCCATGCGTAAAGCTAAAAAATAAAGCCGTTCTGAAAATAAATTATTTTGACTGAAATAATTTAAGTTAATAATAATAATTTAACTTTCAGTTGATTTTGTTCTACCTGAATTTTATTTATTTACATAGTTTAGTTTTGCTGTAATGTCATTTTTCTTCTGATTTGTGAGTTAAAATAATAAAAATTATCCATTAAATCGCTCAGTCCTCCTGACTCATTTTTGTACCCGCGTAACTCGCGCTCGTGTCGTGTTTTTTCTAGCTACACGCGCAAAAGCGATGACAGAGGGAGTAATTTTTAGGTCTCGCGCTCCGACGTCACCAGAACCTCGAGCCCCTTGCATGCAAATCACGTCTGCGCTCGCGCCTCTCCATTGGCCGCTTTGCGCTTGTTTAGCTGCTGTTAGAGCGCGCGGCCCGGGCACGCACCGGTAACTTTTCCCAGTAAGGCTCAGCTTCAACCAAAGTCCGCTCCAACAAGTCCTTCCCATTCTACGGATGACACGGAGGAGGAAGACGCTGCAGTTTCAGCTCTGAGTGGATTTCAGTCACTTCTTCCCTCCGTGTTTTTGGAGGCTGAATGTTTCTGTCTGTCTGACTCTGTCCTACAAAGACGAGGTGAATGTACAGCATCATGATGGAGACGGACTTGCATTCCCCCGTGGTGCCCCAGACCAACCCATCCAACCCGGGGGGACATGCAGGAGGAGGAGGCGGGGGGCCCGCAGGGAAGGTCCCCCAAGAGAGGATCAAGAGACCCATGAACGCCTTCATGGTGTGGTCCCGGGGCCAGCGGAGGAAAATGGCACAGGAGAACCCCAAGATGCACAACTCGGAGATCAGCAAGCGGCTGGGCGCGGAGTGGAAGGTGATGACCGAGGCGGAGAAGAGACCCTTCATCGACGAGGCCAAGCGGCTCCGGGCCATGCACATGAAGGAACACCCGGACTACAAGTACCGCCCGCGGAGGAAGACCAAGACTCTACTCAAGAAGGACAAGTACTCACTTGCCGGCGGACTCCTCGGTTCATCGCCGGGTGTGGGGATGGGCGGCGGGCAGCGGCTGGAGAGCCCCGGTGCGGGACATGTGGGGGCCAGTGCGGGCTATGCCTCGCATGTGAACGGCTGGGCGAACGGGACATACTCGGGTCAGGTGGCGGCCGCAGCGGCGGCGGCTCACGCCATGATGCAGGAGGCGCAGCTGGCGTACACTCAACACCCGGGCAGCGGGGCTCACCCGCACCATCACCCGCACCACCACCACCACCCGCATCACCACCCGCACAACCCGCAGCCGGTGCACAGGTACGACATGAGCGCTTTGTCTTACAGCCCGATCTCGAACTCTCAGAGCTACATGAGCGCCTCTCCGCCGGGCTACGGCGGCATCACCGGCTACACCCACCAGCACCAGAGCTCCGGGGTCTCCCCCGTGTCCGGGGCTATCGGAGGGACTTTGGGTTCGCTCGTGAAATCGGAGCCGAGCGTCAGTCCGCCCGTTTCCACGGCGCGCGCACCTCCGCCGTGCCCCACGGGAGACCTGCGGGACATGATCAGCATGTATCTGCCCACTGGCGAGGCGGCGGGCGGCGACTCCGTTCAAAGCAGACTGCATGTGCTGCACCCGCAGCACTACCAGAGCGGGGGCGCCGCTGCGGTGAACGGGACGGTTCCCCTCACGCACATTTAAAACGTCCATATGAACTGTAAGCACTGCGAACACAACCAAATATTTCCACTCCACATGCGGGCTCCAGCTGCTGGTGGACTGTAAATTATAGGCGGCTGCAGTCATAATAATGCAATCACTTTGAACTTTTTATTATTATTTTTTAAATAATAATTGTTACTTTTAAAAAAAATTATGGATCTTTTTGTCCGAAAGCGCCTCAGATTTGCTGTCGCTTGCCAACTTGTGACACCGTTTAAATTATAATCCGTACAGGCTGGTGCAATTTAAAGCTTATTTTATTCTCCGACATTTCGACGGAATTACAGACACCAGCCGAGTGTTTGGAGGATGTTTTAAAGAGGGAAGCGTATAATAAATGCAGAGCGGTGTGGAGAAAGAACGAAAAAAAGTTTCAGGCTGCCGTTTAAATTGATTTCCAGTTTTGATGCTTGTAAACATGTGAGTCGGTGTAATTTGAATTTGTTCCTGTTGTTGTAAAATCTTGTAAATTGTGAATAAATAGGCCTACTGAAAACGCTTTCATGCAACTGTATACATAATTTATAAAAAGGCAAATCAAAATTTTTGCAGCTGAAGCCGGAGCACCGCTGACGTTTATAAATTTTCCAAGATTTCTTTGTCTATTGGAGAAACGTTACACTTTGTGTTTTTTAAATCACTTTCATTTTAAAAGAAACCGCATTTATAACGTGGAGCACCAATTTATTTTTCTTTTGTAAACCATGAGTCAATTCACCAGAATCGTGAATAAATCAGGAGTTGAATTATTAAGATAAATATTTTTTGCACAGCAGGCCTAAAATAATATGCTGTTAAATCGTCTAACTTAAAAATTATAAAACAACTGGTTTAATGAGTTTTTTTTGTTATTGTTGAAGAAACGCCTATGTACTTTATTATTCAGTTGAAAATTTTGATCAAATTTATTTATTTATGTTTTAGGTTTGTCTGCCTAAAATTGCTCTTATTTATGTTTATTTCCTTTTCTCCAGTTGTGAAATTGTATTATAAAAACTTAGCAGTACACATGGTGCTAAGTTTTGTGATTCTGGTATTTTTTCTATTGTCTTAGTAAATATCACTTATTTTGCAGCCTCTTTTGTAGATTTAAAATGTGGAAAATCGCCAATGTGATGCATTTAATTGCCATATTTGCCGTTTTGATTTTAGCCTTGCTTAAATATTTTAAATTGCTATTTATATATTAACTACTTTTTAAAGCATTTTTTTATTTTAACAGAAACTTTTCCAATAATAATTGTTTTCACATTATTTTGTTAACATCATCATGTGCAGGAGTCTTGAACTAACTCCGCACTCACACCTGTTTGTTTCCCCTTTAGGCCAAAAGTATCATTGTTTGTCTACCTGCCTGCAGGATTGTGAGTCCAAATCTCAAACAAAAGTCAATCCATTCGGCCGGTTATATTTTTCAGCTGGGCTCACCTAAAAACTTATTACCACCTGTGTTCCTCAAATCTCCCCCGCCTCCCTGACCTCCAGCATCAAGCGCTTTGCAACTGTGTGTCTAATTGCCACGGCTGTTAAATGATTTCCTTCTTTAAATTTGATGGCTGAATCAGCAGAGGCCCCCGGGGCCAGAGAGAGGGGGCATGAATGGGAGGAGGAGGGGTTTTTGTGTTGGAGGAGAATGGGGATTAGTCTTGGTGTAAGCCGGGCCGACCGCAGGGTCACGGCTGACAAAAAGGACGGCCAGCAACACCCCTGGTTCTATCAGCCTAATTCCCTGACGGGCCTGAACCTGAAAACAAGAGGGGCAGCGAGGACGCAACCCAGTCCAGTCGAGCTGTGAAGTCCTCCAGACTACATTGAAGATATTTCACCAATTATTTTAAGAATTCAAGGGAAAAAAAGCGCAACAACTTGCAACTACAACACCAAAATACTTGAGCAAACACAAGCCCTGAAAACATTTAAGAATATTTTAATTTAAAAGATTCAATTTAAAATCATCTGAGAAAATGTGGCCAAAAAACAAACACTGAACATTAGATTCCTTCACTAAATCATCAGCTTTGGTTGTTTTAATATTACATAATCATGAAAAAAGTAATTGTTTTGTGATTTAGTGACACGTTTAACGTTACACAAGACTAAAAGGAAATTACAAACAGGTTCAGCTCAGGTTAGTGTGCGGGTCAACCCAGAACCCTGATGTCACGCTCCTCATAGCAGGTTTTGCTATTTTTAGCAGCGTAGGCAGCAGCAAGTCCTGCTGGAAAATGAAACCAGCGTTTCCACAGAGCTTGTCATCTGAAGGAAGCAACAGGGGCTAGAAAGTTTCATGGCAGAGTTTGGCTCTGACTTTGGTTTTGATAAAACACAGTGGACCAGCAGCAAATCCCCACATTCCCAGTGACTGTGGAAAAGTTTCACTGGACCTCCTGCAGTGTGGATTCTGAGCCTCTGCACTCTTCCTTCAGACCCTGAGATCTGAATTTGTAAAGAAAATGCAAATATTTGCTTTCGTCTATAAAAGGACAGTCCTGACCTTTTCCTCCCCAGTTCAGGTAAGATAACGTCTGACTGGGTCTGATCAGGAGTGGCTTCCCTAAGGAATGAGACGTTGTAAACATCCAGTTCCAGTCCACATGTCATGAAGCTGTTCTTGAGTGGGCTTGTTTCAAAATCGCATTTTTTTCTTCCACTAAGCTTTCCATTAATATGCTTGGATGAAACATTGGGTTGCAATATTTATACCTGATTTATGTCAAACAAGAGGTACACGACAGGGAAATGAGGAAATAAATTCAGGTGACTATTAAAAACAATCTGTTTGAATTTTTTTCAAGAGTGAAAACTTCTGCTGCTATCAGTCGTTTTTTCCGGGACTCAAGCTTTTAAAAAAAAAATCATGCCAGCGCAACTTCAGCATCATATACAGTAAAACTTTGCATCATCTTTGCTGTTTTGTCCCTAATAATTCTCTGTTCAGATATTCCTAAAGAAGGTATTCAAACCAAAGCGTATTAATCTGATCAGTCTAAAGAGCTGTATTTTACTAGGCTTGATTTTCTTCATGGTTTTACCTTTTTACCCAGATTTATTTACTTATTTTTCAAATTTACCAAAGGATATCGAATCTTAAATAAAAACAAACCCATAAATAAAAACATAAAACAGCATTTTATATTACTCACAATCTTCATCAGCAAGACAAAAAACATTAGCTGACTATTAATCGTTGTAGAAAATATTGTTTCTGGAGTTTATTTTGATTTATTCACTGTGTTAAAGCTGTGCAACTAAAATAATGCTGATGACATATACTTTAAAATTTATATTTAAAACTATCTTCAACAATTCAGTTCACTAAAAGAAAGAAATAGAGACATTATGAAAGTTTTTTTTCTCTACAACAAACCTTTTTGATGTAAGCCAGTAAAACAAAAATAAATGTTTTCTCATTTTGTTACATTACAACCACAAACTTCAATGTATTTTATTGGGATTTTAGGTGATAGAACATATTGTTGAAGTGGGGAAAAAAGGTCTTCCTTTTCAATACAAACACACCACAGAAAATGTGTTGTGTGTTTAGCCCCACTGATTAACACCAGAACACTCCATTTTTTGCACATTCTTCTTTGCAGAACAACTAAAGCTCAGACTCCAGATCTCGCCACCGACCTTCTACCAGGTTTAACACATGAATATGTTTTGATTGAAGCTATTCTTACAGCTTTTCTTCACAAATTTAGATTCATCCATCTTCCAATTAACGCTGACCAGCTTTCCGGGCTAAGCTGAGGAAAACACACACATAGCATGATGCTGCCAGCACGGTGTTTCAAATTAGGTGTATTGTTAGATTTCCACCACATATTTTGGAAGTGAACCTCCTTCAAACGTCTCCAAAACTTCCTCGCTGACCTGTCTGCTTGTTTGTTCTCGAAGAAACCACAGGCTCCAGAAAACAGCAGAAGATATGAAGTAAAGGAGTTAAATGTTAATTGAATAATCTTCCTTTCTTTTTCCACTTTGTGTTGGTCCATTGCATAACATCTCAATGATTTAGACCATTGCGGTGTCAATGAAATGGATGAAAGTTTGTGATTGTAATGTAAGAAAATGTGATAATGAGCAGAGTTTCATTTATTTAATGTAACTCTTATGGGGAGAAAAATACTTTTAGGAGTATTTCTATTATTTTCTAATTTTATTGGAGTAATTTTACTTCAGTAGATTCTTATTACTCTGCCCACATGAGTGACTTCACTGAATGAAGAACAAACTTTCTTTAACCAAAAAAAAGTCACCAGACACACTTGAAGTGTGAAAGTTTCCTGAGTTTTATGTTGGAAGAAATTTGAAAAATGTTTCTTTTGCCAAATTTTGCTACTTTGTAATCATGTTATTTATATAAATTATTTTCATTTTAATATTTAAAATACCAACATTTCCACATTACTTTCTGTTTTAGTCTGTTTTGTGATGTAATTTTTAAATCTTATAAGATTGATGTTTTGATCAGTTACTCAGTACTTGAATAGACTTTTTTACCAAATTCTGTTTTACTCAAGTAATGACTCGGACAGCTACTTTTTACTTTCACTTGAGTAAAATTATCTTGAAGTAGTGCTACTCTGAGTTGAGTATAATTTTGGGTTCTCTGCCCACCTCTTTCTATGAGTTTGCAAAGTACAGCAGGAAGCTTTTAGCAGAAGATGATCAATTTAATCAGGCTTATTAATAGGTCCTAATTGGAAGATTCCATCCCATAAAGGTCCCAGTCTTTGTCAGTGAGGAATATTCCTGACTGATGCATCCGGTTCCAGTAGGAGCGGGGCTGAGCCCGGTTTTTCCTCTCCTCATGTTCTGATTGAAACATGTTTGGACGCCGCCGCTCTGGCACTTCTCTCTCCATAACCCCACACCTCCCCTCGCCTCCCCGCCGCCCCCATCCCGTGCGCTCCTGATGTCCTGAACGTGGATAATCGGCGTCAGTTTATCACGCCTCCGCATACTTCCCTGCCTCTTCTCCTATAAAAACCCTCACCTCTGTCGTTGGACCCGGTCCTGTCAGGGGAGATTACGGGGGACCGATTGCACAAGACTGAATGTGGCGAGAGGAGATTAGCCGGGGCGCCATAGAAAATAGCGACAGGGCCAACAGATTCCTTGCGAGGGGGCCTTATCATGCAATTACACGTTGACACGTTTTAACCATTTTTCAGCCTCTTAATCCGAGGGTCCCCCTCCTCCCCTTCTTTTTCCGAAAGCAGACCTATTGCTGCTGAGGGAGCCTCGCTGCTCTCTGTCTGACTCCCTCCATCAGCCTCTGCTGCTGCCTGAAAGTCTGCCTCATTTTCTCTGCTGAGTTATCACTCTACTCATATCTCAAACCATCTAGGAAGAGGAGAAACAGACGTGTTTATGCGCCTGTTGAACCTAAATCAATAAATTACTGATAGGTTTCATTGTACAGTGTTACAATTATTGTGATTATACCTAAAGAAAATCAAAATCAGGAAAGAAGAAAAAATCTAGACAGCTAAATATTTGTTTCAGGTTGCATTATTCTTTTTTTCATATTTCTGTTTTTTGGATTAAGACACATGCAGAGTTTTGCTTCAGATTATGTCCAGTCACAACAAATGTATTGGATTTTGTTCTGGACGTTGACTAGGCCGTTCAATAGCACACAAACACGTCTTGATCTAATCCATCCTATTATTGATTCAATAAAGGAAGACAATAAAAAGCTGCAACTTCTTCAACAAATAAAGCCTTTTGTGGCTCTTCTAAAAGACTGCTTCCATGTTGATATGAAATGTCATCATATCATCTTCCATGTTGATATGAAATGTCATCATATCATCTCTAACATTTCCAAGGTATTTATATTCTTCCACCATCTCTGTGTTTGTACTGTTATTCTGGTCTTGGAGGGAAGGTGAGAAAATCTCCTAAAAGCAAAAACATCATTTTGTTTTGCAGCTAGACTTCATGAAAACGTTTCATAAAATCCTTCACTGAAGGCCCACGTTTATTCTCATCACAGCTCACCAGTTTAACAACAACAGTATCATCTACAAATTTAAGGATGTGGTTGTTGTCATGGTAACTCCTGTAGTTATCTTTAAGCAAGATGTACAATAAGGTTGACACAGAAAATCCTTGAGGATAAACTCAAGGTGTTTGGCTTCACCTTCTGAAGCCAAACAGTTAACAAACTTAAGGATAAATTATTAGAGAGATCATGTATTTTAAAATCAATCAGTATTTTATGTGCTTAATTATCTGGATCGTATAAAAACAGACAAATACAGAAATCATGAGTTCTGGGATCTGGGGATGTTTTGTGTTTCAGCTGTTTGTTTCTTTTTAAATTCCATTTTAACATTTTTAAAATAATGCTTAAATTTCCTTATAATTCATCTTTTGTATTTCTTCTTTCATCGTAAATTCCTTAATGGTCAACTTGCTTTTTTTTTGTGAAGAACTTAAACAACTCAGATAAACTCGCTTTGTGTGCTTGAGATTGTTGCAAAGAAAACTGGTTTAGTCAGTTCTGTCATCTGAGTTTGTATTTTGATTATTTCTTTCAGCCTTTATCTCATGCATCTAATTCTTCCTCTGAAATTAGTTTCAGCTGTTCCTCAACCTCAGTAAATTATTGCATCAACTTTTGGTTCCTTAACATGATCGAATCCTGACAGGTTTGACCTGAAACTACATCCAGATGCCTAAAACTGGACAGTCAATCCGATTTATGATGATTTTCTTGTAACTGAATACGTTACAGGTTCATAATTGAAATGTAAAAGCTCTTGAAATGAACAGATAAGGTTGTTTTCAGTAGAACAGGAGCTGTCCAGGTGCTGAAATGAACAAGGTTCAGCCTTCCACAAATTGTACTGCTTTGCATATTTTGCTTCCTACAAAACTAAAAACAAATAATTGATATAAAGCACCTAATGTCGGAGCTGGAAAGAATACAGCAACAAAGCGTGTAGAAAAGTTTTTTTTTTTAAGAAGCTTGTGTGCCCAGGTCAACTGGAAGCAAAAAAAGCTTCAGCATGTCTACCTTTGAATCAATTATAGATGCGGGGGCAAAAGTGAAGTCTTGTCAAGCCAATTACCTAAACACCATGGTACTTTTCCTGGAGGGATAGGGCACTCTGGAGAAGAAAAGGAAAAAAGCAGGTGACAGAGGAGGAAGGAATGGAAGAGAGCGGGAAACACTAACATGATTACAACTGTAGCTGGGGCTCAGGTAATCACAGCAGTTAAGAGGTCTCCTGCCAGCCCAGAGGCCAATGAACCGCTCTCTTCCTTTCACCTCTGCAGAGGGGGCTCTGTCATTTGCAGATTGCAGGTGAGATCTGGTTCACATCTCTCCAATCTCCTACCGGAATAGTGGCCAAAAACACTGGTCAATTAGTGCCATTCATCAAGAATAAGGCTGGCCAAGAGTATTTAGCAGCAAATTGTTCACACATTCAGACTTGAAAGTCCTAAAAGTCAAAGCGTGATACTTTTACACTTTCAGTGGAGTTTAAAATTGGAAGGAAAAAAAATATATATAGATAGGAGAAATTATGGTTTTCCTCCACATTTTCTCAAGTTGTAGCAAAAGAATTCAAAATATTTTATTTGCATTTTATGTGATAGACAAATCTGACCGATGTGGAAAAGTGGCAGGAAATTAGTCATTGTTGAAAGTTGCTTTTAGAGTTTCCAACAAGCCAAGAAAGGACATGGAAGATTCTCTGGTCAGATGAAACCTGAATATGGATGTTCTTCATCTAATCTGGCTGGATTTCATGGGTATCTCAAAGACAATATTCTACCAGCTTAGAAATATCATGTCTGACTTACATGACTTGAACATTCAGAGCCACATAAAGACAGTTACAAAGACGGCCTTCTATCACCTGAAGAACATTTCCAGGATTAAAGGACTAATGTCTCAGCCAGATCTAGAGAAACTCATCCATGCGTTTATCTTCAGTCGTATTAATTATTGTAACAGCGTCTTCACAGGTCTGTCCAACAAATCAATCAAACAGCTGCAGCTGATCCAGAATGCTGCTGCTCGTGTTCTCACTAAAACCAGGAAAATAGATTACATAACACCAGTTTTAAAGTCCTTCCACTGGCTCCCTGTCGCTCGAAGAATAGACTTTAAAATACTGTTGTATAGTCTATAAATCACTGAATGGTTTAGCACCACAATACACTAAAGATTTGCTGTTATTGTATCAACCTTCCAGACCTCTTAGGTCTTCTGGTTCTGCTCTGCATTCCCAGAACCAGAACCAAACGAGGAGAAGCGGCATTCAGCATCTATGCACCACAAATCTGGAACAAACTTCCAGAAAACTGCAAAACAGCTGAAACACCGACTTCCTTTAAATCTCAACTAAAAACCCACTTGTTTAGAGTTGTATTTGAAACGTAATCAATTGCAAATTTATTGACAGAGTCTGACTTGATGTTGTGTTTTTATTGTTGATTCCATGTTGCATTGTGTTTTTGTGTTAAATTTGATGTAAAGCACTTTGAAATGCCTTGCTGTTGAAATGTGCTGTACAAATAAAGTTTGATTGATTAATTGATTACAGTTGCAGAAAAATGTGATTCTACAAAAAATCCAATCAGGGTGGCTGAATACTAAAGCACACTTTTTAATTGATTATCATTTTTAAAAATCAAAGTAAAATACATTACACTTTGTTGATGCTGTGTAGCAAAATGTGGAGAGGTTTAAGGGATCAACACTTTTTTTAAAAGCGATCAGATACGGTCGAATCAGCTGCAGCATTCACAGCTCATAAGATTTTGTGGAGATTTTCTGAGCGTATTTTTTGACTTATCTATATAAAAAGATGACTTCAGCTGGTTATTTCTTTTAATATATTTATATCTAAGCATACCTCTGCAGTTAAAAAAAGAAGAGTTTTAGACCTAGCTTTAATTAAAAATGATTGCATCATATTTAAACCATTTAAAAGCATGCTTGGAAAGATGCTCCTTTGATGAAACACAAACTTCAGTGCGTCATTTTTCAGACAACATTATGAATGCACATTTTTGTGTCAACGTTGAAACACGTTGACCTCTGGTAGTGAAGGTAAGACGCAGAGCAGAAAGCTATTAGCTACACTCTTTAGTCTGCCAGTGATTTTCTCTTCTCCTGCTTTTTCCATTTAAAAGAAAGATTTGATTATTAGAAAAACGCTTAGCATTTGGTCTCATGTCATCGCAGTCTCTTCCTTTTTGCATTATGAAAATCCTATCAATGCTCATTTGTTAGCAGTGGAATTAAAGATCTACTTTTGTGTGCTAATAATATCTGAAACACACATATTGAGATGTGAGCAGGGGACTGTAATGTCCAGCCTGTAAGGTTAGGATGCCTCTCTGCTTCAGCCAATCAAAGGAAAGCTAAATTATCTCTTTTTTTTCATATCAAATATATTTAAAGGATTAACAAAATGTATTAGATTTGGAAAATTTTTAAGAGTCTGCACACTAATCAAACCAGGTTCTTGCAGCTTTTTAAAAAATTTTTTTGGTAAAAGATGTGTAGATCCTAGCTGAACTGTGTAGCAAATAAAAACATAAAATGCTTTTTTTCCCCCTATTATATATTTTTACATCACAAAATAAACTTTTTGGTTTGTTTCAAAGCTGCTGAAGATTAGATGCAAACATAAAAGCTGCAAACTGATTTAGATCGGATGACACATGGAAGACAATATGAATTCCTGCATCCAAGCCAGGAATTGTAAAGGTGCACTCAAAGTGAACAGCCCACCAATCATTAAGTTTAACAACAAGAAAAAAAGAAAAACCTCACAAAAATAAAACATAGCGAGTTTGAAACTTGGATGTTTGATTTGAGGAAACCATCCAGAGCCTGATAACCTGAGATTTGGGGCGACCCTAAACATCCTATGACCCTCAGAACATCAGCAGAGATCCCACTCAGCCCTGCTATGCCAAAGCAGGCTGTTTTGCACGCTCACACACACCATCAAAGTGAGCGTGCAGGAGTGTGTGCGCGCACATTTGTGTAAAACAATATGCTAATCTCTGGCGTGGAGTGGAGGGATTTGCTGTATAAAGGATAGAGAGAGAGGGAAGCATGCTTGTTAGTGATAGCCTGGCTGAAGTTTCCTACACACACCCACCTCCCTGATCCACTTATGTAGGCCTCCTCATGTGTGTGTGTGTGTGTGTGTGTGTGTGAGAAAGAGGATGAGTGATCTGTCAGAATATACGTTGTCATCTATAAATGCTTTTCCTGTTTGTGTTATTTGCGGATGCTGCATATTGAATATTGATATCCCAGTGTGTTTGCTGGTGCATATGTGCGTGTGTGTAGGTGTGTGTGTGTGTAAGAACAGGGGGATGATCTGTGTTGGCAGCCTGTAGTTATGGACTCAGATTAAACATGGAGAGGGATTCAGACTGAGGGTATTTACAGATTCTCATTATAGCCTTAGTATCTGAGCGTATACACACACACACACACACACACACACACACACACACACACACACACATATATATATACTCCAATCTTATCACCTTTACAGCTTAATCTGTTTACTGTGATTAAACCACTCTTAACGTAACATAGATATATATGATTTACTTAAACCTGGTCTGATGACTGAAACTTAAAGATAACTGATCAGGGTGAAAAACTTATAAAGGGTTTTTATAATTCAACAAAGGGAGGCAAATGATGTTATGAAAAGTCTAATAAGTCCAAAACTTATTGATCACCTTACAGTCATAAAGTAGTCCATAGTTGTGAAATGGATTGAAAGAGAAGGACAATATCAAAATAGCAAAAACAAATCCAAAACCAAGTTCTCAGCATCCGATGCAAACAGACACACAAAGACCCATAAATAAAAATAAAGGTCACTACTGAAGACAAAACTCTTTACCTCCTTCTCCATTCTAGCACAACTCATGAAAGAGACCTCAAGTTACTTTAACTTCTCCATTTGAGACGAAGCTGAAGAAACAGAGCTTTGGGTTCCCATAACTCTGTATTTTGCTTTTCTCTCACATGGAAATCCCTCCTGGTCCAGTGATCCTTTGATTTTCCTGTGCCTTCTCCCTGGTTTCCCAATCTCCAGCCAGTCACAGCAAATGGCTGATAATGCTGAGCCCAGTTCCTCTCCACTGCCTCCATATGCTTGACTAAAACAAATGATTGCTATAAAGCCAAATATACGAGGCCAACAGCTGAAATCCCTCAAATGGCACCAATCAAACAAAATCTACCAAACTATCAGGTGTAAAAACACTTAATATTTGTCCTCTTTTTGAAGCACTTTGCAACTTTTGTGAAATATGCTACATAAATAAAATGTACTTCATATTTACAACATTGTGCTACTCATGTATGTTTTTACAAACAGGAACAGTTGATTACCATCTCAAAAGTGATAATAAAACCTGAACTACGACCCCAAATCCCAGAGAAGTTGAAATTGAGACTCCATGGATGCAGGAAATCCAAGCAATTTCTTCCATTCCTCTCCTGAGGTTTCTAACGATACTCCTAGACAGAGATTTATACAGGAGTGGCAAAAACAAGTGAGGTGGACGAGCAGAGCTCTGGTGCTGTATAAAACTGTCTCTGCTGCCTTGTCATCGAGTTGTTAGCATGTCATAAAATTGTCTTCAATCAGAGGCTTCTTCAGATTTGTTGCAAGACTGACTGCTACTGGAAATAGCTTGAGTGATATGGGTTATGGCATTTAAATTTATTTTGGGATAATTACAGTATGTTTGAGTTGAAGTTAAGTGGTCGAAATGGATGGATTTGAAATCCTAAATAACTCCAATAATTAACTCTACTGTACATCCATCATAAATTTAAATGTTTTTGAAAATGAGCTCATGAAAATGAACAAGATCAAACCCAACATGCAGACTTTGAAGAACAAAGAGGAAACTTTACACAATATACATCATGTTTACACAAACTTTTTTTTTTTTTTAAGTCGGCAACATGGTCGGTGGAGATGAGGGAAAGAGCAGAGGGGGAGCGATGGTGAGGGATGAGTAAAGGATGAAAAAAAAACAACAGAGGGAGGAAAAAGCAGAGCTGAAACACAACAGAAGCATCCATCCTTTAACCAGTGGGGAGTTATCGCCTAACCACAGAGCTTTTCCAAACGCTTTAAAAAGCACATTTGAAGATGTATTAGTACATCCCTGGATCCACTTGCTGCCAATAGGGGGCTGCTTGCTGGGCTTTGTGCATGTCTGTGTGTTTTTTTTATTTTGTGTAGCTCCCTTCAAATTCCCTTAGCGAGCGTTGCTAAGGTGCTTTAGGGATGGGATTAGCTGGAGGCTCATCACACATTCCATAGCAGGGGAAAAAAAAAAACAAACTATGTAAAGACCGAGAGGAAGAATTAAAGAGAAAACAAAAAGTAGAATGACAGATAAGAGAAAAACATAAATAAATAAATAAATAAATATAAATGGAAGACATTAAGAAACCTGGTGAAAACGTTGTTATGGATTGGGAAGGTGAAGAACAACAAAGTGAAAATTTCAATTTCAAAAAATGGAAGTACAAATGAACAAAAAACATTTAAAAAAATAGAAAGGATGGGGGAATGTAAGGAATATGAACAAGTAAAATTAATTAGAGAAAACATATATAGTAATAAAGAAGCAGGGGAAGAAACAAGAAGAAGAAATATGAAGGAAGGAAGAGGAATGAAGGAGTCAGCTTGCTGACTGTTGCATCAGCCTGATAACCCAGGGCAATATGTGGAGAATAATACGCGTAATAAAGCATGAAGGCGGAATGCGGCCATGAAACCATCTCGTCTCCTCGCTTGGAACATTTGAAATCCATCGGAGCAGCAGTCTGGCAGGTTTGGCATCAAAATATTTAAGACGGTAGCGCAGACAGGAAAAAAAAAATCTAATCCTGGGTTATAATTGGGCTGATCTCAACGAACAGAACAAACCAGCAGTTCCAACAAAACTCCTAAGTGGTGCAGGATGTGCTGGTTTGATGAATGTACTACTTAAATGTGAGGCCTGAACTCAAAGTCTGCAAGTTTTGGGCTTTTGGTCTCCACTTAAACAAACAAGGAGAAATTTTAACTTCTACAGAAAACAGATACATTTCTCTGAAATGAGCATTCAATATTCACAGAAAAAGCTGCAAAAAAACCATCTAATTTATTTCCCAACTACAGCAAAAAGACTGAGCAATGCAACAATTGAATTCTATCCATAAATTGCATTAAAATGCTTAGAAAGTTAGTAATTTTTTATCCGATTACTAGATTAATCATCATAAAGCAGAAATGTAAATGGGAGTAAATACTTTGTTCACAGAACTATGTTGTCCTCCAAGAGTCCTCATCCATCGTAACGGCTATTACTCAGAGCTCAGTGAGAAAGAAATACTATATTAATCATGGCGCTGCCATTTACTTTGCACAATAAGCAGAGCAGCTGTCACACACTCCCACTGTATTACAGCTTAATGTACATGTCAAGTCTCATGTTTTCCCTCCGAGACTCACATTTCAGTGCCCCTGGTCACCATCTGTGATATGAAAACATTATAATTCAAAGAAAAGAAGTGTGTGGAACACCTTTCCTGCAGAAGGTCTGAGGGGAAGAGTGGCTGCTATTTGTAGCACTCTATTTATATTAAATCCCTGAATAAAACACTGAAAGGCCACAATAACCTAGAAAACATCTGGAAATAATAAAACAGGATAAATAACTGAAATAAAGGTTTCAATGAAACCTTTATGTGAACTACAGGAGTTTGTTTTTCGGTTACCATCATTTTTATTAACCAAAGAAAATCCTACTATATCATACTTTTTGAATTGTTCAATCAATATCTATCGAATATTTCAGAACAAATCATCCTTTCATAAATTCAGCAAACTCTTGTGTGCATGAGAAGCAGGAAGGTTGGCCGGTACCTGTGGCTTAGGTGTGGTCCAGTCCAGCTCCTGTTACCTGCATCTCCAATGCAA
The DNA here is from genome assembly GCF_019740435.1 of Gambusia affinis. NCBI lineage: Eukaryota > Metazoa > Chordata > Actinopteri > Cyprinodontiformes > Poeciliidae > Gambusia > Gambusia affinis. Next base: position 8,497,500 of record NC_057891.1, on the reverse strand, counting down.
CATGAGCTTCCTCTGTTTGGACAAATTGACAGAGAGAACTGAGCTGACAGGCCACCAGATTTCCCTCTCAGTTTATCTCCATCTTGCCCAGTTTGTGTTAACACATCACTTTCTCTCTGCCCGACTGTCATTACTGGGAGACGTCTAAAGGTTGAACGCCGCTATGTTTCCGCTTGCATCACCCAGCAGGTGTTTTCAAAGCTAGAAAGATTTCTAAAGTTTATGTTCCATCATTTCTCATCTCACTACATTTCAATTTGTCTTCCTCCATCCACCTATCCATCTAGTGTTTCCATGATCTCATTATGTACCTATGAAAAGAGGCAGGTAATGCAATCTGGCATAGCGTGGTGTGCCATGGCATGTGTGCGTTGATTACCTGAATGAGAGTCAACAGAGTCTCTGTTTCACCCACTTATCCTGTCTAGAAATAATCATCTAATCAAACGTGCTTCCACAGATACAGATATGCAACTCAGTCATAAAAGTACAGATACAGCAGATGATCCTAGGCACAAACAAACAAACAAAACAGCAACCCTAAACAGCAGCAATAATAAATTCAGTTTCAAAAAGAAATTAAAAATGGCTACTACAAACATCAGATACAAGTTATGTTTCTTCCTTCACTCAGATATATTAATACCAAACTGCAGATCGGTGTGTGTTTACTCTTAACTCTAAAGACAATGTACCACATGGAGACATCAGATTTGACTTTTCACCTATAAAAACTGCTCTTCTTCTATTCATAATGTCCTCACTAAATGTTGAATTTTGAATGTCTTAACCTCTATGGCGCCGTAAAACGTTTTGTCCAAATGGCCACAAAGACACATCGGAGTCCGTATGAATGATCTTATTTTGCTTGATTTACAAATCTGAAAGACTTGAAAAGGTTCCATAATTAGTTGTGTTGGATTTAGGTCTGGACTTTGACTGGACCAATCTCAGAGTTTTGATTAAAGTCAGTCTATTACAGCCATGCAAGTTGAACTTTGACCCAGATCTCAAATATTTTCTAGTCCCTGACAAGAAATTTGCTTCATTTGTTTTGCTATGAACAAAAAGATAACTACACCATCATACTGCCACCACTATATCACTGTTAGGACAAAGTTTCAACACAACATCGTACAGACCGTTTTGTATGTCTCTTCTGCAGGTTTTACTGTAATCAAGCATACATAAATTGGAGCAAACACAACCTTTTCAGCAACGAGGTCAAGTTGGTGGAGAGTATTTTGCTGAAATACTTTTTCTTTTTTTTTGGCAGAGTCGTCCATACCACTAAATAATAGATGTAGCCATGTATGGATCAATTTTAAAATTTTATTCAGCAATAAGAGCCGACACTAAAGTCACAAAATCATAGGAAGCTGATAAAAGTCAAAGAAATGACTTTGTTGAGCTCTTCTATAATATATTAATATATTGTTTTTGCCCAGTGACTGCTGCTGATGCTTTAGCACCTGTGAGATGAAAAAAAGAGCAGGTCTAGACATATTTTCTCTTTTATTTGATGCTTTTCCAAATCCAAATAAACTGCATTGTAGTTTGTAGGTTGTACATGGCAAAATGTGGAATAGGTAAAAAGGTATGGAGACTTTCCCAAGGCAATATATTCATGTACTTATTAAATATAGTGGGTGACGTATTCTGGCTCAGTATCCTGTTTCCTTCAGTAGGGATTTTACAATTTGTCACAAATAATTATAGCCATTTTTACACGTCCCTTGTTGAGGCATACTGCTCTTACTTTCCTATTTTTAAGCAGTGACATCTTTCTTGGCCTACCTCTGTGATGCGCTTTTTGTTTGTATTCATCCTTTTGTGGTTCAACAGCTTTTAAGGTATTCAAGCACTTTTTACTGCAGAATCAGAAGCACTTTTGAATTTGTAATCACTGGCTTTAAAAAAGCAATTAGATCGTTATTGAATATGTTTTTTATTTAGGACTGAATAATCTACTAAAATGGTTTTGTGTCCTGTTTGGCAGTTTCTGGTGATTTTTAAGACACACAAACACCTTGTATTTGAACTTGTACTAACGAAAACCACTTTAATTTGACATTTGGCTGCAACAAATCTTTTTATTTGTACAGTTACGACTTTCTATAAAACATAACTAGCTCTTCTGAAAGCCCAACGCTTCCTCTGATAAAACTTTGAAAAATCCCACCAAAGCGGGCGGAGCTAAACTGTGGGCAGCAGGTTGTAATCAGGATGAAAGCAGCACAGTTTCTGACTTATTCACTTCGTCACAATATTTAGCGACTATTCAGATTCTCTAGTAACTTTATTCCAAAAAAAAATTATAATTAAGTAGGTTTTTTTCTGTGTTGTTGGAGATTTTTATGGCTGTGTGTTTGAGTGAGATAGTTTTATATCCGAATGTGGAGCTTTGAAATAATAATAATATCAAGCTGTAACCAACAGGAATATTTAACTGCTTAGGGACCTTACTGTTATCTTTAGATATAGGATCAGCATTATGTTTAGAAATAGCCTTATTTTAGAATTAACATTTGTTTTAAGAATTAATGTTAAAATTGTTTTTCAGTGTTCGTACTATATTAGAACATTATTTAGATTTATTATTCATTTTCTTGTGTTTCTTTTTATCTAAGCAAATGAGTTAAAATGCTGCATGATTAATAATACAATACATTTCTGATTATATTAATTACCACTTTCTGCTGGCTTTTCTGACACCTCTTCTATTTTACTGTAAATATATTCATTTTAGTTTTGATATCAAATGAGTTAATTCCAGAAAATGATGCAAAACATCCTTTAAATTTGTAATTGGGATCCTGTGAGTGATTGTTGATAGATAGACTGGATGATTTGTAAATATTAATATAGCATAATTTACCAAAAAGTGAGTAAATGCCTTAGCTGATTGTATTTTTATCAACCTGAAGGACGTTTGTCTCTAATTCTCTCCAGATGCTCAACTGGCAGGAGCCGATATGACAAATCACATATTGAACCACTGCAAACTCACATCAGCTAGAAAAATAACAATAATAAAGAAACGATCAATCACATTCAGGAGAGGAGGAAAAAAAAGAGTTGAAAATAAATGGTGACACAGGGAGGGAAGCTGATCGACTGTAGGTTTGACCTCCACTGGACACAAACAGCCTCTGAATCCCTGAATCTTCACGGCCAGAGGATTTTTACTGTATCAATCGCCCCCCGCCCCCTCCTTCTCTTAGCCACCGAACCCACACGGCTGGACAACCAATACGTTGCGGCGAGGACTAAAAGCTCCCGCAGGGTGAGTGACAAAAGGACTCCTACAGTCCTGGAAGGAAAGTGCTCCCTCTCCTCTCACACTTTCTTCTCCCGTCACTGTAGGAAGACATTATGGAAGTCATTATTCTGGCCCTCCAAGTTGCCACTGAAGCTTCAGGGTCTGACCTGGCTATGCGTGCTGTGCGTGTGTGTGAGTGCGTGTGTGTGTGTGTGTGTGTATTTATAGGCCCTGCAGGGCGCTGTCCAGACCCACAGAGTGGGAGATGGGAAGCATTAAGAGTAATTTTTTTTCTCAGATTTCTGACTTTTTCTCCCCGCTGAAGAGCCACGGCTCACGGTTTTTGCATCTGTACTTGATAAACTTTGATATGAGGAGATACACACACATATGCACACACACAGCTGGCATCAGGTCAAATTAAAAGTATATGAATATACAATAATGTTAAGTGTCAAAAACCTTTTAGCTGAAAGAGTAATTTATATTAAATGGAGGGTTTTTTATTGTTATGCAAACATAATCATATAATCAGGGGACTAATTGTTGAAAACACTTGGAACTGATTTTATTACTAAATGTGCATTTAATTGTTTTTGGCCTCAAATATGCATCACAAAGATTTAGTAAAGTACGGTATATAATCCGATAATAAATTCTAATTAATCAAATAAGTTCACTCTTCTTGGCAGAGCTCATAAAATTTGTCTGTAGATTATGCATTTATTCTTTTTTAATGTGGGACTGATGCACAACAATACCTAAAATCATTTTCATTAGACCAGATATGGATGCACAAGTTTAAATTTAAGGTGGATTTTCAATGTAAAGTAACACATACAGGTAAAGGTATAAACAGATTAAAGTTGTGTTTACTGACTGATATTAAATCAAATCTGTTTTTCCAGGTGGAATTATAACATTTCTTTACTAAATGTCTGTTTGTAGACCACACACATTTTCACTGATTTTAGGACTTTGATTTGGCAAAAACAACAGACTTTGCTGACTTTTTCCTACTTTATATGTAATTTTGTGATCTATCTAGTCTCACTATCAGATATCATTTGCTTTTTAAGTTGATAAAGTTATATATCCTGTGTTACAGAAATTCAAACTTCCGCGCTCATTTCTGAGTGGGCGGAGTTTTGATTTTGAGTAAAATGTCATCAAATAAAGTCAGACCATCAGATTCAGGTTGAATGAACACAAATATTTCCCTACAACTGTACGACCAAACAAAACCATCGCCATCTTAGACGTATAAAGGTGTTGAAAGAAATCAGAAACCTGATTTTTTTTTAAATCATATGTTCATAAACCCAACCCTAATCTCTGATGGATAATGTTTTTTTTTTCCTTTATTACAAGAAAAACCTCATCATCTGCACGGTTATAATAAACAGGAGCCATATTTTTATACATTATGCACAAACTGTTTATTTTGTGCAAATATGCAATTTGTTCCTACATTCTGATTAACTGATTAATTTGCGAGTACACGCTAATTAATTTGCTTGCTTCCTTTTGGGTAATTTGTTAACACAAGATCAGCAAACACACGAACCGTCGCCTCTTACCCGGGAGCCGCAGTGTGCACCGAAGGGAGCCTGCCTCATCTTAAGGCTGCAGCTCCCCTGAAAACATGATTTGTGAATTCTTGGAGCGTTTGCATATTGTTGATTTCACGTTTTTTTATGCCAAGCATTTCTGTTTTTTTAAGGCAGAAAAACATGTAAAATTGTTGATAAACTTGTAAATGTGCACAGCATGCTACTTGTAATCCCCTCTATAATTCAAACGTTTAGCCGATCGGCTGCAGAAGGTCCCAAGTTTAGGTGGATGACCATGTATTGGTAGGTTTATGCAAAACTCCTTCACTTTTCAGATGAGCTCTGTGAGAACATCAAAGCTTGTTTTATAATCTAATTCTGATCAAATCTTATTTATACACTTTACTGAAGTTGGATTTGTAACATGAACATTTTTGCAAGGCTCTAGTGGTGGCAAGGTGCTTCGATTATGATTCAAAAAGCATTATGTCCATTCTTGTTTTTAGTGTTTCAAAGGTTAAATAAGAAGTGGACTGAATTTACGTAGCGTTTTTCTAGTCATACCGGCCACTATCTGCTGATTTTTCAGTTAACCACTTTTTAATAAGAAAATAAAATTGTATTGCCTAAAATGCAACATCAGCATTCCCTAAGTGTACACTTTATCATTTGCAGCATCTGCAGCTATAAAAATAATCTGTTGATTATTACTTTTTGATTAATAATCAGACAATAAAAGGTGCTTAATAGAAATTTTTTTTACATAATTTGAGCCAGGTGAAATTAGCTAATGATTATTTCGATTGTTGATTCATCACAATCAGCAAAACAATTCTGATGTGTATTAATTGAGGTCGTCCATGTATGCATTTTTATACAGTGAAAAATAAATTTTGTTATGAGTCTATTGTAAAGTTTTGGCCTAAATCCTAAAATCACAATAAATCTATTGAGGTCTTTGGTGATGTAATCAATTCAAGTTGTGTGAATACTTTTGGAAGCCGGTCTCTCTTTATTCACACAGGAAGTAGTTTGACACTGCTTTCCACTTTAAAGCATCCAGCTGAGCTTCTAAAACCAGACATTTAGGCTTCATTCACACCACCAACCACTGCATTCTCCCTCAAGCCATATAAAATAACTTCATCACCCTAAGCTCAGTAGTCAACAACCCGGGTTAATCCTGGAGGGAGTAATTTACCAGGATCTGCTGTACGTACTGTATATCCCTGTTTTATTCATGATGTAATTGAGGTTAACTGAAACGCCACAAAGCAGTCGTCAGTCCATCAACAACAAACAACTACCATAGTAAAATAAAAGAATTTCCAAAACAAATGCAATAAAACCCTTTTTTTTTATTTCTAACCTTTTGTTAAGAACTCCATCTAACTTCACATCGCAGTTTTCTTCATAATAGTAACATTACGGCATAAATCCCTCTCATCAACGGCCCTGATCTCGATATTATTGCTGTATTTGTCATGTTAAAGATCATCAGAGGCTCCTTTCAGCCACCATTGACATGATCACCAGCACCTTTATTTCCAACCTCATCACCGCCACCTTCTCCTTCTGGCTCTGTGATTGTTCTGGAGCTCTTGTATCTTTTGATTCGGCGTCTAGAGAAGGCCTCGAGCTTTTAGGCAGAGTGACTGATGTTAGAAAGAAAAGGAGGGAAGGGGGTGTACAAAAAAAAAAAAAACAGGACAGTGGAAGCAGGAGAATCAGGACGGAGGCTGTAATAGGAGACGCCCAGCAGGAGGGCTGTTTACTGTCACTGAAGGAGAAGAAAAGAGAGATGGGGAGGCGGGGGGATGATGGAGGAAGATGGACAACGAGAGGGAAAGAAGATGCAGGAGGATGAACAGCTGAACACTAACCTTCAGGAAAAGTAGAATAAACAAAAAGGTGTCTGTAATAGTTTTAAATCCATAAAATCATTTTCTACATTACAACTGAAGTTAAACAAAGATAACTTTTGTGTGCGTTAAAACACTAAATATAAACTCTGCTTTATACTATATTTTTTTTATCAGGGAATGCAGCGCTGTGATACAGTATTTGTCTCCTTACAGGTTCTTCACTTTTCCCTTTAGTCACACTTAAATGTTTTTGATTAAACAACAAGCAATAGATATCCATCCATCCATACATACATTTTCTATATACCCTTCTGCCTAGTGGGGTCAGGAGGTGCTGGTGCCTATCTAAAGCTAACGTTCTGGGTGAGAGGCGGGGTCACCCTGGACCCAGAGACAGACAGGACAAACAACCATGGACACAAACACACATCTATTCAGAGAGACCAATTCAGAGAGACCAATTAACCTGACAGACATGTTTTTGGACTGTGGGAGGAAGCCGGAGAACCCGGAGAGAACCCACCATGCACAGGGAGAACATGCAAACTCCATGCAGAAAGATCCAAACCCAGGACCTTCTTGCTGCAAGGAAACAGTGCTACTAACTACATCACTGTTGGCGCAGTTGGTAGAGCTGTTGCCTCTCTCATGACTCATTGGTGCTCAGCATGGAGGTGTGTGAAGCTTAATGTAATCTGTGCTGTGCTCAAGTTGATATCTGTTGAACTTTGACCTCTATGAGGAACTCACACAGCCAATCCAGACAGGATATCTATGAAACTGCTCTGGACCAGGCAGAAAACAGTCGGTTTATGTGGAAACGTCTCTCTGCTTTCTGGATCAAAGTTTTCTCTCCCTCTCTTTCCCTCCACAGTAGATTTAGTTAAAGTATCTGTTCAGCTGCTGCTGCAACTTAATCAATATTCCATTAGATACATGAAGTATGAATTTGTTTCAAATCAAACAAAAGTTCATAAGAATAAATTGAGTAAATGATCCTAAGTGAGCCACAGAAGAAGGAAACGAACAACAAATCATCCAACTTAACAGTGAAAACAACAAATATCTAGAGCAGCTGATAGCTGCGTTTCCATTACAAATGTGCGCAAATCTTTGTCTCTATTCTACAGATGCCGACAAAACACAACTTCGCAATTGTGATGTTTCCATTACATCAGAAATTAAACTAAAATCACACATGAAAAGGTTTGTTCACACGTTATGTCATTAGAAATCATGGCAGGCTACTTTGCAAAATACACTTTGGTTTGTCAGCTTCCAGAGTTGCATTTTCTATCACATACTGTAGATATTCTCTACTAGCTACAAAACCTCTGATGACCGTTTAGTTTTGTGTGTTGTTTACATGCTCCTAAAATCACCTTTGAGTCTAAACAATCAGATTTTTCCCCCCATTGTGACTCTGAAGTTGTCTGGGTTTTGTCCAGTGCTGTGATGTTTGGCACCTCAGCCCCACACAAACACAAAGCTGATGCTCTGACGACAAAATAACAAAGGAGAGCTTCCTACTCAGTCAAAGAAACACTCATTAAAGACACTCTTAACCACTAAGGTCAGTTGCTACCAGATAAGATCCTCCCTCCTTGTACTCAGACCTCACCTGTCACACTGACACGCCCACTGAAGCTCTCACCTGTTGAGCTGCTCCAGCGTTCTTTACCCGCCGTTGGGACCGGCTCCAACATGTGTCAATTATCCGTAAGCAAATCCCACAAGTGATTGACAAGCCAGTAGAGCCAGGGATCAAGTTCAGTCTCTTGGGGATCTGTTTTGCGTGTGTGTGTGGAGTCAACCTGTGACACGGCTAAGCTCTGACTTCAAGTGGCTCAGGTTAACTGGAAGTTGATGGGCTGAAAAAACACAAATTGTTTTTGTGGTTGAGGCCTTGTGGTCAGAAGATGGAGACCGTGAGAGCAAGCAAACAATTCTCCAGGCAAAAATCCTGAGGCAGTCAGTCAGGAAGTCCTACCATAAGAGTGATTTCTACAGAGCCCATAAAGGGGATATGGGCCAAAAAATGAAATTAAACAAAGTTGGTTTCTCATGTGCACCAGATTGTATATTGTGTGTCCTGAAAAACACCAAATATATCTTAAAATGTCATCCAAAATTTTAAAAAAGACGAGATAAATTATTTTACACTATTCTCTAGGAAAGCTACTCAGTCAGCAGCTGAAACACTACTTGTTAAATGTTACTACGTTCAAACCACAGCACTATGTTTTGCAGATGGTTCATCCAACAAAAAGGTGAGCAAAAATGGTGTCAATAGCATGTAGGCCATCAATAATGTTGACCAACATAAGGTTACTCCACTCAGGTAAGTTTCGATTTTATATAAAAATGAGATAAAATGCTATGGTTAGCTAATATAAAGCAGCCTTTACAGTTATCTTCATGAATAAACAGTCTATTTTTTTACTTGCTTTACGCAATTTAATGTAAACATGCTCGCCGGATATCTTCCTTTTGGCAACTTTTCAAATGTTTCCTTCCAATTCTCTCAACAATTGGGTAAAAATGGAGCCATTGTCTACCTGAGGACAGGTTAAAGGATGAGTCTTGACCTCACCTTACAACCTGAGCATGCTCATAGGGCGGGGGGCCGTATTAATGTCCTGAGTTAAACACAGTAATTACTCAGCTTTATTGTTCTCGTAGTACGTCATCCATCAGGGCTTGACTGTGTATTTGTGGATCTTTGACAGAGAAGCAGACAGAACGCTGAATCAAAGAGGCAACTTTCAATCCTATCAAATATCTGCTGAGAAAGGAGAGGAAGAGAGAAAGGTAATGGATCAGGGACGTTTCTCAGGCAGCTGTGGCTCAGGGAGATTATCCAAGACCTCTGATATGGGGCCTTCGATCCTGTCAATGTGTCCCAAGGACATATGTTCTTCAGCAAGATAATCATCTCTCTAATACCTGTGTGTTAAAAGTTTGGAAAGAGCTAAATTACATTTCGGTAACCCTGGAAAAGATGTTTATTTATATTAAACACCTTAATCACTTGTAACAAGATATTTGTTGGAACAATCTTAAGCCTGAAAACAATTTATATAAGCAAAATATCTTTTTAATCAATGCACTAATCTTAAAGAGTCCAGTTTCCCTGTACACTCTCTAGCCAAAAAATAAATAAAAAAACTCCTCCTCCTCACTTGGATTCAACTAAGTAAATAGTTATGAGCTTCTTAAAGTTACTTCCTGTGGTTGTGGAAAACAATGATTATAAGATCTTATTCTCTCAAGCAGAGAAAACATATTAGGAGATTGAATAAACTACTAAAATTGAGTTTAAAAAAGAACAAAAACAAACCATCATCCTCCTACTAATTCCTGTCCTCTTCGACATTTAGTAAGATCCGGCTGTTGATCAAATGACTCATAGGACGCAAAAAAAAGTGCTTTGATACGGCTGAAAAACCAGCTTAATCTAGCGCAAAAACTTTTTACCAAAAAACAAGAATTTTTTCAAAATTGTTGTTTGTCAAAATTGTGTTTCCGAGTAATTTCCATAATTTTAATTTGCACAATTATATGGTTAATGGAAATGCATCTATTGTTGACTACTTCTCCTCCAAAGGTCATTTGAAACTTATTAAAAGTCCATGATTCTATAAACTCTTTGAAATGCCAGAATATATATGTATATATATATATAAATTCAACCTTTTTAATCCATCTGGTCCAGTATGTGCTCTTCAGTGTTCAACAAGAATCCACATTACATCTTAATGATTAGTTTATTTTTCACAAAACCAGCGCAAAGAATTGCTATAATACTTGTATTGTCCTGCAAAAGATACAATAGGTTCAACTGTGGTCCGTAATGGTAAAATCAAGACTTCAAGCATATATTATATTCGATAAATAAGTAGCTGTAAAGCTTCAATAAAGAAGCTTTACAGGAAAAATGTGGGTGCCAGCCATTCACTACAGAATTAAACCCAGTCTATGCGGAAAGTTCATTGAGTTTGTCAAGCCTTGAAAACTCCACGAAGGTTAGAAAACTTCACGAAGTGGCACTTCTTCCCAGACGTGTCCCTCTGACAGCAGCTCCACCTTGAGAGTAGCAGCTATAAGAGTTGCACAAGGTTGGAGGGAGAGAAAAACAGGGCTGGAGAGGCAGAACGCAGAGAAAAAGCGAGGTGAGGAAGAAAGAGGCGAATGAATGCCAGCACAACTGAATACAGTTCTCCAAGGCTGCTCAGATTGGATCAATTCAGCCGTGACTGAGGACTGTGATGAGTGGTAAACATGCTGGATAATGTGTGTGCGGACAGGCTCCAGCTCTGTGTGTGAATGTAAGAGATTGAATTCACTAAGTGAGGTCTTTTGTCTTCCAGTGAATCCAGTTCAGAGGAAGGATGGGCAGAACTATGAATCCGCTGTCCAATCTAATTGATTTTGTGCAAGGTTGGAGCTTCTCTGAGAGTGAAACATCACAGCACAGACAGCCTGAGAAATAGACTGTCAAACAATGATTACAAGATCTTATTCTCTCAACGGCCTTGATCCTTCGCATTCACTTTTTTTCTTTTATTATTCTCTGTCCTGGGTCATTGAAGACCACGATCTGAAGACATTTCAATGGCATAGGTATTCTTCTTTAAGTGTTTTCCAACTAAACATTTCACCATTTAGTTTCTTTTTCTCCTACATATTTGAGATTACAACATTTTACAACTCCATGCATTTGTACCTAAAAATATGGAGTTTTTGTCATTAAGAATCTTATGAATGTCTCTTTTCAGACTCACAATAACACAAGTCTATACTTATGTTTCTCAACTAAAATAGGGTGCAAGTTAGAATATGAAAAAAATTAATATTAAATTAATAGCTCTTCTCAGCATAACAAAACCAAATATTGCATCCTGTCAAGAAAACGGCTTTAATAATTTATTAAAGTTGTAATGAAATGTACGATTTAGAAGATTTTTACAGAAAGTGTAGAAAGGCATAAAGGTTAGTGCTCAGCAATATGAAGTGAATCTAATGCAGTGCCTATAAAAAGTATTCAAAGATACTTTTGTGCAATATTAGCATCACAAAGTACCTAAAATAGGACATGCGAATAGAGCATTCAGGCGACAGAAGAGAATGAAGTTTATCTCAAGTGTCATTGCAATAATCATGAACAATAATATCAGAATTGCATGTTTTCCCAAATAATAAATAAGGACTGGCATACAAGGTCAATAATCCAAAGAAACCATGCAGACTCAGTCTGAAGTTTGAAAAGGAGGAAAACTGAATTTCCTCGCTTGCCTGCTGCGTGTGTGTCTGAGCAGAGACGGAGGACAGGCACTATTTATTGACAATGGCTGCTTCGCTCGATAAGGAGAGGCATAAAAATCAATCAGCATAAAGGTCTGCAGGAAAAAGGTGAAGCGCATAAAGGAGGACCGAATGCGAGAAAATAAACCCTGGAAGCGGACAGGGTCAGGGATGGAGAGAGGGAATCAGAGCAAAATGAAGGACAGAAACAGTGAAATAACAGAAATCGAGAACAAACAGTTTCGAAACATCTGGGATTTAGAGAACACGTTATGAGCTGGTCGCTGAAAACGGCAGAAAATGTTGAGTTTTTTGCCTCGGGCGCTTGGATGGTACTCAGCATTGAAGAGGGGGATGCGTGCTAATCAGATTAGTTTGCTTCTGCAGTCGTACGTGGAGACAGTGAGCAGTGTCCCATATTTATTCCCCGCCAATGTGAAACAAGCTTTAACCTCTCTTCTCAATGCAATTCTGGGCTCTTTAAAGCACAAAGGCCGCACTGGATACAACTCATACCGGTGTAAGCTAGACCTGAGATTCTCCCTGCATGGTAACCTGGAGTAAGTTTCAGAGTTTTCACAGACAAAACCTTTATGCAAAAATGTCTGAGAAGATCTAGCTGCTTTTAGAAAAGCAGAACAATATATTGACTATTAAATGTTTTATCTACAACAGCAATGTTGATAAACACCGCTACATTATACACTCTTACTTAATTAGTGTGGTTTTCAGGTGCACACTTTTCATTTCCACACCACGACTGTCCTTGAAATATTTCCAAACAGATGAAGTCGTCTAATTGCATTATGGCAATTTATTAAATCGGCTTATGTCTTGATACAGACAACCAGGTCAGATCAAATCAATTCCAACCCCAAACTAAACAAGTTCACACAAAGCAACATACCATGTTTACCTCTAAGTAAAGATATCTGCACCACAAAAGCAACAATTTCCATTTTTATATGACACCTGTAGCTGCACAGGTGTGATAAGCAACATCACCATCAACAACAAGCAACTTAGCTCACTTAAATCACATCTAAAAATCGAAAATGCGATCCAACTGAAGTCTTCAATGTCTAAAATAATATTCTCACATCAGGCGAATGCAAACGAGTCTATCAAGTTAAAACAAGAATCTTTTTTTTTTCTTCAGAAAACACAATTCAACATTTAAACAATAGTTCACTGCTGTGATTTATTTGTGAAAATTAAAGGTATATTATTTAACACTTTAAAAATATAGCTACATTTACACTCAAAAGAAAATTGCAGAAAATAGTTAATAGTTAATGTTGGGGGGGCTTCTAATGACTTTAATAGGAAGTGCTTTTACTTTGAAAAACGTTCCTTATAAAGCCAGACGAACTCAAAAGAGGTCATTACTCATTTTTACTGTAAGTTATAATTCCCATAATGGTACATGACTACCCGCCATCAGGTGTGGCACTTCCTTTGGAAACGCCTACTTCGGCGGCGGCACCCATACCTCGTTAAAATCTGTAAAACACCTGTCGCTGTTCCCATAACGCGATAAAGTCTACGATATATTCTACAACGGGAAAGCTTTTAGGGGATTTTCTGAGTTCTCTTGTTTTTGTCAGGTTGAGTAAACTTTTTTTTTTTTTGGGTTCTTGCAGAACAAGTGACCAAATGTCTCCTAAAGAAAACTACAAGTCTAATAAATACGACAAAAGAATATAAAACCCAACACATTTCTACAACAAAACTCCTCAGCACAAATACAAATTGGCAACTCCAGCGAGAGATTGTGTAAAACTTCATTGAAGCATTAATATAAATATGACTCACAGTTGATGTTTACTCTGGTGGAGACCTTATTGACAAAACTTCTCCCATCTTTGCTCCATGAACTGCTTCCAGTTTTGGTCTTCGACGACACACCTGTTGACATGACAAAAAAAAAAAGCAAAACGTTTCCCAAACTGCAACCCAATTAGTTTTCTTTAAATGTTTTTATCAGTTGTGTTTTATTGTTTTTACTAACCTTTCATTTTTCACTTCAAAAAATGTCCTAAAAGCGCCGCGTCGACGTCCAGCTTCTGTGTAAAACTTTCGTTTTTAATTAGAGTAAAGATTTCACCTGGGGTCTTTTCCGTGACGCTGCAATTCCTTCCTCGGCCACACCAGCAGGATAAAACGAAGCACACATTAGAGCCCAGAGGGGCGCTGTTTCACTCTTTTCATGCTGTAAAAATTCAACTAAAATAAAAATACAAATCTAAATAAATAAATATTCACCTGTTGGTATTAAATAACCAACCGACTTGCAAGATATGTAATTTAATTTGTCCCTGACTAAGAGATTGGGATATAATATATGTAATATATTATATTATGGAATATAATATAATGAATGGATTATCAGTTCAAACTGCCTACAGTGGATTCAGACATTTCTTGTGAATTGGCAGCATGTAAAAGTGTTTACACTTCTCAAAGTTCATCACAAGCTTTCACATAGTTTATAGTGGCAGCCAAATACAAAGCAGTACATACCATAACTGTTAAGTTTTATATATTTGTATAATAAAATAAGATGCAAAAATAATATTTTCTAGTGTGTTTTTGTTCATTTTTTTGGACATTTTAGTTCAGCAGTGACCTAGAGAATAAAATCCATTTGGATATAACATTGTTCGTGCATACTCACCAAGACGCCTACACCACCCTCACTCTTCTGCCAACCGGAGCACTGATATTGTTCTGTGTTGTATTGTATTGTATTTGACTCCATTGTGTGTCAGGACATTGACGAGTTTGACAAAAAAACATGACAAGACAAGAGGACAAATGGAATTAAGTTTCTGCACAATTTCCCTCACTTATAGAAAACACAGAGGCAGAAGGTGATGGGAAACGTAAGAAAAGAAAACGAGAAAATAATAAAAAAAAGAGACAAATAAAAATCTGATTATTTAGTCAAACGCCATCACACACAGACTGAATGTATAAATTGGTCTTGTTGGCGTGTGTGTGTGTGTGTGTGTGTGTGTGTGTGTATAGAGGTCCATCCTGAAACCGTTTCCCTTTAAAAGCGAGGCTGCACTAATGAGAAAGTCTCTTTGTTGTGCGGAGCAGGAGTGGCCCTAAAAACCCGAGATCTAAACAATCAGCAGCAAATAACAGCAATTTC
The DNA here is from genome assembly GCF_019740435.1 of Gambusia affinis. Classification (NCBI taxonomy): domain Eukaryota; kingdom Metazoa; phylum Chordata; class Actinopteri; order Cyprinodontiformes; family Poeciliidae; genus Gambusia; species Gambusia affinis. The sequence continues at coordinate 8,482,356 of NC_057891.1, read as the reverse complement.
ACAGCTAATTCATAGATTTCACGTGTGAATGCCCCCATTGCCACCCTCCATTTAATGCTGTGAAAAGAGACAAGTGTGACATTATAACCACAGGATCAAACTGTGGGTGGTGGGGAGAGGTCAGGGTCTAATGACTTAAGTCTGGTTTGAGTGTTCGACTTGCATCCACAGAAGTTGATTGTGGCAGACTGCATTAGAAACATTTAGTGTTGCTAATATTAGCATAGCAACTAACAGAACTGCACTTCTTCAGGCAAGAGATGTTAGATGATGGTGACTAAAAAGTTTACTTTTGTTATATTTAATGATCTGAAACATTTGAGCGTGGCAAAAAGAACAAATCTGATGAACTGTGAAGTGGGGCACACATTTTTGGACACTGCTGTAAATGCTTCAAGGTTGCACATTTACTTTTTGTAAAAAAAAAACAACAAAAAACATTTTCTTGATGAATTAGTGGCTTGAGCTGGAAATATTTGTCATTTGCACAGCTATTAAGAGATGATGCTACATTAGGTAATAGGCTGATGCAAAATAAAGATTAACCATAAAAAGACACATATAAGAAACCATAGTTGTGATTAAAAAAAATTTAAATATAAAAAATGAATATTATTTTTTTCATTTCTAAAACTTTTTCTCAACTGGGGCAAAGAAAAGACATCAAAATAATTCCTCTTTTAGACAAATCTTTTGTATGAATTTATCAAAACTAAAATAAAAAATGCAGCCCTTTATTAAGGATTAAAATGATTCTTTACCAAGACTCTAAAACCTCTTTAAATCTAAAATAATACTTGTTAATTTACTACACAAGTAGGAGGATTTTTGTTACTTTTAGACGGCTTTCTTTTTTTCCGCTTATTGCCACCCTTTGTGCTAATTTAAGTCAGCTACTTAGTTTAACTTTCAGAAAGAGAGCATGTAATCATAATCCGGGAGAAACTAAACTTTTCCCCTTAACCCTTATTTCACAGTCAAACACGACTTTCTCTAGGTGCCTGGCACTTTAATGGGATTACAATCTATAGAAATCTTGTATTTTTAACAAATCACCTGTTGCTGAAGACGCTTGTAGCGCCTTGCGTTTACATATCACTGCCAGTCGGCGTTAAATTGCGTGAATCTGCTAAACATACTTCACCAGGAGAACACACCAATGTGCTCCCAGCTATCCGTCCCCAAGCAGCTCAAGGTGAGTCTAAAGAGGTGATGAAGAGCTTGGAAAGAACTTGGTTACACCTTCAATTACGCCACCCACACGCCTATATATTCTAGAGTGTGTTCTAAGTAATGCAGCCTAAAAACAAATTGCAAGGTAGACACACTGCATTATTTACATTTGAAGTTTAAAGTGGTTTTAGATTTGACAAAACAGGCCGTAAAAAGACGCCGGTCGTTCTGCTCTCGTTTCGCAAATGACTGAGTGAGTCACTGCGCTTCAACTTTTGATGAAAATCCCGCTCAAATGCACAAGATGAAAACGCTCTGCCAGTTTTCTCCATTTGCTTCCCTTCTGTGCATTTTTTGGGTGTTTTTTTAAATTTTCATAACTGTTGCCCAGATTTCACCTCTGACAGTCTTGCCCTAGATATTTCTCCCATCCTCGTCAGACGCTCTCGCAGGTCTCATCTGCTGCCAGCTGTGGAGGAGAGGACGTGGAGATCAGCGCAGATGGGATGTGAAAAGGATGACGGGAAACCAATCGATCCAAAACCTTCATCCTAATCTTGTTGACGTCCTCGGATGGAGCAGACAGCAGCCCTGCAGCAACTTTAGGGAAAATCAGTAAAATACATTTTCACCCCCCCTCCTCTTAGCTTCATGTAACATTTCAAGAAAAACTGGTTCAAGTTTGCAGCAACGGGAGCAAATAGCTCAGTTCAACCTTCAGACTGTGTCTGAACATCTTTTAAAACTTTTCTTGTAGCTTTAACCACACATGTAAAAATACTCTACTGCTCCCTTGTGGCTTTTGCAAAAACTGCACCAATAAGAAAATCCATTGCTACACAAGTCAATAAATTTGAATAACGTCTTAATAAGTGAATTTATTTCTGTAATTCCACTGAAAAAGTAGTTACGACGATTACTTTGAATAGCCACACTGGGACCAGTGAAGGCATTTATACACACAGAGTGGAATATTTTAAACATTTATGTCTCAAGTGGTCAAGTAAACAAAGTTTCTCTGAGAAATTTGATTCCTACAGAAGACCAAAATAAGTATTTAAAATTTAGTGGAAGGAAAAGGTATGGCAGAAAATGGTTCTGGAGCGATAAGGATGTGGTTGCAGCTTTTAAGAGATTTGTGAAGCAAGAGTTTGGTGGCGATTCACATGAAATGGACTGAAGTCAGTTCATCAAGAGTCACCATCTATCCAGGAAACTGGCTACAATGTGAAAGTTCTTGTGAAAAGTCTCTCCTGAACCAGTTCTAAGCAATACTTAAAATGAACAGAAGTAAACACTTGAAATATAAAACTATTGAACTGTTTGCTAAAATACACTTTGAGAACATTCTAATTTTAATGCATAAATGTGTCTAAACAAAAAAAAAAAAAAAAATCAAAGTAGAAAACACATTTTATTCCCCCATACATCCACTTGTGGCTTTTATTTTGGAGCAAATGTACAATCGTGTGCCATTGAAAGCTAAAGAAAAATTGGCAACAAATCCACAGTAAAATCTTGATAATACTCTTAAAAACTGTATACAAAAACACCTCAAAACTGTACAACAGTTAGCATAAACTACACGTGTATAGTGTTTATATTTTTGTCTTTACTGTATCTGAGTGTACAGCAGGTAGGCGATACCATTAGTTAATGATTTCTTTACAATGACGAACAGAATCGGTAGCATTCTGTCTGAAGGTGGCCGGTTTAGAAAGTCTCACGCTAACACAACAACAGGCCGTTTACATTCGAAGCTACGCGCACAGATAAACATGTTGGTGCATTGATGTTTGGTAGCAACAAATTTGGGAGTCTGAATGACACGGCTACACACATAAGACACGTAAAATACTGTTTCTAAACAGCAACAAAAAAATAAAAAATAAAAATCTAGTATTGCAGTTTTCAGGTTTGCCGTTTTTAAGTTCCAATATTTTGTCTGATTTAGGTGGAAATTTAAGAGAACATCAATTATTAAAAAAATTCTCAATCCAGCGCCGGTAACTTCATCCCAACTCTTAAGGTTAACTTTTACTTTTAGCTCTGACGTGACATTAAAAAGATGAGAGGCAACTTTTTAAAGCTCCAGTATTTTAACAATCATCTAAACATGACTGTAGCATTTTCTTCATCATGTCCTCCACATTTATTAGCTCTGGTGGTAGAAATGTGCTAAGACGCCTCACCTTACATCAATCTCTTATTCCAGTAACATAATCTCATGTTGAAAACAGTTGAAAAAACAAAATTTATTCAGAAAGGAATGGCAGAAAAGAAATGTTTAAAACTATCACCGGTAATTTCAACTAACAGAGCAATTGTTCTAAGTTTGATGGCTTCCTGTTTCCTTGGGAAATAAATACGACGATACAGAGGCCCATTTCTATTGGTCACTCTTCAAAATAGAAAAGACATCAGGAAACGGCTGCTTACCCTAACCTTGAGTATATCTATCATCAAAGAAGTAGATAACATTTTTTCTTTTCTACCATCAGAATCAAATTTGTTAAACTCCACTGGGAATTTAACTGGAATCAGACGACACTCCAAAAAGATAGAGGGAGTATTAGGATGTGGACCACTTCTTTTCCCCCCCAAAGGCACTGGGAATTTTGTGGGATTGCTGAAATTTCCAACATGAATATGCTACTGCATTAAAAAAAATAATTATTTACTATGCAGCTTTTCACACATTTCACATGCCAATTTATGTGTTTTATGTTTATCGCATATATCTGTAATACGAAAAAGATAAAGATGTCAAGAATTATAGAAGAACAGTAAAGATTTGTGTCAAAAACCTTTGACAAATCTTTAGCTGGTTAGTGCTGATTTTATTTCTTTCTGGATTTGGACGTTCATTGATTTCATTTCGATTTACAGCGTTTGAAAGCAAAAACTGAATTTTAGCTGTAAAAAAAAAAAATCAGGCATTTGCTTTAATTTGAAGAGTTAAAGCAGAAAACAAAGACAGCGAAGATAATGCGTGTTTCACAAAAATGTTCTTTACAGAACTAAAAGTAATACAAACGTCTCAGAGACAGGGATAGAAATAATACAGAAACAGACACTAAGCAGTCGTAATGTTTTGGTGGAAGTCGTATCTAATTTGGTCACCGACTGAGTTAACTTAAACTCGCTTTTAAACTTATTTCTCCATGTTTGCATCTATGCAGCCATGCTTTGTACCATCCAAATGCTCCACCAACACGTATTAATGCACCGTAAAGCATTTAAACAATCATTTATTTCATAAACTAGCACAAGGCACCTAACGTAAAGCAGCTAAAAGTATCTCTACTGTAGCAGCAACAAGGCTTTGGTTCGTCGAGGTCCTAATCAAGTCATCAAAACAGCATCTCTGCTCCGTCTCATGATGGATGGAGAGATGAATCAACGGAGGAATGTGGCAAAGGAGGAGCAGGAGGAGACAGTGGATGGTGATGATGACGACGATAAGACAGATGGAAGAGGCTGTAGCAGAGGTGGGGAAACTTCCACAGCATTTCAGAAGAGAAAATGAGAGACACAGCTACAAAGAGAGAGGAGAATTGTAACATTATTTTGTGGCTTTTGGGAAAAAAAAATAATAATAACTACAGTAGAGTTTAATCTCACTATTTGGGAGTTGGGGATTTGTTTCACTTTTAACTTTATCCTCTGTTTTATTAGGTTTGTGTGGACATTTTTGTATTTTTTTTTTTTACTGGAATTAGTAATAAACTCAAATCATATTAAGAGCAAAAACACCTAATAATCATTTTTAAAAATGCTAAACAGTCATTTTATTAGTTTCCAAAGCAGAAAAGTAATTTTAATATCCTCTATTCTAACAAAAGAAAAAGCCTTTTGAGAACAGGAAGCATGTCCAAATATGGAATATGACCTCACATCTGTAATGGCACCATCTAGAAGGCCATTTTCTAAACCAAAAATGACCTTGACTGAGTTAATAACTCAGATGGGTGTGAGGCGACGTAGTGAGCACTCTGCTACAAAGATCCTCTATGAGGGGAATTTTGGTGATCTGACAAGCTGGCAGCAACATGTCTGTTCAGCAGCAGACTGCAGGCTGGCTACCTGAGAAGAAAGCTAGAATAATCAGCCATTTAAAAATCAACTTGCACTCCCAAAAGTACTCCAACTTACACCTAATAAAAAAGTGTATCTTTTGTGCAACAAGTAACTGAAAACTACTAAAATTAAAAGGTTCTTAACATGTTTTGGTTGAGTCTATGTGTCGTAGTCGATATATTTGACATTTTGTTTTACATTTTTTTGTTGTAAATGGAGTTTTTAGTCATGGTCAAAGTTTTCATATGGTGGGAATGATAAATGTTCTTTATTTTGAATAATCTTTTGGTGGCTTAAATATATAATAAATATTTTTAAACCAGCAAGGCATTATGAGATTGACATTAGGTTTGCTTTATTATTACTGAAGATGTGATCAAACTTTTTTGGCGATCTGTTGAGGTATCTACCTCAGAAGGCAGTCTTTAGTGAAGGCATTAAGACTTTGGGGCAGTTTGACTTTCTTTGTCATTAGGAGAAGATTTGGGAATTATTCTTAGGTGCTTTAATAAGCAAACAAATAAGGCAACACTGAACCATTTCTACTAGAGATGCAACAATCATTCTGAATCAGCTACTGTTCACTATAAACAAAAATTAAGCAAAATCTTGTACCTCAATTCACTTCTTTTTTTTTAGTTTAAATAAATAATAAAAAGGCCAAAAAGGTGTATTTTGATCTATTAAAATGGGTATAATCTTGTAATCATTTTATTTAAAATGAAAACTCTGGAATCTGCAGGTCAGATCTCAATAAAAACCAGAAATCTGAATGGGATTGGTGCACCTCTAATCTCTAACAGCTAAATAAGGAGCATTTATACAACCTGAAGCTCTGAACATAAAACCTTCTAGCTTTACAACGCCCACATCTATCCCAGACACCAGACAACGCTACCTACAGGTAGCAGGAAAGCTTGAAAGTGGAGTTGAAGTCGGTCTTTGGTTTTCTTTTGTTTGTGCGTCAGAGACTTTTCCAAACAAGAACCGACTGATTCTCCGGGCATTCAGGCTTTCCTTCTCTGCTACACGCCTCCTTACAATGCAGTAGGATCTGCGCGCAGAGCCCTACGGAGAGTTTCTGGACAACATGTTTGCACACAGCCAACAGCAGTTATTCCTAGAGAGAGGCAGGTCGGGGCAGAGAGGAGAGAGGAAGAGATGAAGCAGCTGAAGACGACAGAATGAGATGAGTCATTATTAGAATAATAATAATCCCAGTCAAATACTTAAAAACAGTTCAAAGAAATAACAGATGAAGTACACTTTAGCTGCCAATGAAGGCAGATACTATTAAAGGGCCAGTGCACATATTTTAGAATGAAATCACAGTTCTCGAGTCTCTTTGTTTTGAGGGTTGCGACTTGAATCCACCGAGCCCCAACGAGCCAACATGTCCGACTCCAGCTCAGAGGCTCTGGGAGGTTAAAGCCAAACCCTTTTTTGTTCAGTTCAGCTCCTTTTTATTTGATAAAGTAGAAAACAAAACACCCCCCAAAAAACAAAATAAATTAGACTGAGGTCTCTGGCCCCGCCCCGTTGTAGGCGTTCCCCGGCCTCGGGTGACGGGAGCCGTCAGTAAGTCGGAGCAGGGGGGTGAATGTGCAATAGTCTGGCGCTCTTTGCCAGCGTGTGAACATGATTTTCTTGTTTGGGGTCTCAGACCTTCGAGGGTTCCTTTGGGTTCCAGAGCCTCGCTGGTGGTCGCCGGCCCTGGGTGGAGGGTGGAGAGCCGCCAAGGGCGTGAACTCTGACAGCTGGCCCTTGTAGAGCTTATCAGCGCTCTGTGTGAGAAATGAAAGAACAAAAATAAGATGAAAACATTTGGCGTGCTGCAAATAGTTTTAAGAGAACAGGTGAAAGTGACATGGCTGAAACAAACAGGTCTTGAAGCTTCATGTAATACAACAAAATATGCAAATTAGCTGAATCTAATGGGAAAACTACGCCACCTTAATGTCACCTTCACATGGGTTAGCAAAACAAACCAAAAAATTTCATAAAAATAAATCATGCAAATCCAACCACTGAGCATGCAAGATCTGAAGTCTGGATAAAACACTTCTGTTAATGCAGGCATAAAATCCGCCACCAGATGGCGCCAAACCTTCATATGAGAAATTAAACGCTTGACAGGTCTTCATAACCTTTGAACTTTTTCACCTTTCACTACATGTAATTGTATTTTATTGTGATTTAATGTGAGCACTGCATAATTATCCAATGTACATTGAAGCACAGGTGTCAAAATGAAGGTCCGGGGGCCAAATCTAGGCCAGAGGAACACAAGAGAACCTTCAAGAGTGTTTCAAATATTTTGTTAATCAAATCAAATTACACGAATGTGAAAAGATGTTCAATATTAATTTTAAGAACTCACCGCTATTTAGTAATATTTTAATAGTTTCTTTTTTATAGGCTCCAATTATAAATTGCCCAAATTGTAAATGAGTTTGATACCAATGGCAGAAAAGTTTGTTCTAACATGAAAAAGTTCAAGTTTCAAGTTCAAATTGTTTGATGACAATTTGAAATCAAAGATTTATGTGAGTAAAGCACCACACCCTGGCAGAAAGTGAACAACAAAACCAATAAAATAAAAATCACTCCACCAACTTGAAGCTTTACCGTGCGGTAACCTTTTAGGTTTCTGTGAGGGCTATTCCATCTAGTAATGAGTCTGAACTGTGGGAGGCCAGGGCCCTCTCAAACCTTGTCATATCTCTGCCATGCTGTGGATACACAAGCAAACATCCTGCGTTTGGGAAGACATTTTAAAGCGACAGGCAGTTGAAAAAGCACGGGCATGACGGCGTACAAAGGAAGCAGGAAAGGGAGACAATGAGACAGGAAGAGGAAAGGCAAAGGATCACCTCGTGGAGGACGGGGGTTAGAAACTGATTCTGCTGGAGGTCTGAGACAACATGAAGATGGTGGAAGGCTCGGAGGCAAGGCACCGACGCTTAGCCTTCCACAGAGGAGGAGAGGGGGATAGAGGAGGAGCAGGAACCAGCAGGGTGGAGGGAGGAGGAAAAGGAAAAAGTTACAACTTCGTAGGTCAAAAGGTCACGCAATCAGTTTTAAGAGAGTGGAAGCAGAAATTAGTTCATAAAAATGAGACAATGTTAGCTTATTACCATAAATGTGTTTTAGAATTTTGTATAAATTTTCATAAATAACTAAAGCTCTGTAATAGAGGTCTCCTTATGTCTCTTTATTTTATTTTTATTTACATTCTAGAGGTCATTCAATGGAGAAATGAGCTCCAGGTGTCACTATAGATGTTCTGACAGCATCTCAAGCTCAAAATACTTACAGTATTTCTGCAAAGTCTAAATCTTATCCAAGTAATCTAAGAGAAAAATAACTTGGAAGTAACTTTTCAGTAAGATATAGGAGCTTGTTTTAAGTCAATAGCTCCTTAATGTCAATGAAAAAGTGGAAGTCAGCCATTGGAACAACACATTTTAACTAGTAATATAGGAAAAATGTCTTGTTCCACTGGCAGATTATTTCACTTATTACGAGTACTTTTCTTTTATTAAAGACTTAAATCAAACTTATATGTTTTTGCAGTGTGTAACATATTATTCAAAGTAGATTAAAACGTTTCTATCTAAGGAAACTTTAGAGTAGCAACAGATGATTCTTCATAAATGAGACTTTCATAATGTTAGCAACTAAAAATAAAATGTTGTCCTTATCTAAGTAATAAAATGAGCAGAGGACACAAAGGATTGTCTTAAAGGTTGGCAACCAGCGCAGCCCAGCCTACCGTTCATCTGCTCAGCCACAATTACTGGTTCTACATATGTCATCACTGGTAATACAAGCTATTGAATGTATGCTCTGTAAACATCAGTAGCTTGCAGTCAAACCTGAATAATCATTCCTAACAACATCTGAGGATGAAAGCTGTTCTACTTTAGATATTTAATTTAGTGAAAATAACCAAGAGGCAAAAAAGATATTTAGATTTTCTCCTCTAAGTGAATGATTTTGTTACGGTTTATGACGATCTTTGGGAAGCCTGTTTACAACACGGCTAAATGCAACAGGTACATTTGTAAAGAGTAAATACGTGAGGCAGTAATTGAGGTTTGTGTGTGTGCAGCACGTACCTGTATGCGTTCAGTGTTGGTGGGCCACAGCGCCCTCCAGAACACCTTCTTCACCACGTCTGGCAGCAGACTGGCCGTGATCAGCAGGATGATGCTGAGCCAGGCCGGACCACTGGACAGCATCTGCATGAACACATAGTACATCCGCTGGTAGTTCAGGAAAGGCCTGGAGAAAAAAAATAAAGAAATCAGACACATAAACATAGTTATTTATAATGCATTAAGCAATATCCTATATATATATTTTTTAATTTACCAAATAATTCCTCCCCACAGCAGAGAGAAGACTACAAAGAAGACAAGCGAGCCCCAGATGACAAAATGGTTGATCCACGTCCAGTAATGAGTATCAAGAACCAACTAAAAGAAGAGACAACAGGTAAATGTCTGCTCATGGCGGCAGCTTTAAAGTAACTTGTTACTGTGTTACCTTGAATGTAACAGTGAAAACGAGCACAGTGAAGACCAGAGTCCCAAACGTCCAGTTTCCAAACATCTGCAGATAAAACGCATCAGCAGTTGTTATTGTCACTTTTCTGCTTGTTGCATTAAATACAATCAGAGTCAATAACATGAAGGGTTAGTATGATGCCATGAAACAATAATGTGTGTGACAGTCTACGCTACAGCTGTTACTTGTCAAAAAGTTGCTACGACATACAGGTGCATCCCAAAAAAATATTTTCATTTATTTCTGACCATTTGAAAAAAAAAAAAAAAAGGTTTTCTAGAAAATGTGAATATTTATCGATAGATTTCTTTTTTATACATGTTGTAGTCTACACAATCTCGATAGTAGATATTGTAATTTGAATTGTATTAAATGTATGATAAATACAAATTTGCACTTATAGGTTATAAAACCAGGTAGTGAGAATGTTTTTTTTATTCTACCAACTCCTTTTTGTGCTTTTTCTTTGTTTTCTTTTTTTTTATTTTTGACTATCTTTAATCTGTGTTCAATATAAAATCAATCACAGTAAAGATTGCTGCCTTGACTGTTGTTGTTTAACTCCTCAAAAGTAAGTTGAGTGCTGGATTTAAGGTTGGTATTGGAAAATTGTGTGGAAGGAGAACATTGTACAGGGAACTCCTGAACCAGGAACATCAGAAAAACCTGAACTGCTGCTTAGTGGGCCTAAATCACGGTTTTGAGGAAGTGTTCAGCTTCTTGAGGTCCAGTGGGAAATTTTCACAATAAGTGATGACTTGGGGCGCAATATCATTTTTATTTTAATAATCCAATAAATGTTTTTGTTTGTGTTAATGATGTTCTAATTTATTGAGATGCACCTATCTTCAGGAGCACAGCTTCAGAAAGGAATCAATCAATCAAACAGATGGCAGGTAACAATAATCAGGTGAGGAATTGGTCATCAGATGACTGATGGATGAAAAATGGTAAAGCGCACTTCTACATTCCTAAAACAACTCAAGCTTGACAAATTTAAAATTGCAAACCCAATATTCTTCCAACTCTCAAGCTGTCACCATGTCTTTCAGAAGATTCACTTAACCCAATTATAATTTACACTGGAAATGAAAGCTGGAGGTGGTGCACCACCAAAGATCTTCCTGAATGAAACTCGTACACAATATGGAACATTTGAAGCAATTTAGAGCAGATCTACATCTCTGTCCTGATTGGCTGCATCAGGAAAAAGAAAAGACCTCACGAAATATTTATCAATTTCTTCAAAATGACAAAATAAAGCTTTTTATGCACAACCTCCTATCTCCATTTCCCATGTAAAAATAAGAAAAACATCAGCTTTTGTTTAAAGTGGACATATTACATTTTAGACATAGAAAAACTTATAAGTCATCATACAACAAAACAGTCAACTAATATTCAATTTTCTTAAAAGAAACTTCCTTTTGGTAACTGTATAATGCAAACATGAGAACAGTTTAAAGAATCATAACACTCTAGAAGTTCACTTTGGTCTTGAGCGCTGTCTGACTAGCTATTAGCATTAGCATCTAGGGCCAAAACATCTGGTTACAAAAAGCCAAGAGCAACAGCTTCTGCAAGTAAACTATTACCTGCTTCAACAGGATATCGTTTCAAAATTCCTGAACTATTCCTTTAACACATGCCTAGAGAACATTTTATGTGAAAGACCTGAGAAATATGTTGGAGTTAATAATGATAATTTTGAAAGCATTAGACTTTTACCGCATCCTCACTTGGAATCACATTTATTTGCCACAAACATCCTTTAAAATGTATAAAGAATTATCTCCCTTTCGAAGGCTCATAAGCTGTGAAATATCTTTGTATGTCGGATTAATAATGTCAAAGATGAGAAAGAAGGGTAGTTTCTTATTCATCCACTCATTTAACATGAAGTTCACACATAAAAGAAGCACAGAGAAGTTTGTGGACAACATAAATGCCTTTAATAAATCTAGAAGCTTAAAGGAATGGACATGAGACAGGCTTACCATCTGTGTGTTGGTTGTCATTAGCTGGGAGGCAGAAAGACAAGCAAAAAGAAAAAGCAACACAAAGGTAAGAGTATAAGAAGAAAAATAAAGAGGTAGGAAGAACAGCAAACTTTGTAGCTGAGGAAGAAAACTCAAATGAGATTAAAAAAAGATTTGTAGCAAAGGAGCAACTTAAGGTGGTTAAAAGAAATCATAAAAAGAAACTCAAAAATAACAGAAGAAGATGACAGAAATGCTACTTTATTTTGAGCAGTGATCCGAGAACCTATTTAGATTTCAGCTTTTGATCCAACTTGTAAGATCATCTCCTATTACTGCTTTGATGTATTCAGTAGAATAGATAGAAGCAATATTGAGTGGATTACCACTGAATATGCTTACAGAATTAGTATTTCAATTGACAAAATAGGAACAAAAATTAAGGGCTACCAGCAAATGTTAGATATCTCCAGAAGGTGGTGAAACACAAGCAATAAGCAGATAATAATTACAATGTTAAAAAAACATAACTGACCATTGTCTGAGTTGTAGGCAAATCAAAAAATGGCAAAAGTGAAAAATTTGAAAGCCATTAGTTGTCCTAATTGAACAGATATCATTTGAGTTGGAGTCTTCCTGGCTGGGCTTCATCACGGCGGAGAGAGTGGCACCATCGATTATCAGAGTCGATGTACTCGCTGGATAAACTGGAAAGACACCACAAACCAACAGTTGAACGGTTTTGTATTTCCATTCTTTGCATTTCTGCTTAAATAAAGTAGAACAGAATCAATTGTGGTCACAAACACGCACCCAGAGGAGGCGTGTGCGCTGCATGCTTCCGTGAATGCGCAGCACTCCTGCTCAGCTCAAACAGGATGTCATGCAGGCTCTGCTCCTCCATCCGCTTGGTGGTGAGCTCCAGGATCTGGGTGCTGCGGCGAAACAACTTGCTAGCGTAGCATGTAGCAGCCGCAGTCTCCATCTTGTCTCCGGTCAGCACCCACACCTTCATGCCCGCCTTGTGGAGAGACTCTATGGTATCTGCAGCTTTCTCCTGTAGCCTGGGGAGGAAGCACGTGTTTGTTAAGACAAAAAGCATATAAAAGGAATAGCATTTGAGCTGAAGAAAAGTTTATGAGATTAAAAGAATGTATAAATGTCTCAAATTTGAGATTTGATGTAATATAAACAGTATAAATGCAATGTGGATTACCTTGTAGAAGAAGTATTGCACGAGTTCAGAGATGCGTATGTAGTAATAGTGTCCATGAACAAGCAGCATCTTTTTGAGGTGTTTAAACTTTGGGATAGCGTAGTCACTGTTTCTTACTGCCTGGCGACCCTCTTTACCCATAATGCCTAGAGTGAAACATATATCAAACAAAACACATCATCATTGTAGTTAAATGCATTATCTAAAACTACCTGGAGAGATGCTGTGGTATAGCTTTGATTCATAGCAGTGATAACGTAGAAAGAGAAGTAAATGGGTCCAATCAGAACCCAAAAATCCAAGAAAACTAACTGAACATCACCAAGTACATTGGAAGCATTATGATGAGAGGATTCTACTTGTCAAACACCAATCAGTATAAAATGGTGCACGGTTTTGATCCAAACATCATCTGAGTAAAATTCCCAACTTGCTGAAATATTTTGAATAACAGCATTGGCGAAAAGAAAAAAATAAATCAATTTGTAGATATTTAAAGACATACCCAAAATATTTGTAGCTGAATTTGCAGATAGTATCGACTCAGAAAGCATCAATTCAAATTTAATTTGTAAAAATCTTTTTTATTTTTATTTTGCAGTGATGAACCACACGGTCTGTCTTAAAAACCCTAATAAAACACACCAAAGTTTGTGGTTGAAAAAATGTAAAAGTGATTAAAACCAATTAGGCTGGTGAAAACAAACTAAGGAACACTAACAAGCTGTAAAGGATTAAAACGAAGTAGTATGCAACTATTAAATGTTCTATTGTGTATTCATTGTTTGCTTATGCTGGATAAACACCAACCGATGCCGACATGGGCCTCCAGGATCATGCTAACATCATTTGCCCCATCTCCAATGGCGAGGGTGATTGGGTGCTCTTTGGACGATTTGATCATCTTGACGATCTGAAAACAAACAAAAAAAACAGCGATTGCCGTCGCTGCACCAACTGGATTTATTATGTTAGTGTCTCAAAAAATTTCTACCTGTGCTTTCTGAAGAGGAGCCATTCGACAGCAGAGCACCGCACTGCAGTTGCGGCAGATTTCCAGGAATATCTCTTTGTAATTCCCTGAGTTGGAGTCTTCCTGGCTGGGCTTCATCACGGCGGAGAGAGTGGCACCATCGATTATCAGGCCGTAGTCGATGTACTCGCTGGATAAACTGGAAAGACACCACAAACCAACAGTTGAACGGTTTTGTATTTCCATTCTTTGCATTTCTGCTTAAATAAAGTAGAACAGAATCAATTGTGGTCACAAACACGCACCCAGAGGAGGCGTCGCGCGGCATGCTTCCGTAATGCCGCAGCACCGTCCTGCTCAGCTCAAACAGGATGTCATGCAGGCTCTGCTCCTCCATCCGCTTGGTGGTGAGCTCCAGGATCTGGGTGCTGCGGCGAAACAACTTGCTAGCGTAGCATGTAGCAGCCGCAGTCTCCATCTTGTCTCCGGTCAGCACCCACACCTTCATGCCCGCCTTGTGGAGAGACTCTATGGTATCTGCAGCTTTCTCCTGTAGCCTGGGGAGGAAGCACGTGTTTGTTAAGACAAAAAGCATATAAAAGGAATGTGAGCATTTGAGCTGACATTGTAACTCTGGTAGTACAAAACAAAATATATATTTTGGTAGTCTTATTGGGGCTTGCAGAATTTTAACGCTACACAACTCTCTACCTGTCCTCTACAGCAGTGGCTCCCAGCAGGATGAGATCTCTCTCGATGAGGTCGTATGCCTCGGCCACCAGCTTGTCCTGGTCCTGAAATTCCAACTTGGCTCTGGTCAGGAGGTGGCAAACCTGCTCGTACTGCTCCGGACTCAACCGCCGGTAAGCGACGCAGAGAGTCCTCAGGCCTTCCTGGAGGGAACACAGACAGACAGACAGACAGACACGGAAAGGGCTTTGAAACATAAAGGCATTCGGCGTCAGCTCTGAGTAATAGTGTGCAGTGTGTGGGCACCACGGTCACTAGTTCAACACCCACAACCTAGATTTCCATTTCCACTGAAAGCTGTGAACTGTCTGCTGCTGCAAACACTCAGAGAAAGAGAGAGGAACCTCTTTTTGACCTGGTTTTTACAGCTACTTTAATTCACTTGATCTACTTCAGCTGAACAGACACACTGACCTGAAACCACACTCTCAAACAGTCACACCTGTTTCTTTAAAATATGTCATTTTAAAGAAGAAGATTTGTGATATTTTAACCTTGGTTAATATTTTTAGACAAACATTTTATTTTTGGCTAAATATCTTATTACATTTGAAATCAGACAAAACTGATTGGATTTGCACGAGTGTTCGGTCTCCACCATTAAATCAGATTAGACTTTAACAATTTTCACTTTTTTTATTTAGTTTGCAGGTTCTATAAAATGTAAAATGTTTGCAATATGACTTGTGAATGTATTCATACCCCTTGAATTGCTTACATTTAATCAAACTCAACTATGTATTCGCAAAAAGTGAAAATTTATAACGTTTACAGAGAAAATTTGTCTGACGTGGGCCATGCTTCACTGATTCATCTCCTGTGGTAACCTTGGAAACGGTGGTCAGGATGTAGCTGTGGAAACCACAAACACTGTGCAACCTTTACAGCTCAAAACTGCTTCTGATGAGAATGTCTTCTGAGGAAAGGTGGGTGGGTGACTGTGTCGTGTTTTTGTCCTCACCACTGCGTTTCGCTCCACCCGTGCTTTGATCTGCTCCACCTTTCCTGAGACGACTCTGGGGAAGATGGAGGAATCGGCTCCTTTGCAGAACAGGTACAGCTCACCTGCTCACAAAAAAAAGAGAGCAAGCAAACAGAGTAAGAGGAGAAAAAAACCCCACTAAGGCATAAAAATCAACAAAATATTTATACAGTTTTCGGTGCGTTACCCGTGCTGGACCTGACGATGACGCTCATCCTCCGTCTCACAGAGTCAAAAGTCAAAACTTCTAACAGCTCAAACCTGGCGTTAAAAATACAGAGCAAAATAACCACAGCTGAGTTTGTGAATCATGGAGAAAAACCTTTGATGCAAAGCAATCTTCTTATTCCAGCTGGAACACAAATTGTTTATGATGCCAAATAATGACAGTACTGCAAAAAAACTGTTTTATGCACAAACATGTGAGTTCATTTGTGTGTGGCACTGCTACTTTCTGTAAACCTTTAACTAAATAAGACTGTTCTGAATGTCAGGACTTTAGAAGAAAAACTCTGGTAAACTAAATCACCCCAAGGACATAAAAATAGGTAATTCATGCAGACATTAGGCTTTATATTTCCCTGTGAGGACAGGATGTGTGTTTTCTGTCTGTGATGTGATACAATTTCTTTTTAGTGAAAGTCAGCTGTCTCCTGGGCTTCACATTATTAAAAAGGCTAATAGGCCATCTAATTAAAAAGAATGGGTAGTCAAAGTTAAAAAATAGGAAAAAAAAAAGAGTGTGCCACAGAGTGACTCCAGTCATGTAGACCAATAACAGAACACAAGATTTTAATTTACACAAAAGATCCAATTCATCACACACAATCTATACACTATATTTAGCTATTTTTTCTTCACTTTCTACCATGTAGAATAATTTATTCATCAGACTATTTTATATTAGGACAATAAATGAATTGTGAATATGCACAACCTTGTGAGAAGTTTGACATTTTCATGCATTTCTTTCTGTATTACTAACTAAATCGTTACGTAAACTGTGAGACAGTTTAAATAAAACAACAATCCAGAGGTGGTGAGTATTTGGGGTCAGACTCACCTCTCTATCTCATCTTCCCTGTTTAAGATCTCCATCTGACCTTCCTTCAGCCGCAGATAGGTGAACCCCAGCCTGCAGCACAAAGCATTTTAACAGGAGTGAGTGACTAAATGAATCAGGGAGAAAAATATCTTAATTCTCCATGCATTTGTCTGCTCCACCTCTTCATGCCCTCCACCAGCGCCACCTCGTCTGGCGAAGAGGAGATGTAGAAGGAGGAGGACTTGCCCTGGTGGATGCCATGTTTGATCCCATCCACCGTCTCCTCTTCCTTCACCTGCACCGTGTGGCACAAACACAAGGCGCGGAAAAACAGCTCCTCATGCTCCTGCGGTGGACGAACAGGGCTGTTACACATACACACACACACCCACACACACCCTAAAACCATCAGGGAGGAAATCCACTCACTCTGGCTTCAGGCCCTGGCGATGTGTCGATCATATCAATACCAGCAGCACCAGGCATCACCTGGCAACACCACGGGCTGAGTTTACTAATTATTCACACTTGGACTTGTAAATTTTATTTTATAACGAGTTTAATCAAAAACTCTTTAAGGAGTCCATTTTAAGTAACAACACAAAACATCACTGGCTATTTAAACAAAAGTTTATTACAGCTGCATCTGAATGTCAGAACATTTATTTCAGTTTCAAGATGTGAAACTTTTATTATAATAGATTTATATTACACAGGGAAGCATTGCAAATATTTATTTCTGTTAACCTTGATAAACATGGCTTAAATGTAGCTAAAAATGTAGTTACAAAAATTCTAGTTAAATATTGAGATCTTTCTTTTCCAATTACTAAGTTATATGGAGACAGTAGGGCAACAAAATTTAATAAGGTTCACATTTCAATCAGAATTAATTTAATAAAAAAAAGAGCTAATCACCACAAATTTTACAGTTTGGTTCCTTGAATTTTAAAATACTTCAAACAAAGGCAATTGTTTATTTGTCTATTTGGATCAGAGGGATTCAACATAATTTGGCCAATTTTCTGTGAATAATAATTCATAAAATAATAACCATTTTATTATTACCTGTCCATTACAGATGATATGAGGTACGTAAACGTTTCCGTCCACACAGCACTCTATGAACTCCATGTTGTTCTCGGTCAGAGTCCCCGTCTTGTCCGTGAAGACGTACTCCACCTGGAAAAAGCGGAGTTGATTACCGCATCTTTATTTTTCTGCATTTAAAGCACCTGAGGTTTCCCGGTGGATCTCTACCTGACCCAGCTCCTCGTTCAGGTCCGACGTGTTGACCACGGCTCGCTCGCCCAGCTCCTCGTCAAACATCTCATCGTCCCACATGATGAAATAGGAGCCCAGGAACTTCTGCATCTCCACGGTGACGTACATGGAGACAGGGATGATGTAGTTGAACAGCACCATAAAGGCTAAGAAGTCCGTGAACGCCCTGATCAGCTAAAGACGAAAGCGACGAAGAAGAGCCTCAGAAACTAAAATGACAAAGAATTTGTTCCATCGGGTTTAGAGGAAGTTAGCTGGAAGCTCACAACGTGTCTTTGCCTCTCGCTCTCCGTCTTCCCGTTGTACCACGGCTCGTCTCTGTTGGGGTCGGCCTGCCACACGTACTTCAGCGCCGTGTTGATGACGGCTTTGCTGATGAGGATGCACAGGTAGACCACCAGATAGGAGTTCATTGACCTGCAGGGGGCGACAACGAGCAGCTGGTGAGAATTCATTCTAAAAATGAATGTAGTTTTAGTCTCAACCATCCAGTTTCCTGATTTTAATATACATTTATATACATATTACATAGAGTGCCACAAAAAGATATGTATTCCCTTATTTTTTGTAAAAATAATATTTCAAATTATCAAATAAATTTCAATATTACACAAACATTTAATACATTAAAATTTCTGATACTAATTGTTTTTTTTATTATTCTTTTAAGTTAGTTGTTGCATCTCTCTCATCCTGACAAGCAGCTCAAATAAATCACCAAAAAGAACAAAATAATTTATAAACTTTTCAATCTGTACTGTTTCATAAAGTGATATGCATTACTGATTCCCAACAACGCGTTTTGTTTTAGGAAGAACAAATTTTGCTAAATCAATATTTTATTTATATTTCATCAAATAACTAAGAAATCCACAGCAGGAAAACCAGTCAGACAGGTGCAGATAAAGCACTGGCCAAGCAAAAAACATTCCCGTCGAGCCGAGTTAATTTTGGTAAAAGGAAGACAAATGCCAAATGACAGTAACAAACTGCAAATGAGATCCACCTACGAGCCATCTGGAGAGAAGACTAAATCAACGCCAGATGGAAAGAAATGGACTGAGTCTCTGCAGCGAGCCGCTGAGGCTCACAAACCAGCAGTCGGTGAATAAAAGATTTGAGATGTGAACAGATGGGCATGAAACAGAAATTAGACGATTATCTAATTATCTAAGACAATCAGGCTGCAGCATTGATGGAAAATATCAGAGTCAAACGAAGCGGTTTCTAAAATTAAAAATGAAGGACTGGGAGACCGAGCTTACTTCTCCACCGCCGATCGCTTCTGAGATTTGGACTGGTAGTTGAGAGCCATCTTGGTTTCCATGCCGGTGTAGATAGCGACACCTTAATGCAGTAAAAACGCAGCTTAAAACCCACAAATCACAAAATCACACTCAAACGTTTTGGTGTATTTCGTGTGTTACCGTAGATGTATTCAGTGTTTTTAAGCGTCGCTCCACGAAGCAGCAAGTTTTGAGACGCCAAAGATCTACGGAGGAGAAACACTCTTTTAATGTTGTTGCTTTGGTCATTAATGAAGAGAATAATAATTATTACTATTATAACAAAACCAGATGAAGAAACTAAAAAAAAAAATCACAAATGTTCTACTGCATCCAAATACAATGAAATGTCACACAAAGTACAACAACAAGGAAATAAATCACATTCATAAATCCACACATTTATACACTACTGCTCTGAATTCTTGCATTGGTATGTATTATGATCTAATGAAGCCAAAATTAAACTTTGCACCAACGAATCAAAGGATACACTTGACAAAAACAAATAAATAAAAATACATTCAGGTCAAATAAACAGTCAACTCTGATGCAAAACCTGCAAAAACACTGCAGATGAAGAGATTTTATTTTAAAGCATCACTGTGAGCTGAAACATTCTTCCAAATAAAGAAAATAATAACTTCATAAAATGACAATTAGAGTTTCACAATGTCCTGAAATCTGACGGAAACAGACTGTATCCAATAGTTATTTACTAGAGACAGTTTTCTTGTTATGTTTGTCGTACCTGGACACAGGCTCATTTCCCATGTAAATGTTGATATTGCCCCTAAATCTGGACAGAAAAGAGCAAAGAAGAAGTGAGGTCAGACATGTTTCTGTTGTAAATTTAAACCGTGTGCGTGTGTGTCTGTTGCACTGACTTGTACAGGTCTGGCTGCGGCTGTTCACAGTCTATGGTGGCGTGGATGCAGTTGACCTCTTCCTCTGTTTTATAAGCTTTGGTGTCTTGAACTGCGTGGTACGTCTGTGAAAAAAGGCTGTAAGTTTACATCTGAAGAAGAGAAAGAGTATAAGCTGTAAAAACAAGGAAGGAGAAAGTATGAAGCCGAGTGGACAAAAGAAAATGGAAAAAATGTGTTCCTCTGCTATACAACACCTTGAAAATTTGATAAATGTTTCCTCATTTGACTACAGACTTCATATTTGGGATTTTATGTGATAAAGCAACACAAAGTTGCACATAATTGTGAAAAAGTAAAATAATCAATTTCTTATGGTTGTTTGGTAAAAAGGGCAGCAGTGACCAGCATTTAGCTAACATTTAGCAGATCAAATGCTACATTTTTGTGTCTGTACTACCCAGAAATACGAACAACCTGTGCAGCTACCTGAAGTTTGAAGCATGAAAGTATCTAATGCAGAAATTAACAAGATTATATAGCCACTCAATATACCCTTATTTAGAAACCATGTATAATTTTACTTTTATTTCACCATAAGTTTATTTTGTGTCCCTATATGCAATCTGAAATGGATTAAATGTGAAAAACATGAAAGATTATCTGCATAAAGCCCACCTTGTGGCTGCTTTCCCCATCCAGGCTGGCCGTTGTAACGTAACACGTCCCGTCATCTCGAGACGAGGAAAGAAGAATGAGATCGCATGGAAAGGACTCGTCTTCCTTCACGTACACCACGTCTCCGACCTGAAGGAGGGAGAAGATGAAGCTCATTAATCTACACATCCTTGCTCTGGTTAGCTCCTGCTAAAGTTTTACGTATCAGTGATCAGACTGAGTTACAGTCACGCACCGTAAGCTTGCGACTGTGTTTGCGGCTCAGTTTCCCGTGCTGCACCACCTGGACCAGACACTGGTTGACAGCTTTGTCTGCTTTATGTCTCAACCAGTCCTCATAGCCCTGCAGGACACACAGAGGAAGGGGTGTTAGATGAGTGGAGTCGAAGCTGATGTGACGCGCGCAGCAGAACAATCAAGTCTCACCTGTTTAATGGCGGTCACAATGATGACAAAGAAGAGCGGCAGCCCGCTGGTGACTGGACTTGTGGGAGTGTCGATGATTAGCTGTGTTAACAAACACAAAGATTTCAAAGATGATAAAGGACTATAGATTACACAAAACTATCTTATCTGAATCATAACTGCAGAACATTTTTCCCCCCTTTTATTATCATGAATAGTTTAAGTTACCTTTTGTTACTTAGAGTTAAACATCAATGTTTCTTTCACTTCTCTTACAGCCTGACTGTTAGACATTAAAAAAAATAAACATTTTCCTCACTTTTCCTCAAGAAAGAATACGCTGGATTATTTTTTCAATGACAAGAAAATAATCCAGGTGCTGCAGGAAGTAATAATCCATCCAAGAAGCTCTGCTGAGCATCAACTATCCAGTTTGATAATAGATATAATTGCATGCAACTTTTGCAATGGCTGAAAAATAGTCCAAAAATATTAATATTTGACATTTAAGGAGCAAATTTGTCTGTGAAAATTTATAATTCATGAGGAAATATATCTAGTCTGTTGTTTTTCAGCAAATTGTGTTTGTTTTTTTGGTCTGTAGTCCAGTTAGCAATTAATCAATTACTAAATTATTTGATGATTATTTAAATAATCACTTAATCACTATTAATCTAATTAAGCTTCAGCCCTAATAAAGAGCCCAATAACAAAAAAAAATAGTATGTGACAAAATATAAAATGTGTTCTTACCTGAACCAGAAAGATGATGAGAAAGTAGAAGTTGGCCACTCTCCTGAACTGCTCAAACATGTTCTTGGGGATGAAGTTCCAAAAAGTGTACTGGAAACACAAGAGGTAAAATATTCTATCTGCCTGTAAATTGAAGGTTCGGTGTAAAAACAAGTAACTGATCAGCAGAAACAAATTGAGCAAAAAAGAAACATGACACAGTGTTTTTCTTTCAGTCAGAAAGTAGGTGAAACGCTGTTTCTTTTACAGAAACGTTTTAATCCAGTGTTTTGTTGCAAAGTATAAATCAGCCACACAGTGAAGGCTGAAGAGAGACATGCTTTTGTGCTTCTATACTTTCACCGACCTTGGAGGAAACTATTCTGTTATCTGGAAACCTCTGCTGAATGAACGCCTCAGCTCCTGGAGGAGGCTCCTTATGTCCAATATAAACTGTCCTGGTGTCCACACAGTTCTCTTCCCCAGCACACTGCAGGAGGAAGAAGACAAAAAAATACATAAATAAACGTCAAACTTTAACACAAACATGCCTGTTTTCTGCTCTCTGCTCTATTTATTCAGCCTAAATCGACCCCAGTGGGCTTCTCAGACATTTAGCGAATTGTTCCTAATGAATGAGAGTTTTTGTTGCCACGGATACAAGGATGTGCATGTGACTCAGCCTGGAATGCAGCAGGAAACGTGTCCACACACTCCCCCACACACACACATTTTCACAGAGTGATAAGAGAAGGAGAAAAGTTTCATCCAATTGTCTGACGCTGCGATTCCCTTTTCCATTCTAACATTAAACACAATTAATGACACAAAGCCTCAAGTAACATCCAGACTATATCAGTAGTTGGTTTTTTTTGCACCTTTAAAAAAATTTTTAAAAGTGCTAAAAACACAAGAAATATCTTACTTTGGATGTTTTATTGTCAAGAATATCAAATTGTCTTGATAAAGTTATAAAGAACAGAATTAGGCTATTAGATCTGGAGAAAATCAGGCCATTTTCTGTTTGCTTGGATCAAAAATTAAGCTTCACTTTCATGCATCCCACAAATTTAAAGTAGAAAGTCTTTTTCTGCATATTAATTTCTCCTAAAGAAATTTGATGAACTGAAACATTTAAAACAAATCATTCATCATGTTGCACTGTGGTAACTTCAGTTTATAGAGGAAAATAGGTGAATTTTCCTCATTTTTTCTGTGAATTTAACTTTTTTTAGAATTGTGCTGATCTTCCTAAATCAGGAAACGTCTTAAAGACGTTCAAGAACGGTCGCATCTTGTGGTCTTTGCATGCCTAAAACAAGCGTCAGACACTATCGACATGCAGATATGTAAAAAACTAATTATAAGAAAACACATCTTACAGCCACTGTTATGTGTGGTGGAGGACCTGTGATGCTGAGGGCCTGTTTCTATTCCAAAACAATAGAAACAATAGAAGCCTCAGAATACATGAAAACCTAAGTTACATTTCTTTGGAATTTTATTTAAAACATGTAGAAAATCAGCTTATGTTTGCCGTTAGTGGATAGTGTTGAATAACAAAGAAAAACATTATTTGAACATGTTCTCATATTAGTTTCCAGCACCATCTTAGCTTGATTAATTATGTCTCAATTCAAGCTTTTGCAAAAGAAATCTAGAATAACAGCATCACTCAATCTGAGGCTGAGTGAGAGACGCACTTAATCAGGGAATCAGCTAAACTTCAGTCCTTCCTGTCGCGTTTTCTTCCTTCAGTCATTCCCCACTTTTGTTTTTATAAAGTCCGACACTTGCAGCAATCTGAACTAACAAACTCTGGGAGATTTTTAATTCCTCGCTAAACAGCTTGATGACAAAAGCATTCAAAGACAATCGCATGGGCTGATAAAAGGTGACGGTAATCTGTGACAACTGATTGAGTGTCAAGAGGCTGCATGGCCCAGTTTACACTTTCACTTCCTGTCACTTCGTCTTACACACACATACACATGCCAACCTGTTAACTACAACACTAACAAGTTTGAACTGGGAGCCTACTATCTCTAATAAGCTACCAAACTAAATGATGGAGATGCACAGATTTATGTTTACGTTTTATTTTTCACACTTGGTGTTTCAGATCACCAAACAAATTTTAATATTAGAAAATACAAGTATTTGTTTAAATGTGGCCAAACGTGCATTTAGTTTCTATCAGCATCCAGCTGCACCACGAATAGATTTTAAAACATGACATTTATCATGTCCCATCTTATAGACAGATTTCTTCCTTTCAGTGAAAGAGGACGTGAAAGCATACGGCTTGCCAAATTAAGTCGCCCCCACAGAGTTGCTGTTCCCTCTTTCCTCTCCCACCTGCCTGCCCCGTCTGCTTCACCTAACATGATTTTTGCATGTCCTTCTACCCTGAGGCATGTGTTTTAAAAGAACTTTGACTAGAGAATGAAAATCAAACCAAAATATATGTGCTGCAGGTTATTTCATAGCAGTAGTAGATTTACGTCCAACTGAAAATGGAATTACAAGATTGTACATATTTATGCATCAAAGCGTTTGTTTGTGACCTTTATCCCGATCAAACACATCCTGCTAGCTAATTCGTCATCGCTTGAAAATGATGGTTGTTCTTAGTTTTGAGTTTAAAAAAAAAAAACCATCACTGATCTGAGACGATTGAAATCCCAATAACTGGATTTCTAGAGTTTGCATCATGTAGCTATTTATAGCACCCTACTAAATAACTGTTTAGGGTTATAGTTAGCAAAACAGGTTTTAATTCGTCATAAGCTGCTGCAGCGAGCAGAACGACAGGCGTCTGTTGCTGCTGCCAGATTTCCCAGTAATGCTTCTTTATTGTTTTTCTCACCTCCCTCCATCCATCACCACAACCTGGACGGCCTCGAAGGCAATCCCTGCTACATCGATTATGCTCTGCTTCCATCCAGATTTGAGCTTTTTACATGAAAGCCTGTCTGCATTTAATCAGATAAAAAAAGCATCCTTACAAAGTGAAAGCTGGACTCGTAACCCAGAGCCGTCTCGGCCCCTCGGCCTTCAGGTGTAACCGGAGACTTTAAGCTATTCCGGAGAACAATAATAACTTTTAGCGGCGTTTTGTGTTTCAGGATGTGGAGGACTTCAGGAGTGTATTTATAGTTGGGAGGGAAACAAGTGCGGTATGGAGAGGAGGATGGGGAGAGCACAGAGGCTTTGTATCTGTCCGCCTCACTCTGCATCTGCATCTTTTCTTACAGTGGCGGAGAGCGAAGGCAGCCCTTCTGGGATCAGCCAACATCCCCGCAGCATCAAACATGTATGAGAGGAGTCGCACAGGAGCAGACACAGAGTTACCTCTGTAGTTACTCCTGCAAACTACTGTATATATTTAGACAAACTACCCATCATTAGCTCATCTTGTCAAATATGTGCAGATTCTGTGTTTGGCTGCATCTTGTTCCCACACTGAGCAGTTGAAGGAAGTGCTACTGCCATTAATTTATCCCTAAAACTTTAAAATCATAAAATCAGAACAGGAAATGTTGATTTATAAATGTACTACCAACATTGCTAAATATCCCTTTAGGTTTAGAAAGTTACTTTGAAACTCTGGATTACTCAAAGTTTGGCATTAAAAAAAGGCGGGGTAAGTGAAAGTATTCCTTAAATACAGACTCAGGTTGACGATCTAATCTAACAGCCATATTTGTTATGCAATAACCATAAATAGTCACAAATTTATTTTGAAAAATCGCAAAGAATGCTATAAATAAAGAAAAATGGCAAAAGATCAATTATTCATTGCATCACTAAGAGTTTAGCCATCCAATTTCAAAGTGTGAGTGTGCCAGTTCTTCACAAATAGCCCACACTGCTATATGTGGACCTGGAAGCATTAGAGCCAGAAAACTGAAGCCCCGCTGTGATCAGGAACGCCTAATAAACAGGAAGAGCTGGACCCACCCACTCACACCGACTGCCACGCTTTCTGAAAAAACGCCCACACCCTCACCAACTCTAATAAAGACAAACGGATTCAGGTACAAGAAAAAGAAATCAACTTTAGTTGCAGAAGGATTTTAAAGCTGCAAGACCGAGAAAAGGCTGCTGATGCCTTTCTCACTACAGAAAAATGCTTCTACATAAAAAAGCAACAAAGAAGAAAGCTCTATTTTGTGAATGTTTCAAATCAAAGTAGTTTCATCAGGAACTACCATCAGGGCTGAAAAGGCTTTCTCTAACAAGAAAGCCATTTTCTCCCTCTCAGATCAGAGCCTGTATGGAAAAATGTATGATACTTATTCTTTATACAGACTTCAGTGATAAGATTATATTCTTTTTAATAGTTTTAAAAAACACACAAAAGCCCATTTAGAGCTCAGCATCTTTCAGCTCCATTGTTGTAATTTTTTTAGCACCATTTAGAACTGTTACCACAAAACCTTATTGTTCAACCTGATGTTTGCTAAATGTGAATAAGTCGTAATTTTTACATCACTGTGAAAGACAGTCCCTGTTTTCTCTCATCTTCCCAGATATTTTTTTTATTTTTTTATTTTGGCAGATGCAAGAATCCGATCAGAAATGTGAGAAGTTTACTTGGTAGAATTTGGGTCATTTGCTCTACTTTTGTCTCTTTAGACTAGTGCATCAACTAGAAGGGGAGGAGAGAATGTATTAATTAGGTATTAGAAGGTATTAATTAGCCAATCAGAAACAATCTTGAAGTAATATGATAGTTATGTCGCCTCAAAGACCCAAATAGAAAAAAATTATTATTTTTCTAAAAAACGCAAAATAAATAAATAAACACGTTGTCACTATAGCCAAAACAAAAATACTGTAACTATGACAACTGGCCAGGTTATATACGTCTTATAGTTTTCTTTTATGTTTTGACATTTTGAAGGAACCTCCAGAAAAACTGTTCTTGCAGGTGAAAGGTCAAATCTAAGGGGTTCAGCACAAAATCTGAACTTTAATAGTTTTCATCTGCATTTGTTTTTATTTACATTTTCTAAATAAATTGGGAATAAGGAATATAATTGATCTACAGTGGTGTATATGACTGCCCTGCAACCCTGGATAGAATAAGCAGGTGGATTTAAGGATGATAGATGCATTTCATTTATTTATTCATTAAACAGTTTTTTTTTCTAATTGCTCTACAAGCAAAAGCCCCAGAAAACCCTTTGTGACATTGGGGCCCTGTCGCCAGAGCTAATTCTGCATGACGCCTGCCAAGCCCTGATAACATTTGGAGGACATTGGAAAAAAACCCCCCAAAAAACCAACAAAATAAATAAATAAATCACAGTAAAACACACAAACCCACGTTTGTCTGCAGCTTCACATGACCGCGTTCTTGTTTCAGCTGATTATTAATGTGGTTTATCTCCAACTGCAACAGGCAAAATCCCAACAAAAACTAAAACACACACCTAATTTATGCACCGTTTCTCTACTTTGGGTGTCCTAGGATGATGCTTGCAAGCCACAGTTTGCTCTCAAATTCTACTTAGCTAAAAAGATAACAGAAAAAACAAGGTTTTTTCTAAACAAACAGGTGTCAAACACGGCCATGACTGTGTCATAACATGCACTGACAAGGATTTGGAAAAAATAATAAAATTTGCCTCCGTTTTCATTTCATCACAAATCTGTTGAATATTTCCTACCTGTGACACCCAGTCTGTGTGTGGCAGCCTGGGAGTGTGTTTGTGTTGCTTCAGCCACGGATTAGAAAGCAGCTGTGCTCCCCATCTGTCTCGTTCAGCCTCAGCCGGGCCAACAGGCCATGCCGAATACGATAATAATAAATCCTCATCATCCACCTATGAAAAGTCACTGTTCTGCTTTTAACCGTGACAGGAGGCGTGGGCTGTTTGGAGATTCAGGATTCAAGACTTAATGCATAATCCTTTCTTTCAGTATTTTATACAAAAAAAAAACCAACACGTTTTTTAATTATTTGCTGGATTTTTTTCCCCCAGAAGTATATCTAAAATATTATAAACAAAATCCAGATAGGGAAGCTAAAATACAGAGGCACTATATTTGGAAAGCAGCCAATCTGGAGAGCTGCATTTATTTTCTTGGTGCTGATTGGCTCAAATGGAACCAATGGAAAGTCAGGAAACTAAACCCACAGCACCTTGAGGGTTAATCTCCGTTTAAATACACTTCTTGTGTAAATACTGATAAGTTCAAGTTCAAGTTCAAGCATGACTTGAACTTGATGAAAGTCCAGATATGAAGTTCAAAAGCCTTAAACAGCAAATCATAAGTCTTTGATCTTAAACTCCAGGCAGGCATATGAAGAACAAACGAAGGCAAACCCACATGAATCCTCTCAAAAAGTACATCCAACTTGGTTAGGTGTTCCTGCAAATGACTGCAAGTAAGTAGGTGACCTGAATGCAACAGCTTATAAGTGACGCTCCTTTCTCGCAGCTGAACAAAACAGGCAGTGAGTTGATGTTACCTTCAGTCTCCACATCAACTGCAACAACAGAAAGAAACGGCAGAATACAGAGAAAACTAGCTAAATAAACAAATTAATCAACAATCTGTCTGGGGGATTTTATGTTTTCACATACCGCACACTCAAAATGCCTTGATCACACGAGAGAAATGTTGCTGTCAATCAGTCAGTGGCAATTCTGCATTGCTGTCGCTTGTGCGCACTAGTGTGTGGGAAACACATCTGCCATAGATCTGCACCTGCAAGTCTCTACTAGCCTGGATAAGAGACTAACAACACAAGGAGGGGAAGAAACCAAGATGGTTACCACTTAAAAGATCTCAAAATGTATAACCACCACTTGTGAGATAATAATTTAGACAGGATAGTCATTCCTTTTTTAAACAAGCTTGACTTCAGGTCATCCAAAGGAACAAAAAATTATAAAAAATTTTCCTTGAGTTATTTTTTATTGTAGTGCACAAAAAACTGATGTATAGTTTTGACAATATCTCAGCAAAATATACAAACGTAAGTAGTAAATTATTCCTCAAAGATGGAGTCTTGGAATCTTCATAATATGAAGAAATCACATTTTTATTGCACATTCTTTTAATGTATAAATTTTTTGAGTGGTTCTTTGTCTTGTGGTGAAGATTGTGTGATTTTTCCAACTGATTTTTAGACAATGAGACGGATTTACAAATCTTAATTGAGTTTAATGAATCTTAATCACATTACATCACAGTCATTTGTTTTTTTTAACTCTATAACAAAGACAAATGACTAATGAAAGATGGTGTTTTAGAATAAATAAAACAAGTTAACTATTATTTCTCTTAAATGTTGTCATTTTTCATCCTTAAGTCTTCAATATACACTAGAATGTACATGTGTTGTTGGTTCAGTTCAAAGTATAGATTGTCTAAATTTGACACTCCGTTAAAGGAATTATAGTGAAGCTTTTTTGTTTTGCCTGTATAGAAACTGAAGGTTAAAATAAATAAACAAATCATACATTGAACAATGAAGACTAAAAACAAGGAAATATGTGTGAGTAAACGGAAGGACAGAAAAATCTCAGGAGATTATTCATCACGAGATGACAAGAACTGAAATAGACATTCACCTGCTTCCATTAGCAATGTGGGTCAGAAGAAGTTTTTTCCTATCTACCGTGTAGGAGACACTTGGTACAGCTTTGTTTTTGATATTAGGATCAAAATTAGTGCATTAAAATTTTGCTACTGTGGGCTTTACATCTGCAAATTGTATTGCATAAACTAAAAAGGGGCAAGAGGAAAGCTCGTTTTCACATGCCTTTCAGGCTTTTATGTTAATCTTTAAATCATGAAAAAGTGCAAATATTCACAGAGAAAGAATTGAAGAACTCATTAGAGACTGACTAAGCTATAATATTACACTAAATAATGCACAACAAGAGCCAGGGAGCAGACAGACATATGGCTTTCCTCCTCTGAGCTGAACAGAAGAGTAATTGTTGTGGGTTTCCTGCGGACAAGCGAAGCCATTCGTCTGGTGTCACAGCCATAAACATGCTGGTCGTACTCGCCTTCTCTGAAGGGAGTGCCGCTGTCGCTCACGTGACGCCCCATATGACTCGGCCTAATGCTCCGGTGATGACAAGCATGACTCTGAGAAGCTCTTAACACTTAGATCACCTGATTATGCTTGTGAAATCAGAAGTGACGACGTCAAGAGATCATTGCAGAAACTACGAGGGAAGTAGTTTAATGCAGCAACTGTTTGTTTATGCAGAAACTGTCTTTCCTCAAGAATGAAGCAAGAGCCAAAAGAAGCAAAGTGTTGATGCATGTTGTGACACAAAATCAAACTGAGTTATATCAAATCTTTTCAACAGAATCAAAAAGTAATAAAAACACCCTGAAGAACATGGGAATTTTGTGCGGAGCTTCATTCTATGTTCGCTTTAAATATGTCAAATACAGCGGAGACCATCAACATTAAAAAAGCAAGTTCTTGAACTACATTACTGTGAGTAATGTATACGTTTCACTTTTTAAGCTGAATCACTGATGTAAAAAA
The DNA here is from genome assembly GCF_019740435.1 of Gambusia affinis. Taxonomy (NCBI): domain Eukaryota; kingdom Metazoa; phylum Chordata; class Actinopteri; order Cyprinodontiformes; family Poeciliidae; genus Gambusia; species Gambusia affinis. The sequence continues at coordinate 8,451,805 of NC_057891.1, read as the reverse complement.
ACCCTCTTTCAATTATTAATGTTTATAACGCTGCACCTGTATAAAGCTACAGTGAACAGCACTTAAGACAATTAGCAGTAACCTGCAGTCCTGCTGGTCATCAGGCATTCGTTTTCCTTAGGGTGACAGAACTATTAAGCGGCACATTTCTTGTGCACATATTTCATCTCCATGTGTCTGGGCTTTCACTTCCCTCAGTAATGCAATGCCATCTCCAAAACTCTGATGAGATCAGAGGAAATGTCCTAAAATAAAGGCTTTTTCTGCAGCCTTTATTGACCAACTTCTGAACACTTTCCTTCTATAAATAGTCTTGTTTCCTAACGTCGCTTGATTACAGGATTTTACATTGCAGATAATCATTTACACATGCGTGCATGCACTCATACATGGATGAGTCCAACTAAATAAGAAAAAAGGTTTGTCGAGATAAACCACTGATGTATGCAAGTGAAAACAGTCATTAGGCAGAAGAAACAACTTCTAGTTATACAAGACTTGTAACCTTTTAGTCTGAGTAATTGTTACTTGTGTAAACAATTACATGCTTATTGTCAGGAACATCAAAGGTTTCAAATATTGCTAAGAGACCTGATTTTATCAGCTGTCCAGATTACTGCTGCCAAATAAAGAAAGCAGGTCAACAGAGAAATATTGAGGAAAAGGCATACCTGAGTCAGTCTCTTCATTCTGCTGCTCTTACCAATCCCTTTAGTTTTCGTCAAACTCCAACACAGCTGCTTTTACCGAGGCCTCACTCTGCCTCATTAGTCACATTTTCATGACCTTTTAATATCGCTACCTCACTTCTCTCCGATTACCAGCTCAGCCAACTTTCTCCCCCGTTGTTCTCCATCAGCCTTTAAAAATCAATCATAGGAGAATCAACAGATAAAGTCAAATCTTTATGGAGATTCCCTTCTTTGTTTCAGTTTTAAACAGGTTTTACATGCTGTTACTCAGATTCCTGACCTACTGTTCCAACCAATGATCGCAGTGTCTTTCCAACATCTGACCTTTTGCCTACAAAAAATACAAAATCATGCAAGTTGCAGTCAAAATGTTTCATGGAACTATTTTTTAAATCTGGAGAGATAAACTATAACTCCATCCCATTTACTCAAAGAAGAAAATTAACCTGGATTCTACAAGTCAACAATAATCACAGAGAAAGTTATATCAAGCTACTGAACTTTCCTTATGGATGAAAATAAATTAGCAAAGACAATTCTCACCTGTTCATTTCAGTATTTTTTAGCAGTCACTAAGTTTAGCCTTTTGACTTTTCTACTATAAACGCCTACCAGTTTGAAAATTTAAATTGGTAAATGTCAAGTTGTTTATTTGTTTAGAATAGTGCTAAACTGAATATAGTACAACTCAGCACTATATTCCTCTGACATTACAAAACCAAATGCTCCAACCAAATATTTTTAGCTGTTTTTTGGAAATCTTGCCAGTTCTGGGCTTTCGTTAAATTTATTTGCCTTCAGTTAAGTTCTGGTCGGGTCCGGTTTCTCCTCACTGCTCTCTGCTCTGTCCCCATGAATCCTGCTGCCCTTTCACGTCACAGAGAAAGCCAGATGCATTCACTCTCATTGTTTGAGAGAATGAGGCAGTGGGAAAGGAGAAAAATACGACAGTCAGTTTGCTCAGAGAACATCAGATTAACAGTTTCTGCTCACTTGGTGTACAGACACCAGAGCTGTTTTATATATATATATATATATATATATATATATATATATATATATATATATATATATATATATATATATATATATATATATATTTCTTTTTTACTCTTGACTCTTTCTAGCATGTTTACACATTCTGTCCATTTTGTTGATCCCTTTTTAACACTTTAAATATATAAATGGCTGTGCTATGTTCTAACAACATAATAAACACAATTTGGTAACTTGCAATGAGATTTCTTCACATTGCTCATCTTCAGCTGAGAATTAAATCTCCATGGGAAAGAAATTTAAAAAAACCCACAGATTAAGGGATTGAAGGGGAACCTAATAGCATAATGAGGTTCTCATGAGGCTGGTCACCTGACATGGAAAAGGTACTATGGGGATAGATTCCTGAAAATTATAGCTTAGATTAGTGGAAACATGCTGTTACTAAAAGTCACCATTATACTTACAGCTTGATAAATGTTGCCTCTCTGCATTTTCTGGTTTTATTTAAATAAATCATGGTTACAAAAATCGCAACTAATATTCATAGCATGATTACTTATAAAGTTAGATATGGAGTGGCCAGCTAACTGTTCCCATCAGGAGCAGAAGACATGTCACACCATGTTTTATTATTCTTAAAATAAAAGTTGAAATTAAAGCATCTGTCCCGTCATGGGACACACCAGGCTGTTATTGAAATTTCAAGAGGATAAAACAAAATGTCACAATCTCTTGCAGCCTGCATGAGCTGCAAACATGTCTCAACAAAGAAAACACAATTTCCTATTGAATAACTTCTCACACCTTTTAAAACAATTTACGAAGACTAAAAACAGAAAACAAGGAGAGTTAACTACTTAACAATCTGATAGAGCCATGCATTGGAAAAACATATTAGTTTCCAAACAATCCAAGAGAACCAACAGTTGTAAAATAATTCATGTTAGATTGTTTATGTTGTTTTTTGTACTAGAAGAAATCATTGATTTATCCTTTAAAATAAAAGTAGTCAGATCATGTTTTACAGCAAATTACATTTCGTGCTAATGCCATGAAAGTACCCTGATCCTTTAGAAATTTAACACAAATGTTTAAAAATCATAAGAAGAAAGTCTTTCACACAAGTTCAAATTGATGCAAATTATTGAAGCCAGTAGTACGATTGTTATTAAAAAAACAAACAAAAAGAACAGAAAGGTATAATGGTTTTAATGGACTGCACTTGATTGCCAATTCTGTCTCCCTCAGTGCTGAAGCTCAGTTTGGGTATATGATGAGTGAAGACAGGAAAAAAAGAGAGAAAACAACCAACCACTAGGTTGCAAATTTAGTGGTGCCCTCTTCAGTCTGTGGCAATCATGCTCAAATATTCATGTGGTGATTATTTATTTATGCTAAAATGCTACACGTGGCAGCTAAAAACAATTTGGTTTGTGATTTGGGCCTTTGAGTAATGCAGCACTAAAGGATAAATGTTTATGCAAGTTTGGTCCCATTAATTACATCATACCTCTTGGAGCTTTTTCTTTTGAAGATTTTCCCCTTTTTGTACCGAATTTCATTATCTACGCCTTGGAAAGTGATACATAAATTACCTTTTACAAGACGATGATTATACATTGCATAATGTATGTATATTATAATTGTTTAATGTAATGGATCAAAGCAGACCAACAATTTCTTCAGTTTAGTCAGACAAACCACATTAATTTGAAATCTGGTCTGTGTAATTTCTCCCTGTGCCTCAGTTTTCTGCCAGACTGAAAGCCAAACAGCGTTAGCGAAGATCACAGTCATCTGTATATCATGGAGGCTGCAAAGTGCATTGATAATGTTACGGAACAATCAATGTTTAGGGGAATCCACTTGAGTACTTTGAAAGTTCAATGCAATACCTCCTATTCCTACAGCGTGCACTTTGCTGCCCTGTATTAAACACATTACCAATGATGTTCAGCTTGAGCTTCAGAGCAGGGCTTTTGGAAGGAAACACAAACAAATGCCAGAATTACTGTAACAAAATAATGGGTAATCCCGTCTAATGTTTATTTGCTAATGCCACGATCAAACCAATGAGAGGCCAGGGATAACAGAAGCAGCAGCAAGGAGGTAAATGTCTGCTGCATCATCAGGATTTGGAAACAGCCTTCTTGCCATCATTTTCTTATACTTTGAACATGAAAGTGCATCCATCAGCACTTTCCTACAAACCAGGAGCAATGCTAAAATGATGGCCCAAGTTCAAAACCATTTCTCTCTTCACCTCCATCTATTCTACTGGTCTCTCTCTTTAGATAGAGGCCTTTATGCACCATTAACTCAGGGCTATCCATCATCTGTCTCTTTGTCTAGAGGGCTGTAATACACCGTTTCAGACTCCAACACGAGTCTTTAATGAGGCTTACACTGTTCGTGAGCTACAACTTCCAGTCAAAGTGTTTCAATGTTCCAGAGAATCACTTTCTGAAGTGCAACTACAGGTTGGTGTGCAGGAACTAATTTGACCCTGTTGAGGGCAATGTACTTTGTAATAACAGATTAAGTTAATTCAGCATTCAGCATTAGGTTCTGCTAAACACCATGCAGGAGTAGCACTTTAGTGTTAGCAGTACTAATGTTCATCATTAGTGCCATACAGTTAACACAATTAACTTTTTTGCCAGAAGTGTCTAATCACAGAAACACAAGCAACTCAGGTGAAAATACTTTAAAAGCTGTAGTTTCTTGATGTTTTGTTTAAAAATGAAAATATGTAAATTAATATGTGTATGATACTTCATACTTGTGCCTTAGTTGAGTTATGTAAAACTTTTTATGAGGCTAAAGTAACTGAAAAGTGAGGAAAATTATTCTTACACCGTGTTCCAAATTATTATGCAAATTGGATTTGAGTGTCATAAAGATTAATTTTTTGTTGTTCTGTTAAATTTATAGATGGTATTGTGTGTCAGGGCTCTTTGAATCACTATAATTAATTTCAGAGAGCTGGGTTGATTAGTTTGTCTGGTGAGCTCAATTAAAGGAAATCTACTTAAGAAGGATGTTCCACATTTTTAAGCAGGCCACAGGTTTCAAGCAATATGGGAAAGAGAAAGGATCTCTGCTGATAAAAATCATCAGATAGTGTAGTGCCGTATGACAAGATATGAAAACATTAGATATTTAACGAAAACTCTTCACAGTATCGTTGTACTGTGGAGAGATTTGTGGCTGATTCAGAACAAAGATGGTTTGTACAGATAAAGGCCTAATGAGGAAGGTTTCTGTTAGACAAATTCATTGCATTAAGAGAGCAGCTGTTAAAATGCCCTTAAAACGCAGCAAACAGTTATTTGAAGCTGCTGGTGCCTCTGAAACCTCAAGGTGGAGGATCCTCCAGAGGCTGGTGGTGCATGAACCTAATATTGGGCCATCACTAACCAGAACTCACAAGCAGAACCGGTTGCAGAGGGTCCAGCCATACATGAAGATTAATTTTCAAACAGACTTGTTCACTGATGACTGCTGTGCAACTCTCATTCAAAGAATGGCCGTTTGCAGTTCTTTATAATCCATAAAATGTTTAGAAAATCTGCTGTGCATAATAATTTGGATCAGTCCATCTTCAGTTTTTTTATTTTTGGAAAAAATACTGTTCTCATGCAGAGATTTGTTCAGTAAAATTTGATTTATCTTGTAATAGTTCATGACTTGAAAATCATACTGACCATCTTTTGCATTGACCATTTAGGAAAATCTGAGAAAATATCACTTGCATAATAATTTGGAACACGGTGTAGATCCAACAGCAAACCACTGAATCTCTCTTTATTAAGTTATAACCAAGTGATATTTAATATATTTTGGTAATCTTAGCAATCCTGCAGATTGTAAAATATTAATGAGACTCAACAAGTCAAGTTTTTCCCATGAGCTCATGTGGGAGGCAAGTAAAAACCAGTCAGGCAGTGAAACAATCCCAGGACCCAATGGCTTAGTGAGAGTCTATAAATCCTTTAGGCAAAGAGGCCAACTCCACTGCACTTTGTGTATTGTAGACAGAATGGATAAGCAGGTGTTTAATGATTAGCATGAGGCTGAGAGGAAACCTGCTGATGCTGGCATACATGAGCATGACTTAAAAGCCACTTTAAAAAGCCTCAACTACATGGCTGCCCTTCAAAGTAACAGAAGTCCAACGTTGGCAAAGCAATCAAGACCTTAAGTCTATCCTGTTTCATAATCCTCTTCAGGAGAGTTTGAGCAGCCTTGGCACATGCTTAGATGTTTTGGTTCGACGCATATCAACTTTAGCAAAAAGTAAAAGTAAAATAATTGTGTTTTTACTCTAAATGTCTTACAAATGTCAAATTTGCTAAAAGCTCATCCTAAAACTGCATTAAAAACAAAACAAAACAGTGCTTTCCATTAATTCCTGGAAATTGGATCTTCTTTCTCTACAAGTCAATGCTCATGGCTCCCATTAGCAGCCAGTTGAACACAAATAAAGCCTTTCCATATTTACAACAGAAGCACAAGGACGGTAAATGTCAATTACAACCTTCTTGTCCTTCCCTGGGATCCCCTCAAGCAACCCCTGGTGTTTCCTGAATGCTACACTGAGCTGTACTATTGTACATGACTCAATAGCAGGCTGCGCAAACATCCGTCTGCATTGTGCACCAGTCCGCCCATGAATTATTGAAAATGAGACAGAGCCACGGAATTCATGCGATCCTCTGCCCTCTGCGTCACCTAAATACTCTTCCACCTCCCTGCTTTCCAGCATCCAGTAACAACTACTTTACTCCCAGTAATATGGCCTCATGCTACTATGTTTTTCTCCCTAAAGCATTTCATTATGCCTCAGATGTGTGCTGATTAGCTTAATTCTAGGAGCTAGCCAAAGTAACAATTACGAAACAAAAGTAGAAGAGAAGAAACAGACCTCAAAGAAGTGTTGGAAACTGGATTAAGTGGATGAGGACCTAATGCCCACCAGTAACCCTTTAATCCACGAGTTGAAGGCAGGAAGCCAGAGGGAAGAGAAATCCTGTTTGAGTTCATTAATTTATCTCGACAGTCGCTCAGATGACCTGATACTTGTTTGGGATGCACACTGCAAAAAAAAAAAAAATAAAAATCTTACCAAGTATTTTTGTCTAATTTCTAGTGCATATAATCAGACAAAATTAACTTACATGTAACTTTTCAGCAAGATACAAAAGCTTGTTTTAAGTTAATAATACCTAATATTGATGGAAATAAATATTAGGCCCACTGGAAAATTATTTCACTTATAACAAGACCTTCTACCCATGTTACAAGTGAAATAATCTGCCAGTGGAATTAGTACTTTTTACCAATATTGAAGTAGCATTGATTTAAAAAAAGTTCCTATATCTTGCTGAGAAGTTAATTGTACGTCAGTACACTTAAAATGAGACACAACTAAGAAACTAGACAAACGTTATTGGTAAGATTTTGTGTTTTTGCAGAGTAACCAGTTGTTTTTTCATCTTTAATGTAAGCTATGAACTCCAAAGTAAATTGAAGACTAAAATATTTTATAAAGCAAAAATAAAACTTAAGATGATATGGTTTGATTATATTATGAGGCTCAATCATTTTGGAAAGGAGTGGCCAGATCTGTCAGATTGTGAGCTTGTCCTGAGCACAAGCCTCTTCAGATCACCCTGCAGATTTTTAATTGGATTCAGGTCTGGACTTTGGCTGGGCCAATCCAGAACTTTAATCTTGTTCAGGTGAAGCTAGCGTATGCTCTGAGGACCGATAAAACTGATGGTTAACTAGTATTTGAAACCTCCACATTCCTGTTTTTGCAGCAAACATCTTCTGGATTCACATCAGAGTATTTGTTCTCAATTATATTTGGGACTCTCAACTTTTTATACTTCTAATTTTCCCCTAAACAATTCCAGTTTGATTTTAAATGACCTGAACAGGTTTAATGTCGCATTATAGGTGGAAAATGTTTTTGGAAACCCTGGGATTTTAACAAGCCAGTTGTTTTATGTCCACCGCGTGAACTAAACCTGCACAGTCACTGCCATTGATCTCTTCATGCTACATCCAAGGCAATCATTCTTGCTTATGTAGGTAATGGTGAAACTGCAGCTGAGAGCACAGATGGAAATAAATGTCCGAGTACTTTTCGCTAGAAATAATCAGAAAATCATTACAGCGCTAATGCAAATAAATTACTGTTGCATTTGAGACGGCTTATATGTGTACACCTTGTTTTACATTAGGTCTATTAGATTTTCTGTGTATTAAAAGCAATTTCTGTGCAGTCTGTTGAACTTGACACTGATATGCTGATGATTAAGAGGTTCGGTTTCTCAACATGACGGAACATTAACACCGACTCAAAACCAGTTATAGGAGTAAGCTCATTTATAATGGAGCTAGTACTTTATGAATGTTAAGAAATGGACTTAAAACAAGCGCTTATATCTTGGTAAAAAGTTACTTTTAAGTTAGTTTTGTGTTATTTTAAGTGCACTAAGATATTTGCACCAGAAAAGAGACTAAAATTACTTTAATTAATTAAAATTAATTAAGATTTTGTGTTTTTGCAGTTTCTGAGTTGATGCATTAATGGAGATACTCCAGTAATTACGTTTTTTTTTTTTCTTTTGGATCCAGAGCTACTAAATATTAAGAAACTATTTTGCTTTTTATATATATATATATATATATATATATATATATATATATATATAATCCATTAAAAAAGGAAGGCGAACAGGAACTGGCTGAAGAGACATTATAGAAACTTATATTGACCAAAAAACGTCTCAAGTCAAAACTCTAAATGTAAAAAATGAAGAATTTTAAGCCTTTACCAATCAGTATGTAAAAACAAAACAAAAAAAAAAGACAGAATGGTGTACATATGTCGATACATAACAAATATTAAGATGAAAAGTACCTAAAAAAATTTAAAAAGCCCCGAATAAAAATAATAAAATAAAGCAGCTAAAAAGCTAAACAACTTAAAAGTTAACATTTCAGATGGTGTCAAAGGTCAGAGAGAAGATAAAGTATTTAAGAAGAGAAGAAGCCTGTCTGCTGTCCAAGGGAACGTCATCCCGTAATTTACCAGCAAAAGCGTGGTTTCCTCTGAGCTCACGCTTCGTGATCAGGAGCTGCTGACCTGAGGGAGTGGAGGGATGCAGCAGCTCGGACAGTCAGGGCGGGGCAAAGCCATTAAGCACTAAAAACAAATGCAGTTCATTCTAAAATTAATCCTAAAATACACACAAAGACAGGAAGGGAGAAAATGTGGTCAGACTTTAGTGCACCTGTTAAGAGACGTGCAGCAGCGTTCTGTAACCTCTGAAGCTGAGAGATGCAGTGACCACTGATTCCTCTGTAAAGTGCATTGGAGTCACTCAGCCGTATTTCAGTACTTCAAGCCAAAAAATTAAGCTTGCATACAAAGTAAACTCAGTATACACACAGGGAGGTGTGTATCAAAAATGTATTCCAATTAATTTTAGCTAACAAAGTTCAACTACCAGGGAAACTTTACAATATAAAAGACCAATAAGAAAATGATTTACATTGTAGACATTTAATGTTATGGCCTACGTAATCATGAGGAAGACTGCTGGCTTGACAGTTATTGCACTGACATGGAGAGAAAGCCACAAAAGATCAGTGCTAAAGCAGCTGCTGTACACAAGAATGTCAAAGGAAAGTTAAGTGGAAGGAAAATGTGTGGTAGAAAACAGTGTAGAACAATTTGATATCTTTGTTGCTACTGTACATTTTACAACCAAATTGGGTTTCTCTGGTTGAACATTTAAATGGGACATTTACAGCTACGAATGTCCCATTACTTCAACCACAAGTAACATTACTTAAGCTTTTAAAAAGATGCTTTTCTTCTAATCTTTAAGATTATTCAAAGTGCTGCATCAGTTTCCACTGAGGACGACATGCAAAACGGATGAGCGACTTGACTAAAAGGGGAGAAAAAAAATAAATAAATCGCAGCACTCTGAAAACTTTCAGTCTAAAAAAAAAAACTAACATGAGAATTGAACAAGCGCCGGCTGAATAAGTGCAGTGGCTCTTCATGCTACGGTGAACACATCTAGTTCTCCATCAGCCTGAATGCAGGAGACAACCAAGAAACTTTGCAAACTCGGCATGTCACACTTTTAAACTGAGCTATTGGCTTACATAACACCCGCCGCTGTTAAACTAATCGGAGATGGCGGCATCAGACGAGGCTTTTAGGAGCACATGAAGACAGCTCTGAGGAACTGTGTAGATGCTAACCAGTCGGTTTGGATCGTCTTACGCTCTTAATTCTAAAAAGAAATTATCTAATATGTAAGAAAATAAAAGATGGACAGCAATGCTTTGTCATTCTTCATAATCCACTCTGTCAGACTGAGGTTCTGAACTTGCTTTAAAGCTTGTTTATAGGCTTGATGGTCGTCAGATGTATCTTTGGTTAAATTTTAACACTGTGTCTTCTTTTGCATTATGCGTCTCATTCGGTTCAGTTTATTGCGCCTCCATTGTATAATAACATGTTTTATCTTTTCTCTTTGGCTGCACAAGACTCAACATGTCCACATCAAATTGTCTTCAAGGTATTTATGATTTACAGAGTTTCTGCAGGTTTCACCAACTCAAATTTAAGACTTTTTAGGACCATTGTGAGTGGAATTTAAGACCTGAATCATGACAGCAATGTCGGAACTTTGTCCAGTCAAATGGCAATGATGGATGCAAAAACGCTAGCTAGCTTGGAAGAGTATATTAGCAGCTACTTACGGGTAACCTTAACCAACTTGAGTCACACAATGCAACAAGAGACATCAAACTTTTGCCTGACAGAAAGGTTCAGTGAGAAGAAAATATGATACACAAAATTAAAAACTTATCTCAAGACAAAATTTCAGACTTGTGATTAACACATTAAAGGTCATCCTGCTGTTTTATGAATTTAAAACATTTTAATAATGTGAAGACACAGTGTTTTATTACTCTTTACTTCTCCTGATGTGGGAAACATCTAAATCAAACTCCAGACTGTTTATGATCCTGTGAGAATCTCACACTGGCCCACGCCTTGTTTGACTGCAAGTTTCACATAGCAATTAGACAAACCTGGCTACATTGACACACAACAAAAAGAGCCCTCATCACACCACCAGTCGACTGGTGACTCATGCAATCCCAGTACTTCCTAATCGAATGGCATTCAGGATTTTTTTTTCCTGAACAGCGCAATCTCTTTAATTTCACCCCATCCTTTTTGGTCGAACCGATTACAACAAGGTTCAACCTAATCAGCATCCCACATCCTATCAGATGCTACCCCCACTTTGCATGCGTCTGGCTCATTTTCAATCTGCACAAAGCAGGGATTTCATTTAATCAGCTAGCTGCAACAGTTGGGAGGCAGAGTCTAAGCCTCGAGTGAGCATGAAGACCTGGCCGGCTCTACGTTTCAGTAGAGCTTGCTCTTTCTGGATTACTGTCAGACGCATTACTGGATGCAACCAGCATCCATGCAGGCTGGCTGCTCCACTGCTGCCCATTGATTTGACTGGCAGGAAGGAAACAACTGGATTACATAATTCATGCGACTACTCCATTTGTACTCTCGCTTGACTGGGAGGGGGTCATAACAACAACGCCTGCATGCCCTGACGTGATCACCTCAAAGGTGTGGACTCCACCTTTCAGTTGTTCAACCACAAACAAAATAGAGCTCAAGTGCAAAAACACTAACTTTATCTTCTAACGTGTCCTCATTACTGTTACAGTAAACATGCTGTTATATATATATATATATATATATATATATATAAACAAAAACAGCACCATATTCAATTGCAAAAAAATAAATACGACAAGAATATGGAACTGGATTGTTATTAAACATTCAGAATGCATTCATGATGTTCCCCTGGTCACTGCGGCAGACAGAGAAACTATTCTCTAGGTTCTTTAATGAAATGTGAATTGCTAAAACAAACTGTTATGGCCTAACAAATTGATACAATCTGATTGTAGCTTTCTTCTTGCACTCTTCCACAAACTGCATGTTTAGACACGAGTTTAAAACCTAACAGAACAGCCATTCACTTTAGTATTTTGATAAATATTATTTTTATTTTGTGTGCATCAAAGTTCATGCGCTTGGTTGATACATAAATAGACCAAAACCAAGATTTGGGTGTGTTTATTTAACAGAATTAATCAAAACCAGATTTTTCAAGATTTGAATTTTGGCAGACCACGGAAAAATTGGCCGCTTCCGATCCCGTCCTGATTGATTGCTTCCACAGCTTTCCCCCTAATCTACAGGTTTGTTTTTGTTTACTGTTTTATTTTCACCGCAGCTACAAATTCCTAACACTCTGTTCAAAACAACTGGGCTGACACGGTTTAATGAGTCGGAGCGCGTGTTTTCACTCCCTCTCTCGAGTGCAACTTTATCCACGAGAAGCTGTTTCTGCTGAATTCGAAACCAGCCGAGTGATATAGTTTACATGTTTTTACATCCGTTGGGTCTACGGAGAAGACGGAGGCGATAAAAGGCTGTGTAGGATAAAGAAAAACTCACATATCGGCTGATGAGAGTCCGAAGAGTACTGAAATCCATCCCCATCCTGCTCGTCTTTCCTCTGCCAACACTTCTTCCCTTCTTCTATTTCTGCGTTTCTATTTCCCCACAGCCGCTGCCTTCCTTTTTATTTTTCTTCTTTTGTCCATGACTTTTTTTCTCAGGCGAGTCTTCTTCTTAAAGTGGAAAGGGTTTGGTCCCAAGAATGCGGCTCCCGACACGGGAGACCGGTTCTCACCTTCGAAGCCCGCAAGAAGGAAGCGCACAGTGGGCGTCTTCTACGGCACTTTCAGCGCACTTCATCCAGAAAAAAGTGAGCTTACCCTCGCTTCAGGTTTTCTCTTGTGCTCCCCTCTACCTGAGCGCCTGTACTGATAATCTTCTTGTCTCGCGCAGTGGGCAAAGCAGATTTGCTTTTATGTACGTCACGAGAGGCCAGGTGGTGCCTCTGGTCTGAGGTGGGACGCATGCGCGCTCTAGTGATTTCGCTGTGTAATTGATTAGTTGTTTTAGTTATTTATTGGTTATCGATTAGTTGGGGCCGGCCGGACTGTCCACCTACTGTTCATTGAATATTAATATGCGGCCATGGCAATTCTTTTCACGCAAGCCTTTTAGAATATGAAAAGTAAATGTGCAGACAGCAAGTTTGACTGGAAAATCAAATCAGCACTGATAGGTAACTCTTAAAACACTTTTGAGCCCCAATCCCCACATTACTGAACGTTATTCTAACTTTAGGATGGGATTTGCATTATAATTTTCTCCAAACTGTAGTTATTCCTGTTGGACACTTTTTCCTTCCACTTAGCCTCGCAGTAATATGCAAACTTCGTAATAAACTTTGGTGGCTTCTATACAATTTTATGACAAACAAAATGTCGGTGTTTTTAAATTAAAAGAAACAAATGCTTTAACTATATTACCCCATTTGTTAATCTATATAATTACGAACAAGTTTAATTTAAATTGGAATAATAGAAATAAAGCAACTTTCCAATGAAAACTTTCCAATGAAAGTTTTGGAAAGTTTCATTGGAACTTTCCTGTAAATCCTGTAAATTTACAGGATTTACAGGATGGTAAATTCAGGATAATGAGCACTGTTCAACTTTATTGGTCTTTCAGCACTATATTTCTACTACATTTTCTAATGGTATGATATGCTATGTACAATTAATTTGCAAAAAGTAAAAGGATACAGTTATTTGATCAAAACATTCAGCTGACAAATATAGTCCTACTTATATCACTAAGATGTTGCCTCTGACAGATGTCTCTGTGGCTGTACTTTATTTTACTTTAATTATTTACAAAATCAGTTATTTAAGTATCCTTAGTTGGAATATGCCAAACAAATTGCAAATAATGTATTTTGTAAAATAAATGCTTGAGCTCAAATTGGAACCACAGCCCGCGCTACTTTGTTTCAAGGGGGAAATATTTTCATTAAAATGTCCTTTATCCGTTTCCTGGAGACGCTTTCGGCGGGTTCATGTTGAATCATTAGTGTAAAGTTAGATAAAATAACACCAACTACTTCTTGTTTTTCTCCTTCAAAATAAATTCTGTCAAGATATTTGATTTAAGAAAATATTAAACAAAACATGCCATTATTTGGGGAAGTTTATGCGTTTCATCGTTTCAGTCATGTTCTAAATGAAAATATATCAGAAATTCTATATATTTTTAAATGATAGAACTACTTTAAAATTGATTGCTGGTATTGCTTTAATTTAGCATTTTATTTGTTAGCTTCTACTTTATTTTGTAAGTTAGAGTTTCACTTTGAGATTCTGCACATATTGCAAGTTTGCAACTTTGAAAAGTAACTTAATATATAATAATGTGATACATTCGATATTTAAGTTATTTTTCTTATTTTATATTCATATTTCATTTAATCTAATTCATTATTAATTGGTTACATTTTACTAAGTATTTATTTAGAATTGAAATTATTCTGCTATTTAGTTTTTTATAGTTTCTAATATGTTTTTGGAACTGCAATTATAAATGATTCATGTTAGCCTTTTGAGCTTTTTTTTTTTTTTTTTTATGAATCATTGCTGAGCGTCAGTGCTGTTATTTTGAAAGGAACTCGGTCACATACTTCCTGCGCCATGCTAGCTTGACCCGCTTTGTCAAGATGGCGTTGCTAAAACAGGGAGGCTGCAGTTATTTGAGATCCATCTAAAGTATTTATTATTTGGGGAAACGCCAGATACAATATCCACGGACGGGATGGCAAATCTGGACCAGAAATCACCCAATGTTCTGCTGCAGAGCCTGTGTTGCAGGATCACCGGGAAAAGCGAAGGTACGTCAGTTAACGTTAGCTTGGCCGCCTTATTACCACACTGGATCTTTCAAGGAACCTCCAAGCCAAAGTTCCATTCAAAAACTTGCCATTTTCTTTCAATGAAATGTATTGCGTTTCACTTGTACCCCATACATACAACGAATATGTCGAGAGATTCGGCGGGGAAGGCTCGGGATTTCGGCGTAAACATTTTACGTCAGGTCTCTCGTTATTTATGAATAATTAAATGATTTCCACGTCGGTTTCTTGAGTTTTAACGACTTAAAACGGTCGAAGTGGCCGAGGATTGGAACTGGACTGGAAATCAACCAAGATGGGCGTTAGTTTATGTTTAGATATTTTTACAGAATCAAAATCTTACCAACATGTTAAAATGAATGCTCATGATTTGGAGACATTATCTGGTAGCTGAGACTGGACAGGCGACACGTAGCGGTCTCGCTCATGATGCTGCACATCTCGCTCCTCGGATGTTCGTCTAATTTACTGCCCTGATCGCTTTGATTGACCCTTTTCTAGTTTATCCCAGCTCTCTGTTAATGCGTTAACATTTTAGCCATCATCCAGAGCAACTGGAAGTGTTTGCAGCTTCTGGATGCACTTGCACCCTGCTAGCTGCAGGCCCCTGCAGGATAGCCACGCCAAAGACTGTCATCGTGGACAGTGGTTTTTGAATAACTCTGACTTTTTACATTTTATCACGCAGAAATTACAAACTACACACTTTGATTTAGGCAGGACATAATTGTGAGGGTATTAGAGTAAACACTGCTTAGCACAAATGCAAAAGGTTGAGGATAAAATGTGAAAGAGTGGATAAATTGAAGGAAGATTAATTAATGGGCATGAAGCTGTTTTCTCTTGCCTTTTGACCTTATCCTCTCTTTATCACTTTCAGTAAATGAATTAAACCGTTCCAATTTAGCAGAGTTGATTTTTAAACAAATCTTGGATTTGGACTGAAACCAAATCCAATTTGAAGTAAGACTAAACTATGCCATAAAAATAATTTTGCCCTCACAGATTGCTTCTGCTTTTGCGTTAAGTCATGAATCTACTTGCATCGACCAAATTTACTCTGAGGCTACAGTCCTCAGTGCAGCTGTCCTGGTCTTCCCCTTCTCTCTCTGCCCTACTTCTTGTCCAGCTACTAATGAATAAAGGCCTCTAGTGCAAACAAGCCTTAAAAAAAGAAGCAGCTAAATGAGGGTTTGGAGTGTCCAAGTGCGGAGAAATAAATAAAAACACCAAAATATAAGGTAAAGCTTTTTTGCATGACGTGCTGCCCTTTTGTTAACTGATCGTGTGTTTCTGAAGCCGAAGTCGCCCACCAGTTCCAGTATGCCGTGCGAGTCATTGGCAGCAACTACGCCCCCACCATTGAACGAGACGAGTTCCTGGTATCGGAGAAGATCAAGAAGGAATGTAAGTGCAGTTTTCATGATAGCAGCTTCAAATCGTTCCGTATTGCTATATTCTTTGGCATTATCTGGAAGCAGAGCAGATAATAAATCCACATTATGTGGGTGTTCTCATTTTTATGCTGGAAAAACATTTATGGCACCACAGCCACTAATCCCAGTGGACTTGGATAGTAGTTGATGATGCACAGTTGGCGGGAACACATTGATCTGCTCTGACGATAAAACGGAAATAGCTCGACGCTTCAGAGAGTGAGATGATGAGACGCCACTGATTTCTGATTTATGTTAAATTGGATGTTTAAATAAAGTGCAAGAACTCAAACAAAGCAGCAGCAGAAGCTCGTTTTAGCAGTGACGGTTTCCGTTCCCTTTGCAGTGCTGCGTCAGAGGAGAGAAGCAGACGCTGCTCTGTTCTCAGAGCTGCACAGGAAGCTTCAGACGCAGGTTTGTGTTTCCTATTAGCTTTAGCGAACCTCTCTAAGCATTTCTATTAATCTATGTTTTGCTGCTTGTCAGAGTGTTCTGAAGCATCGCTGGTCGGTTCTCTACCTGCTGCTCAGCCTCTCTGAAGACCCCCGCAAGCCTTCCAGCAGGGTAGGAGAAACAGCCACACAGCTTTACGATCACACGCTGTTCATCAGCTGAAAGTGAATTTAAAGATGGCTGAATCTGACTTCCCTCAGGTTGGAAACTACGGGGCGCTTTTTGCCCAAGCCCTCCCCAGGGACGCGCACTCCACCCCGTTCTACTGCACCCGACCCCAGAGCTTAGCCCTGAGCTACGGTGAGAGGGGCGCCGGCCTGTCTGGAAGCGTTGGGACCAGTGGGATTTCAAGTCTAGGGGTCTACACGCTGAATGGACCCACACCGACGCCGCCGCCACTGCTGGCTGGGTGAGGTTTGATGTTCACGCTTCACCCGTTATCTTTATGCCTCACCTAAGAGGCTTCCAGTAGAAAGTTGTTAATCTGATGTTTCTGTAAAGGTCGAGATACAAGAAGAACCAATTAGCTCTCACCTCTTAGCCGGAGATGTTATAACAAGTTTATGAGGCATCTGAAGGCCATTTCGTCCCATTTGCTCTCATTAATGATGCAGGAGACCTTCAGTCAAAAGTGACCAGTAAACACTCTGGGCTCACTTTTTAATTGGGAAAGAGCGACATCAAGGTTTTCTAGTCTGAAATGTATGGCTACACCTTAATGGTGCAAAGTGCTACAAATGGAAGGAGATTATTTAATGGTTCACAAGAAATTAGATACAAGAACTCTGTTAGATTTATGTCACGGTTCCTTTATAATAATAAATTAGAGTATTTTTCCTTTTTTTCTGGCAACCAACTCTATAAGTAATCCATCAAAGCTTCAGATTATTTCCAGTACAAACCAGAACCTTTTTCGTATGTTCCAGTCAACCTTCCCAGTCTGCAGCTGCAGTTACTCAGCCTCTAGGCTCACGGTTAGCCTGGGCGCTCCCTATAAGCTCCTCCCCCTCGACTGTCTTGGCTCTGCCCACAACCCGGCCACTCCTCGGGCCACAAGTGCCAACTATCAGACCGGTCCGACCTCGCAGGGATGGTGATGCTGCCGGTGAGTAATGTAAACAAAGACGCAAAACTAATAAAGATCAAGATTTTTTTTAATTTTTTTTATATATAAATAAATAATTTATTAAAGCACTAGATATTGTTTTGAAGTAGTTATTGATGTCACTTTAATTTACTCAGAGGCAGACTAAAGAAAAACAGAAATAACCATCGGTATCACTAATCCCAAAGGAATATAATCCCAAAATGTTTCTGCAACATGAAGTAGAGGGCTGCAGGTGCTGGGGAGGTCTCTGCTTGGACCACTTCTGTTGTAACCCCAGAAATGTAACTTTCCAACTATTTTCTACTGAGTTTTAAGAACTTTTAGTTTCTAAACATAATTTTGGCAATCTAAAATTAGAAACTTGATTAGGAAGAGCGTTTTCTGTATTAGTTATGTCGCCTCATCACCCTTAAATTGCTGCGGCAATAAACATTTAAAATATTGTTCTCAAGCAGACGTGTTTAGACCAATTTCTTTTTTGTTGGTTTTTTTTGTATTACATCTCAACGTTTTTGGTTTAAATCGCATCTCCAGCTTTGACCGATCGCCGTCTTCTTCTGCCGCTGCAGGTGAGGTCAACGAGGCAGCGTTGGTGCGGGACATCCTCTACGTCTTCCAGGGAATAGATGGCAAGTTCATCAAGATGAACGCCCAGGACAACGGCTACAAAATGGACAGCAAGGTAGACCAACGCTTGAAAGTCCTGAAGCTGAAATTCCTCAATTGGTCAGGAGATCTGGACGCAATACTCAGAGTGGATGATTGGATTAGATGATTGTTGACGGCGCTTCAGCAGGTCGATCATTGGCGTCTCTTGTTTTTGTTTTCTCTTCTGTCGATTTATTTTGTCTCCTGCCGCTTTGTTTTCATGCCATCAACGCAAAGGCTGCAGGTGGGACTGGTTCCGTTTTCTCTCAGTGAGACTAAACATAGGCCTCTGGTCGATGTGCTCCATCAGGACTCACTCCCACAGGAGACATAAATAAATTAGCCAAGGACGGAGGTATTTTGGACAGGGTTTTTTTTTTCCTACTTAATCTCTCCGCAAAGCTTCCCAGATAAAAGGATTTGTTTAGCAGATGAAAATTTAATGCATCATTAAATGTGAACTACGCTCCTGCTGGGAAACCAGTCTGTTGATGCTTAGTGGGCATTCTAAAGTATACTGGTTGCTTGATAGAAGCTGCAGTGATTTTAGTTCTCCATTAATGCTGTTCAAGGTAAATGTGTGACATAAGACTCATCGACTACAAAGGCAGCACAAACCTATTTACTTAAATGATATAATAAATAAGAAGTAATATATTGCTATTCTATAGATTTTTCACGTAATCACCTAAGCCTTTATACACATTAGATATACATTAAATGATGCAAAAAAGCAAATATTTTTTAAAGTAGAAAATAAACATTTTTGTGCTTAAAATTCAAAACCATAAGATTCCTGTAGTGAAATTGAACCAGGTGAAGCTAAATCTGTTCCACTGAAGAGTTTTGGGTTGAACATATTTTCATCATAATTTATATCACTTGTTGTATCGTTTTAGCTTCATCACTGCTCTGAGTCTGTTGTTCTTTCAGCAAATGGTCTTTTTTTGAGTCTGTACTTCAGTTAATCGGTTGCCAAATTCGATGACAATTATTTCAATCATCAGTTCATCACGATTAATCCGCTTAATTGTTTCAGCCCTACAAAAACACAGCCGCTTTTTCCTTCTACTTGCAGAAGGAAATAACATTTAGATCAACTTTAGATGCTCTTGCCTCTCAAGGTGGTGCTATGCAAGTCTCTGAGGGACACCAGCAGCAGACTGTCTGAACTTGGCTGGCTCCACAACAAAGTCAGGAAGTACACTGACGCCAGAACCCTAGACCGGGCCTTCGGATTGGTGGGCCAGGTGTGTTTGGGTTTGTTGTGTGTTCATTTTGTCCTTCCTGCATTTCTCCTTCTTTATTAATCCTCTATTAATGCCGAACCGTGCAGAGCTTCTGTGCGTCGCTTCATCAGGAGCTGAAGGAATACTACAGGCTTCTCTCCGTCCTCCACTCACAGGTAAACACGCAGACCGACTGCTTGTGGAGCGTCTCTGAAATCGCTGCATCGTTGACGTTTGTGCGCTCTTAGTTGCAGGTAGAGGATGAGCAGGGTGTGAACATGTGCACAGAGGGCAGTTTAACTCTGAGGAGGCTTCTGGTCTGGATGTACGACCCCAAAGTGCGGCTCAAAACGCTGGCGGCCCTCGTCGACTATTGCCAAGGTGGGTCAGGTTCCTCTTCCGGCTTTGTGCGCTGCGTTCATCTTTATGTGACCGGATCCATGTGTGTCTGCAGGCCGTAAGGGAGGAGAGCTGGCCTCTGCGGTTCACGCCTACGGGAAGACGGGAGACCCGCAGATGAGAGCGCTGGTCCAGCACATCCTCAGCCTGGTGTCCCACCCCATTCTCAATTTCCTCTACCGGTGGATATACGACGGAGAGCTGGAGGACACGTACCACGAGGTGCGGTCATTTCCTGTTTGGGCCACGTCTGATCGGTGTACTGAAACGCTCCTGAACGCCGCGCTTAACGAGGTCGTTTTGAAGCAAAAACTCGTTAAGAGTTTATGGCTTGCTTCGGGAACATTGTTCCCTTCGAATGCTCTGATGTTTGACCCCAACGAACGGCAGCATTAGATGGAGCTGGAGAGGGGAGAACGTCCGCCTCTTAAACGAGAACGGATGAGAGCGGCGTAATGGAGACCACTATGATGGATGCGTCTCCTTTTCACCCCCCTCAGCCTCTCTCGCATGTTATTTATGGATTCGCAGTTATTCGCTGCGCTGGAATGGATTTAAGTGCTGTGTTTAAGACAATCCAAATTAAATTATTAAACCTTTCAGCGGAAAAAAATCACCCAGGAGGCCTCACACAGTCGCTACGGTAACGGTTGATAAGACATGAAAAATGTAACGCGTTGTGACTTTTATAAAAATATTTAAGTAATTTTTTTTAGATCAGAACTGGTGAGTGAGTGGATCTAAATCGAATCCTAATAAAAATGTAAGCTGAAAAATCTAATATGAAAAATCTATATTAAGAAAATAAGAAAATAGACTAAATGAACTACTAAAAGTTTCCAGAGTTTTAGTGTTACACTGAAAAAAAAAGGTATTTCTTCTAGTTTGTAGTGTAAATATCAGTACACTTGAAATAGGACTAAATTCAATAAGAAATAGGCAAATTTCTCTCATTGGCAGAATTTTTCCACTTCCATCAAAACATTTTTTGGATTTTATAGCTGAAATGATTTGCCAGGTGAAATCTGGTACTTTTTCATCAATATCAAGGAATTATTCATTTAAAACAAGCTTCTATATCTTGCTGAAAAGTTACTTGTGAGCTCATTTTGTCTGTGTGTCAAGTGTTTTAAGATATTTGCTATAGATATTAGATAAAAAAAATACTTGGTAAGAATTTGAGCTTTTGGCAGAGTAAATTGTCATAAAATACATATTTACTAATCAGTTGACTTCCCAAGGCATGTGGCTGCACTGAATTTTAAGAGGTTAACACCAATGCAAGCCACACTTTTCAGATGTTGGTTAGTAAAAAATAAAAGTTAATGTCAATTTGCTTTCTTTTCACTCCACAATTATTCACCATTTTGCTTTGGTTATAACAGAAATACCATAAAACATATTTTAACTTTAAAAAGTTAAAATATTTCTGGAGGCAAGGTGTTGTTTTCTAAACCACACTGCAGTTAATCTTTGTGGTATAATGGTTTCAAGAGAATCTCTCCTCTTTTAATCTTGTTTGCTTGTAGTTCTTTGTAGCGTCAGACCCAAATGTGAAGACGGATCGTCTGTGGCACGACAAATATTCCCTCAGGAAGTCGATGATTCCCTCGTTCATCACCATGAACCAGGCTCGCAAGGTAAAACGCTCACAGGCTTCCGTGACAAAAGACACGACGCCATGGAAACAGCAGAGAATCTCCACAAGAACCAATTATCTTCTTTTTTTTTTTTTTTTTTTTAGGTTCTGCTGATTGGCAAATCTATCAACTTTCTGCATCAAGTTTGTCATGACAGAACGCCGCCGGGCAAAATCACCTCGGCGTCCAAACCTGCCGACACTCCGAAAGATGGTGAGACTCTCACTTTGTTTAGATTTCTTCTTCTGTTTTAGCTCCTTTTTTCCCTCCTCGTACTTAAATATTTACAGATCAGATATTTAAAATAGAACTTTTTCTTTGATTTGTTTTTGAAAAGTGTGACCAAAAAAAAGCTGAAAAAATGCTTTATAAAGTAAGGGACTGAATACTTTTTCACAGCACTGTACATATTGAGCTCTCCAGTGTTGTTGTGGAGTCAGGCATGCTAATGACATCACTGTCCACTCTGTATTGGCGGTCATATTGACCAATGTTAGTGGACTGGCAGGGATCGATGCTTTTACCGCTCACCGGCTTCGTCCTTCTGCCCTTCTGACTGCGGAGGCCAGACCGGTTCTTCTTAGCCAGAATTCATTGATCCAGACTCGGTTTGATCTGCAGGTGTATCACAGAAAATATTGATACGTTTGGCTGGAAATCCTGTCAAGGTTACTACCTTCTGGTTTGTTTATCAGACGCATGATCATGCTCAGCTCATGCATCATCTGAAAAGTCCTCCTTTTTTCTTCCATTAACTATTAAATTAGCTGACGTTTATTTCCATAACTGATTAATCGTGATTAATTGTGTCATCCCTAGTCAAAACAGATTAATTCTAGTCTGTATTGCAGTTTTTTGATACTTGTCTTTGTAATTTAATGTTTTTTTTTGTTTCTTTGCGTTGTTTTTAATCATGTCAGTTGCTTAAATATACTGCTTAAATATTAATAAACCTGACTGTAATGAAAAGTGCTTTTATAAATACATATTGTTATTAATATTAAGACTTCGGTGTGGAGCCTCGTCAATGCCTGGATCTGACTCTCGTCTCCGCTCTCCTGCAGCCGCGGAGCTGCTGTCTGACCTGGAAGGAGCTTTCCAGGAGAAAATCGACGCGGCGTACTTCGACACCAGCAAATACCTGCTGGACGTTCTGAACCGTAACTACCTGCTGCTGGAGCACATCCAGGCCATGAGGAGATACCTGCTGCTGGGCCAGGGAGACTTCATCAGGCACCTCATGGACCTGCTAAAGTCTGACCTTCCACCGCCTTCTGTACTGATCAAACTGTCCCAGCGTCCAGCCGGGACGTGGGGTGTAACTGTGTCGTTTCTTGGCAGGCCTGAGCTCGCCCGACCTGCCACCACGCTGTACCAACACAACCTGACGGGCATCTTGGAGACGGCAGTCAGGGCCACCAACGCGCAGTTTGACAACGCAGAGATCCTAAAGAGGCTGGACGTTCGCCTGCTGGAGGTACTGCTGCGTTTTCGCCCTGAAAAATCCAAAGATTTCTTTAAGATTCTTGCTGACAGGTGGTGCTGTTTCTACGTTTTGGCTTCAGGTGTCTCCCGGTGATACGGGCTGGGACGTTTTCAGTCTGGATTACCACGTTGATGGACCCATTGCAACAGTAACGCCCATCTCTGAAAATCACTTATTGATCAAACGTTAACCTGCTTCTAAGTTATATTTCTCTATGGTCATCAGGTGTTCACCAGAGAGTGTATGGGCCACTACCTCAGAGTGTTTAACTTCCTGTGGAGAGCCAAGCGAATGGAGTACACACTGACGGACATCTGGAAGGGACAGATGTGCAACGCCAAGCTGCTCAAAACCATGCCTGGTATGTTACACACACACACACACACACACACCATCCTGCTCAAATACTCTTTACACTTTGTTTTGAAGGTTAATGCTTATTAAGGATTCAATCAGCACTTCATGTGCACATATAAACGTGTTAAACTACCTGAGGCGTTAATGCATTTACTGATGGCCTATTAGAATGGAAATTATCACTCATTAGAATTTTATTTTATTTTTTAATGTAATTGATTAATTTAACCTTGTTTTGTTTTGTTAACCTTGTTTTGACTTCATGGGTAATTTGTCTGTACCTGTCCTCTCTCGCCCTCCAGAGCTCTCTGGTGTGCTGCACCAGTGTCACATCCTGGCCTCTGAAATGGTTCACTTCATCCACCAGATGCAGTACTACATCACCTTCGAGGTCAGACCATTAGCTCTGCCGCCACCGCAATGCTCTGCAAGACAGAAAACCAGCAGCTGCAGACGGACATGTTGCTTCGAAATAATCACATTGTGTTCATTAAGTGGATTTTAAATATTAAAAGCAGTTAGGGAAGCATGAGTTGTGCATCGTTGTCATCTTATGAGTGTCCAACTTGACTCCTATAAACGGTGTGTGTGTGTAGGTGCTAGAGTGCTCATGGGACGAGCTGTGGAACAAAGTGCAGCAGGCCCAGGACCTCGACCACATCATCGCTGCCCACGACGTCTTCCTGGACACAATCATCTCCAGATGTCTGCTGGACAACAGCAGCAGGGTGACGCAGCGTTTTCTACTCCATTTCATTCCCCCCCTCTTTCTCTTTTGATTCACTGGACTCATTCCTGCTTTTATCTCTCCGTCTAGTCCCTTTTGAACCAGCTGAGGGCCATATTTGACCAAATTATCGAGTTTCAAAATGCGCAGGACTCTCTGTACCGCTCGGCGCTGGAGGAGCTCACCCTGCGGCTGCAGTTTGAGGAGAAGAAGCGGCAGAGGGAAGAGGAGGTGAGACGTGGAGATGAGCTGAAACACACACAGATCTGCCTTTCTTTGGGAAGATATTCCCCATTTCTTTAAAAAAGGCATGGGTAAATGTACATCAGTGCTCTAAATGTGCAAGAATGATAACCTCATAAGCAGCACAAGGTTCCTGGAGCATGTTTGATATTGCAGAGAAAAATGAAATTGGATTTATTTTAAGATAAAAGTATAACTAACATTTGGGAGACTCCATCAGAAGTAAGTGTCACTGCAGCTGCTATAGTTTCAGAGAAAATGATGGAACATAAAATTATTTGGATTTTGTTTGAGTTGTACAGTATATAAACCGTTTAAAAATATAAATAACGCCATAGATCCACATGTGGACATTGCCTGTTTCAAGATTGATGCAGCTGAGGTCAACTAAAGCACATTTACAGACGTTTTAGTGAATGTCTGATGTCCGTCTGCTGGTTCAGGGCGAATGGGGCGTGACGGCAGAACAGGAAGCGGAAGAGAAGAGGCGGATTCAGGAGTTTCAGGACACCATACCGAAGATGCGATCCCAGCTTCGAATCCTCACCCACTTCTACCAGGTTCTGTCTGATTTTCCCCGTCGTAGATCCGACTCCATGTTTGGGTAATCCAGCAGCTAATGACTTCTTCCTGCTTCCATCTGTTCAGAGCATTGTCCAGCAGTTCCTTGTGCTGCTGATGACCAGTTCAGACGAGAGTCTGCGCTTCCTCAGTTTCAGGCTGGACTTCAACGAGCACTACAGGTCCGACTGCTGAAACTCAAACTAATCTACGTTTACAGCTGATTGATTTTGAAATCACTTCTATCTCCTAAGTGAAACAAGGTCACACACAACACCTTAGGGATCAGGGAGTGTGGGGAAGTTTCTGTTTTACACCTAGCTTTTTTTTTTTTTTTTTAATTTTACTTGTGTTTCCTTTTTTCAACTGACTGACAGAGGAGCGAGGAGTCAGGTGAGGCTGAAGGGCTCTTAGCAGGACACTTTAGGTAGATACATTTTTTTCCCCTATTGGGAAAATATAAAGCACCCAATAGACGATTAGCTGAGAAGAAATGTGCGTTTTCACCTCAACATTTTCCACAGCGAAACCGCTTTTCTGAACTTTCTGATTGAATTTCTATCAGGGCCAGAGAGCCGAGGCTGCGGGCGTCGCTGGGCGCCACCAGAGGACGACGTCTGTCAAACATCTGACGTGAGGGCCGCCGCTCGACGCTTCCCATCGCAGCACGGGGTGTGACCTCACTCACACACGCCACCTCCGCCCACCGCTCTGGAGACGCCATGAAAGGGAAAAGCATCCGGAGCAGACCAACCCTTGACAGGATCTGGGCTTCAAATGAGAATTCTGAAAAGAAGAAAAAAGAATCAATTTTAGTTTGAACGGGGAGACGAAAGATGCAGCCGTCGGACTGAGCTGTCCAGGTCACCTCACATGGCATGCCTTACTAAAGGAGGGGAAACTATTTCTCAGCCTGGTTGCCAACTCCAGTCCCAACACACACGTTTGTACATAGTGTAAAACAAAAGTGTATGTAAGTGTTGAAGCTTCTCCACACATCCACATCTGGCTTTCTGTCTTCCCACCAGAGGGCGACCAATTTGAATCTGAGGTGCATTTCTTTTCCATTTTGTTTTAATAGAGGTTATTAAAATAATACAATCTATTAAGTGTTAGTACTACTCTTCAGTAAATCTGTCAGGAGTTTTTTTTGTTTGTTTGTTTGTTTTGTTTTTTAAAAACAAAGTTTCAGTAGTTTGGAGAAAACCAAACAACCGAGCTGAAGTGGAAGCTGAAGGAACAAACTGGGGACGTTTTATTTACAATCAAGATCTGATTGTAATATTTTTCACTTTCTCTTAAAAGGGCATATATCATATTTGAAGTGTGAAACATCAGTTACAATCAGCTCTTCTGCTGTTTTTTTCCTTTCCTTGTTCAAGACAGACGGGTCCTTTACAAATGTTTTTCTCACGTTAACAGTCTTTTGAATAATTCGTTCAAAACAGGAACCAATTGTCTATGTGGATGATAGCATTGTGTCTGTACTGATGGAAGAATTTGATCTGTGCGGAAAACATGGAAGTAAACAGCCGAACAATGAATTTCTTCTCAAAAAAAAAAAAGAAAGTGATGTATTCCCTTTTAATAGCTGATTTCTCTGTCAGTTTAGCTTGTTCACAATCATATGAGATTTAAGACACATGAGTGATACGCCCTCAGATTTACAGAGAACCTAAGGAAAAACTAATCCATTGAAATAGTCTTCATAATTTATTTATTTATAGTTTTCAACCAAATAAGGAATCCGAAATGACTTAATTTGTATTTTAAATGTGTTTCTTTCATTTACATTTTAAACTGTAAATGTTCCTTCCTTCTCAGAAGCTTATCATTAAATACAATCGTCAAAAAAAATAAATAAATAAAATCAACCTCGCATCTCGTCACCACAGGAACTGTTTCCTATTTCTAAATTGTGCATATTTCTACATTAAATAAATAAATAAATCAATGTCTAAATAAGTATTTGGCAGAAGATATTTACTTGGACAGCTTATTTTTTAGAAGCACGTCTATTCCAGCTGTGATAGTTGAGCATTTAAGTCCACTACATTTACATTGAGTAAATGTAGTGGACTTTTCTCGAATGTAGATCACGAAGTGAGGGAGCCGTGATCCAACATCAGGGATGGTTTAAAAACTTGCCTCAACAGCTCACGTTTCTCTTCAATATTTCAAAAGTAGCAGTTCATTTGGTGCCGAACGGTAGGTGTTCGACAGCACTGCCGTTCGGTGACAAATCTTTTACTTCTGCGGGTGGAGGAAATATTTCAGGTTTTTGCTAAAAGTCATATTTTCCCCCTGCCATCCTTCAGAGCAGGTAAACTTTGGTGAGGTGCAGACATTTCTCTGATGAGTGTAACCTGACTGAACTGGAGTCAGGACTTGTGCGCTGGCTGGTTCTGTAAATTCATTGGGTAACTCGTAAAGTAATGTAAGTGTTGGGAATAAATCACCCTACTTCTTTAATAAAATGTATTTTTTTCAACAAAAATAAGTGTCATTGCTTAAAATTTTCTGCGCATTTCTTGAGGCGATGCTTTGGGATTTGATTTTTGACTAATAATGCCACCTGCTGGTCACAGGGTAGAAGTAACAACTATAAATAAAGTTTGTTTTTATTCAAACATCAGCAGTTTTCTAGTTGTTCTGCTGAGGTAGTGACATCAGTTTGACATCACGCAAATTGATGTCACAAAGAGTGATGCACACTTGAATTCTACAGTCATAACCATTGCAGAAGAGAGAGAGAAAGCAAGTAGAAGGATTGTCTCCGAGGAAGAGATTGACCACGAAAGCTTTTCAAAATAAAAAGGCAAACCTTAAAAAACAAATTAAAGAAACCATTGAGCAGCTTTAGGATTTGTCCAGGCAAAAAAGATAAACAATGAATCGAAACAGTAAGGCGTCGACTTCTGATTCTGACCAAGAGACCTTAGCTAGAGAGACTCAAAGGCTCCGTAGCATCTTAAGAGAAGTGAACATGATGTCAATTGAGAGACAATCTCTGATTAAAGAAAATGAGGAGCTGAAGAGCCAAGTTATAAACATTGAAAAAGCTACACTTGAAAAGGACAAACACCTTTTGGAGAAAGATGAGGAATTAAAGAAACTGTACGACGTAAACAGAACGTTACAGGAGGATAATAACACAATGGAGCAGAAAACCACCAACTTGGGTCTGAAAAACACTGCTCTGGAGCAGAAAAACACTGCCTTAGAAATCGAAAAAAGTACCCTGAAGCAGGAAAACACCACCCTGGAGATGGAAAAGATAGCTCTGGAGCAGAAAATCAAGGCCTTGGAAAAGGCAAAAAATACCCTGGAGCAGGAAAAAACTGCTCCAGAGCAGAAAAGCACCACGCTGGAGCAGAAAATCGCTGCTCTGGGACTGAAAAACACTGCCCTGGAGACAGAAAAGACTGACCTGGAGGAGAAAAACACCACCTTGGAAAAGGAAAAGAATACCCTGGAGCAGGAAATGACTGCTCTGGAGCAGAAAATCGACTCCATGGTTCTGAAAAACACTTCCCTGGAGACAGAAAAGACTGTTCTGGAGCAGAAAATCACTGCCTTAGAAAACAAAAAAAATAACCTGAAGCAGGAAAACACAGAGCTGAAGACGGAAAAGACTGCTCTGAAGCAGAATATCAAAGTCTTGGAAAAGGGAAATAATAGCCTAGAGAAGGAAATAACTGCTCTGGAGGAGGAAATAACTGCTCTGGAGCAGAATACCGACGCAATGGAGCAGAAAATTGCTGCCCTGAGTCTGAAAAATACTTCCCTAGAGGTGAAAAACACTGCTCTAGAATATAAAAACACCACCTTAGAAAAGGAAAAAAATAACCTGAAGCAGAAAAACGCTGCCCTAGAGATGGAAAAGATTGCTCTGGAGCATAAAAACACCGACTTGGAAAAGGCAAAAAATACCCTGGAGCAGCAACAAACTGCTCTAGGGCAGAAAAGCACCACAGCCCTGGAGCAGAGAAACACCACCCTAGAGATGGAAAAGACTGCTCTGGAGCAGAAAAATACCAACTTGAAAAAGGAAAAAAATACCCTGCAGCAGAAAATTGCCGCCCTGGAAACAGAAAAGACTGCTCTGGAACACAAAAACACTGAATTGGAAAAGGAAAAAAATACCCTGGAGCAGAAAAAAAATGCTCTGGAGCAGAAAAGCAACACCCTGGAGCAGAATACTACTGCCTTGGAGCAGAACATTGCCTCCCTGGGTCTGAAAAACACTGCCCTAGAGACAGAAAAGATTGCTCTGGAGCAGAAAAACACCGACTTGGAAAAGGCAAAAAATACCCTGGAGCAGCAACAAACTGCTCTAGGGCAGAAAAGCACCACAGCCCTGGAGCAGAGAAACACCACCCTAGAGATGGAAAAGACTGCTCTGGAGCAGAAAAATACCAACTTGAAAAAGGAAAAGAATACCCTGCAGCAGAAAATTGCCGCCCTGGAAACAGAAAAGACTGCTCTGGAACACAAAAACACCGACTTGGAAAAGGCAAAAAATACCCTGGAGCAGCAACAAACTGCTCTAGGGCAGA
The DNA here is from genome assembly GCF_019740435.1 of Gambusia affinis. NCBI lineage: Eukaryota > Metazoa > Chordata > Actinopteri > Cyprinodontiformes > Poeciliidae > Gambusia > Gambusia affinis. The sequence continues at coordinate 8,422,330 of NC_057891.1, read as the reverse complement.
AAAGCACCACAGCCCTGGAGCAGAGAAACACCACCCTAGAGATGGAAAAGACTGCTCTGGAAAAGAAAAACACCGACTTGGAAAAGGAAAAAAATACTCTGAAGCAGGAAAAAACTGCTCTGGAGCAGAAAATCTCCACCCTGGAGCAAGCAAACACCACCCTGGAGAAGGAAAAGACCGCTCTGGGGCAGAAAAACGCTGCCTTGGAAAAGGAAAAAAATACCCTCGAACACGAAAACTCCATTTTCAGCCAGGTAAACACCATCTTGGAGGACGAAAACGCGTTCTTCGAGCAGAAAAGAGCCACCTTTGAGCGGGAGACCACCTTCTTGGAGCAGGTAAACACCGCCCTGAAGAACAAATGCACCGCTCTGGAACAGAAAAACAAAGCATTAGAGAATATAATCACTGCCTTGGAGATGGAAAAAGCTGCCATAGAGGAGAAAAGCACTAGCTTTGAGAATTTGACAAATGACCTGCAGCTTGAAGTGGAACACCTGAATCATTGCCTGAGGGACAGAATGAAACAGCTGAGGCAGCAGCAATCTGAAGAGGAAACCGACGAAGACATCCAGTCAGTTTCAGACCAGCCACAGGAGCAGCCGCCTATATTCAGACGTGTGATCGGAGGCTTCTCCAATACAGTACTGAAAATGTGTATTGACACTATCAGGTACTGGGTTAATATATTATACTTCTAAATAAAGAAGGGTCATGAAGGCTCCAAGCTTCATGCTTGATTATCAGTGGCAGAAAAGCTTGAGGACAACAGGACTGCGGTGTCAGGGGAAGCTTGACTTCTGGGCACTGATGGCGGAAGAGCTTAATGCTTGAAAGCTGCTGACAGCAGAATTTGAGGCCCGCAGGACCACAGGAACTTGAGGCAATCGAACTCCGGTCTCCTTCGTCACCAGACGATTCCTTTGTCACCAGGTCATATAGTTATATTTTGAACTCTAGTTTTGTTTTTATTTTAGTTAGGGGTCGGATGAGGAGGGGCCAGCAGTGCCTCCCAGACTGCCTGCAGGGCTTCATAGCGAGTCCTGTTGGTCTCCGGGGTGACCTCCAGGGCTTCTTAAGGAGTCCTGTCAGTCTCCTGGACTGCCTCCAGGGCTTTGTAACGGGTCCTGTCAGTCTCCTGGACTGCCTTTGGGGCTTCATAGCGAATCTCGTTGGTCTCCGGGTTGACCTCCAGGGATTAGTAGTGAGTCCTGTCGGTCTCACGGCCTGCCTCCAGGGCTTCATAGCGAGTCCCTTTATTCTCTTGGCCAACCTTCAGGGCTTTTTTGAGGGTCCCTTCACCCTCTGCAACCTCGTCGTGGGTCCCATTGGTCTCCAGGTTCCTGCTCTGCCGCTGGCAGGTATTTCCTCCGCTGTCAGAGTCCCCCAAGGTTTCTACTCTTCTGCCGGCATTCTCCTAGGTTTCTGCCCCGCCGCCAGCATCCTCCAACGCTGCTGTTCCGCCGGTGTCCTCCTCAGATTCTTTTGTTGATCCTTTTTTTGTTTCTATTTAATTCTGCCTTGTTTTCCGCATCTTCATTGGTGATTCTAATTATGTCTATTTCTTGTTTCTAGTTATTTTTGTTTGTTCTAATAAGGTTCCTTTAGTCTACTTACTCCTTTGTGTTTGTATTTTGGCTATCTCCCTTTGTGATCCTCCAGCAGTTGGAAAATAAGGGAATGTAAAATGATTGATTGTATATTGTAATTGTAAAGACATCCATCCATCCATTTTCTGTTCATCCTTGTCCCTAATGGGGTCGGGAGGGTTGCTGGTTCCTCTCGAGCTACGTTCTGGGCGAGAGGCGGGGTCACCCTGGACAGGTCACCAGTCTGTCGCAGGGCAACACAGAGATATATAGGACACACAACCATTCACATACACACTCACACCTTGTAAAGACATATATTTCCCAAAAAAATTTTAAAAAGCCTTATATTTTTGGTTTCTTTCCTAGATCTAGTGTGACATGTGCCTGAGGTGGTTCCATCAGGCATCTGTGGGAAGCCCACCAATTGAAATTTTCTTAATCCAGTAATCTGTCATATTTTACCTTAGAACAGGATTTACCAGAAAGTCTACACTCTCATCTTTTCAGGAAGTCTTAATTTTTGGGCCCTGCTATAAGCCAGCTTCCATCCTCTTATATCAGCAATGAAAAATTATAAATACACACTACGTGTTGGAAGACTGTTTACTTTTATTTGTCAGACTTAAGTGACAGAAGTTGGAAAAAGACTGATTTTCTTGCCATTTAAAATAACAAAACAAAACTGCATAAGAAGACCTCATTTATTTATTTATTTTACAATTTTGTTATTGCTTATTTTTAAAACAACACAGTTAAAGTGTTTATGGAGCTGTAATCCTTTGAACAATGTTACCATGGAAACCATAAGAGCATCTGTCAAAATATAAATATTACGACAAAGATCATCTGAAGAGGTCTGTTAAAGAAACTGTAAGTAAAGGCTTATTTATTTATCACATACATTTGCAATATTTTATACTGATGTTTAATAATTCACTTTGCAATATATGTAGAATCATGTCATTACTAAGACTAAAATGTGCAAAGCAGAAATCATCCTTCTGTTTCAAGATTCTCTTTTATTACTGTTAACATAAATGAGTTTACAAAACATCTGTTTAATTGGATAGTTAGCCTAGCTTATGAAAACTTTTTAAAATAAAAACAGAAATGAGAACTTTTCTGAGGAATTAGGGAAAATATTTAACTTTGGTAAAGCTAGCTGACATAAAACTGGATGTTTTAAAACCATAATATGTGAAGTCACGATGTCTCTTATAAATATCTAGTTTCAAATGAAACTGTTGCTACTGATACGCAAATAACATCAGTTCTATTTTACATATTATGAATGTCTGTTTTACGCAGAACTGAAATGGAGGAACATCTATTGGAAGAGAAAGCCGGCGTTACCAGCACAGTGACATACTTGGAAGAGGTTTGTTATTAAAACTTTTTTTGTTTTTAATAGTCTTTCTGCATTTAGTTTGAATGTTCTCTCTGTGCATGCATGGGATTTTTTTGTGCACTCTGGCTTCATGCCACACTTCAGAAATATGACATCTATTTTAATTTGGGTTCTCTGAATTGCTATAAGTAATGCGTGTGTGTGTGTGTGTGTGTGTGTGTGGAGAGGGGGTGCGTGTGCGTGCATTGTTGTTTGTCCTGTATGTTTCTTCGTTGCCCTGTAACCGGTTTTACCTGACTTAACAAAACCCAAATGTTTATGTTAGCTTACAAAAGGGGTCTTAAACCTTTTGGAAGCATCTTTTGGAACCAAAGATGGTTCTTGGACTGTAAAGGTGACTCTTTACAGTCCAAGAACCATCTTTGCCTTGAGTGCAGATAATAAAAGAACAACACATTTTTAGAGCCACAAATGTTACATGACTTGTCACTTTGATAAACATTTAACTATAGAAAATCTGTTGTCATTTTAAAGGACCTCCATTCTATTTCTTTTTTGGGATTTAAACAACATGTTAGGATCCTGGGTTGTTTGGTTGGGTTTTGTTTATTTCTGTTCCTCTTCTTTTATTTGGATGAGCTGGTTTTTGTTTTACTCTGGTGTGGTGTTTTCTTAATTATTCTAGTTTCACTATTTCATGTTTCTTACTTTGGTTACATCAATCTTCTTTCTGTAATTCATTCCTTTCTTAGTTATTCAAGTTTATTATGTCCCGCTATTCGTTTAGTCCCCAGTGTTCCCCGTCAGTTTTTCTCTCTCCCTGGTAGTCTGCCCTGCTTCTTTGTGGATGGTCAGTTTTTTGTTCATTGTTTTGATTAAACCTTTTTCATTATTCACTGTGTGTTTTTGCTGTTACGTTGAATATCTTAGGGATCACATTTCTGACAGCAAAACGCCCGAAGTGATCAGAGATTTTACCCCCAATAACAGTTTTAATCAAGAGACTACTTGACTAATTTCAGTAGCAGAAAAAAATCAAATAAGTAAAATCAATCATTTCAAACTAACCTATTTTCCCCTAATCTATTCCCCAATTCTGCTTCTGCTGAATTATGCAATGTCTTTTGCCAAATTTTATTATTGTACTTTTTCAAACATTTTACTATTGTACTTTTTCAGCGAATCCACACAGGTGAAAAGCCTTATGGATGCTATCGTTCTAAGAAGAGATTCAGCAATTCTTCAGGCCTGAAGCGTCATCAGCAAATCCACACCAGTGAAAAGCCTCATAGCTGCAGTCAGTGTGAAAAGAGGTTCAGACATGCTTCAGGACTGAAGAGTCATCAGCGAATCCACACCGGTGAAAAGCCTTATAGCTGCAGTCAGTGTGAGGAGAGGTTCAGATATGCTTCAGGACTGAAGCGTCATCAGCAAATCCACACCAGTGAAAAGCCTCATAGCTGCAGTCAGTGTGAGGAGAGGTTCAGACATGCTTCAGGACTGAAGAGTCATCAGCGAATCCACACCGGTGAAAAGCCTCATAGCTGCAGTCAGTGTGAGAAGAGGTTCAGATATGCTTCAGACCTGAAGAGTCATCAGCGAATCCACACCGGTGAAAAGCCTCATAGCTGCAGTCATTGTGAGAAGAGGTTCAGAGATGCTTCAGGACTGAAGAGTCATCAGCGAATCCACACCGGTGAAAAGCTTTATAGCTGCAGTCAGTGTGAAAAGAGGTTCAGACATGCTTCAGGACTGAAGAGTCATCAACGAATCCACACCGGTGAAAAGCCTCATAGCTGCAGTCAGTGTGAAAAGAGGTTCAGACATGCTTCAGGACTGAAGAGTCATCAGCGAATCCACACCGGTGAAAAGCCTTATAGCTGCAGTCAGTGTGAGAAGAGGTTCAGAGATTCCTCACATCTGAAGAGTCATCAGCGAATCCACACTGGCGAAAAGCCTTATAGCTGCAGTCAGTGTGAAAAGAGGTTCAGATATGCTTCAGACCTGAAGAGTCATCAGCGAATCCACACTGGCGAAAAGCCTTATAGCTGCAGTCAGTGTGAAAAGAGGTTCAGACATGCTTCAGGACTGAAGAGTCATCAGCGAATCCACACTGGCGAAAAGCCTTATAGCTGCAGTCAGTGTGAGAAGAGGTTCAGAGATTCCTCACATCTGAAGAGTCATCAGCGATTCCACACCGGTGAAAAGCCTTATAGCTGCAGTCAGTGTGAAAAGAGGTTCAGACATGCTTCAGGACTGAAGAGTCATCAGCGAATCCACACAGACGAAAAAACCCGATCCATATAAGACAACAACAACAACTGGAAGCTAGTGATAGAACTTCTTTCTATCACTATGGCGACAACATGTCTGACATTTATATCAATAATAATAACAAGCATGCAAATAAATTGTCATGTCGTCTTTTTTGTAGCAAAAACAAAGAAACTATCGGGATGTGGGGTTGTTTGAGTTTGGTTTTGGAATTTTGTCCTTTACTATTGTACTTTTTCAAACATTTTAACTGAGTCATCACTTTTCAAATCCATTTCACTGGTCTTATGCCTGAAATAGCTGCAGTCAGTGTTAAAGAGGTATATATCTCACATCTGAAGAAATATATCACGTTCCACACCGTGAAAAGGTCACTTATAGCTGCAGTCAGTGTGAAAAGAGGTTTACAAAACCCAGGACTGAAGCAGTCATCAGCTCATGTTGCGTTTATAGGTGGCTCAGAAAAACCATTGCTCACTATTAATTTGTTACCTGAAGCAATGGTGTTACGCTATTCGTATGACTGAGACATTTCTGACTCTTCTATCGCTGCAATTTGCAATAGAAGATGAAGCTGGTTACGATCCAGGAGGGTTCAAGTGTCTATGTCCATGATGAGCAAAACAAAGAAACTATCGGGATGTGGGGTCTCTGAGTTTGGTTTTTATATTTTGTTTATTTATGTACTTTGTTCAAACATTTTAATAATGAACAAAAAATAAATAAATACTACTTACTACTTTTTCAAATATTTTAGTATTATTTTTCCAGTTTACCAAAAAAATGAATGAATGAAACCATCCAAAAAAAAGCCACTAGAGGGAGCAAGAGTCTTTCTTTTTATTCAATTTTTACTTGCTCAAAAAGCGTTATTATTGTGGTTTTAGATTCCTGGTTTTATGCAGCGAGATTTTCACATTCTAAATTATATCGTGATAATTTAGCGAGGACACAGATGAAATGAAAAATGAAATTGGTCTCCACATCTTAGGAGGGTTCAAGTGTCTATGTCCATGATGAGCGATTCCTATCACTGGTTTTAGATTCCTGGTTTTATGCAGCGAGATTTTCACATTCTAAATTATATCGTGATAATTTAGCGAGGACACAGATGAAATGAAAAATGAAATTGGTCTCCACATCTTACTGCTGAGCTGTCGTCTTTCCAGCTGCGACATCTTATTCAACTGGTTTAATTTCTGTCCAGGACTTGTGAAAGTGTGCGTGCCTCATTTGTGAGTAAACACCTGCTTTACTTGTCCGCAGAGCCGCCTCTTCAGACGCATATAAAGGAAGCTCCCTCATCTTTCTGGATAACAGTTTGAGAAAATTGTCAATTTGAGAAGCCAGAGCAGCGAGGCGCTTGACTGCTGAACTGGAACAGCATTTTTCTTCCTTCTGCACACTCCTCCATCTCTTTGTGTCTGATGTGATATATCTGAGTGTATAGAAGTGTTTGTGAGTGCATCGGTCAGTGACAACGAAATGGTTTCTGATCTCTCTAGACATTTCTCCTAGTATTCCCAAAGCCGTGGGTGAGATTTTTTTTTTCCCCTTCTCGAAAATAGCTTTGCACTGCTGACCTTTATATCGAACAAGACTTCCGTGTTAAAAAAAAAATTAAATAATGACCTGGTATCAGTCTATTCCCATCACGTTAGTGGTTCTCGCAGGTCCTGACAGCCTTGGAGGGGTGAGCCTGGTCATGCGCCTACACTTCACAGAATCAGAAAAGAAGTACATATTGTACATGTTTGAATGTTTTTATTATTTTACTGTAAATTTAGCAGCCTACCTGCCGATATCCTCTGCAGCTGCTACACAATTTAAATCAATATTTACAACCAGTGTGTCAGTCACCAAAATCCTGTAGTTGATGGTCACACAGAGGTCATCCAGTGAGACCTGCCAACGCTCAGATTTGCTCAGATCTATCGACGTTTGGAGATTTCTGCAAGGCATGAGAGTAATTTCAAGCAGTGTTAAAGACAGGGTTTGCTTCCGTTTTCATTTGGCTTTCATATGACATATGGTGAAATTGGGGCTGAGCAATAAATCAATAACAATATTTTTCAAATTTCAACATTAAATCAGAAACAATTTTACTTTTGAAATCGTACCGCCTTCTGTTATTTCTATCACTTGAGCTTAAGAGAAAGAACTTTTGTAAATTAATTGGCAATAATCGTTTTAAATCTTTAAAAATTACTAATAGCACTTTTATTAAATTAACCAAGTAGTCTTCTTCTGTGGTAAAAGATTAAACACTACTGTTGCACTCTGTTTTGTTAATCCTCTGAAGATAAAAACAAAAACTGAGTGCACTTTCTTTTTGCGCATCATGACACAAATATCTGTTTCTAAAGTAACAAATGTGTACAAGGCAAAAAAAATCAAATGGTTATTGTTTAACACACAACAATGAAGCAAAAATGAAAAAGAACGGCATAAATTAAAGCTTTTCTGAACAACATTCAGCAGGAAATATTGCAATTTTTTGTTTTTTGCACGACTTCATCAGTTCACTGTGGAGTGATGTTGGTAATTTTCCATAACCCATGGGCTCAAATCACAAAATTATACATGATTGATGTCACCATGGTCAACATTTTGGCTTATTTCTGCAGCACAATAAAAACTGATTGACGTAATATAAAATTGAAAAAAGGCAATGACAAACCAAGTCACGTTGTTATGGCCTTGCTGCAAAGAGACATGACTGAGGGATGAAGAATAACCCAGCAGTCTTTGTATCCTTTCACCGTTCCCAATTTTATCCAGTTTGAAAGACACAGCTGGTTCAATTCTCTGCGACTCATTCAAACCGCGATTTTCTGTTGTTCGTCCTTCCAGCTGGGTTTGAAGGTGAGACAGGGAAGGAAAAAAAAACAGAGAATGTCTCTGTGTATGTTGTCAAGCCTAAAACAGACAGATGACATTTACTGGCATTTCCGGCAGCAGGTGTGTTTGAGAGAATCTTATCAAAAGGGTGAATTCTTGTCGCTCTTTTTTGTGAATTGCTATTGTTTCTGACTGCTGGTACCTGGACCTGGGTTTTGATGTAAAACATAGCGGCTACAATACACAACATGCCAGCTTTAGCATGCAATTTCTGCAGGTTGGGAAATGATTCACTGTGTCCAAGACCTTCACCTCCCTTGTTTACTGTTTGCTTTAACAAGAGTCTGGAGGATAGTTCTGCATAAAAAAGGAAAATGCTTCTACATTTGTTGAATTATGATTAGGCTTATTGGAGCTGCGGATTGTAATTAAGTCAGGTGCTTTTGCAACATAAAGAAAAAAGAGTAGGTGATAATATCCAGCTTAGTGTTTTGTTGCTTCGTAAAAGGCTTTGCAGATATTTCTGAAGCTGAACAGTGAAGGATTTTATGATTATGACGTTGACCTCTTCATGTGGCCCTGGAGTTCATACCATTATTTATTTATTTATTCAGTCCTTGTGTAAAAAATACACTCCAGGCCCAACGAGAGACCTTGGCGCTCTCAGACATTACAATATACTGGGCTTCTATGGCTTCTATGTCACACTTACATAATTTAGATCAAAGAAATTGTAATATCAGACGAAGAAAACACGAGGAAATACAAAATGTCTTCTCAAATGTTGATATATATATATATATATAAAGCTGAAGAGAACCTGTCTGACAACAGGAAGTTGGCTAACACTGTGATCACACTGCATGTGATTTTCCAAATGTGATTTTTTGGCCAATATGTGATAAAAGCTGAGTTTCTCAGGGCACACTAAACAACCCAATTCCAATCTTTTCACCCAAAAAAATACGATCTGTGTCACTTCCATATGTGGAATTAAATCGGATACATGTCAGATAGATTTCAAATGTCTGCAGTCACTTTTTATCTGATTTTTGCGTAATTGAAGTGAGACATGCATCATAATTCTGCACCAGCAGAAGCCAGATCGGACATAATGGCTGCAAAAAAAATCATAATTATGAACTTATGAAAGAAGCTTATTCCACTGAAGCGCATCACTCTTGGTTCCAACTACACATCCAAATGGACTTCTCTACAGAAATTTCAGTCAGTGCTCCACTAAAGGCTGTTGCTATTATCGACACCGATTATCGATGATGTGAATCCAAAATGAAAAACCAAAAGCCAGAGCAGAATTTTTGAATCTCCATCTTTCTGCTTTCAAACTCTCAGACAGGTGGCCTTACTTCAAATCAGCTGGATTTCTTGATGTTTCAACAGAGTTACCTTCTTTTTCTCTCTCTCTCGCTTCTGTATTATCTCGACTCCTCCACACTGCTTGACAGCTTTGCTCTGATGTTCCCTCTTTTGAATTTCAAGCAAGCCTCACACTCATACAATTCAGCCCTGGCTTATACGTCTCATCTATCATCTGCCTCAGCCACTCCTCTGTCGGTTAGATAAAGCGGAGTTTGGGCGCACCAAGACTGTGTTGTGTTCACCTGGAAACCAAGTAAGCAAAAGCAGAAAGAAAAAAATTAGTTAAATATCCCTTACAAGATCTCATTGTGGAGTCAGCCTCCTGAAATTGTGTTTTGGGAGATATCTCAGGGTGGTCAGCCAAGCAGATAGGCGGCGAGTGGTGCAGGGGGTTTCTCAGAAGTTCCAGCCTAGCTGCCATCGCCCTCTGATCTAAGTATTTTCAGTTGTAAAAGGAGTCCGCATGACAGCAGAGCCGCTCATCAACACTCTGTGGAGAAACATGACGCTGCAGGCTTGGGCTGGAAGCTGTCAGACTCGGCTCACACCCACCACATTCTCTCTGTTCATGGCTACAGAGACTTACAGTCTTCTGCTACGGGGAGGATCTCTTCAGGAATCTCACCCATCGTTAGTTCAAGTCAGGCCTGACAAATTTGGGGTGTTGAATAATTTTTTTAGTCCCGTCCCCTGTTCTTTTGTGACTGACAGTCCTTTGTCCCACTTTTCGTAGATGTGACAGATTTCTCTCACAGGCCCACAAGTGCTTCTGAAAGCTGGGACGATTAAGGAGCTTAAATGTGCTTTGTATTTTGTTCTGTCTTCAATTATATATATATATATATATATAAGTATAAACTCAGAGATGAAAATAACTGTTAAAATTGATAGTGTGCTGTAAAACACTGTTGATAAATGAGATGATTTCTAGGGTTGCAAATAATGATTATATTTGTAATTGATTATTCTGAGGATTAATCGGATAAAAGAAATGGCACGTTCTGCAGACTATATTAGAAATACATTAAGATATGCACATAAACTAATAATTACATTTATTTTCAAAGTCATAAATCTACATTTCATTGCTAATAATGGAACAACACAGCCTTCCTTTAGTGAACACTTGATTATTTGCAGCAAAGGATGCATCTGCAGCTAAAAAATACTTTGAACATGTGAAAAGTTCAGCCCTTTCTGCTGGACTTATCAATGCAGCATTGAGCTGATCTGTTGATTATTTTTTAGATTAATTGATTAATGATTGGACAGCAAAAGGGGATTATTAGGAGATTTTATTTTACAGAATTTAAACCACATGAAGCTAAAACTATGAGTTTGGGGACTTCAAGGGTTGGAAATATTTACAGACAATGGCTATTTTATTTTAAATGCCAAATGCTTATAAGTTTTTAACAACAACTTTTGGTGTCATTACTCCTCTATATGTGTTGCTATAAGCATTTGGTAAATATTGGGTAATAGACTGTAAAAGAAAGGATTACAACACTTTCTTTGTTCATATATTCCCAACACAACACAGCTAATCTGATGAACTCATGAGATGCAGAAAGTAATGAAAATAGTGAAACCTTCCACAACCCATCAAATAGGATTACAGTTGGTTACCATGGAGACTGAATATAGGCTGCAGGGGAGACACTGCTGTTCCTCTGCTAAGTGCTATTTCATCATTACGTCTGAAGGAGTGTACTACTTTATCAATTTCTGCTGAATGAGACAAACATAATTATGTTTCATTCTACATTTTTTAGCATAGATGACATAAAGTACAAAACATACTTCCCCTCGAAAAGATCATCTGTAAGAGCGCTAAAGTGTAAAAATATGTCCAAAAATAAATCTCTCTCCAAACATCAGTCAGATGTCAATGCTATTAAATTCACAGCCCATCGATACCAAAACTTAACACACTTAGTTAAGTTGTTATTTACTGCAGCAGACCAAAGTACTGAGTGAAGTAACAGCTGATCTGAATCTCCACAGCAGACATGGCTTTAGGCAACTGTGATTTCAGTCACCGACTTTGGCATTTGTGCTGCATTCAAACTTTAAAGATATTTATTCAGCCCGGATGGTCAGACGGATTGATAGACGTGTTAAAGGACGGGCCGAGAATCGTTTATTTGCGCCCTCGTATTCATTCGCATGCCCAGAACTTCTCCCATCAGTCATGAGGTCTGATGGGAGAAGCTGTCTGCGAGCTGGAAATGCCACCGTCTCTTTTACTGACAGACAGCAAAAACAGAAGGAGAGCCAGATCGCCAGGCAGAGGGATGTGGGAGGAAACAGGTGGGTTTATTTGTTTATGCTTGGCCGTCTTGCAAGTTTCTAACGGAAATTCTGCTCCGTGTTTTATTATTACTCCCCAACTCCTTCAACGCAAGTTACAGAAATAAAAATTAATCATTCCATTCAGGTTTGTTGGAACATATTTAGAAATTATGGATAATGACCATTATTCACACATTTTTACATTTTATATTTTTGAGATGTAGGATAGGTGCCTGACTTTGGTAGATTTGAGTCAGAAACCATCTCAACAGCTTCAAATGAGAGGTTTTAAAATGTCAATAAGAGCAACAAAACAAGCACAACTTCCCCAACTGCTGCCAGGAAATGTGAAAACACTTTCCTGTCTTAAATGGCTAGAAATGGTTGAATGATGACCGCAACCAAAGGCTGGGAGTCTCAACATGTGATCTATTGTCTGAAGCTGATTCATAAAACTAAAATAATAACAAACGGAAAATGTTTTGTGTAAAGGACCTCAAATTAAAAGTATAATTTTCTTGACCTTGTCCTCAATTACGTTTCACTCCACAGGCAGCTTCCAAGGTCACCTAACCCCAAAAAAACACTTTTTGTTGCGTGGTATTTTTGCTCCAGTCAGGCATTGATCTCTCCATTTGTCTGACTCTCTTCACTCTCTGCTCCAGTCCATTTTTCTCCATTCTGCGCATAGAGGTAGACAAAAATAAAGCCGCCTGTTCTCAGAAATCTCCAAAGGAAGTACTTTCTCTCCCTCGCTCTCAGACCATGAAGCCGTGGCTTCAAAGCCAACCTCTAAAAATGGAGGGATAAAAAGCACTGGATATGGCTGCTACTTGGCGTCGCAGAGTTGTTATTTTTTTTGTTGAATGAATCAACATGCTGAGTTACCTGTTAGTACTTTTGGCCATGCTGTGGCTTTTTCTTTTGCGCCATGCATGCACTTTTGCCTTCATTAGTGTGGAACAAAACCTGTAAAGAACAGGCTGCTCCCAAAGGTCTCTGGTCCATTTTAACTGCATTTCTCCCAAAAGACACGACACTGGGATGGTTTCTTATTCTGTCGTCAAATGCAAAGACGATGACTCTTCCAGATGAGACGATTTTTATTCTAAGGCATTTTTTAAAATACAGGGATAATTTTTGGTCTAATTCACAATTTTGTGCTGCTTTGTGTTGGTCTATAAAAGGAAATTTCTCTCTATGAAAAAGTATTGCTATTTTAAGTAGCACTGACTTCTTGCTCTTCAGCGCGGAACATAAATTTATGCATTCGTCATAAATGATCAACAAAGGAGTCTGAAATTCCATTTTTACTTACTAAATTGGGAGAACGCCACCCACTCTCAGATGCAGTGTACCCGCTTCAATCATGACTACATTAAAATGCTAAATTAAAACAAACAACCCAGCAGGAAAAGCCCTTGTTTGCCCTTCCCTAAGCTGTGAAGACTCCAGACAAACTGGCCTGGGTCTGAACCTGACCTCTACTCGTTCAGTCGTCTGCAATCTGCAACAATTACAGCCGAGTCTCAAAAGGCAGAGCCACTCAGCAGGTCTCCCAGCAAGCTGGTGACATTTACCCGCCAAAGGTCTTAGGCTTGTGGGGAAAAAAAAAAAAAGATTAGTGAATGCTGCTAAAAGAGGAAATATTACACTCGGATATTTCGGCTGTGCTTATCTTGTCACATAGTGGGAACATATTGCTGGGAGTGTATTCTTGCAATGCGAGTTATTTTAGATGTCAGTTGAGATACCTCAAAGGTTTCCTCACCCCTGGATTGACTCTGCCTCGTCTCAGCTTTCCATAAACGCAGTATGGCAAAACAATAATTAACTCGGCTTTTTACAATATTAAAATATTCACAACGTCAAGGAATTAAAAGCAATTGAAAGCATCGGATCAGTCAAATATTTATCAGTGAACACATACATGTTGTGTTGTATGTGTTATAAGCTCAGATTTCAAGCCCCAATACTTCAGGTTTAATTTATTATTAGAGAGCTAAAAACTGGTGCATGGCTCCATGACAGAAGACGTGACTATACCAAATAATGAATGGATATTGGTGTTTGTCAAATGAGAGTCATTCTGGGGAATCCCATTCATATAAAATGTAATATTTAGGAATTCTGATATTCAAGGCTTCTTCAAAACTTTAATATTAAAGCGACCGAGGTGCCCTTCATGACTTTATAATATCCCACACATTACTTTTCAGTTATATTATCCACAAAGTAAGATATCCAAGCACAAGGCTGGAGTATTTTCATGCTTCAGTAGCTTTAGGAAATATTTCATACTTTGCCTGCATCTACGATGCAAAGTATTCAAACCCCTGAAATCCTAATATTACAACCTCAAATATGTGATTAAGAAAAAGTGGCGCAAACCTGCAAAGTGGAAGGAAATAGATACAAGATTTTATTTTTTTTAAGATAAAAGTTTGAAAGTGTGGCAAGCATTTGTTCTCGAAACCCTTTGGAAACGTCTTTGAGCTTCCTGCCCCTGCTGAACAAAAGCCTTCTCAAAGCATGGTGCAGTCATGTCATAATGTGTTCAGATATCCAGATTTATATCAAATAAAACCTTTAAAATACAGTGAAGGTGGTTGGTGCAACACAGCAAAATATGAACAATATCAAGGCAAAGAAATTGTTAGAAAAGCAATGCATTTATTCTATTTTTCCCCAGAATAAAAACAAAAGAAACATCCATATAAAATTTTAAGCCACATTTTTATGTCCCATATGCCACGGCTGTATTAGTCAGCAATAATTTGCTCGAGTGCTAACCTGCTTTTATCAGCTGTGCCACACATTTCACTGTTCAATTTTCGTTTGAATCAAGAAGCAGCGCCGATTCCTAGCACACCTGACTCAGACATGGAGACAAGTGTGATTTTCAGAATCAGAGGAGAGAGAAGCAACAGCTGGAGGTTGCTGAACTCAGCTGAAGAAGAATGCTTCCACTCAGGTGGCAGCAGCTTTTTTTCTCTTCAGTGAAAAAAAAAAGCTTTTATGTCAGATTTCTTCTCCAATTTGTCTGTCAGTACTAATCTCTGTGAAAATGTGTGCCACACATAAAATGGTCTGTGAGATGCAGTGTGCACACAGGGGCTGTTTACTTCGTGTTTTTTTACTCTGGTATGTTGCCTCTCAAGTTCTTGCTTACTACCTTTTAAGATTTCGCTCTAGTAGAAGACTTTATTCAGTTTGCAGACAGGAAGGGGACAGAAACAGAAAAAGGAAAGGTTCTGAGATTGGGTCAAACTCTAATGAATCACTTCTTCAAAATGATGCTTAGCGCTGCTGATTTTCGAGTAAAATCTTTTTACACATCTGTTGTTCATTATGCTGATAGATATCACTTTTTTGGAGATGTGAACAAGTCTTGCATAAGAAAAAAACTGTCAAGGAATCAGATTTCTCAGCTTCCCTACTCCAGAGAGTTGTGAAGAAGGTTCCAGCCAAACATACAGAAAAGGGGAGGAACGTCAGCTTCATCTCATGGCAACAAGTTTCCAAAGTTTACATCTGTCCTTAGATTAAGGCGATGCTTCAAAAACTTTGGAGCGGTCAAGCTCCACACGATGCGGCGCATGAAGTGACGGTGACTACTGGGAAAACCTCCCCATGACTCACAGCTTTACAAGTCCTTATGTAAGTCAGGATTTGGAGACAAATCCTAATCTTGGGAAGTGGATGTGCAAACTGCAGACACCTAAAGCAGAACTGCATCAACGTGGGTGAAATGTTTACTTTTGTTGACTTCAGATCCATATTTGCTTGTCAGAACCTAATCGATTACAATTTGCCAAAAGAAATTACAGCGGTCCTTTCTTCCATATGGGGCAGTAATTTTCTCTTACTATCTGTTCCCATTCAATTCCTCGCTGTTTTTTTTCAGTCCGCTGCTCTTCATTTGCATGACAGTTGAGAACAATATTGCCAAAGCAGTGAGACAAAAGCTGCCTGTCTCTGATTTTGTTCTCATTTCTCTCTTTCAGTGCTTCTCAGATAATGAGATGAGTTGCTGTCATGAAAGGACCCGCCGTCCAGGCTGAAATCTGGAACAGATCCGTTCTCGAGAACTAAATAATGCAAAGAACTGATGCCAGTGGAAAAATTGTGCTAATTAAAACTTGTATTAATCAATTTTCCTATCGTCGGCTATGCCTTATTTCAAATAAGTCATTTAAATTGAGCTGATTAGATTCTCAGATACCAAAATGGCACGAAATCAAATTCAGAGCATTCAACGTTTGTCAAGCTTAAGTGAACGCAAAAAAACGAGATTACATGCTATGGAAAAGGGGTGCAGCATTTTCAAACTGCTCTGCTTGAAAATAACATTTGGCACCAAATCCAACCCAACCATGAAACCGGGCTCAAAAGGTTTAAGAAAGTTTAAAAGGTCACCATGCAGGGAAATGTCATGCATAGCTTTAGGTTAGAGCAAGCTGAAAACATATTGACATGCTGTCAGCCTTTCAAGTCATGTCGGTCTCCATTTTGGTGCTGAGCTGGAAAAAAGGCACCTACTGCTCTGCAAAGTTGAGCTTTTGTCTTGTAAAAAGTGGAAGAAATGTCAATCTTCAGGGGGAATTCATAAAATCAGAAACCAGAGCTTACAAACAAGGAGCAGCATCAGTTTGTATTAAAAACACGCAAATCCCATTAAGTAAAATATGTACGTTTTTATCGGCCTCTTTCAAATAAGCAGGGAGCATCCATCAAGGATTTAGGACGCATTGAAATGTTTGTAGGAGGGGAAAAGACAAGGCTGCCTTCAGTAGTCTGAGTTTTAGTCTCAGCGGAGAAAACATCATTAACTTTAAAGAACATTTAAATTCCCACACAATGTTTTAAACATTCACCGTCATTACATGAGACAATCTCCTGAGCAGAATGAGGTCATTTTGTGTTTCTTAATAATCCAGTGTTCAGTAGATGTACCAGTTTTGGTTGGATTTTACTTTAATAGTTAAAAAATACATTCAAGCTGAAAAATCAATTCAGTTTTCCTCGATTTTGCTGTGGAAAGTGACTCCAAATTATTCGTGAAAAATGTATCCACTTCTTGAGTTTTTTTCAAATAACATATTCAAAATATTAGAAAGCAAATGCAGCTTGGGAATATGCCAGAAAATGTATATCCTATTTTCTACTGTAACAATATATCTCTTTAAAACAGTTTAGGATGCACTCATAAACTGCATCAATCATGTTCATATTTAGTGTAGATGTGTGAACTATCCATGTCTGTCAGTTAGAGGAACAGCCTTTTGCTTTAAGTCTCTTTAAAGGTTAAAATGGGAAAAATTCTCACTGGTGTGGGCTAAACAGCAGAAAGCCTTTCTAAAGTCATTATTGATTAAAGAAAAATTCATTCCAGCTCCTATTAAAGACTCTCGCATTGCTCTTGAATTGAGGCGGTTTTCATTACTGGTGAGTCTGCTGAAAACAAAATGAAGTGTTGGGAATGAGAGGGGGTGGCGGGGGGTCAGTGCAACATGCGGCCCCTCTTGTTTCTTATTTGTCGACAGTTTGGAGATTCAAGGTTTTTTCCTGACAGCAGCAGCGAGGGACAGGACAGCTTGAAGTGGCCATGAAAACCACCCGTTGTGTGCATGTGCATGCAGGAAAGCGAGAGAGCGTGTGAGTGTCTGTTGTCTTTGATGATAATGAGGCAGACAGAAACCGGCTCTCAAGTGAGCTCTCAGTGCCGCCTCAAACACACTGCTGCAGCCGCCGCGTGCTCACGACGCTGATGTGTGTGTGGGCGTGTTCGCGTTGGGGTTGGTGTGTGCATTTGTGGCAGACAGTAGCTCGAAAGATCCAGAGTCAATACTGTTTTAATGAAATTAATCAAATGGGAAGGAAATGGAAACATTTTATTATTATTGTTATTATTATTGTTACTGTGTGATAACAAAATGTCATTTTGCTTTCTGGGTACAATCTGCTGATTTATTTGCATAAATAAATTGGGATGATCAATGTTCCTGATGAGGAAGGAACAATATTATCACTTTTAGGCTTCGAAATCCTGAGCTTATGGAGTCTAGCTGAAATGATCAACCTGATTAATCTTGGTGAATTGATTATGACTTTAACTGAATAATAGAGACCCTAAAAAAGGTAATTTGCTTCATCTATTTCATTTCAGACAATTTTTTGTGATCATTTCAGAAACTCATAAAACATCGATTGTGGATAATGGGACTCCTAATAAGTTGTGTAAATTTCACTTAAGGTAGCAAATGCATGTGTGAGTGAAGGTTTTATAAGTCGAAATAAATTTCCCTATAATTTTTTCACATCTCATAGTACAGCTACAAAGTTCAACATATTTTATTGAGATTTTATATTATAAATAAACGCTGCACGTGGAAGAAGGTGCTCTGTTGCTTACGTGCAGAAAAATGTGGTGGAAACATCACAGTGTCCTTCGTCAGCAACAGAAAAACATAAGTTTCAGAATTGATGGGATGATTGAGAAGCCATCTAGAAAATGCATAAAATGAGCAACTGAATCTATGCCTAACATCTCTTTGCTCAGTTTAAATTGATCTACTTGACGTTATCTGTGGGGCAATGAATCTACGAGTGCGACTAAGGACATGGTGTAAAATTTTTTCCCAAAATATATGCAGGGACCCTCTGATCTCACTAAGACAGAAACTTATGAGCTTATATTAGGAAAGGTGAAACAAAATGCCCCGAAGTAATAAAGTATCGCAAGACAGACAAATAAGATATATGATGTCGAAAGATTTTAATAAAAAAAAAAAAAAAAAAAAAAAAACGTAATTGAGAGATTCTCCATCATGTTAAAGCTGCAGGTTTTCCACAGCTCCACACATCACTCCCACCCCTTCCTCACTAATTAAACACAGTGCTGCTCTTTAGAGTGCACTTCATTTATATTACATTTACATATGCAAATTTTAATCACATCCACCTAATTACAGTATTTGCTGGTTCACCTGTCATTTAGAAGAGGCCAGGCGTTGCAGTGTGGGTGTGAGGGATGAGTGTTCCTGCCTGTCAAGCTGCCAATCTGTCTCTGTGATAGTGGAGGGACTTCAGACCGCTGGAGCTTCTCTCTCAGCATCTCCGTCTGCAGGCCTTGGATCTGCAACAAGGGGCATGGCCCTGAGGAAATTTGTAGTTTCGATTAAAAATATGTTACTTTGGCGTATTTTATTTGCAAATAAAAGCAACCCGAGTCACGCCGTGCTCTGGAGGCTCGACACACTTGCACGAGAATTTTATTTCAAAAGGCGCCGACTTGCAGATATGACACAAATTACGCACATGGATCCAGCTTTTCCTCGCTCTTTAGTGTTGCATTTTATATCTTCCAAGGTGTGGGCTCAGATTTGAAACAAAATATAAACCTATGGGCCAATTTGGGTAATTAAGAAGGGCTATAAGCCAGCATGATGCTTGGTTTCTGTTTCTGGATATCAAATTGTAGTGAAGCAGCTAAATGCAGTCTGCTGGGCCCACTTCACATGATAACTATTTAAAGGAGACAGATGCACAATGGGATAGGAGTGGTAGCATTAGGAAACTCAATTAAAACTCGTTTTACTGCAGTAACTACGTCTCTATTGACTTCTATTACACCTACTTGACAAAAAATATGTTCTACCTTTACAAGAAACTGACATTATCACCTCCGTTATAAGGCCGCATTTAATTAAATGTCTGAGCCTTGTTAGTTCAACAGCCTAACAGTCGCTTCACATTGTCTGCAGCAACAGTGGCTTATACTACAAACTAGCTATTTACGATATCTCTAATTAAATCTAACTAGTAAATAGAGTTTTAATAAGGTCTTTAAAGCTGATTTGTGAACAGCAAAATTTATGTCAGACTGGTCCAGTCAAAGCCTGCAATTAAATCATATCAGGAGTCAGAAAATCTGATCTGCAGCCACTCAAAAAAATAAAATAAAACGAATAAAGGTGTGCAGCAGAACTTCAGACCCATGTTATTCTCTATTTATGTTGTTAATAATTTTGGGGTCCACCTTAATGATGCGTACCAACTTTATGCCAGTGACACTGTACTTTAATTGTTCCTCATTTGCTTTCCACAGGTTCGAAAGCTTGTGCAATTACCTTTAAAGCAGTTTAGCAATTTGCAGACACTGAAACTAGTTTTTAACTCAGACAAAATCAAATTTTTGCTGTTTTCAAATATCACTCAGCTAACACTTGTCAAAGGTAACTAGCGTTAGCTTCCAATTGTGCAATGAGTAAACAAGCTTTGCTAAGAAGTAAACAAACTTTAGTGTATCTACAGAAAAAAGAAAGCAGATAAAAGAATGAATGCAAGAAAGAAAGAAGCAAGGACACAAGGAAGGGATGGAAAGAGCTCACAGCTTTTAGATAACAGTGCAGAGGTACACAAGTTCTTCCCTACTTTTATTTTCTTTCTCCTCACTGATCGAATACTGACATCAGATTCCATACTTTTCATCACTTTTCCAGGCTGGAACTCTGCTCATCTGTTAAAAAAAAATAATAATAATTATGCGGAATGTAAGTTAAAATCCTCTTGTGACAATCTTACACCAGGAACAAAATACCACAGGAAATGAACCAGTCCAAACTCACCTCCTTTTTATAAAGCCTTTATTCAATATTGTTTTTGTGTATTCAATAGGTTGGACACAAACTGTACAGTGCAGACAAACTGTTTGCATAATATGTAAAGTTAACTGTACATTTACCGACACACAAGGTAATCTCCTTAAAAGGTTGGCACCAGTCACTTTAGCTTTTGGCTGATAGCTGGTGGGGGTTTGCACAGGGAGGATAAAACATGCTGCTGCTCTGATATTAGATGTTCTTAGAGCAGGCTTAACATTCAGCGCACAGGTACCCTATATCGCAGAGGAAAACTGGATATTATAGCATTTCATGCATGCAAAATGTGTCTAATTTATCCAAGTTTGTGCATCTTGGAGAAGCAAACCTAGAAACAGAATTCTCCTCAAGTGAGACAAGTGGATTTTTAAGAAATCTGTTGTATAATTTGCAACAAATTGAATTTTTATGCTGATTTTAATCCATCACAATTAAAGGGACACAAAGAATGTCAAAGTTTCGCAATCATGCGGTTATTTTTAATAAATGTGACATTTTGATCCATTGGAGTAAAATTTAGACATGCATTAGAGTACATGTCTGACAGCTCTGGGAGTAAAACACCTTTATGTTCTCCAACTGTGCAAACTAACAGCAAGATATGAGCCAAAAACTCCCAAGTACCCCTGGTGTTTCTTTTGATTTCATAAAATTACCACATGCATAAGCCCCGCCCACCCCCACAAACACCACTTCTGCCAGCTTTCCTCTTTTCAAATCCATGCAACAAGTGGGAACCGTTCCAAACAGAGGGACGACGAGACAGAGGAGGAGGTGACGAAGGTGGGAGTAAGATCTCCAGATGCTTGATTACACAACAAGCAGAAAGCGACGGCAAGCGCGGTTCCAGTGAACAGAAGATTGGGGGGGGGGGGAATCAAAGGATAATTGAAAAGTAAAATAGGCTGAAGTTGTATCTGCTGCATGTGTTTCTATGAGAGTGTGGGATCTAAGTGCCTGGAGAGAATGGGATGAGAGAGCTGTCTTGAGATTCAGATGAAATAAGGCAGTCTTTTTAAAAAGGACTAAAGCAGAGAAGAAGAAGAAAATGAAAAACCTGAGGGAGGCCAGCTACATCATAAGCGCTAACCATTACATGTTCCCTAAAGTGCTCCTGCGTTGCAGTGGTCAGGTCACAAAGGGATTTTTTGTGTGTGTGTGTGTGTGTCTGCCCCTTTCTTTTCGTGTCCATTTTGTGCCTCCTGACTTGCAGGCGAACTAAGATGGGTACATGCATGCTGCCACGAGAGCATGGCTGGGTACCTGTATGTGGAAATTAAAAGTCACCCTGGTTACTGCGATTGCTCACTTCTAATTTAGTCAGCTGCTCTCTTCCTGTGTGGAGCGGAGTCTTTCATAATTGTAGCCCTGGCATCTGGCTAACCACCAGCGGAAAGGAAATCTCTCAGGAGATGCTGACAGTAATTGCGCCAGTGGTTCTTTGAACTCTGATTAGCAGCATGGAAAAAGAAAAAAATATTGGAGAAGCGTCTTTGGTCAGTATCCAGGAAACCGGGCCTTTTTCTTCATTTTTCCCTTTCTTCCTCTGCCCTTAAACTGTATTAATTTGTGAGCATATCCCCACAGATTTTCGCCAACCACTTTGGCTTGATGGGAACCCTGGGATTGCCCTAACAAGCAGAGCTGCTCTGACTGGAGACATAAAGCTGCTTCGCTAAACTGGCCAGCAGTAAAAGGGACAAGCTATCAACTGCAAAAATAAAATCTTACCAAATATTTTTGGTCCAGTTTTTAGTGCAAATATCCTAGTGCTCTTGAAATAAGACAAAGCTAACTCACAAGTAACTTTTCGGCAAGATATACACTGTAAACAACACAATAAGTTGGGTTTACAATTAAACCTAATTATTTACAAGTAGCAAATTATTTCCTGACAGACTTTTTTTCCTCATATTACATAGGAAATAAATTACTGACCTAAAACAAGCATCTATATCTTGCTGAAAAGTTATTTAGTTTTGTCTTATTTCCAGTGTACTAAGATGTTTGTGCCAGAAACTACAGCAAAAAATACTTGGTAAGATCTGACGTTTTTGACGTAATATTTGAACAAAAACGGTCAAATCACCTCGTATCATGTCTAACAGATAAGGTTCTGCTCAGAGATGGATAGCTGAGACAATACAAGAAAAATAAATGGGAATAGACCGACGTCAAAATTATTTGAACCTCTAAAACTTTTTCACATTCTGTCAAGACGAATATGTTCATTTTACTGGGTTTTTATGGAAGAACCCAATAAAGCTGGATTGAATGAACTCACTTTAACTGATAAAATGGTTTGAAATATTTGTGTGAAAACATTTAAGGGGTATAAATAGTTTTTCCAAGCCATTGTATGTGATTGTCAGGGTTTATTTTATCTTTTTTTTTTTTTTTTTGCCCCCAACTGTGACACAACAGTTAATAAATAAATGTTACATCCACATTTCTTTGACATGAGACGAGCACAGCACCAGACTTGTTCCTCATTAATATTATTCCATATAACATTAGACAGAACAAAGCTAAAGTCAAACTTTGAGGGTAGAGAAATTAAGGATCCACAGCTGGATCTTACAGCTTGATCCAAGCTGGGTTTATGAGAGGCACTCGCTTTGCCATTTCTTTTCATTTTCCTCTCCTTTTTTATTGTCTTTACATATTAGCACAGAAAGTGGTTTATTTTCCTTTAAGCCCCCCCATTTAAAGGCGAAAAGAAAACACCTCTGTGACCACATCAGTCCGAATGATGGCTCATGTAAGAAGATGTGCTGCTCGACCACATATCTGTACATGAATGTGAGATGCAGTTAATGAGTTCAGCGAAGGAGAGAAATTACGTGGCGTACGTGAGAACCGAATCTTTGAAATGTCAATTGGAAACACTGTGAGGTCTGTAGCACCCGGCTACGTCCGGCTCGGATAAACAGCGTCCGCGCGCGCCGTTTCACCTGCTGAACAGATGCAGACCTGTTGCCAAGGCTTGAGACGCCGCTGCTCGTTTGATGTGCGAATGAATCACAGCAGCCTTGATTTCTGCAGGGAGGCTGCTTTGTCCTGTTGCCGCTTTGTAGTTGTGGCAACGTCGACGCAGGTCATTAATCTTCCGCAAACAGGACAGTGTTTCAATCATCTGATTAAAATGCAAAAGGGGTTATTTTGGTTCAAAATTGGGATTCAAAGCGAGAAGAGATACACAGTGTCTGTTTTAATTGCTTTAATAAGCAGACCCTGAATGCCTTAATATGCGCCTGCTATTAATCTCAAAGTGGGATCACAGTATGACAGCATCTCCTCCTGGGATATCTGGAGGAGGAAGCGACTGGCATCTAGTCTTGCGGTCAAAGAAATATGAGGAAACATAAAAGTCCCAGAACAAACTGGCTTTCACAGTGAGAGGGTGGATTTAGGATTTTTCTCACAAACTCAAGTGTTACTTTGGGGATTTCAGGATAATTAATTAACTACTAGTGTCAGTGAGAAAGGCCTGGTTTAAAAAAATTAAGGTAAACGACGTAAATCCTTTTAGAGAGAAGCCAGAGAAAGTGCAAGAATGATCAGATTTTTCCCACTGAAGAAAGGCTTCTACACTTTTACTTCACTTACATTTTATTTTTATTTAAATGAATGATTGAAATGAAATAGTTGTATTCTTAAAGTTATGAAATTATACTTTGCATTGTATTGCAATAGACCAATTTACAGATTTAGGTAGTAACTAGTTCTATTTGCTTGAATAACTTTTTGAAAAAGTGTACTTTTAGGACTATTTGTACTAAGCTGTTACTCTTACTTGAGAATTTGAGTATCTTCCCGTCAACATGAAATGATTGAAGTTTTGATCAGCTAGTACTTTAGCAAAATACTTTTTTACTGAATAAGTAATTTTAAGGTTAATGGAATCGCAGCTACTGAAAGGACCCAAGCTTGAAGCTTCTACCCTCTAGCAACATCTTCCACACAGAAGAGTGTTGCTACTAGTGTGACCTGGTAGAATTATGAGGCGTTGCCAGATCACAAAGTAAATGAATCTTCATTTGTTTATGACCAATTCTGGTCACCAGACACTTTCTCAGTACATCTCAAGTAAAAATCACTGCAGTTCCGCATAGTTGCAGCAATACAAATACCTGACATAAATGCACATAAGACTGTTTTACACTTCAGATTTACTTGTGAATCCTGATATGGCAGTATTTTGTGTAAAAAGAAAATGCCACCACAAGATCTCATATTGGCCCATCTAACGGTGTGCGATTATTTCGGTTTGTGATCAGTAAAAACATTTAAGTCGCTTATAAGTTTGAGATTTCATCAATAAATGTGCAGGCTGGTTTATGGCCAATTTGTAATGGAGGTGGGAAGATTAGAGTTGGAGAAAAACCTTGGATTTACATTCATGCCAGGCATAAGACTACATGTGGGAACTTCTGCTTTTCTTTAAGCCACTGTGGATCAAAATTATACATACGATGAAATAGAAGTACTAATAAACAGTTTCAATTGGTGGAGTTTAGAAATAAATCATTTTTGTCTGGTTTTACAGTTGTGTGGATCGGTGACGGCCAGACTGCAGCTGAAAAAGGCACCTATTGTTTTAAGTGTTAGGAGGAGTTATCAGTAATTGAGGTAAGGAGGGTTGAAGTAATTCAGGAACAGACATAATTATTTGACATCAAAGCAAGTGAAACATGAAAAATGGAGTTGAGTAAATGGGCAAGAGAGTAAACACTGGGGGACTTTCTGAAATAAAAATCCCTGTTTGTGATGTTGAAGCCCCTCATTTTGGCAGGTAATTCGGAAATTCAGATGTATTTTTCAATGTGGCACTTCTGCTCCATGTCTTATTTTTTTTGCTTTTCAAAATAAAATATAAATAGTGCAATCAAACTACTTAAACCCCATCAGAAGCACTAATTCCTAAGTCCTGTAGACGAAGTTTGTCTTCAACCTTCCTGAAGGAATACAACTTTTTTTTTTTTAAATCGAGGGAAAATCAAAAAAAAAGTGTCTCGTGCTCCACAGCTGTTTTCCTTTTCATTCACAGTCTCATCTAAAGGCTCTAGGTCAGCTCGTCCCTTCAACATTTCCTACCATGTTTCATGATACACGTGACAACCAACATTTTTACCACATCTTGCACATTTTGCATCTCGTCTTCTGGGCATTTTGGTGAGATAATATTTGTAAAAATTGTAAAAAGAAAAAAAAAAAAGCAAATTTGTCACCTCTGAAAACACGCCAATTATAGATGATTACGATGCATAATTGTAGAAAAATAAAACTTAAGATTTAATATTGCCTTTTCTATTAATATGAATGTGAATGTGTAAAGAAGTCCCTGAATAATATAGAATTCAATCATAATAATTCAGCAGTTTTTGACTTTTGTTTAACTGTGAACTGAAGGTTAAACATCTGAAGAAGAGCAAAGTCACATAAACTGCATAAATGAATAATTTATTATTTTTAAATTCAGGACTCAAAGTCATTTAAAGTGTTTTTTTGTTTGTTTGTTTAAAGTGGTGGTTTTTCTTTTACTGTAAACAGTTTTTAGCCAATCCCAAATAATCGATTATTCTAAAAGCATAATCCCAAATTGAAACATTTCATCGGCTTCCAAATTTAATAAAACTTTTTACACTATAAATATGACAGGAAAAATCTGAAGAAACTCTAATTCTAGATGGATACAGGGACATAGAGGAAGAATAATGTATTTATTTTTCAAACTTTCTAAGTTTTAATTTGTGAGGTTTTAATTAGCAAACTAAATGTGAGGATTAAAGCAGGCCAAAGGGATTCATAATATATGACAACTATTTTGATACGGGAAGAGGTCGGTATGAAACGGAGATACAAAATGGCAAAGGGGCGACAGGACAAACAAGCTGAAACAATCTGGAAATTGTGCTAAAAGCAGAACGTAAGCTCAGTTTTAAGAATCTACAAATGAAAACTGAATCAGTTGTAACAGTCGGAGAACGTCTTATAAATGCTACTTCATGGGTATCAGCTGATAACACTTTCGGACCTTTAAATTAATTTCAACGTCATGTAGATAAACTCTAAAAATCCTGGACTATAAACCTGGATTATAGTGGTCCCAGTAACACAGGCTCTTTCCACGTTCAAATACCCTGTTTCTTCTTTTGTTTTCAAGTACTTGGGAAGGCAACAAGTAAAGGAAAAAGTCTACAAAAGTCCTCCTGGCCAAGGACACCGTTTGATCATATTAATCTAAATCTGCTACCCTATGTAAACACAGACTGCTACCAAGGTGCTGCAGCACCTGCAAACTTCAGATACACACCTTGCTGCTACAAATTGGGAATTCACTATAAATCATCTTCATGCGAAGACTTGTTTTGTCTTCTCTGAACTAGTTTTGTGTCTTCTTGATGAGACGTGTAGTAAGGGAGACGGCGAATGGCGAGTTCACCATATGCGATGTGCTGTTTCTTGATGCTTTTTGATGTAGTTTAAGCACAGAACATCCTGTTCCAAATCCTAAGTGATTGATGACTAAGCTTTCCCCTGAATCATCACTGTTTGGTATTTAAAACGGTCTTTCTCCTGTGTTTGTTGATGCTTTTAATGTATTTAAAGATCGAATCCAAGCGGTCGATTTGGAGTGGAGCGGAGTTTGTGTGGATGTGTGTCTGCAGCCTGGAGCAAGCAAGCAACAGAAAACTATCAGCAGAGGAAAGCAGGAGCCTTGATAAATGAATGAGTAAATAAATAAATAAGTGACCACGGACTTTTTTTTATGTCCTTTAACTGAGATCGTACGCCACTGTCCCAGTTCACCCAGTTCAGCAGCCTTCTTAACAGGAGCACTGTCCCCCTGGTCACCAGTGTCCAGCTGGCTGAGGTGAGGCAGGACGTCCAGCCCCTGTCGCTGTCCAGTCAGAGCTTATAGCTGTTTGTTTGTTACCTTTTCTTGCGTGTTTTTCTTTTTTTTTTTTTTTTGTCTGTTTTTTTGAGAGCGCAGCAGCAGGGCAAGTCTGTGGTGGTTCCTGGCGTCCAGTCAGTCGGCCAGCCAGGCAGGCAGGGAGGCTAAAAATGAGAGGTGGTGTTATGTCTCCTCCTTACTGGGTTTGCTGACTGGTTTGCCGCCATTCATGACCACGGGCTCGCAGGTTGTGCTTTTAGAAGGCGGGCCCCCTGCGAGTTTAGGCACCGCCTCTCCTACATCGTGCAATGACGGCTCACGGTACATTGCAACTATTAAAGACAGGAAGAAGAAGGGAAAGTTTGATTTAGAACATCAGATTTGATCAGAAAACAAGTAAAAACAAACACAAGTAGATTTTTTTTTTACCTTCTATGGGTTTAGGCAGGAAGTGTGCAGCTGGTTTAGTCTTCTTCACCCTGTTGCCTTTCATGATCTGTCCCTCTTTGTTGAGGCCCAGAAACCACGCCCGGCCCGACTCCTTCTGTCTGTACAGCATGGAGCTGTAGATCACGTAGTAGTTCTCAAACACCGACTCTTTAAACTTGCATTCAGGTGTAAACAGTTCCTGAGGAGATATAGATCGGATTGTTAAATTGCTTTTCCTGCAAGACTTTATTCTCGTATTACTTGAACTTTACTGTCACATGACTTTATTCTTGTAACATTATGACTATTTTCACAAGAACAAATTCTTAGGCTGGCTCATATTTCATCAGTGTTGAATTCAAATTCCAACTAAACATAAACTGTAAACTTGTCAAACAAGATGGCTGCCTTGGGTGTGCTGACATAACTCAACCTTAGAAATTTAAGGAATTAATTGGTGGGGGGAAAAAAAATCTAAATATCTAATTTTCAAAAGACAAATATTTGATAAATTAATAAGTTGGCCAGTTCTAGTTTTCATTATTATTGTTTACAAAAAAAACTCATTTGTATTCAGTATTATGTGTGAAATGTTGTCTATATAATTTCAAAAGAATTGCAGAAAAGCACCACCTCCTTTTTTTCCTTCGACATCTACAAAACAGATGAATAAAAAAATAAAATAAAACCAGCAAGCAGACTGATTCCTGCGACACAGAGCTCAAAACAGCTCATCCTACCCACCCACATCTGCTCAGCTGCTAGGTGTCAAAATTCTCTTCCGTGGAGCGTGTTTCAGTGCTGGGACATGGTGTTATTCTAACGAGGGGAAAAATCTTATCTGCCAGTGCTACCGACTGTCCCTGCAGCCACGAACGTCTGAGATAGCATCGTCTTTCTTTGAGAAGGTCAGAGATGAAGCAGCTGTGAGTGGATCTTTGTTTCTCAACACAGTCCGTATAAAAAATATATATTGATGCCTATTTTTTAATTTCTAGATCAACAGAAGAAAAGTAAAAAAGTTATTTTGGTAGCCAAATTATTTTTCTAATGCATGTCCTTTTGCTTCTCTGTTTTTCGATATCGCTTACTTCTTCATACTTCTGCCAATAATTTTTCATTTCCAGTTCTGAGGAAAATAAGCTTTTTTGGTCAAAATAGCAAAATACAGTTAGGAATTTCAGCTGAATTTTCTCAAAATAGTGACCAAACTAAACTTTTTTATAAATAAAATATATATTATCTTGAGAATTAGCTTTGTTCCATTGTAAGATTAGTTAACAAATAAACTACACTCTTTTTGAAATAATCAAACAGTTAAATATGTATTAGAGGGGTGCAATATTTGGAAAATATGTCAATGTAACAACAATACAATTAACCCAGATTTTCTGTTTTGTTGTTGAACCATACTCACACCATAGCTCATACACAGATCATACACACACTCTCTGAGCTTTAACGTCTTAGTGAGTAAAACCCAAACAATCACTCCTGTGGTCCCAGACTGGGAAGTCTTCGTCTCTGCACCGTCTCTTATTGGTTCCTGTAGGCCTCTTGCCAGATCCACAGACGCATTGTCATTCAGCTCAGGTCTGTCGGTCCGAGTCTCATAGCAACATGAGGAAGAGAGGCGACACTGTAGCTGTGGCAACCAACCAGCGCCGAGAGGGAGGGGTCAGCGGGTGTGCGTCTACAGGGAGGCCTCCGAGATAAACACAAATGCATAAACACTCGCATTGGTAATCTAACAGAGCAATAACGTGCCACATCTCATGCTCTACCACATCCACTCACGCTAACAGAGGAGTGACACGGTTATTAAAGGTATAGGCGGCTCCAGGCGGATCAGACACACACTTGTGGCTCTGGGGAATGAGCGGAGGGGTATGAAACGTGACTAAACCACTGCTTGGCAGCAAAACACAAGACAGGTGATAATGACTGAATAAAACCTCAATTTTTTTCCCCTCCGTCATGAAAACAAATTATTTTGATTCATATCAACAGAGCGGTTGCTCCCTGAACTGCTTGCTATTTTTCATTCGCGGATTGAATAACCTAATTATAAATGTATTTAGTCCTGACCTGTAACCCCGGATTCATTATTTATTTGCTTAAGAAGAATGGTCTTTGCTGGTGGGCACGAAGCAGTGCCAGAAACTTATTATTGCTGGTCAGTTAGGTCATGCATCATTTAATAGCGCTTTTAGAATAAAAGAAATGTGATGTCGGAGGCAGCGACAACTCCTCTGAAGTGTACTCGGAAAAGAATAAGTGAACTGTAAGAATGAGCCGGGATGAAAACCTCCCGGCGTCACAGGTGAGTCATTCTCACAGACGCGCCTGCCCGAATGCGTTTCTGTCGTCGTTTCTAAATAGCTCTGTTCACAAGCTGCCCACAGAAAGGAGACAGGCAGAAATGAATGAAAGAAATGGAGGGCGGGTGTGTGTGTGTGGAGGAAGAGGGAGGGGAAAAGGGTGGAAATTGGGACATGAAGGAGAGGGGGAGAGAGAATAAATCACCAAGTGAGGAGGACGACGCCTCCTGATTGGAAAAACAGCAGGAGATTCTCTCCCTCCCTTCCTGCCTGCCTGCTCTTATCTTTGTATTTCTCTCATCACTCTTTTTTTGTCTCTACGGCGTTGTGGTGCACACACGCGTGGACGTCGTTATCTTTTGAATTGCAGTCTCTAACATGCATGCACACCAGCCATGATCAGCCAGGAGATCCCATTAGCATGTTTGATAACGCGCGCCAAAACCCTCTAAGTCAATGCAGACGGCGCTTCATGCCTCGTCAATTAAGGGCCTAAAAATAAAGAATTCAGACACAAGAAGGAAAAAGCAATCTCAAGTTTTGGCACAGTGCATGGAGGTACTAATAACACAACTTGGCGACTGGATGCATAGCGGTACGACGGTTCGAGAATGTTCCAGTCAATTTGCATTCACAGCACAATAATAAAGTTGCTTTTATTTTTAGTAATCATTTTGTAATTTTTTTTGTAACCCGAGTTACAAATTAATAAGAATAGACGATCCTACCTTGTTTAATGTTGCTACACTCAACTTTCTCTTTACTGGCATGACTTTGTGATTGTAATGTGTTGTTATGCTAAAAGTTCAAGGTGTGTGAATTTTATTTTATTTCAGTAAATCAGCTTTGGCTGATTGTTGCTTCCTCTATTCCTGTTCAGCAAAATGTTTCTAACGAAGTTATGTCTACTGTTAGACTGATGGGATTTAATTTCTTGAGCAAAATGAATGGAAAGTATAAACACTACTTCATAATAATAGAAGTAGTAATCACAGCTGTGCATTAAGCTAATAAAGAATGTAAGTAACATCATTTTAGTGTGTATAGTTAAACCACCATGTTTTATATTTATAAATATGTTACATAAAGATGCAAAACTGGACAGGTAATCCATATTCTTGGATGTTTTTATGTATATTTCAGATTTATGCAGTGAAAACATGAAGAGAATCAACAAGTTCCTTCATGTAATCCAAGCAATGAACTCCAGACTTTTCCAAACTTAAGGACTGAGAACTCTAGGAAGTAAAGTATTCATATCTTAAAATTAACATATTAATGAAAGTAGTAAATGGGCCCCGATTTTCTTAATTTTGGGTGATTGGATTATACTTATCTGTGAAACCAATCTTTTTCACACAGACAAACAAAAGATAAAAAACTGTATCGGCCAAATTTGGAATTGGCCGTCAGGCTTTTTAAAAATCGATGATCGACTAGAAAACTGCAATCAGTGCATCCCTAAATCAAATGATGGCATATATTGAGAAAGAGGCCAGTCAAACCCAGAAAACTCAAAACTAGGAAGAAAGTAAATACAGAAAGGAAAACTAAGGAATCAAGAATGAAAGTTAAGAAATAAAGACAGTTGAAGGACAGAAAGAATAAATGACAACTGCGTTAACGGGAAATTAAATAAAGTCGAGAAACTTCAAGCTGCGATTTTTTCTTTTCAACCTTCTTCAGATCTGAAAAAAAAAAACTAAACTGAAAGAATTTCCAGACAGGGTAGGAATCATCACAAAATGACATTGACTGCTTTGTAAATGGCATCTGTGTGAAAACATCTATTTGAGCATTATTGACCAGTGCAGAGAAGATTTGGTTTGACTTCGGGTGAAAAATGTTGCTTATTTTCTTCTAGGGTCAGAATTTACACAAGGGACTTTGCTGAGCAAACACCTGTTTTTCACCATTGTTTTAGTATCTTTTAAAAGCCTCAGTATCAAAGCTAATTTAGTTCAACATGCATTTGTTCCTCCTGTTCTGTGGTGCTGTTTGTGTAATGATACTTTATGCAACTGAGCCCATGAAAGTATATTCGTCTGTGTGCGTCTGTTTGTGTGCACTGTTCAGGAAGTGGGTGTGTTTGTTTCCAACACCAGTTATTATCACAGCACTAATTACCCAGGGGGATTCTGGGTAAAAAAAAAAATCATTCTACAGAGCAGAATCCCAGAGAGAAAAGGGGGAGAGGACTGGAGAGAAGAGAGTTTGCTTAAGAAAAGAAGAAGAGTAAAGAGTTCTTAAGAAAGGAATGACTGATTCTGATCTGCACTGATTCAGCTACTCTAGTGAAGATCTGGCTCTTATTTTGGGTCAGCGCTGCTGC
Source organism: Gambusia affinis (assembly GCF_019740435.1). Lineage (NCBI taxonomy): Eukaryota > Metazoa > Chordata > Actinopteri > Cyprinodontiformes > Poeciliidae > Gambusia > Gambusia affinis. The sequence continues at coordinate 8,389,957 of NC_057891.1, read as the reverse complement.
ATTTGGCATCACAGGTGCTTTTTAAGAGCCGGCATTCAGAGGGATCTGAGATAAACTACAACATCGAGTTAGTGGACAAACTGAGGCGGAAAGGCTAAGGCTGCAAGTGAGCAAAACCATAACTCACACTGAAATGGTTCTGCAACTGTGGAAAACCGCAAGGTGTAAAAAAAAATATTTCCCTGGCGACAAATTAAAAGTCGAGATGCTTTTTTGTTCATTCCGTACCAAAGTTTAGCATTTTCCTGACAACCTGTGGGAATAAAAAAAAAAAGTTATTAGTTAAATAGTTGGGTAAAAGTTATCACTGGACCTCCATACATCAATACATTTCCATGACAATTTCAGGTAGGTCAGTTCTTTCCTCAGTTTAACCCAGAATAAAATGAAGAAAATGCTATTGTTTTATCCCATGTGTTCTATAAAGTTTTAGCCTCCATGATATGGTCCTGCAGATTCAAAAAAGTTCAAAGTTGAGAAAAATCAAAGCCAAAGGCCACATTAAAAACTGGCTTCTTACTGAGGTAGCACAGACCACTCTTGTGCAATAATGTCCTTTAACTCTGTAATGCTCAGCATTGTATAACCATGGTATTCTCCATATTTGCAACCTGGGGAAGGGTTGGAAATACAAGGTGAGAGCACAGAATAAGCCTGGCAGATTTAGGAAAGAAACCTCAACTGGCAACAAACTATCAAATGACTTTGCAGTGTCATTTATTGTAGCCTGAAAGAGGAATAACTCTCTTTCAGGCTGTGCACAGGAAAGGACTGCAAGGTTGCAAACCGAGAAATAACTCCACCTGTCCAGAAGAAACGCCAAAGAACAGGCTGGGGTTCTTCAGGAGACTGGCAGGTTTTTTTTTCTTTCTCTGTCCAATACCAGCTGGGAACAAGCTGGTATTTTACTCTAGAGCTCTTTCCAATACACTCAGAGAACAGCACAACATATCTCAAGGAAAAGGTATTTTTCATGGGGTTTTTTTATCCCGGTATTATTGGGCCAGTTTTCATTTTGTGCCTCTCCAGGTTTGGTTTGTTTTGAACCTGATTTATGTGTACCATGGAGGTTTTTTATCAACCATATATTTACCCAAACCTTCCAGCAAGACAGTCGACTCATATTCCACCATAATAAGAACAAGAATTAGAGTTAACCTTGAAGATGTGAGATCAAAACCACAATCAACAGAGATGTAGTGTCATACGGAGTAGTCATAAAAGAATATCATTTTAATTAAATTATACACAAAATCTTACATTTTGTGAGTGTTTATGTCAGTAATCTATCGTATAATACCAGAAATTGGTCGATATGCATCAGTTAAGTACATGACAATGAAATAATGTGTCTACAGGTGTAACCTGGATGTACATGTGAACAAAATGACTGCAACAAATTGTGCATCACATGTACTAAATAAAAAGAAATAGGATGCCCAGAAATGTCCAAAATGAAAACATTGCACTATTTATGATTCCAAAAACTGAACATCAAGTACTTTAATAATCTACAATATTTCCTCTATGTAAACTATTTTTTCAGTTTGATGAGGGGATTTTTTTGCAACAAAGAAATTATTTAATTTATTTAAATATGGTAAATTGCTGAATGATACATCCTATAGTAATATAGTTACTATGGTAATAGTAATAACCTCTATCAGAACTTGTTTTTTTGTAAAACTGTCTTGTTTCAAGGAGAATCTCCACAGGTTTTTAAATTCTTTGAACTTGTGAAGAACATTTTTAAGTCAATCAATAAAAGCTGCTATTCCGTCAAATAAAAGCAAGATGTAATTATGGTCATATTTTCAAGGCTCACTTGTAACTGTGAAGTCTGTCCTGCGGTACTTCCATGTTGCAATTTATCAAGTGGCATCCTTGAAGAGCATCAATAGCTTCCAAGTAACTCATTTATTCTGTAGTTACTGGAAAATATACGTTTGTCACAACTCACATGTTGTACCACCTATTCTCTGTGCCACTTCTCCCTCCTTTCATCTGCTTGGATGTAGACGTTGGCGGGTCTTGATCTGTCTGAGCGCCGCACGGTCTGTGTTATGAATGGAGATGCACACCTACGTACACAGACATGCGGCTGACACACACCGCTTGATTTGTACAGAGCACACACCTCCGTGTTTGCCGAAAACATCCTGTTCTAAGGAAACATGCGGCGCTCCAGACAGATTGGAGAAAAAATTTTATGACAGGACTGCAGCATTCAAAAAGGTGCAAGTCCTCTCTCTGTGCCACAGCACTGAAACAAAATCTTACACAGTAGAGAAAACTTGTGAGACGGACCCTGGACTCTAAAGAGGAACGGTCAAAGATCTCCATTCATTTGAATTCATGGCATGGCTGAAGACCCAATATGTTATTAACTGTGAAACCTTATTCTGGCAATACACTCCACTTGAAATCCTATTTAATCAACTGAGCGTACACTGAATGGATCATGAAACAAATTGCACAAACATCTTGAGGATTACCAGCGAAATCAGATTCATGAACTCACTTTTGATGCTACAGCAAAGGATGTGCCATGTTGACTTACAAAAATGAGTAAAAAAAAAATAACTTTGGTATGACTGGTTATTTGGTTTGGATGTATTTGGGATAAAATTACCTTCAAATTGTTTTAAGAGTAAGTTTTTGTTATTGAGAAGGTGACAGGATGTGATTAGTTTCTACTGTTTTTTTCTAACACTTTATATTTATAGACTGAATCCACTAAAATATGAAAGAAAGGTGCTAACAATATGGTTGAGTGAATTAAATAATCCAACTAATACTACCAAAATGCTACCAAGTCATTTGAAATTAATCAAATTTGAGTAAAATTCACAAAAATTTGATCGATTAAGAGTCAAGATCTTGAATTTAAGGTGGCTTTGTGTCCTTCAGCAACAAAGAAGTAGATGGTCATACTTAAAGAGCAGCAACATGAAGATGAGGTAGATTCATTTAAAAAGCCTCCCTACCCAGGGCCTAATGTAAGAATCCATTTCCATTTCTAATGCTGGAGGTAGACGGTCAGCAAAACTTCAGTTTTAAAAAACATAAGGGTAACAGCTGTAATTGAGCCTCACTAATTATGCTGACAGTGCACACCACACATGTATATTTGCATAGTGTAGGCTACAGAACAAATTTAACCTCAACAAACATATGTGTGAAAATAGGTTGAAAAATGAGGAAAATTTCATTGACGTCTGTTTTAAAAAAACATCTTTAATTCACTTACATGTGTGGGAGTTGATATGCTTTCTGAATATATAGTGATGCATAGAAATGTTTGGAAAAATTCAATAAATAAAAATTTTTATTGAGATATTTATCACGTTTAATTAATCCTTTTCTTTACAATTACAACTCATCAAGAATTATATTAGCTACATTTCCCATTCTAGTCTATGTCCTTCTGTGTGACTCAAACTGATTCACATTCAAGGTTTGCACAATTTTTTATAAATGTATGGAATATTTTAAGCATATTAATTAAAATGTGACCATAGGTTTTTGGTCTAAACTTGTTAATTGTTATCAGTCATGACTGTTATTAATTATCTAATTTTATTTAAAAAAATTCTCATGTACTTGTAACCTTTTTAAGAATTTAGTTAGTTTTATTGTGTTTTCTAAACAACTCTCAGGTATACTACTGTGCATTACTGATTTTATTTGCATATTTATAACATCCTACATGAATGAATACTTCAGGGTCATTAAAACACTGATTCTTAAGGAGGAAGGTCGGCTAATATATAAATATAAGCAAAGGCACCTGAATTTACTCTATTAATATCAATCTTCTCTCATAACTTTCTCCAATGAGCACCAACTTAGTTGACAAACTCAATTTCCTCTTTCACCTTTCTTCTCACATGCTCCCACCTAACACCCAGGGACACACATTCGTCTCCTTTCGTCTCATACACACACAGTCCCAGACTTCATCAGCACTTCTTTTCCCCCACTTACCCCAGCATGCTTCATAATTATCACATAGCAGCTCATTGCACACAGCGCCATCTGTTACTCGAACGCATGCGCATCCCAACGCAGCAACAAGACGCTGTCAGATTTTGAGTTAATAAAACCTAGCATGCGTGGCCAAATCTGCAGCAACTGTTTTAAATAAAGGGGATAAGGAATTAGCCCTAAAGGAGTATTAATCTATCATGAAGCAACATCCTCATGCAAAAACATTATCTGAATATAAATACTCTGCGTTTAAGCTGGAAAAGATTTTACCTTTTTTTATGCCAAAATGAGAAATCATCTGTAGCCCAAAGCATATTTTACATTATTCTGTGGCTCCGAGGGTGAAGCTGAAATATATTCGTGACTGAGAAAGAGACAGAGGCTTGATACACTGGAGAAGATGTGCTGAAGTGGTTGAATACCATGAACTTTAAGCCAAACTTTCAGGATTGACTGTGACACATTCGTGAAGAGGCTGGATGGAGTTGAATTAACTGGAAAGTGGGGATGTGAACCACAGCTGCACAATACATTGTGAAAAGATCACTATTGCAATATCACTGTTTATCCCAAAAAGACTGTTTGGAGTACAAGGATTCATCCATCCATCCATCCATCCATCCATTTTCTAACACTCTTGTCCTGAGTGGGGTCAGGAGGTGCTGGTGTCCATCTCCAGCTAACCTTCCGGGTGAGAGGAGGGGTCATCCTGGACAGGTTGCCAGTCTGTCGCTAGTGCAAGAATTGTTGGAGAATATATTCAAAATGTTATGAACTAGGTAAAATTCAGCCAGCTGGATAGAGTCCCTTACACTGGAATGCATGTTTGTTGCAAAAAAAGACATTTTTGTCTAAAGTGAATTGTAAAGCCCCTCAAGATTTTTTTAAAGTGCTGGAAATCAAGATGTTTTATTTTTAATAAGGGCTAAATTTCTCGCAACAACTTCTTACAACAGAAACAGTGAGGTACCGCACAAAGTATTTGTTATTCTGCTTTTTAAAAATTTATTTCTTGGCAAGTAGGACCACATCTATCTGGTGACTTTCACTCATAAAAAGACTTTGCTGCATCCAAATCTGCTTCTAATGGGTTCAAGCACTTTGAATTGTCCTTGGCTGAAAGGTGCTATATAAATAAAGTTGCCTTGCCTTGCCTTGCCTTATGGGTAAACAAGTAATATTTTATCAAAGGAGCGACCCAAATACTGTTCTTACTACCATTTTAAAATTTTTACAATTCCATTTCTTATTTTAAAAAAAAAAAGAATCTGACTGTTTAATTAAAATATTGTATTCTTAGTTCATTGCTATGCAGATAAAAACAGTTAACATAATTTTTTCTGATTTGATTTTTTTCTGTATTTAATCTAAATTCTTTTGACATGGGAATAGTTTTAACTCAACAATTTTGATTCTTAATTGAATTGAGGTCTGGACTTTGATTAAGACATTCTAACGCAAGAGCATGCTTTGACTAGACCATTCCATTGTAGCTCTGGTTCTCTCTTTAGGGTCATTGTCCTGCTGGGAGCTTTCTGCTGCTGCAAGAATTTTCAGACATACTTCTAAAGAAAATTTAGGGAACAATGCATTACTTTCCCTTCACTTCATAATTTTAACTTTTGAGGTATAAAACCAACAAAACCAATTGAGGCTTAAAAATGTAAAGTGAACAAACTCTCAGAAAGCTTCAAGAGGTATGAATGCATTGCAGCATGTTCTGAATAAATGCTGTAATGCATGTTTTTCTCCCTTAAATTCAGAAGAAAAGGATGAAATTAATGATCATTAAAAACATAAAACAAAAACTAGCTGCTGGGACAAAAAGCACCATAAAAGAGAAAGGAAACATGCTGACTTCTGCTAGCTGACATCCTGCATTGTCATATTTTTCCTTCCATTTGGAAAATGTGGTGCCCTATCCCGAATATTTTACAGAAAAAACCCACTGACAAGTCCTCCTTGTTTCTCTGAAGTTAAAGGCACTGTGGCCTGATCCATATCTACATCCTGTCACCTCCACCATGCCTCGATTCGGCAGAGGAAAAACTAACCCAATTTGTGTCCAGTAAACAAGCAGTTCACTTCATATGAAGTATAAAAAGTCAACAGCAGAGCTGCAGTTCATTTGTGGAGGCGCCCTCGTAACGTTTAATGAGCATCTCTCCAGCCTGGCCACGCCATCCTTACCTGCCAGGACCTACGGAGCAGCCAATTAAACATCAAGCCACGCTGACATCAGGATGAATTAGAACTGCCGTTGATGATTTATACATTCATTATCATGGAGCTGCCAGGTCCCCAGTCCTCGAGATGGAACGCGATCAAACGTTCTCACTTTTCCTCTCCGTGTGCAGCTTTGGAGGGGACTTCAGCTGTGTGCGAACGGAGGGACTCCCCCTCTTCAATTATTTACAGGAAGCCCTCATGCATCTGTGACTTTCAGCGACAGGCTGAGAAAGCCCAGCAGAGCGGCGCAGAGCGCCGTTAGTCCTCTTCCCAATTACTATTTTCTCTTCCTCTCATTCCTTTACAAACAATGTTTCCTCCTCTCAATCCTTCCTGGTTCTTGTCCAACTCCCTCATCTGTTTACATGGTTTGCTTTTCCTCTTTCAAATCTTTTCTAAAACAGTTTTTACCCTGCCTTTTCTTTTCCTTTCTCATATACAAACCTACTCCCTCTTTGTACCTTTGTTCCTCTCAGCTGTCATGTTCGTTTCCCTCATTTAACCTCTCCCCCTCCCGCCCGCTTCTATTCCCCCGTCCCCTCAATCACCGATCCTCTCATCACCTCTTGTCCCTTCTTGTCATCTTCCCCCCAAAAAAGAAAAGAAGGGGGAGGAAGGAGGAATGAAGCAGGAAGTAAGGGGCATCGGTGGATGAGTGTGAACTCCTTCTGAAGAGTCAGCATGGAAATAATTCATATTCTGCTCCAGCGTACCCACGCCTTCCCTCTGTTCTTTGCTGCTCTGCTTGCTCTTCACCTCCTCCTCTATTTCTCTGTCAAACCTCGTCTTTCATAGTGCTCTCCCTGTCTCCTCACAGTAATTTTGCTTTTGATTTTACCATTTTCACATCTGCTGGCATTTGCTGAGATGCTTCAGGCAAGGACACTGAAACACATCACTGTCAAATTCACTCAAACTGAAGGAATATTTGTCATTCAGGCAGATTGATTGCCTAAATGTTTTCCTGATTATTAATGTCAAGTAAGGTCTTGACTGTTGTTTCCTAATTACTCTTTAATTTTCTAAAGACTAAGTTTTATACACATTTTTATCAGTAAATGTGGAAGGTGCTGCATATATATTTGAAATAATGTCATTTTAACTGATTATATAGGGAATTAATATATATGTATATATTTTTTTTAGGATATTTGGATACAACATTTTGTAAAATTTGTTACAACCTTTGTAAGCCCTTATTTGGTGAACTAAATAAGTTCTAGAATTCATTTGAATTAAAAAAAACAAGACTATAGAAAACCTTTCTGTCACAGTTGGCCTTGGAACATGGCCTGAACAATATTGACATTCAATAAGCCACATCCCTCCTTAGGAAGCTCAGGTAGTTTCCCAATGTCGTCTCACACCTACGATCACAGCTGAAGTCAACAGATGCATCATCTCCAAGCCCCACTGGCCAACAACTCACCCTGGTGGATAAACCCGGGCCGATATTTCCGTCTAATTAAAGTCCCAAAGGGGACAGCAGTGCATCTAAAACCAAGAGGAACCAAACGCGGTTCGCAGCAGGGCTGAAGACGACAGCTGTGATGGCGGACGGTGTCCTTTAGCAGCTTCTGATAAACCTGTCTGCGCTTGTGTCGCCGGTGAGCTCACCGAGCAGTAAAGGTGACCCTCTCCGTTCATGGCGATGTAGAGACCGGTCTTGACTGATTGGATGGCCACGACTCTCAGACCCACAGGAATTAGGTTGAAGAGAGCTGAGGACAAACAACACAAGAGGAATTAAAATGGGAACTGTTTTCTAGATGTATTATTGAATGTCGTTGCATTTTATATAGTGCTGTCAATCGATTAAAATTTTTTCATCAGATTAATCACACTCTAGCACTGTGACTAATCAATATAGTTAACTTTCTAACCTTGAAATGTAAAAATGCATGATTTCAAAGAGTGTTTAAGAAAATGTCTTACTGTCTCAAACCAAGCATTTCAGTTTTCCAGGATTTCCTATTCAGGATGAAGTCATTTTGTTTCAAACAATTTAGAAACTTTAAATTTGTTGTGCTTCGGTGGAAGACTACCTTGGTTTTGTGTTTATCTACATCCAATCATGAAAACATTCCATTTAAAACAAAACAAAAAAATTACTTCTTTTTTTTAGACAATAGAAACAAATGTGCTTTCCAGCTGACGAAAAAGTCAGGACTAGTTATACCATCATTAGTTAAAATTATTTCTCTTTTCTTTTATGTCTGGCCCATTTCGAGGCCAGTTCTGGTGGATTTTTGAGGTCTGTTTTGAGTCGCTGTCATGTTTCAGGGTCCAGTTCTGTTTCAGCTTTTATTTATTTATTTGTTTTCTACAGATGGTCTCACATTTTAACCCTTCAGATATCCGGTGAAATTTATGTCGGATTCTGGTTCAAGATGTGCAGGCATGCATGTTCGTATCAACAGCAGAAAGAGTCTGCTATGCCTCTGGTGATGACATTTTAGGGGTTTTGGTCTCTTCATGTAGCCTGTTCAAGTCATCTTTCAGGGGGAAATTGCTTGAACAGCCACAGGTGGCCATGTTGGAAGTTGTGTTCAGCACTTTTCAAATCCTCCATCAGACTCCTAAGCTGCTTTAATCTTCTCTCTGAAGGCCTCGGAGAGCTCTCTGGGTCTGTTCGCTCTCACTTCAACAGTTGGAGGACCAAATTAAATATCTCAGGTTAAAACTGAGCAATCTTACTTTCAAATGTGGCACACTAATGTTCTCCAAGTTTCTGGTGGGATTTGCTAGTTAAGAGGGACGAAATGTGTGGTTTTCTAATTTATTCCACTTGAAAAAGTATAGTTTTACTTCAAATTATCTCTTTTGTTTAGTTGTATTTCTTATTTTTAATACCTTAATGCCTAAGAAATGTCAAATGTAACCCTATTTTTCTGTCCCACATGCTACTTTGACAAAACTAATTTAGATTTTATGATATTTTAATATCACTCACAGTTCATTTAATTTAGAAAGAGACTCCGTAGCTCATAATCCCTGAAGGTCAGGTCTAAAGAGCAGCACTCTGTGACGGTACAGGAACAGACAGAGCTTTGAACAGGAGCCTTAATATCTTGAATTATCTTGTGTCAGTACAAAAAAAGAAAATTGTAGAATTGGTGAAATTGTTACATCTTTCTTTTTAAATAGAGATATGTTTGAAGCGTTACAGCAGCAGCTTTGGAAATAAAAAAAGACACTGATGTAAGAGAAACCAACTGGTCAAAATCTCTAAGATATCATATTTTTCTGTTCATTGAACGCATCTTGCTATCTTCTAGGTCACCCTAACAGCAACAGTCATTAGTGTGGAACTTGTAAATGTGTGAAAAAGACTCAAAGTGTGAAAATATTAATATAAAGTTGTTAAAAACAAAGTCAGGGGGAGAATGCAATAAGGTATCTTAGATAAAATTAGATTGAACTCAACACCAGTGGTTTGTTCAGGCTGCTACTTAAAGAGAGTCATAGTTTAGAAGACAACAGGAAGGCTACTATGGTATCAAAGTAAGGTTGGACTGTTTCTACGTTTGAACTTTCAACCTCTGTGACAGAACATGCTGGATTCAGAAATGCTGGAAGACTTTTGAAAATCTGAGTCAAAATAAGAGTCTGTCCAAAATACATACAGACACACAGTAATGCTAATTGCTCTTATTACTAAAATGAGATGCAAGAGACGGTTTAAAACCCCATTTTTTATTCTGAATGCTATTAATAATTCTTGCTGTTGGAACTTGGATAGGTACATATCGTCATTCATGGAGACAGTCTCTTCATCTGTTCCTGGTCATTTTCTCGTCCCACATGAAAACCATTGTCTTCTTCAAAGATTTTTCCACTTCCACTGCGTTTGGGAGTAGATTTAGAGTCCATCTTCAGTCTGAAAAACTTGCTCATCTTTAACAACACCAGCACATCCCAGTAAGCCTTACTGATGTCTCAGTCGAAGTGGAGCTGGGTGTTCAGACACACGTATATCATCAGTCTGTAACACCTTTAAAAAAAAATTTGTAGGTATTTTTTGGTCTAGTTTTGATGTTTTATCTCATGATTCTTGTTCAGTAATGGACAGGTTTCAGTCTTCCCTAGATTTTCCCTTGGCTCTGAGCTCTGAACATCTTGTCTTTCTGGGCTCTCCAGGAAGATTGTGGTTCCTATTTTCTTTCTTCAATACATTTCTTGCATCCTTGTTAAATATTTTTCAATAAAACGGTTAACAGTTCTGTTCACATGGTAGAATATTATGACACAAGAGGGCAGAATCCCTTCAAAAAAGGTTAGTTATAATCTTTGTTTTATTTTTCTTTTCCAACCATTTCCCCTACAGAGTACAAGCTGCCTGGAAATTATGCACAACACATTTCACCTGATGAGCCAATATCCAATAAGGATTCACTTTTCCACAGATTGGAGTTGGAAAATATTATCAAAATGTTCATTTGCCTAGTAATTGCACAAGCAGTGTACTTCAGATTATGTGGAAACCCTTATATCCTATCTAAAAGTGAGACTGCACAACAGACAAGGTGCTAAAATTAGGGAAACTATCACAAGATATTTTCAGATAAAATTGTGGGGACAGTTTAACTCTTCTGCTTTGTTTACACACAGCGATCCAGAGAGGGATGATGTCTTTCTTTATCCTCCACCACATTTCTTGTACATTGTGTACTTTGTTCAAAAGAGGTACTTATTTTCAGAGATTTTCCACATCAGTCTGACTAGATGAGGTGCTGAGATCCCTTTTTGCAGAAAAACTTTGAGACACAGCATTAAAACTGACATTAAAATGTTGTAATTTAGCTGTCTGTTCAGCTGACAGACCGAAAGAAGAGAAACGTTCAGCATTTAAGACAAAAAAATACAAAGCAATGATGGGCAACTGGAGAAGGAGCAATTTTTGTTCTAAAGTGCTAAAACAACAAGATCTTTCTTCTGTTCTAGTCGACTGATGTTTGCTGCTGTAAGTAGCTTTTAGTGCCAAAATCCTATTTTGCTGGAATTTTTTGAAAAATAAAGAAGCATTTTTGATATGTGTTTTATAGAAACTAAATACAAGCTTCCCCTCATCATTTCTTTACAAGTCAAGTCTCTAACAACTGAAATAAACATTTCCTAACTCTGCGTCACTGAACGTTAAGAATCAAACCCTTACTGTTTGTCCTTTGGCCTAAATTACCTCATGAATATTAAATAATTGCCTTTTAATCTTTTTTATTTAAGGGTATATTTTAGAAGTATTAAACTTTACAAAACACAATGAAAAAAATTTTTTAAAATTATTTCTCAGTACCTCATATTTTGCTAGGATATTTAAAAAAAAATTAAGTTGTCCTATTTGTATACAAAAAATAAATAAGAGAGCCTACACTAAATCCTTACTTAATTTTTAATTCAAAAGCTAAATCTGGTTTTTCAATAAAACAATCAACATTCAGAGCCAGCAACCCTTGATAGATCCTTCCTGACATATTTAACATGCTGATTATTGTTGGAATGAAAAATTATTACTGTGTAGATTTCAATAAATATCCATATGATCCATCATTTCTATAAATGTGAATTCACAAGTCTGAAGAAAAACATCAAATTAAGTATGCACACTTAATGTAAAAAGGGAAATTCTGGGAATTCTGTTTGATTTAGACCCCTCCTAAAAATAAAAATGTACAAACTGGTGAGTAAAACTGATAAAGCTGTAGAGAGTTGTCAGAATATAAACAGATGGACTGAAGATTTTGGCCTGAGAGCAACGCCAACGTGGGGATGACTCCTTGGACCTGTGAGATTGCTGTTCAGAAGGTGATTTTCTCTAGGCTTCAGTAATGAAAATACTCCAAAAGCTGACTTTGTAAATTATCCATCTGTAACTCCTGTCTGACGACTACATGTAGAAAAAAGCTACGGAAACAATTCCCTGAGCAACCACTTTAAATCATTCAGTAGCTAAAACTGAGCTATGTCAATATTTACACTCAAATTTTCAGTCCAGGTTGATATTTGTGTATTTCAATCATAAATTGTAACAGGGGCACCTCTAGCATCAGCTAACTGAACTAGATGCAGCAGTTCTCTTATTTGAAAGAAAAACCTCTTTCACGCCATTTGGTTTAATTTTTATCATATTAGATAAATGTGAAGAGTTGTTCAAGTGTCACTGCTGGGCCTTGAAAGAAAGATTTCACTTTGCTTTTTATTCCGACTTTTTTCAGTCTCCAAATATTTGCTTGAATTAAATTGGTTGTTCCCATGAAACACACATTCCTCTGCCTTATATATTAGCACTCAACTTTAATTTAGTGTGCACTTTTGATTGAATTTAAAATTTTCTACTGGATAAATGTTACTAAGAGCTCAATCTGAGTCCAAAGACTAACCAATTAGAATAAACTTTGCCAATTGTAGCAATAAGATTGCTCAAATATCAAGCCAGAATTACGCCAGACGCTTGCTAATAGGTACAAAAAGCTTTTGATCAAGGTGCGACTTGCTAACCAAGAGTCCATTGGATGGTATGTGTATATTTAAGTCTGAATACATATTTTTTAACAAGTTGAGTTTAGAGAAACTGCACAATAAATTCAAACTTGGGGGAAAAAAAAGAACAACTCATTGCAGCTTTTGGTTTGATCATTCAGCTTGAAAAGAAAACAATGACTCAAAGCAATCACTAAAATCCTAAAGTTAATAAAATTTGTGCCCAAGACCAGAACCGAATTTGATTACGTTGGAACAAAAAGTCAACAACCTCATCTATTAGAGCTAAATTTGCCAAAAGGTAAAGACTGATTGCTTTTTTTTTTTTAATCATCTTCTACGAATGTGTGTTTGTTGTGTGTACTAACAGGAGTTGGTGCTGTCATCTTTGGTCCCGTCCAGACTTCCATCCTGGCCCATCTGGAGATAGAAGCCTTGCCTGCAGAACAACCTGGTCACTATGCCCTTCAGCTGCGGTTCTACATGCAGAGAAACACAAACAAGGCAACAGACACCGTTATTCACATTTCACAGGAGTTTGAACCGACTTCAGCGGGACTTGGACTCTAATGCACAATGTCATCCTGGAAGCACCATGGAGGGCACCTTTGTGATAAAACACCTTTTTAAAGCAGCACAATGTGACCACATGCAACCTCCTGCATCCTGAGGGATTTCCTTTGGAAAGTCTAGTCAAGCACATCCAATCCATTACAGGATTCCTGGACTAATCCGTCCTTCGTGGTCATTGTTCCACTTGAATAACATTGATAAATTATTTCTGAAGCTTTGATGCTAAAGTGCAGCCTCGCAGCAGTTTTGTACATACCCAGCAGGCCTTGTGATTGTACAGTGTATTGATCTACAGGTGCAGGTATCTGTTCCTTTATCACAGGATGTGAACGTGTGCAAAAAAAAAAAAAAGGAGAAATGGGACGACCTGAAATTCTTAATCCGTCTTTCCTCAATGTAAGAAGAGCTTTTCAGTGTTGAAGGAAGAATTGGAGAGATTAAAAAGTGCAACGTGACTGAAATGTGTGTCTATGAGCTAATTAAATTAAGTGGACCAGTAAAGCATTGGGGTTTAACCTCATCTGCACTGGAATTATAGTCAGATTTATATCAGGTGTTGAAACCATGAAAACAACAAAAAGTGAGACTCAAACAATTTTTGGAGGAAAAAAGGAGAGAAAACTCCCGCAGCCAGAAAGTCAGAGTGAAGGGCACCTTGAAAGTATCTCAGAGATATAATCAACTTTAGTAATGCAGCTGCGTCTGTTGAGACGCTCTCAGAATCAGGATCGACGAGAAATAACATTTCACATTTTAGGAAATCCCAAAATCATGAAATCTAGATTTATAATGATAGACAGTAAGGAGAACATGCAATCTCTGATTCGTAAGCTTCTAATAAGATTTTTTTTAATCAGCAGGTTTTAGATCCTAGTCTGATTTACTGTAATCTGAGTCATCTTGATCTGAGTCATTGATCGTTTTCCGTCTGGCATGTATAAGCAAAATAAAACAACAACAAATGGAAAAGACGTACGCTGGTCACCTAATATGGCCGCTCACCCAGATGCATGTGACCACGCCCGTGGTCTCCTCGTGAACCCCATCAGTGACTCTGCAGAGATAATAATGAGTGTGGGAATCCCCTTTGAGTGTGTGAGAGACACAAGGTGAATCATTGACGGTACACCCTCTAATGCACAGAGACAGAAAAGAGCTGCGATTGACCCAGTTTTGTTTTTTTTTCTTTCAGGAGGGGCGCGAGCCGAGCGTGAGGGGTGTTTTCCGTCTTTGAGGGATCCATCTTGTGCAGCAGCAGGAGGAGAGAGGAGCAGTGATGCTCAAAACCAGCACTTCCACTGCAATTCCCAGCGCGCTGCTTGGCGTGGCGCGTGGTGAAGTCAATAAAAAAAATATGATCCGGCCAAGATGAATAGCCGATTCATCCAGTAAATCCACATTAAAAATCTTCACCGTTTTTTTTCATCTGCTTTTATTTATAAATTATGCCAGAAGAAGAACTAAAGCAATGATACACGGGCAGATGGAGGGGAAAAAAGAGAAAGAGAAGGTCAGAAGGATGCAAGCGGGAGGATGAGGAAGGACAAAACAGAAGGACACAAAGGAGGGAGAAAGGAAAGATGCATGAAACTACAAAAACACACAGGGGAAAAATGGATGACACATGAAAGGAAGAAAAAAGGAAGGGCAAAGGCACAAAGAAAAGAATAAGAAGAAAGACTGAAGAATAGACACAAGGACAGGAGAGAGAAAAGAGAAAAACGAGATAGGGAAGGACACAAGAAAAAGGAAGGAAGAAAAAAGTAATGGCATGAAAAAAAGACCAGAAATGATACATGGAAGAAAAGATTGCTCAGAGAAACTATAAAAGGAAGGAAAAAAGAAAGAATCACCACAAGGAATGAGACGAGGAAGGATAACGGGGAGGAAGGAAATGATGTAAGGAAGGAAGGAAAGAAGAAAAAGCACATGGGGAGGAAGGAAGGATAGAACAAAGGAATGACATGAGGAAGGAGAAAAGGTGGACAAAACATTTAGGTAGATAAAAATCTTACAAAAAAGTCAGTTGTATTTAGACGCCACATTTAAAAACAAAAAAAGTTTACCAAAGTGCTTCAAAGCATTAAAAAAAATTCCACCAAATGAAATAAATTAAATGGCTAGGATAAAAACTATATTGATGACATGATCAAACTAAAAGAGAACTCAAGTAAAGACGGGAAATTTACAGCCAGGATTTATCAAATGGTTGCAGAACGAATATTAAGAGCCAGATTCCCTCTGTTCTTCAGTCGCAGTGCGTTTCTGGAGTTATATGGTTCAAGCAATTTAGTTAAATTAATTTTTAACTTCCAATGAATAAAAGAAATAAATGAAATCAACAAGAAGTTGTACAGGCAGCCAGTGAAAATCAGCTGATATGATTATGCCTTCTGATATCTTTTAGGAAATTTGCTCCAGCAAAACCAATAATTGTTTTCAAGGTCGTTTTTGCAAAATAATTTGCTTTAGCAAACTGATGTAAATGAGTAAGGCTGCTCTCAAAAGCTGTTACTTCCCTACTACTAATAATACTTGTCTAAAACATATTTCCATACTTTTCCAGATGTGGAAAATGCAGAAACCCAGTTACAGTTTCTCTCCCAATCTGTAAAAGTCACTATTGTCTTGTTACATAATGCCACATTAATAACATTATTAGGAGGAATCAAAAAGCATATTTTTGTTCCAGAGGCACATGTAGCTCGGTCTCTATCTCTGTTTAGACCCCTGGGTTTTGTGATAAAGATTAGTTGTTTCACATGTTTCAGGCTTGTTGTTGTGACTCAGCCAACAGAAATGTTCAAGGCTGCAGAGTTTCAATAATAATAAAAAAAACAATAGATGTTTTCTTAAAGGTTTGACGTCTTGGCTCGTGGCTCACAGCACAGTAGCCTCTCTCCGCTGAATATTAAACTTAATACATGGCAACAATATTTTTCCTCTCAGCTGGAAAGCAAATGAAACTCACAAATAAACCTGAAATTGCTGTGAATCCATTTATGCTGACGATGACTAAAACACCAGTGGAAAACGAAGTAGTGTGTAATTGTCTTGTGGTTTTTGTGGTTTTAGGACATGTATTTATCTAATAAAAAGTTATTAGATCCCAGTTGGTGGTGACATTAATTGCAAACAGTTGGTAACAAAATATAGCTGGTAACTTAACTGGATTGAGCTGAACTCTGTGGTAACTTAAAATATTTTGTTTTATAACCAAATCTTGACTCTCCAAATGTTCCTCCCTCACCTGCCTGCTGTGCTCCTTGAGTTTCATGAAGCAGCTTGCTCGCTAATGTTCTCTAACAAACCTCTGAGGCCTTCACAGAGCCGCTGGATTTATACTGAGATTAAATTACACGCGGGTCAAACCATTATCCACTTCTTCCTCCACTTCACAACGAAGCGGCGTTTGCTTTCGGTCAATCACAAAAGAGAGAAAATTCAAAAACGTTTCAGATTTTTTTCCAACGCTCTTTTCAGGAATCCGCAATAGCGTGTGTAATGAGAACACAAATGTTGAGCACAATCCTCCCACTAAATAAGAAAGCAACAACTTAGAGCAGCAGCTTTAAAAGCTTATTGACCTTATGCACTCCTAATTACAGCAGTACAGTGATGCAAGGTAATAAAAACCCCCGATACACACATCTAATTTTGTTTTGATTACAACTCTTCTGTGTTTGCCAGTGGTCACTCTTTATCTCCTCATTTCTAGGCTAATGAAGCTACCTAGGAGGTCTCATTAACACTTGCAGAGATATATTTGACTTGCCGCAGCTGTGCTGCCCAGCAGATGACAACCTGGGCTGCAGTTTTCACAGCTCACAGTGTTCCTGGCAGACCTCCCGCTTCCACATATAGGATTAAAAAAAAAAATAATTAAAAATCTGACATTAACATTCAGACTGATTCTTTGTTCTTTACTCAGGATGATGTGAAATAAATGCTATAAAATAGTTCAAAACTATATTTCCAAAGGAATTGTTAGAGAAGATCTTTAATGCAATTTGCTTCCATGTTTATTGGTTATGTTCATTATTTATTTATTTATTTATTTTTGGAAAATAAAGAGGTACAGAGGTGGGCACTCTTCTGCTAATAGTGAAGCTGATTTTTCAACTAACGTTTTCACATTTTGCTAACATTTAGCACACTTAGCTTCCCCTAACTCTGAGTTACATTCAACTGGAAAAAAATAGCTGATATGAAAAACTAAAAATTAATTTGACTTGCAGAAAAGGACGCTTCTTTTGTTGTTGTTGTTGTTGTTGTTGTGAAAATAATCACTTTCCAAAAACTCAATGTGCACATTTATGCTACCACGGTTTTTATTTTTTATATGTTTTTCTCCTTTTGTTAGATCAGTTTAGCAGGATAACGCATATGTATATGAAAATGAGTTAATAATCTCAGGTAGTGTAAATGTGGATCTTTACACACGTGCATAAATTCATCCACCTGGTTGTCCATTTCATCAGAATCCGACCCACACTTCCCGAGTAACCAAGGTGAGATTCCCACTCTTCCCAGTATCCCCGGTGTTCCTTTTTTTGTAACTAGGGAGATTCCCATCCTCATGTTGCCATGGGAACAGTCTCGTGATTCCAGACTGTTCCAGAGAAAGGGTATTCCCCCATTCACACGCTCACACACTAACAAATACACACGCACGTGGATTTGCTCCCACATTGCCCGTCTTTTGGAGACAATATGATCTGATTGAATCAGTCAGCCAATCAAGGCTGTCACGCGGATTTGACATATTGCATTGTCTGTTAATTCGTCAACACACGGCGCTAAACGGCGTACAGAGCGGCGCCTCATACAAGCGAGGCATTAAAGATCGCAGCGCACGCAGCATCTTGACAAACGAAAAAGCACCCGAGTGAGGAATCCATGTGCAGCACCCATTTTATCCTCATTTACCTCGGCTCGATAAGTGATTACAGACACACACTGAGATGTAAACGGCAGATCTGGAACGATGAACCTGAACTAATGCCAAGAAAAGATAATGATCAAATTCCTTGCAGGTCTGCAAACAATCTTTATGCTTTCGCATGGTATTCCAGATTCAGAGACTTTAATAGGAAAAACACCAGTGTCATTTATTGATTATGCTTATGGAGCAATTGCATCACCCTCGAGGAAAGGGAACGCCCTGCCCAGACCTGACTCTCCCTGGGTTACATTAATCACCAGCAATGTCTTTAATGTGAAACAATTTGGTTTGGCTCTCCAGTCGAGTCATTTTTATTTCAAGCGATTTGCTTTTTTTCCACCTGGAGTCAAGTTTCCGTTGCAGCATGAAACCAGAGCAGAAGAGCTGCCTTTTAACTTAGCCTTTGACTCATGTTCTTCCAGAGAAATGCGCAGGTGATTGGGGTCAGCTGGGAGACACGAGCGCCCCTTTACATGTCCTGACTAAATACCAGGTCAGGCTTCAGCACGCTGGATGGTTTGCTGGTTCACAAAACATTTCCGTCTCCATCAAAAGCTTCTGTGGCCATTTTTGCAGGTTTTTTTCCTCAAATTTTCCTCTTGATTTCAAGAGATTTTTCCGTACTTTACATCTTCGAAGCAAGTTCTTGTTTCAGCGCATTATCAATTCCGCCTTCACAGTCTCCACAGATTTTATATAATCACGGCCATGAGCAAAAAGCTGCAGAACCAGATGAGCTGTTAACCTCAAGACTCCTCGTGAAACACAAATATGGATTGGATTTATTGCAGCAAAATCTGTTTCCAAACGCTCTTTCCTCTCCAAAAACGAGCATAAAATTACTCATAAAATACTTTGCAGGAGTATTAAAGCCAAATCATTTTGTTTCAATCTTGTATGTACATAACAGAGAAGTGAAATCTTAAAAGTGCATTCATTTTCAACACCCTTTTTATGATATTCTTAAGAAAAGCCAATGCAATGTGTTGCAAGCTTTCTTGAAAGAAGTCCTGCTTGCTGTTGCAGGTGACACAACTATGCAAATAAGGGGTCTGGTCTAGATTGATTGGCATGCATGCGACACAGTAGGGGTGGTATCATGCTGTGGTGGTGTACTTTTTTCCCCACAACAACCAGTGATAGAAACACTGGTTAAAGTTGATGGGGGAGAGAAAAAAACAGGATGGTTACAATTAGAGCATTTGGCCCAGTCAAAGTCCAGACTTAAATCCAATTTAGATCATGTGGAAGGACTCCATTCCATCCGAGTTACCATGAGTCATTTTCCAAAGAAGAATGAGCGAAAAATCGCAGGAGACTTGCAGCTGTAACTGCAGCAGAAAGAGTCTCTTCAAAGCACTGACTCAGGGGGTTGAGAAAGGCACACTTTACCTTTCAGACTTCTGTTTGATAGAATTTTGAAAACCGCAGATTATTTCTCTTCCACTTCACAATTACGCACTTCATTGTGTTGCTGAATTACTTAAAATCCCCACAATATAATGAAGTTCGTGATTGCAAAGTGAGGAAAAAAAATCCAGGGAGGATAAATACTTTGGCTCAGGTTTGTGTTTTTTGTTGCCCAACGCAGACACAATATGAGAGCATTTGTGGACGTAAACCTGTAGCTGTTTCACAAAGCAAACAACGAGGCAGTTCATCACCTCAGGCTGTCGGAAGCAATCATTTTCACGTTGTTAAAACGCATTTAATTGATAAGGGAAATTGACAATTATTTGCCACGTCCAAGCAGACGGAATCTCTTCTATTTTCTGTTCTGCAAATAGGTCTATAATTTAAAGCAGCAAATGAGCACCGGATGTGTTTGTAGTGATGGAATTTCATTTAAAAATTTGAATTATTGAGAGAGGAAAGGAACGCAGAAGACCCTGCCCAGTGGAGGAAAAAAAGGACACGGTCTGGGGAAGCTGCATGAAAGGTCATTTACCGTCTCCTTCCTCTTACCAGAACATAATCTCTTTGATGTCACGTTCTCTCATCAATGAAACTAAACGTAAAACATATTTTTCTATCAGAAATCCTTTTCTACAGACGTGAATCCCTGTCTGATCTGCTTATACAGCTGATAGATTTCACCTCCCAACGGTGTGACTCAGCCAAAAGGAATTTCTTAAAGCTGAAAATGAGATTTTTGATTGAGGTTTCGATTATGTTTTTATGCAGCCCCAACAACGCAGAGATCATGTTTGTTTCAGCTAAAATCTCACACAAAATTATAAAAAAAATAAATAAGTGAATTGACTAAACTGAACTGAACTCATCGATATTAGTCCAAACCCTTTAGAAGACAGACAGGGATGTTACCGATTTTTCTCATGCAAACACAGCAATGAGATTTTTTATATAGAAATATATTAGTGGTTCTTGTGTCTGAAAAGAGGAGCAACGGAGAGCTTGAAGCAGAAGAAGCAGAAAGAGGGGGGAAAAGTCATATGAGGCAGGAAAAGGAGAGTGGAAAGATCTGAGGAGGAAAATATGGAGGGAGAGAAAGACCTCAGGTGGGAAGAGGATTAGAGCAGAGCAAGAGGAGGAGAAAAAGAAAGGGGGCATGAGGAGGAAAGGAAAGAAGATTTGAGAGAAAAATAGGACATGAAGCTGGGAGGAGGCCAGAAGACAAAGAGAAGGGAAAACTAAGCAGGTAGGACACGGATTCCCTTCGTTTACCATACCGAACCAGTAAGAACCAACCCATGCCAACACAAATCCTTCCTCTACCTTCCCGTGCTGTACACCATCACCTGGTGGATTCCAACACAATCAATTGATTAGAACGGCACTCATCTCCCCGACGCTTCGCACACAATCACAACATTCTCATTAAGCTGCATTCATTCCAGCGGCATATGCAATCATTCCTCATTCCTGAGGCTGCTGGATCCAAACTGTGATCCGAAAACGAGCAGCGGCTGTTCTGGACACAAGAGCCGAGCTTGAAAAGGGTTCATTCGTCTTCACGTGTATTTGAAGGAATCTCTATTTAGTGTATATATAGATAAATATACTGTCATTTTTCATCAAATAAATACATTACAAATAAAGTCTGGGTGCAACAAGTGCTTGTGTCGCCCCCTAAGTGATGCCGCCCGAAGCGGTGAGCCATTCCACCCAAAACTATCACCTTAGAGAGAAGTATGGGGTTTGAATTGAGCACATTTTCGATTTTTGCTTTACATCACAAGATAGAAAAACAACAGTTCACGCAGGGTGAGTTGGAAAAAGGAGAAATGAGGTAATTTGTTGAGGCTGAATCTTTAAATTATGAGTTTTAGAGTGTGAGGCACACAGACACTCAGGAGGAGGTTTGAGACCAGACAGACGAATCTGTGGCTTCAATAATGGATGTACCTGCAAACTAGTGAACCATAAGCCACTACAAGACATGACTACGTGTGTGTGCGTGCGTGTGTGTGTTTGTGCACAAGCCGTTTGGGCGTGAATGGAAACTAGATTTGTGCGTGCGTTTTCACACCTTGCTTCCTTAGCCTCCTCTTCTTCAGCCCGAATATCCGGACTTTGGAGAAGATGTCGACCAGGTTGCCGTTGCACAGCCCCTGCTTCTTACCGGGGCTTTTCCGCCGCCGGTGAGCGGTTGGTCGGTGGGCGTGTTGCTCCCTGGCCTGCCGCTTTTGGCGGATCAAACCGCTGGCGATGGCAGCTGCCATGTCTCCGCCGAAACAGACGACAGGAAAGCGCCGCCGTCTCCGTCCGCGTCTCCGGTCTGTTCAGTGTCCACCGGAGGGGACGGAGCGCAGACAAAATTCAGACACGGAGCCCCCCCACCCTCCCCCCACCCCCCCAAAATCTCCGCTTTACCTCCTATAACAGCCCCATACTTCAGCTCCAGCACGGTGAAGTCCCGAATAAACACTCGAGGTCACAGCATCTTGTCTGCTGACTATCCTTCAGGCCATAGGTTTGAGAAACGCAGCGGGGTACCTGTCCGTCACGTCTCACTGGTCTGTCTGTCAGTCAACAGCTGTCACTGAGCGGCTTCTTCAACGGTAAATTCCCGGAGCGTGTGTGTCAGTTCGTGTTCCCATAGTCAACAGGCGAGCCGAGTGAAAATATGGAAGAAAAATCAGGTTGAAAAAGCTCCAGAAAGCAGTTATGTGTCCTCTTCTGTGAGAAGGTCTGTTTGTATTCCGCTGACTGAAGAGAGAGGCGCGCGCTGGAACCGCGAGCCGCTCCAGCTGCGTGGAATGAGACAGACTCAACTGAAACAGGAAATCCGGTTTTTCAAAATAAAACGTAATCTTCTCATAACCGTCTCTTAATTTTTAAAAGTTAAATAATCATTTCAGAAAAATAATCCAACTATTCCACACATTTGTTTTGGCGATTGGATTATCTCATGATAAATCAGTAATTAAATAAGTAAAAACATTAATTTTATTTTCACGTTTTATGTTTACAGGGGCAATATTATGTATTTTCAAGGCACATAGGGCCATTTTATAGGCCCTATATAGCCTTCGGTTGTAAAAATGCTGTTTATATAAAATATGACTTAAAATAAATTTGATTTCATAACTTCAGACATGGACATAGACAGGCTTTATTGTCATTCAGTTATACATTTTCTGTACATATTGAACAGAATTTTGTTGAAACTTCTGCCTTGAAATTGGGCCTCCATCTCTTTAAATACTTTTGCTCTTTCTGAAACTCCACCATCAGAAACTCATCACAACATTGCTCCTCTGTTAACCCTTTAACAACATTTTTATCCTGTGGCTAGTCTGAAGTAGCTGAGTGGTGGAGTCGCGGGGGAGTGGTGCGCTGTGAGGCAGAAGCTCAGAAGCTTGGAAACTCCAGCTCTGAGGAGGAGCTGAGCCTTGAAGGCAGTGCTAGGTCCACCGAGGTGTTTTGCATAGCTCACATTGGCATTGAGTTGAAAGAATTTCTCAAACATGCATGAATGAATCAAGGCAACAATCCTGGCAGGTTTTTGATGAGGGAATAACATTCCTTACCATAAAACATATAGTCTTGAAGATTGTTTTCCACTGGTGCTTACTCAGTGTAGCTCTTCTGAGAACCAGAACCAAACAGGGAGAAGCACCACTTAGTTTCTATGCACCACAAGTCTTGAACAAAAGTCCTGAAAACTGCAAAGATGCAGAAACCTTTGAATCAAGGCTAAAAACCCACCTGCTTAGAAATTGAATGTTTATTATTTGTTATATACTGTATATATGATGTATTCTATCATTGTCCACCACGCATCTTTGGGTATACAGAATTTTATTTTGAAGGGGATGACCGGATGTCCCCCTGACAGCGGCTCTGCTGGTTTGACGCTTGAGTCCGCGAGAGCTGTCTGGGGCTACACAACTACTGAAGCCAACAACAGCTGAACAACAACCTAGCCGTCCTCATTGAGGTCCGGTGAGGTGTTCGTTGTTTGTCTGGTGGCAACATGCGACCAGAGGGAGGAGGAGGAGGAGGAGGAGACGGAGGAGCAGGTGCAGGAGAAATGAGTCTTCTGAACGGAAACCTGACAGACGCGTTTGTCTCAGGAGAACAATACAGCCTGATTAAACCAGGTAAAATATAAACAAAAATATGGTTGATTGAGAAGGCAGCATGCTTATATTATTATGTGAAAATTAGAACTGAGTTTGTGAGGAAAATTGTAATGTTACAAATTATCAATAAAAAAATGTGTCAAGTATGTTTTTGATGAGGCAGTAACATTATAACATGATATCTAGCTAAAATAAATAAATAAATAGTAAAAGGCACATTTTACATATTGTCCCATCTTTAAACAGACTTTCCATCATAGTCCTTTTAAGGCTTATGCACCTTTCTACTACCATATATTTTCCTTCCACTAAATTTTCCATCAATATGCTTGGAAACAACTCTCCAGCCAGCCAGCTTCATTGACTATGACTAACTTCAGCTGCATGTATAGGCTGTAATATAACATTTCTGTCTTTAAAATCCCTTTTGCAATATTATTTTTTTTTTCTGGAAAGCAGAATTTTGTGTTTTCATTAACTGCAAGCCAGAATCATAGACATTAACAAAAATAAATTGAAATTTAGTTCATAATAAATCACTTTCTGAATTAAAATACTAAAATAAGTGAACATTTTGACTATATTCTTAATGATTGGGATGCACTATGCTTTTTGTTGCCATTTAGAATATCAAAATTAATGGGAAACAACCAAATAGGATAAAAAGTAACCCAATGAGCCTCAGATTGATATGAACACAAACATCCACAAAAAGGTCATAAAACATCCTACATGAAACATATTGACCATAAAGGACCAACAACAACTAACCTCTGCTTCTTGTGCATAAAGGTATGGTGCAAACACTGAAATCTGCCAGGCTCATTATCTCTCTCCTCACACATTCCCAACTGTCTGTATTCAGCTCAGGAACGGCTGTCTGAATAAACGGTTTAAAAATGCAAAAGGTGGGCTCGATTGATGGGCTGATTAGCTGCAGCACAGCCTGGCATGTCTGCTTTTATCTTTCAGGTGCAGGTTTCCAGCTGGAAGATTAACTACTACGGCTGACATTTCCTGCATGGCATAAATATATACACATATAGAAGCACATCAGAGCCAGTAACAGGAGTTGATTTGGCAATAAAGGTATAATTATTGAAGTATACCCCACTGAAAATACATTTAGTTTTTTTATATGCATGTTAGAGCAAATGGAGGTAGGTAGTGTATATTTATGATAGGCAATGCGTCAGGTGGAAAAGAAAAATGCCAGGTCCCAAAATAAAATGCAGGCTAGGATAATCATCACCCTCTAGATTTTACATATTACCAAAAAAAAAAACCCTGAAAATAATGATTAAAAAATAAGATTTAGTCATACATAAAAGATTAGAAATTGCCATTTGAGCTCATTTCAGCACCATGGACAGCGTCACAAACACGTCTGGATATAATAGCCACTAGGTGGCAGCAGAGCATCTCCGAAGAAATTAACCGCAATTAAGTTGATGACTCTATTTGATATCACAATATATTATTAACAGTCTCAAATAATCAATTGTGACGTAGTTCTGTGTGGAGTTAGTGTGGGATATGTACTTTAAGAGTGTCCAAGTAACTCAAAAATAAACATAAATGCTGAAAATCGGATGAAGCATTCTTACGACATTAATTGGGGTTTTTTGTGTTTTTTTAACCAATTTATTTTCAAATGTATTGCAGAAAAATCCAGAATCTTCCACAAGAATCTAGACTTTCTATCTGCATCACTTGATGCTGCAGCCATATGAAAATGTAAACAATTTTTTTTTTTTTTGCTTGTCTGTCTGACTGACAAAAATACGCACAGAAGAATGTGCTCTGTTTATGTATGTGTGCAAGGAGAAGATGTGTACACCCACTTCTATCCAGGTCAGTCCAGGCAAAGGAGTCATGAATAAATCAGAGCCACATTTACATTAAAATTCAACCACAGGGTTGCTTTTTATGCCATCCCAGAAAAGCAAGGTGCAGCGATTAGACCCCAAAAAGAAAAATTCGTCTCCCTCGTCTCTGCACCAGCGTTTTCCTCAAAGAAATATGTCTGCCCGTCCCAGTTTTTATTTTCCTTCTAGAAGCATGGTCAGAAAGAAAACTGGCAAAGTTGCAAATCCCACAAACAGACACCAGCAAAACGACAAAAATAAGAAATGCTGTGCATCAGTGGTTGCATTGACAGCCAACATGACTACATAATTATGTTTCACTACATTTGAGGAGCATCTTCACGCCTGAGTTTCTTGTCGCTCTACACAGAAGCAACAGCACCCTCTAGAGATCCAAAAGGGCAACAGCAATAATTAATCATCTTTTCCCCTCCCTTTTCACTGTCCTCCAATCCTTCACATGAAGAAGACAATAAAATCAGACGTAATAACTCTGAACCTGATTAGAATTTATATCATGACAAAATAAGTAACTTCTATATTTAACATGTTTGGCAAAGATAAAAAAGAGAAATTTGCCATTTCTGGTTGCCGAAGTGCTAAACTATTAAGAAAATTTAGCAGCTCTATATTTTAATTTTGGAAGCTGCTGGAATCAGATTTTTCGCCAGTATTTTAAGTTATGAAATTATTTGTTGTTTTAATCTCTAAATATATTTACTTATTTATCTAAATTATTTCAGAACCCAAAGCAATATACTTTGTGAGAACAATATCAATTTAAAGCAGAAAGATTAATTATAGCATTTGTAGTAAAAATACAAAAAATTTACATTGTAAGTATACTATATATTTAAAGAATATAGAAAAATACATTTCAAAATGTTAGTCAAAGTGCTTTATATTAACACACATGAAAAAACTGAACTGAATATTCCACAAAACCACTTCATTTTCTCATTTAGACCAGTATTAACATAGTATTACACCAAGACTCATAGTACAGTAACAAACAATGTGAAAGCAGCTTAAATAAAACACAATTTCTAATTATAAATGATAATCAATATGATATCTGGTTAATACTTTTAACTAACTCAAAAAACAAACATAGTTCCTTTACGCCTCCCTATTTAAAGTCACTGTATAAAAGTGTGGGAGATGAATATAAAATCAACACAAATTCTGTTCTGATTCTAAGTGTAAGAAATGTAAACGTAGCTAATTACAATCAATGTCAACAAATGCCTCGTCAAATTAAATTAATTAAAGTTCATATGTTAGCATTCTAAACCGTCTTAAATTAAGTAAAAGATTTATTATCTGTAAAAAATCAATTATTGTGTGAGAAAAAAGTACTTTTGACTTCAAAAGACAATTCATGTGTCTTTTGAACCTCTAGTATGGCCTACTGCTATGCAACACTGTGTTTTAGTTAGAGTGAGTCAGTGTAATAGGTTCAAAAATAAAATGAAAGAAACAAAAACATTATTCATATGTAGATATATATATTTAAAAGCAGTCGCATTGTCTGATTTTAACCAAACAAACGGTGCAGTTATAGAAAAGAGTCAGAAGGGGGCAGCTGGCTGTGTCTGTGACACTAAAGTAAATGGTAAATAAATATTTAATATTTAGTTCTGTCATGATTAGGAAGTTTTGCTAAATTAAATAATACTCTTCATTACTAACATTAAGATATTTAATGTTAGTAGATTCTTGTGGATTCTTGTTTGAAGTATTTATGAAATGCTTAAACACCTGTTTGGAATCACTAACACAGTTATATATAGAAAGCCAGAAATAACAGACAGGTTGCTAAGGTGATGCAAGATAAATTAAATTACTCCAGAGATAGAGAGGGATCACAAACAGAAAACATAAAGTAACCAGAATTACCAACAAACAGGAATGCACTGGGACAAAAAAGTGACTCAGATGGAGTCGAGTCGAAAACTCCAAAGTGTACTGAACAAATTGGAAGCACAAAATGTGACTTGAGACACTTTGACATTAAGCGTACATTAAAAATAAATCTAAAAAAGCAATATGGAATTTTTAAAAAGTCAATTTTTATCCATGATGTCTGTTTAAAATTGCAATTTCTAACTTGTTTTGTCCCATTCAGACAAAGAGAGATGTTGCTTTTAATGAACGCCTGTCGGTTTTAATTGTCTCTGCAATATAAAAACTTATTAACTCCTTCTCTAGGTGGCACACTTTTCTTTGCCTCGTGAGTCATGGGGACTGATCTCTTCTGCCCTGCTGCAATCAAACGCTTCCGTTAAATGTTCAGCCTGTGTCGTGTTGCTTGGACCTGCACAGGTTCTCCACAGTCTCGAGGCGGAGGAGAAGTAGAAACAGGCGGGGGGAGATAACAGGTGTGGGTGGGTGTTCCCCCAGACGGGAGTGTGAGGATAGCCGCTCGGAAAACCGCGCCGGATGAGTCATAATTCACTCACAAGGGGTGCTTGTGCTGCCGCCTGCACGGGAAAGAACGCTGTTACCCTGGCAACGAGCGATTAGTGACGCAGGTGGGTTTCCAAAAGGAAGGAGCAAAACACCTGCTGAATGCTGAGAGGACAGAGCGCACGCAGGCACGCACATCTGGTTTCAGTTACATAAATCGTTGCTGTTTGAAGCTTCACCTGGTTGTGGGCTCACCTCTGATCTTATCACACACGCACACACGCGCACACACACACACACACACACACACACACACACACACAGTTACTGTAAAACACAAACAGCTGCTCCTCAAGCATCCTATCTTCCATCTTTTCTTGATAGTTAGTCCCTCACTGTCCTGTTTTTTTCCCTTTCCTCTCCTTGTTCGTCGTCTATCTTTGCAACATCACCAACTCAGCAGGGAGGAGCAGAGGGGGAATGGAGGGACTAAATTATTCATTCTCACTCCCTTATACACACTTTTCGTCCAGCTCCATCTGATTCCTCCCTCGTCTTGAATATTCCTCCCCGTTTCTCCGTTTTGTACCGTCTACCAGTTGTTCTCCTAAGTAAGGTTCAAAGTCACAAATCGTTCTGATTGGGGGAATTGAAGCTAATCAGGCCTGTTAAATAGAGCCAACCCTAAGAAACACTACTGTGAAAACACATGTGGAGTTTCTAACAATTGTATTCAATATATTCGATTTAAAGAGGCATTGTTTGTTTGAGACCATGTCATTCGTACAGTTAAAACCAG
This sequence comes from Gambusia affinis, assembly GCF_019740435.1. Taxonomy (NCBI): domain Eukaryota; kingdom Metazoa; phylum Chordata; class Actinopteri; order Cyprinodontiformes; family Poeciliidae; genus Gambusia; species Gambusia affinis. The sequence goes on along the minus strand of NC_057891.1, from coordinate 8,361,118 downwards.
AACTCTACTGTTCATGCACCTTTTATTCCTCAGATGTTAAATCAGATCATACAGTAACCAAACTGCTTTCTGTTTGCTAAATGCTACTAAAAGGAGAAAAAGAAAGAGGTTGGTAAAAGGTTTTGGATTTCCTTTTGTGCATTTCTGCAGTAACTTGTTTTTTTGTTTTTTTTTTCAAATTGCACCAAAACCGATTTCAACAAAATCTTAAGCTACTGCCACGCTCTCCCCTGTCTCACCATGTCCTCTGCTCCTGGGCTCCATTTATGGGAATGTGGGGTCAGATGTTTGGGCTATTTCTTTTCAGCCCATTTTACTTTAACTTCATTCTGCAGCTGTTGGCTGAAGTAGCAGCTCGTTTTCCGAGTACTGGCTACTCGTCGCTTTGGAGTTAAAATCGATGCAAATACATTCGATGTCAGGTTTAGATTTGTCGAGTTTTTCTCATTCCCCGTTTTCCTGCCGAGATAAGAGTTCACACACAGCTGGAATAGAAGAAGATAATCGAAGCAATCAGCAACGATTTCCAGCACAAAACAAGAGAACATGGAAAGTTTTGCATCCGAGCAGCTCAATAATTGCTCCGCATCCATCCCTCCAAGAAGTCAGAACCACAGTGGGGAGTATGGAGACGCAAGTAAGATAACGAGACTGGAGGGAGAACTCCCTGAAGTGTCATTTTGAATAAAGAAGGCGGTGAGAGTCGAAGCTAAAAAAAATAAACATACAGATGTTCTAAGTTATCACTCAATAACTTTGACAGTCGCTATTTTAGTTATGATATGACACACTACTGGATGATGTTTGTAAAACAGCCAATCCAGGAGTGGCACTCCTTTTGTCCTTGGCCCTGATTGACTGTTCCCTCAAGAGCGACGATAAAGAAGATTGTAGATGGCAGCTTCTGCGGTTGCTAAGATGCCTTCCACTGTGTGTATTAAGAGGTCTGACGATTGAGCAAAACCTTCTTTAAGTTGGAGAAAACCTCCTCACAGAGTCTGAAAAGTGTGTTGGTTTCTTGAGGATTGTCACCACCACCCCCATCTGTCACACGGCAGCTGTTGCCCCAAGCCTCCATGCGATACTGAAGACATGCATCAAGCAATAAAAGCAAACAGTCTGGGACTGTCTCTGCCTTCACTTCCTGAGGGAAGCAGATTTTATTCTTTCTTCAGACCAACCAACAGTCCTTCTGCAAAGTCTCTCCAAGCTCTCCAAAACATAGCAAATTTAAATTTTCCTCCCTAACAACAAGGGTTTATTAAAAAAAGCTGCTTCTGGCTATAATATCATTTTTAAAGCAAAATTTCACCTCCTAAAAACAGGAAGTATCACCAAATATTACAGGCAAAGAATGCCTGCAAAAACAATCCCTAAATTATCTAATATTATTGAAATCCAAGTAGTTATTTTTTGATACGTTATGCAGCAAAATGCACACATGGGGAAAAATGATTAGATTTGAGTTGGTACACTGACATTTTTAATAATAAATAAGACGGCCTTAAGGCAACAATAGCAAAAGAGCATTAGAATTAACATTAGTCATGTTGGATGTTCAAGTTGGAGCTAACAGAGGTCCAACTCCACTCTTACACCCCAAAGCAATATAAACTAGCCTATGAGTTTGCACAATATCAGCTCCTTCATTCTTTCTCTTTCAACCAAACTCATCACATCCACACTCCACTTCTGTTCACTGCAAAAACCTCCAATTTTTTCCTGCATTAATGTAAAAAGCTCCCTTTTTCCACAAGACCTGTAAACTGTTAGGCCCACGTATGCACAGAGCAAAACATATTCATCAAATATCCATGTTAATCCTGCCAAGACCTCTACTCAGCTGAACAGAAAAACAGAATTTCTTTTTGTCAAGTCATTTTGTCTTTTCAAAACTAAATCAATCTACTTTGCGCAGCAGCTTCTCTGCACAACTCAGTCAGACTGAATGTAGAGTGTGTGTGTTCTAGGACTGAAACGCTTAATCAATTTTATAGTGATTGTTTAATTGATTGTTGAAGTAATCGTCGACTGATGACAATTAATTGTTAACTGGAGTATACAGACTCAGAAAAAAGGCTATTTAGTAATAAAAAACAAAAACACCTTCAGAGCCGTCACTAAACCAAAAGTGTAGAAAAATGTACACATTCCAAATATATTAATTGTGTTTTAGTCAAAACACATCATAGTTTTAGCTTCACCTGTTTCAGATTTACTAAAGGAATGCTCTGGTTTATGCAACAAAATGTTTTTTTTCTTATTTAAAAAAGGAACTGGATTATTTGTTTATTTGCATCTTTTAATATATTTTGAATATTGAACAAAAATTGCTTAAGCAGTTAAATGAAAAATCTATATCTATCTTCTATCTTTTACCCAATTAATTGGTGAATTGTCTGAATGACTGAGTTATTAATTAATCATTAAAATAATCGTTACTTGTAGCCCTAGTGGGATCAGTTTTCAAGTCTTTTCACAGATTCTCAATAAACTCTGGAAGATTAAGTTTTAGCAGTTTCTCTTCCAGGACTGTCCAGTGTTCACCTCCATCTATCTCCCCATCAACCCCAACCAGCTTGAAATATCACTGAGATATGAGCCAGATATCCCAGAAAAACAGCAAAATAATTAGTATCCTCAGGTCCCAAATACTCAAAGTACAATTAACTGAAACGTTTTGCTGATTTTTGTAAATATGCTGCGTAAAATTGAACTGGTCGAGACCTCCGCTGATTTATAAAGTCAAATGCTGCAAACCCAGAAGTGCAGTTTGAGCTAAAGAAGTACATGACAGATGTAACAGTATCAGAAAGATATAATATACAGCATATGTCAATGTGAGTTTATCCTCATTGACATGTGCATTGTCAATGTGGGACAAAAAGTAAATGTTTCCTTCGGTAAGCGTCCTCCTCTGGTCTGAACTAATCAGGCCAAACTAGGTTTTTTTTTCTTACACGGCTCCAAGATGTTTATGTCACCGTGACATTCTGGTCCCGCTGTAATGACTCAAAACTAGGGTAGGTCGTTGTTTTAAGGCGGATGTGTCCTTGTGAGCGATGCCGTCATGGAAAACGAACCGCAACTACACAGCACGCAACACAGCAGAAGAGGAAGCTAAAGGATCATCTGTTCTGAAAGGCGAGCTTGAAACAAGCTGTTTGAAATCATTTCTACCTAACCATACACCGTTCAATAAAACCAGTTGTTTTTAAAAATTCTGCTCTCTCATATAAAATCCTGAAAACAAGAAAAAGAAAGGATTCTTCAATGTTTAATTCATATGCAGGCCTAGGAGCTGCAACTTGCACAGAAGAAAATAAAGTAACTTACATTACATGGTATTTAAAATGTTCACCCTTAAAATAAGACATTTTTTTTCCCTTAATATCAATGAAAGTTTACATCAAGTCATCATTTAGATTTATTTTATTATCTTTGAAAATAAGTAACAGGGGAAATGATTTTTAAACACATATCCGTTTATTATGCATTAAAAGACAAGTCTAAAAAACTTTTTTTTCTCATGAGCTTCAAAGCTAGACATAATGATTTTAAAACAATCCAGCAGATTATATTTTGACAATGTTGCAGCAGTTCCTGCCATTTCGGGATTAATTTCAGCCCAGGCCTGACGTCAATAAAGTTTTGTGTACACCCTTGCTGCCTCTTGTGGCAAAACGAAGTACTGCAACAACAAATAGTGAACAAAAGTTTTAGGGTTTTTTTTCTTGATCTAATTTTATTACATTTTCACTTGAACTTCAAGGCAGAAAAAAAAAGATGTCAAAACTTTCAGAACTTCACAAAGAATTATTTATATACTTTTTTATCACCTGGAAAATCATTTCACATTGTTTGTTAAAAAACTGGAACGCCAGCTGTCAAGTCACAACTTCTGAATAAATATGTAACAAGCCAAAAACCAGGTGGCAAATCTCTGAATAAGACACGACAGATTTGCTTCACCCCATCCTCTGTTAGAGAGGGTTAGGTTCAAATTCAAACTTCTTTTATGATTTATATGTCTTTCTGAGCCAGTCGGTAACATTAAATCCGTTTTACTCGCAGAACTGCATCAAAAGAACGGCTTTTTATAGACATGTGTGCCCCCAAGTGTATACATCTGAGCACGCTGATCCCTCTGACAATAAGGAGATGGTGCATCTAATCCAAACTGCACAACAATTGTCGTGGAAACAAAGCAAAACTGAAGCGCTTTAAATTTGTGACGTAAAACCACCCCCTTCGCTGTGATTTACTTAAATGATAATATCACTGAAAAGACATTACATTTAAATTAAAGATATTTATGACATGCTCTCAGCGTAAACCTTCCTTACCTGCCTCAGCTTTTCCCAGAGCGCTTTTAATTCGCCTCTCTGCTACCTTCAGAATAGACTCAAAGTCCATGGCAGACATTAAAACACCTGAAAATGCCCACTTAGATCGCTTCCTGGGTGAAAAAAAGAAACATCCACTTCTTAAATTCTCTGAACTCCCCCCAACTGGGGCCTCAAAAGTGAACCCATACAGCAACACTCACCAAGAGTCCCACAGATAGAGCCATTGTGTCATGGAGGGCTGTCATCAGGGAAAAGGTTACCAAAGACGAAGTAGGGATGAAGTCAGCTTAAGTGTGTGTGATAGAGGTGGAGAGCAGAGATATGAAAAGTAGTTCCCACTATTCTAGGTTTCTCTTTTTGGTTGTGCTTTGATGTTAAAGATTATTAAACATGTTTCAGTGCCAGAAAGAAACAGCCTGAATTTTCATAAAAAGCAAGTTTTCAAATGATGGCTAAAAGGTTTGCATCATTCTCCTTCTGACGTCCATTTTGCGCTTAAGTTTACAAAATGATGGCCGGGCAGAAATTATAGGCCAATTGTTCATAACCTGAACCAGCAAAGCAGTCCCAGACCACCACACTGCCACCACCATGTTTCACTATATGCTAGATACAGCAGGAGAACAAGTTTGACATTTGTCATTCAAGATGTTCTGTAGCTGCGCTTCAATTGACGGTACAATTTCTTTAAGTAGAAAGTTCTTGCATTGGGAGATTTATTTTTTTGGCCAAGTTGAAAAAGATCTTTTCATTCTCTCCGATTAAACAGTTTCAAAATGAACTGAGTTGTCGTCAAGAGTCTCACTGCTTCTTATCATTCAGCCTGTGAAACCCCTTCTCAGTGAAGCCTTTGATGCCCCGCTGCTTTCTAAGTGCCCTTGGAAATGTAACACTCAGCACTCAGCCTCTGATGGCAGATACCTGCAGCTCTAGCTGTCCAAACACACGCATGCCTGCACACAAACACCCGTCCAGCCCCCGGTTCTCCTCTTTGCTTCACTGCATCAGTCTAAAACTTACACGCGACGCAGCTGCAAGTGGATCAACGATACTTTTGTTTGGCATGGAAATATTCCTGTCATCTGTGTGCTGCGTTATTATAGCAGAAATGCATGCATTTTTGTTGGGGGGTTTCTGTTTCCAGCTTCTTAAATGCGGTGCCTCACATCTAAAATGTTATAAGAAAACACATTTTGCACAGTTGGAAATGGAAGGAAATGGACGGAAGTGGAAGGAAAACGGTACATGCTTTATTTTAAGTCTTTAATTTCAGCTAATTTATCCATGTAGTTCTGTCAAGCTCAGTTAATTCATATGGAATGTTTCTGCAAATAATCCAATAATAGTCTTTTTGGGTTCAACCATCAACAAATTGCATTCCCTGGTTTTGCAGTACTCAGAGTGAGGCATGGATGACTTAACTTATGATTTAGTAAAGAGAGAAAATTACACATAAAGCCAAGAAAATTTGTTTATCAAAGTCTAGCTTTTAGCTACAAAAATGTGAGAGAGCAGCGTAAAATGAAAATAAAATTAAAAGCAATCTTTCAAAAGTCATTTAGCCTGAGAACAAAAAAGAAATAATCGTAGGCAAGTCGGAACCGTGTAACCACTGAGAGGTAACGTGAGCTACTGTACGTTTTATTTTAATGCAACACAATTTTCTGCTCCAGAATTCTGAATCCTGACATTAACATACATAGGATCTACAGCAAAACTTACTGCTGTATGTAAGTGCTTCCACTTGTTTTACAATCTGCCTGCGTGACATCTAACATACCAGACTGACATGAAACATAATAATAATATTATTATTCAATTAAAAATAAAAGTAGAGCACTTTTTTGAAGTCCAACACCTGCAAACCCCATAGAAACCTGTCCAGAACAAAGAATAATTCTGTTACTGAGGTAGAAATGTCTTCACATCTACAGTGCAATAGAAAAAGTATTTAAAAAACACTTGTCACACATTTGCCAAAAAACTTCTAGATGACTCTCAAGACTTTCCTCAGACCTGGATGACTAACTGCAAGACCCTGAAACCCTGGATCATGATCCAGCATATCCAGCAATGAGTCACTGGTACTTTGGATCACAGCATTACAGTGATCCAAAGCAGAGGTTTTGGAATGGCCTAGTCAAAGCCTGAACTTAAATGCTGTGGAATTCAGCTCACTCAAGATAAAAAGAAAACTCTAATGAGGCTGGATTAAAATGATTCTGCTAAGAAAGGAGAACCAAACTTCCACTAAAGGGATGTAAAAACTTTCCTGTTTCTTTTTTAAGCAGCTGTTAGGTTTAACATAACTCCATTTGATTTGGGAATGTTGACACCATGAGGTTTGCCCCCTTGTAGTTGCACCAGTTTGAACAACTGGTGGGTTATTTAATTGTACTACAAAAAATACTACCAGGATGCCATGTTTGCAAGAAGAACTTGTTTTCAAGTCCGATTATATAAAAGATGACGTATGATGACGCAGATTTTCTTGCCCAGTTTGACATGCAGGACATGATGAGTCCAGGCAAAAACAGGCCAGTCCAGCAAAGTCATCTTTGTGCAGACTCAGTGTGTTTGGACAACAAAACCCATGAACTAATGAGGGCGCACACACACACATATATCTAAACCAAAACCCCACGGGTGACTTCAGAGGACAGACGTCATGGGGATTCTGTCTGCTCATCATATTCAAACGACGTAATGGCATGCAAACGACAATCCAGAAGGACAAATTTAAGCTCAGAGAAAACAACAAAGCTCTCCTTCTGATCACTCAGTGACTCGACTCTGAACGTTGTTGAAAACATAAGAGTCCATTTGTGACTGGGAGACTTTTCCTTCCAAAAACAGCAAGACCCTGCTGCTGTACTACAGGGTTTGAATAAAACATAACGCATGAAGCCTTAACAGCAACTCTCCAAAGAAGATGGGCAGATACACGAGGATGAATGGGAGTCCACGCCTGCATGGGCTATTGAAGGTCCAGGGAACATTCTTGTGCCTTATTGCTTCCAACAATGAATGAGATGGGTTCATCTGCAGGAAACAGGAATTGGACTCATAGAATCCTCCATTGCAATAATGCTGAAGAGAACAATCCAGCAAGATGCTGAGTTTTGTAAAACAAAAAAAATAGACACATGCATTAAGTTTAAATACACAAGCAGACAGATGGTTTTCATAGCTTGTCTTTAATTAAAAGCAGAAAGCCAGCAGCTGAACTGAGGAAGCTGCTGGAAGATTATGAGCTGAGCGGCAGGATGCTGCTGGGATAACTTGTGCTTCTCGGAGATGCAGCACTTTTTGAGGGTTTCGTGTGCGAGTTTGGATACGTGGGCGGGTGAGATAACATTTTCATCGGCTAATTGCAGAACATGGCAAAACAATACATGCAAGAAGCCAAGTTTCTGAGCCTCTCTTTCCAGCTATTCCCACAGAACTGTGGCTGCATCAAGGGTATACGCACTAGATTTAACTAGAAAACATTAAATTAAATGTTTAGTCCCACTTTTAGTGGAAAAGAAAATCAGGGTGCTAAATGTGAATCTAAGTGAAAAGCAACCAGTAAAATCTGCCAGAGATGTTTGTTAAAAAGCAATGATTATAACTTTATTCATGCACCACAATCAAAATGTTTTTAACGTGACACTGTTTTAGAAAAATACTCCTACCAAAGCAGTGCAGTGAAAAGTTTCCGCTTTTGCATCACATGGCTGTTTGTGTCCCCCCCCCCACATAAACGCTGCAAGTCTGAATTCAGGGAGCTTCATCAAATGAGCAAAGAGGAAGTAATGAGAAGAAACTCAGCCAAAGCCCAGAGGGGGAAAAACATGCACTCATGTAGTGGTTTTTTGTTGTTGTGCTTCTTCTTCTTTTAATTACAGGCTGCAGGGTTTTGGAAGGAGGACAAAAACAGTTTGAGTGGTTTAGAAGAACTATTTTCAGACTCTACCACAGATTCTCAAGTAGGTTTAGGTCTCAACTTTGGAGACACTTTGATCTAACCTGACAAAATGTTTGCAGTCAAATGTATGAAACACAGACCAGGGTAAAGCAACACTCCAGGCAGTGAACTAAGGAAGTCCATAGAGACTTTAAAGGCTGCTGTCCGTGGTGCTGAATCGTTCTGAACTCTCCAAACTCTGAAAGGACAGCGCTCTGTAATCACTCATCCAAAAGATATGGCTGTTTTCCATTAAAGGACAAAGAGAAGACACACCGTCACTAAAGGCTGATCTCATCATTACCGCGCGGAAACACTGGTTGCATTTTTATTCTCTGCTCACTGCCGTGTGGTGTCACACATCCTGGAGCTTTCGCATCACTTCAGCGAGTGTTGGCTTAGTTTGTAGAAAAGTTTGCTGAACTCTACAAAACTTTCCACTTTATGTCGTTTTAGAGATTAAAAAAAATAATAATAAAATTATCTTCTGGTCTCTTATGTTGTCCTCTAAATACTCTATGGCAGGACACGCCAGCCATCTTTCTAAAATGTCAATATGTCAATACTGTGAGCAGTTCCCACTGTGAGTCCATCACACAGAGGAGACAGTGGAAAGTCTGCTGCTTTGCTCTCTTGGGAGCATGATTTGTGAGTTTCAGGAGATTAACAAGACAGGCATAACGCTTGATGTGATAAGCATTTAATTGAAGTGATTGAAACGGTCGAATTTGGAGTTTGTGACATTTACAACTGAGAATACAGGAGGAAAAAGTTTCTCTGCATTATTTCTGCTCCATAAATGTGGTGTGTTTGATCCTGAAAGTTTACATCTATATTAGTGTTGCTAATTAGTTTGAATCATCAGCCCTCCCCTTCTAAGAGCTCTCAGTCGCTGCCCTTGCTACTGCAGAGAAAACCCAGTCCCACATGCACAGGTCAACTCCATCACAAACACTTTTACAGTCACTTTGTCGTGTAACAGGTACACACGTGCAAACTAACTCACCAGTTGGGTTCTTGGTTTTCTTGAGGCTCTTGCCACAAAGACACTGCAGCATATGCGATCCTTTGCTGAAAATGTTGTTCCAAATAAACCGCATGGATTTGGCCGAGACGGGGGAGGAGGAAGAGGAGGAGGAAGAAGAAGAGAAGGAAGAGGATAAGCGCTCCGGATGCGGCAGCCTAAAATTCACCCACCGCATGGGGGCTGATACTCCCCCCTCTTTGCATGCCAGCAGAACCGGCCAGCTGTCGGGCTCAGTTCGGCGGTGCGGCGCGCCCCCGATCTGCACCATAGACAAAAGTAAGAGCAGGAAGCCCAGCTCTTCGCCCGGATTCTCGCCCGCTTTCCCCGCAAGCTCGGAGACCACCAGCCGCACGTATTCCGCGTCGACGTCGCCCCCGTGAGGTTGGAAAAGCGCAACCGCTGCGGCGGATGTCTCCTCGATCCCCGTCTCCTGCTGCCCCAGCGGCCGGTGGTCCTCAGCTGCGGAGGAAGGGTCGCTACTGCTGCTGCTGCCGCGCGGCCGCCGCGGCGCGAAAAGCCCCAGAGCGCTTCTCTTCAGATGGCGTCGTCTGCCGCGCGGCGCGGGGAGAGGAGCGGCGGCGACTGTCAGGCATGCGGCGGCGCTAGCGTGAAGTCGGCTGTACGCGGCAGCTGTCTGCTTCTGCACAAAAAACCATTGCATATTAGTGGGGATCGCAGGGGGTCGATGCGTCCGTCAGTGCGGGAGGAGGGGAGGGAAGGGAGGCGGGGTGCGGAGAACCTGCCGGGTGTCCGTCAGCAACTCGGTGGCATCACTCCGTCCGTGCGGCAGGAAAGTGCTGCAGCAGGGGGGGCTCCTTTCCAAACACACACACGCACGCACGCGCGCACGCACTCTAACACGCTGAGCGCACACGCCGGATGAAAAATCAGCGGTGCTCCTGCTGGTGAATCACTGCAGGGAATCTCTCACACTATCCCACCTTGTGTTTTCCCTCTTTTAAAAAATCCTTATGAATATTTGATCCGCGTTTCTCAATAATCCATAAACTCCAATGCGCCAAGATCCTGCTGCTGCTGCTGTTGCTGTCTGTCTCTCTCCTCTCCGCCTCCTCCTGCCGCTCTTCCTCACCTTGGTAATAATGAAAAAAAAGAAGCTGCGGGAGTCTGGCTGTGGAGCCTTCAGCAGTCCAGAAACTGGATGTGGGGAAGACGCGGGAGCCCAGCGGTGTCTCGGTCCAGTCACGGGGCATCAGAGTCCTCTCCAGCCGCGCTCAGGGGACCGACGCGACAAGGTGCACCGACTATCGATACCCAGCCAGCAAACTAAGTGGAAGCGGTTACAGCAAACATCTGTTCCGGTTTGCGGCATCAAAATAAGACATGGCACCAACGATTCACTGGTTTGGCTAGCAGAAAGAAAAAAAACTGTAAGAAGGAAGCAATTGTTGGAAGAAAGTCAAAACACGTCCGCTTTGAGTAAATCTTGTGGGAGAGGTGGACACAAAAAAAACTAACTGCTAATTATTTTAAACACACCAGTTACATGGTGAAACAAGGTGATGGCCCCATCATGCTGTGGGGGGAACTTGGTCACAGTTGATGATGCGAAATGCAGGAAAATCCTGGAAGAAAACCTGTTACAAGTCGCAGAACCCTTGAGGTTTGGGGCAGGTGTTTATCTTCCAGTTCAGCCAACTCTACAAAAGAAGTATATGTGCTAATATGGCCTAGTTAAAACATAGACCTATCCCCAACTGAGAAGCTGAAAGAGCATTGTTGTTCTTTGAAGGAGCAAAGGGTCGTTCTACACAGTGTTAAATCCGGAATATGAATAAAATATATATATTACACATTTTTTCTCTATTTTTTTTATGTAAAAATATTTTCCTTCCAGTTTATAACAATGCAGTACTTGTTCATCTACTGCATAAAACCCAGAGAAATTTGTTGGACTTTGGAGATTTGACTTGATAGAATGGGAAAAGTTCCAGCAGTATGAATACTAATTTACTACCTTGCATTTATTTAAATGTTAAACTAATATTCAAAGCTACTTTGCTGCGTGTTAAAAAAAATTTGAATGCTAAATAATGCCAAAAATACTTTTTTTTGTTTTGTTTTTTGCAGAACCAGTCTGTTACACTTTCCTGTTTTAGTGCATGTCAGTGCAAACAACCCAAGCGCTCTGTCATGACTTTTATTTTGAAGGAAGCATCTACCTCCTGCTTTCTAGTGCAGCTTGCTGCAGCCCAACTGGGGTGGAGGAAGTTTCCAGTTAGTGAAGACACGTGGTTCCCCACACCGTCAATATGTGACTGACAACCAGAGAGAGAGAGAGAGAGGAGGCATGCAGCGCAGAGGTATTACTCATCCAGAGGGAAAACCGCTTCTCGTTCGCTGCTCCGCCTTTTGAGCTGCAGAAGCTCTAAAACTACTCTCAAAATCCAAAACGCAGTGTATGTTGTTGGCAACCTGTTGCATGACTCATATGCAACATTAAGATGTTCAAGCTCCGATGGATTAGAGTGCCTCATCTAATCAGTGTTTGGTTTTCCGGTTTGCTTGAACAAGCAGGATGCTCTTTTTTAAATCAAGAAGAAACACAGGCTTGCGCCGTAATCAGCACTGCAGTTTTTCTTTTGTTGGGGGCTCGGTGTGCTGCAGTGATTGTTCACTCAGAGCCAAAACTGGCATTGTCCACAGTGCTGAATCCACACATGCTGCTGCAGCAGATCCGCAGACTGAGAACCCAGTGAACAAATTAATAGGCTGTGAACTGGTTTGTTTGCCAGAGAGGCAGAAAATGTAAAACATTTATCCTCTAGTTGGTTTCCTTTGTTGAATCAGTTTGACCCCTAGACGACTAAACACTAAACCTAGGGCTACAATGTAAAGTTTTAGATCAAAGCGTAAGCATACGTTAGAATGGCTTAGTCAAAGTAAAGACCTACAGTTAAGTCCAACGTTGTTTATAGACAGACAAACAGAAATGGAAGAATCCATCAGGAAAGAATGAGAAACTAAGAGCTTAAATACTGAGACAGGGGTGGAAAATGGCAAAGGACACCAGATGGGCTAATCAGAGGAGATGTGGGAGAGCAGCGCCAGAAAAACAGCATGGAAACCGAGGGAAGGAGACGAATTAACACAAAACGAGATGAACTAAGACTGAAAAAGGTCTACAAACGAAAACAGAAAGTCCTGAAACTATCATAAGACAATAAACCAAAATTCATAGATGAAAGAGCACAAGAATTATCTAATATGGCAACACCTCTCCAACAGTACTAAACATAGAAATAAACTGAGTAGGTCAAGACCTATCAAATGTAAATAAAGTAGGAAAAGGTCAAAACTCAAACAATCAAGGAATCAAGGACTAAAAACACTGGAAGGTTTATGGGTTTCATTGCACAGACAAGAACAATATCCTTAAAAATCTGAACAAAGCCAAGTAAATCTAAATGAAAATGCAACACTTCAGTCATTCTATCACAAAAACAGGGTTGAAATAAATTCGGAGAGTGTTTTTTATTCACAGTGATCATACTAACCAATAATATTTAACCTAACTGCTGTGAACAATCCGACTGCCAAGTATATCTGTGTCCAATCTGGGCAGGAAATCAGCATATTTTAAAACTGAGCTAGGTGAATTTACTGACTGAAGATAAAACAAAGAACTTTGTCATAAGGAAAAGGTGTTTTATATCCCCCTAAAGTGACCGCATAAAAGTCCTTAATAATCAAGATTCATTGCATATTAGAGCTCTGATTGGTTCAGATGTTTCTATTGAGGGACAGAAAAAGGCAAGGAGCAACACCAAGACATACTTGGCATAATAGGGCCAAGTGTCTATTATGTCAACATAATAGGCATAATGCTTTAAAAGTGGCAGCCACTACTGCTAAAGCAACCAGCAGTGGTAGTTCTACCACTACTGGCATCGCACTTCGGAGAATGAGGTGGAAACAAGCTGCAACGGACTAGAACTGCTGCTCCTTGACGCCCTCATGTGTTGAATCACACGGACTGCAGAGAAGGGCTGAAACCCAACACATAAACTGTATTGAAACGAGAAACTTTAAAAAAATTAAGACTTTTTTTTTAAACTTCTTTTATAATTTTTGATTTAAATCAAATACAATTCTAGCTCTGCTAAAATAACTAAACTTTAGGCTAATTGAATGTAAATATGTATCCAACTTGTCTTTTTGTTTGTTTTTTTTTTTTTTTTTTGTTTGGGGGTGTGGGGGGAGGGGGTTGTAACTGCAATTAAGCTATTGACCAGAAGGGGCAGCATTGTATTACCATGGCTACTAAATCGAGTTTGTAGTCATACAAAGAAGAAAACCGCCAATAAAAAAATCCAGAAGAAGAAGACAAAGAAGACGGGCAGTTGATCTCAGGCAACTGTTTATTTACATCACCCGGTAAGCGATTTTGCTTTGTGAATTTTTTAGGGGTTTTGTAAATAGTATAGAAATGTTTATTTATGTTTATGTGAGTAGGGCCGAAACAGCGTCGATCTATTATTTCCTGTCTAAAGGTTTGTCGTTGTAAGGAGATGCTTTAGGTAAGAAGAGCTCGATGAAAATACTTAACTTACTAAGCTAATCATGCGTAATTTACCTTCACCTTAACGTGGTGCCTCACACGAGTGACTAAAATATATAAAGGTATTTTGCTTTTTGGTTAAAAAGAGAGTACTTGAGAGAAATGACGCAGTTGTATGTAGCTGATAAGTTTTTGTCTCGCTGCCAAACAACTTAAAAATTCAGCAATTCAAGAGTTCCCTGCTTATGTAGTAGTATAGCATGTTTCTCATGGCTTTGAAGAGTCCACTTGACAAAGTATGACACTAGCTTTGCTTAGTTCAATAGTTAATGAAGGAAGAGGAGCTGGATTAGAGTTACTTAAGAGTAACTCTAATCCAGTAACTCAGTAGAAGGATTAAGGATTAAGCATTGTAATGCAAGCTATCAATAACTATAAAATGACAATCAAAACCAGGAATGCTGATCTAAAGGACAAACTTTGTTTCTTCAAAGCAACTTTTGATATATAATGCTCTGGTTTTTGACACAATAATAAAAACAAGGAATGTGTATAAAAGTATTTTCTTTGTTTTAACCATTTCTTCTTTTCTGTCTGCAGGAATGCCTCTCCACCTTTTAACTTCCACCTTTCCCCTAATAACTCCCCACTCCCACCATTTTCCTGAACTCTTTCATTACTGACTTTTCCTCATCATCATTGCGGGGGAGCTGAAATTAGCAGCAGTCATGGTAGATGTCAGTAAATGGCCCCTGTTCTCGCTGCTGAGCAGCGAGGAACGAGCCACAGTCCGTCAGGCCTGTGTCTTTGGGACATCAGCGAACGAAGCCATCTACGTCACTCAAGAAAATGACGTGAGCACAAACCGTTTTAAGTCACACACACACACACACACACAAGAGGGCATACATTGTCATTTGAAGGTATTCACATGTCTTGAACTTTCTCCACGCCTGACCACAAACTTCAGTGTGATTTTTAGGACATAGACCAGATGTCTGTGTTTTATAAAAGAGTGGCCATTGTTAAAAAGACGCTAACCAGCCACACATAATCTTATGCCTTAGTTAATATTAGAAAAACTTATATGAGCTCACTACAATGAAGATTTGAAGAAATGCTGTTGTGCATGATGGTTAAATATACAGCCTTGTGCTATTTTGAAGAGCTGACTTTATGAAACAATTTATGCTTCAACTGGATAGTGTGGGGATTGTACCCAAGACCTTGGCTTTATAAGTACACTGCTCTAACCACCTGAGCTAACCAGCCACACATAATCTTATGTCTTCGTTAATATAGGAAATACTTATATGAGCTCACTACAATGAAGATTTGAAGAAATGCTGTTATGTTTTTCAAAATCAATGTGCATGATGGTTAAAAATACAGCCTCATGCTATTTTGAAGAGCTGACTTTAAGAAAATACTTATGCTTTGATTGGCCAATGGGGGAATTGAAACCATGACCTTGGCTTTATAAGTACACTGCTCTGTCCAACTGAGCTAACCAGCCACACATAATCTTATGTCTTCGTTAATAGAGGAAAAACTTATATGAGCTCACGACAATGAAGATTTGAAGAAATGCTGTTATGTTTTTCAAAATCAATGGGCATGATGGTTAAAATACTGCCTCATGCTATTTTCAAGAGCTGACTTTATAGAACAATTTATGCTTCAATTGGCCAGTGTGGGGATTGAACCCATGACCTTGGCTTTATAAGTACACTGCTCTAACAAACTGAGCTACACACAATCTCTGCACAAGTACATCTTTTGGAGCTACTTGAAGTTGCAGTGTTGCATATAAATGAGGCTATAATGTGAAATGCACAAATTGTCTTAAATATTTAGCATAATTCTTTTATTTTTATTTGTAGGTGTATGTATTTGGTCTAAACTGCAGTGGCTGCCTTGGGACAGGTGACAGTGTGAGCACTATTGTGCCAAAGAAACTGGACTTCCTACAGGGAAAGAAGATCGTCAGCCTCAGCTATGGCAGTGGACCTCATGTGCTGTTGGCTTCAGAAGGCAGGTTATCACACTCATCATTTAGTATGTAAACGAAAGGTCTGGGTTTTGCTCCTTTATCGGTTGTTAAGTGCTAAAGTCTCCTAATTTAAGTTAAAATCTTATGTCATGTGACTTTTATTATCTGTGTTATTCTGGGTAAATACATAAACATGTGAACTATCTCAGTTGTTTAGCCATACGCAAAACATTTTCAGTTGAGATTTTTTTTTTTCCTATCAAATCTAGAAGTTTAGGGCTTTTCCAGTTACACTTGAATGATTTTAGTGACTTGATCACAAGCAAACGGCACTACTTGAGATGCATTTGCATAAATTTCCAGTCCTTCTAGTAACATTTTAAAATAATAAAATGAATATCATCAAATGCCAATGTAAATCATTTTCAGATTATTCAGGCTTATTTATTTTGGGTTTAAGCAAATGAAGCTCATTTCAGTTTCTAGAAAAATGTAAATATTTTCTTGGACTAATAAGAATTTTAGATCAGTTGGCAGATGATATCTTCTCCTTAGACTAGGATGAATGCTTTTGGTGTTTCTGTTTCAGCGTTGACCTCATATATAAGGAATGAGAGTTCAGAAATCTCCCTCAATTTTTTAAGTGGGATTTATCCTTTACTGTTCTGTAAATACTGAAGTTATCTCTGTTGCTTGTGTAAATTTTTTAACATATTTTTCCACCCACCTAACTTTTCCTTAATGTGCACAGACACTGCACAGCCTCATGACATCAAGCAGAAGGGCGTTAGCTTGAATATAAGATTGTGAAGAGATATTTGATTATGGTTTTTAGTTTGGTGCGACTTGAAGGCAAACATGCTTGGGATTTGATCACCCAGGAAGCTTTCAGAGCCCAAAGCTCCATACTGCTGCTGAACAAACAGTCGTTAACACTTCAAACTAGCTTGCAGCTAATTAAACTCACTTTGGTTTTCATGCTGTTTTTGTTTGTAATGTCTAACAAGACAAATAAAGGATGTGTATGTGCTGCTATCTCTCAGATGGTCAGCTGTTTTCCTGGGGTCATAACGGTTACAGTCAGCTAGGGAACGGCACAACCAACCCGGGATTTTCAGCCGTGGCGATCACAACGAACCTACAGAGCAAGAAAGTGATGGAGGTGGCATGTGGCTCACATCATTCTCTGGCTCTCACTCACGACGGAGAGGTAAGCGTTATTTTTATTATCGCCTTGCCTATTGTTGGTAATGTATAACGTGTTTTATTTGTCTTTTTGCATACAGCAACATGGTTAACAAAATGCATGAATATCAGTCTACTACTTGGTTAATTCAGTCAGTTCATTGAACATTGAGGTAAATGTAAGCAATCATGACTGCAAAGGAATCTAAAATAACTTATAAAAATTATTAAATGGGATAAACTGATTGATTTAAATGAATGTTAAAAAAATGTACACAGAAATCTTCCATATTCTGTTAAAATGTAAACATTATCATCCTCCCCGCAGGTGTTTGCATGGGGTTATAACAACTGTGGTCAGGTGGGTTCAGGCTCCACAGCCAACCAGCCGTACCCAAGGAAAGTCTGCAGCAGCCTGCAGGGCAAGACTGCAGTGAGCATCACATGTGGACAAGCATCCTCCATGGCTCTGGTTGACAACGGAGAGGTGACGATGCTGTGTTCATGTTTTCTAATCCTTCTAAGAGCCTGAACTTGATGCAATGTTTTTGTACTTTTAGATTTACGGTTGGGGCTACAATGGAAACGGGCAGCTAGGAACTGGGAACAATGGCAATCAGCTTTCTCCTTGTCGCCTTACTACGCTTCAAGGGTTGTGCATTCAGCAAGTAAGAACTTTCTAACTTGCTGTATAGCTTTGAAGTAATCATGGTTTACAATTATTTAACTGCATTTGTTGAATGTCAAATTCAATCCAACAGCTCTTTTCCTTCTGTCCAGATTGTTTCAGGTTACGGACACTGCTTGGCTCTTACAGACGAAGGACTACTGTATGCCTGGGGAGCAAATACTTATGGTCAACTAGGAACTGGCAATAAGAACAACCATCTCAGTCCTGTGCAAATCATGGATGACAAAGAAAGGTAAAGTGGAAGAAAGAACACATTTGAAACAAAAGATAATTTTTTTCCTTTTGGGATTTAGTCTCCCTGCTTCCTGTCTTTGTTTCAATCCTCTACTTCAACTTCCACAGGAAGCTAGAAGCAGTAGTCACTTGGCAAAATTATCATTTTCCTTTTCATACACAATGGCTTCAGGGCAGATGCCCATCATGCGTCACTGTGTGGTGTATAAATAAATCTGTAATCCTGTAGGGTTGTAGAGATTGCAGCATGCCACTCAACACACACTTCAGCAGCCAAGACTTCAAGCGGCAAGGTACATATCTGATTTTATCTTTGCAATATTTATATATGAACAGAATCTTTCAGGAAACTTTTTTTTTTCACACTACATGTGAAAATGGTCTGTTTTTAATGATTTGTTTAAAACAACAAACATCTTCCTCAGAGATTTTGACAGGAAAAATGTCTAAAAGGATAAAATGTTAAAGCCTTTCAAAGTCAAGCTAACCAGAATGAAATTGAAAGTTAGTCAGATCTAGATAATTCATTCAGTCTAGTACTTATTAAAGTTTAACAACTAAAACAAGATAGATCTTACATGTAGTCATTCAAGTTTATAGCAAGTCAAGCTAAGAAATTTTCCCAATCAAGCTAACTGCTAACTAGATCAAGCCAGTCAGTCAAATTTGGAGCCCATCAGAATCGAGCTATAAATTAATCCAGTCACATTTAGAGTTAGTCCAAGCAAAGTCAACTACTTTTGCAAATCAAGTTTGCAGCTAAACAGATCAACCTAACAGCGAGAGCAAGTGGAAATGCCTGCTTTGAAAAACTGAAGCTCAGTTCAGGTTCAAACCACCCTTAATTAGTCAACAAAAACAAATATAAATAAATGAGGGATGATCACTTTAGACATGGCCACAGCAGTGCAAATATCTTACTTTACAGTGTGCATCATTAACTCTTCCTTGCCTATACCTCCAAATAGTTGCGTGTTAAAATGTTAATTCAAATACCTGCATTTCAGGTGTACATGTGGGGTCAGTGTCGAGGCCAGTTGATCTCACGTCCTCGCCTCACCCACCTCAGCAGCTTGGATGATGTGTTCGCCTGCTTCGCTACGCCCCCTGTGTCGTGGCGCCTCGTTTCTATGGGTGAGAAAAAAAAAAGAAAACGATGTGGACAACTCATTCACAGCGCCCTCCACAACTTTTGCCACCCCTGGTAAAGATGCGTTAAAAAACGTTAACTAAATCAGTCTTTAAGAGTAGTAACATATTCTCATACAGAATTTTAGAAAATTCCACGTTTTCTATATTTACAAACTCTCAATTATTCGCACCCTCTCTGTTAATTGGAAATTAAGGGTGGAAGAAATCTAATGAATAAATTGTCAGTGTGAGAATTTGCCTTTGCCATTAAAGATGTATTTATTTTAAGGCTTCTTACTCATCTTTATCAGGTGTGAAAATAAATATTTAGTGTACTGTATTCACTAAATATCCAATGAAATGAACACCATTGATCTAGATCATTATTTCAGAATACGATGACTTCATGACGATTTCTGAGGCTCTCAGGGAAGAGTTTGACTGTCCAGACACTGCCGACCTCAAGTTCAGCGTCGATGGAAAATGCATTTATGTTCACAAAGCTGTCCTGAAGATCAGGTTTGTTTATTTCTGTCTGGGAATGAAACTAAATTTGAATGTTTGGCCAGAGCGCCATTAGAAGAAGGGCACACAAGCACCAGATAAAAATAACTAATCACAAACATTTGACTTTTACCCTTTGGTGAAAGGCTATTTTTATCCTTTCACCAGTACTCTAGCTTCTCCTCCGCCTAAATGAAGGTGTTTTGTGTGCTGGTAGGTGTGAGCATTTCCGCTTAATGTTTCGCTCCCAGTGGACAGAAGATCAGCAGGAGGTGATCGAGATCAGCCAGTTCTCATATCCCGTCTACAGATCCTTCCTGCAGTTTCTCTACACAGACATTGTCGATCTGCCACCCGAGGACGCCATTGGTAAGACGGAGCACACGTTTTCCAAACATGTCTGATAATCTTTGTATTTAGGGCGATGCAGTTTCTAAAGTTTGTGTCTTTGGTTCAGGCTTGTTGGATCTGGCTACGTCTTACTGTGAAAACCACCTGAAACGTCTGTGTCAGCAGATAATCAAGAGGGGAATTACTGTAGAAAATGCCTTCACCCTGCTTTCTGCAGCCATTCGATATGATGCAGAGGTAATGCTATTTGGAGAATTGCTCTCCATTGTAAACACTTTGTACTCTTAAAACCATATCTGATCAAATCTAATGTTTAACACATGACCAAAGTTGATCATCTAAAGGATATCTTGACCCGACTAGAGGAAAATTAATGTACCACTGCTTGTAAAACATGCAGTCCAAACTTCCTTCTTTAGATGTTTGCATTATGAAAACTTGAATTTCTCCAATTAGTGTGCACTTGAACAGACTCGCCAATGAGGAATTGTCACTTTCTGTGAGATTATTGTGACCACTAGTGTACACTTGGTGAACTGCAATCTTTGCTAATGTGCGTTGTTAATGTCCTAGACATTACTTCTAATTTGCTCTGATTCATTTCACTTTAATGTTCCGTACCACTCTTAGATCTAATCATTATTGTTTTGTTTTTTTTCCCCCAGGATCTTGAAGAATTTTGCTTTAGGTTTTGTGTCAACCACATGACTCAGGTGACTCAGACCACAGCTTTCTGGGAAGTAGACGGAGCCATGCTCAAAGAGTTTATCAGCCGAGCCAGCCGCTGCGGAGCCTTCAAAAACTGAGCGTTGCTCTTGCCTTCTCACATTTTAAACACAACGTGTGCTGCAGGTTCAGCACGCCTTATTGAACTGACTGTAGTTATCTACGGATTTTAAATCAGCACTTTGGCCAATTCCTGTGAAGTCATTCTGAACGTTCATAAATATGAATATTTACATGCTGCAAGTGTTCTCTACCGCAATTTTCTTAACCAGTTCTTACATTCCTCTTTATTTAACTGCACAATGCATGCGAGAAACTGAAAGGAAGGAACCACTTACAGAGATTAGGCTGGTAGCACTGTTCTGCAGCTCATCTTGGTGCTGCATTCGAAGCTCTGGGTTAAGCCACATTTGAAGTTTTAAATGATATCATCTATACAAGTCATTTAGATTGCCGGTCATTTGGTTGATTGTTACTGTTCAAGACGTTTTAAGTTCAAAACGACTGTTTTTGAATTTTGGACTTTGCTCTGTAGCACCTAATCTTGCCGTTATTAAGTCAAACTTGCTTTTTAAAGAGATTTGAGCGTTTACTTTTAAGGACGTTGCACTAGAATCTTTGCTAATGTTATGTGCTGTTACAATGATCTAAGCTTCCTTGTTTCTCTGCTAATGTATATGTTTTGAAATTGATTTAAAGCAATATTTGACATAACTTAATACTTATAGTTATTACTGTATTCATACAGTTTCCAAAGATAGAATAAGAATCCTGCTACCTGGGTGTGCTTGATAAAAAATAAATGTTATTGACCAAATTAATCTGCAGGAGGACAAAGGAAGATCTGTTTGTTTCCTTTCTTAGGTTTCCTTTTCTCAGTGATCTGAAACTATCTTTATTTGGAATGGATTTAATCTTGGAGCTTAGTTTATGTGTTCTGTTTAGGGACTGTTTCAGATTTAGTAAAGCAGATCAATGGGCAGTTAAAATGATGAGGTTGAGGTTTACAGTTTTTATTTTGTCTTGTATAAATATGGAGATTGAAACTGAAAATGTGATGGTTTTCCTTAACATGTATTTTTATAGTTTTTTTGTTTGTTTGTTTTTTTAAGGCTCATATTTGCAAACTTAAACACACAACTCTAAAATTCTTGAGTTGATTTGCTGTTAAATACTTGCAATGATTTTTGCTTTTTTATATCTAGTTTTAAGGTGCTCTTTGTCTGAATAAATAAAGACCTTGAAATAAGCAATGCTGGAGTTTTTGACTTCCACACTTTTTGTGACGTGCCAAAAAATGGTTAAGCTAAAATTCCAGAATTTTATTTTATTTTTTGCTCCAGCTCAATAATAAATTGAGCATGTCATATTAAGTAAATTGTTACATTTTAGATGTGTAAATAATTGTAAATCCAAAACTTAAACAGAATTTTGCTAAATGCATTAAGAAAACAGTTATTTTGGTGTTCCTGATATTTTCAATTGTGGGAAGTGACAACTTCTTGTCATGATAACATGACATTTTAATCTGTATTTTTGCTAAAACACAAATGTCAGGATAAATGTGAAAGTTACAAAAAATTGCCACACCCTTGATCTAATGTTATTGAATCACCTTTTAATGCAGCTCCAACATTTGATCTAAAAAACCAATCTACTATAAAGTTATCAATTTCTTTGAAAAATTTATTCTAAAGAAGAATTTATTGGAATTGCTAGCATCAATTGAAATGGATATATGACTAAATTGAACTGAGTATACTTTTTAGTTGTAAAAAGTAAAGTTAAAAGCCACTCACAATATGGCGGAACTGATTACGTGGGATTTGGTCAGCCTAAGGAGAAACATCCGGGAAGTTTGCGGAAGTAGACTAGATTAGTCAGGTTAGGAGAAATCAACCGCAAAGTGCCACTAATCGTCGGACAAAAATAAGATGCTTATGTTTGCGTTGGTGGATTATTTAAACTGGAAGTAAGTTTTCTAGGCAAATTTAACTTTAATATAACTTTTGATGTTTGTACTCCACTGTGAAAATTGGAGCAAAATTTTAAATGTAACTACGGTTGTTAGCGGTAACTGCTCTTGTTGTGAAAGAAGCAACCGGAATCGGTGCTAGTCCGTCTTGTACGCTTTAAACAGGGTTAATGTTAATACCCTAAGTAGTCTTCCTCTTGTCGCAACTGCGATTGAAGCGAAATCTATCTACTGCTCCCTGGTTTACTCTCCGAATGGACGGTACATGGAACCGAACCGAACCGGTCCAGACTGGGCCATGCCGAGAAACGAAAGACAGCAGCACCCAGACTGACAGCAAGATAGAAGGTGAGCTGGATGTAGGAGGTTTCATGTTTCAGCAGCATAGGTTTCTGTCTTATGATGCCATAAAACAGCCGGTTTACTACAGATACAGCAAAGTGACACTTAAAGGCAACCATAGCTTTTGAATGGTTGCTTCAGAAAACTATGGTTTTAAAAGCATAGGTTGGTTAATAGCATATCTTTCAAATGTCCTTCAGTGTAATATAGCAATACTACGCTATAATAATATTACAGTGTAGTGTCTTTTTTACAGAGTAATACTTCCAAATTAGCTGATTTTTCTGTTTTTATTTCTTACCAGTATCATATTCTCATTCTATATTGCAGAAAATCCACATATTTACTAACAGAATATATAAAATTGCCGTAATGACTCACCTACTGTGAAAAGTTATATCTTAATAATATATTAGTTGTAACGGATTATTAGTGCGAATGATGTGTTCAGCTTGCTCTTCTAATGCTGGCTACGTCTTTTGGTATTCATAAGCTTCATACTTTTTTTATAATACTCAGCTTTTTATGGATTTTTCATCCCCATTGAAATAAATGGAAAAACAGGAATTCCTCCCTCTTGTGGCAGAATATAAAATGTCATTTGTGTTTTACAGTTGATGTTTCAGCTTCTGTCTAACTAATTACAGTGAATCACCCAGTTTCTAAAAAGCTTTCTAACACTTGGGGACGACTTCAAACACTTTTGCCATTTTCACTGCAAAGTGTGAAAGCATTCAGCATTCACACTTTGCATTGTCACATGAAATGCAACATTTCTAGCTTTAATTGTCTTTTGGTTATGTCTCAGTCAGCTTTGCAGTGTTAAAGAATTACAGTGATAACTCGTTCCAGTATTGTTTTTATAAACATATGGTGTCATCACCAAGGTCACGACCCCAGGTTGTCAAAGGTTAATCTGTTTACCTTGTTGAGCTTGTGGATGGAGGTATTCCCTCGGGATCAACCTGAGGACAGTGAAAGCAGTCAGGTCAGTGTAAAAGCTGTACAAAGATAGTTGTTTTGAACATTGATGTACACACACCAGAGCGGTAGGAACATTTTTAATGCCTTTCTCCATTTCAGATCCGTGGGAATGGTCTGGTGGTGGTGCATCAAGGGAAAATCTTGGGACTCCACTGTTCTGGAGTCAACCTTCACGCAGCACAAGCAGCCATCATTCAGCATGGTGCAAACCTGGCTGGCTGCCAGCTCTTCTTCTCCAGGAGACCTTGTGCCACTTGCCTTAAGATGATCATAAATGGTGAGAAAGACAGTTGAGACTGATTAATATAGATATTTTATATTTTCTCTAAATTTAACAGTTTAATATAATTTCTATACATTGTAATTGTGGTGTCAGACTCAAATACCTACATACTGTCTAGTTGGACATATTCAGTCATCCATGATGAGTAAAACATACATATACAAATCCAAGGAAGCGCAGCTGACTTTACTACATTAGCAAGTATCAAAAACATACAATTGTTTACTTTCATATTCAATTCAGAAATACTTTATTCATCCCAAATGGAAATTAAATGTTGTCATCCAAGTGTCTTCAAAGAGTTGTTGTGGAGTTGCAGGATCTCCAGTAGCAGACAGGCCTGCAGCAATCTAAAGAGGCCTCTGACTGAAGACGGTTGCCTTAGGCGGTCTCATGACAAACCTAACAGCTCAATACACAGAGCAGAGACTACTCCACAGTAACATATTCTGGATGACTTCATCAATTATAAAAGTCTACAAAAATAGATTCTAGAGCAAGCAAGGACAGAATAATCAAACCAAACATAAATGTATCAAAATGCCCATTAATGGTTCCAATTTGGGAAGATATAGCAACACAACAAATAAATAAATGCTGCAGCTTATGAAAACATGTAGTCAAGCAGACCCAGGACTTTTCTCTTTGGGAAAGAAAAACTAAAGTAGAAATAAAAACTAAAGTAGAAAATGTAAGTTGATATAGATAACGGTAGGAGCAGCTGTATCGATAATTTCTTCCAGGAAACAAAGCAATGGAAAACACATCACTAGGTCAGAAGAACTTCCCATTAAAGGAAAAACAAACGGTAGCAAACTGCAACAATAACTACAATTACTAGACACAGTCAATCAGCAGAATGTTTTCTGTGGAAAAGAAGTGTATAGCTCAGGGCAGCAGTAACATATTGTAAAATTGTAAAATATTGCATTTTAATATGCTTTGCTTTCCGTTTCATTTTTCTCCCATAGATGTAGTTTCTGGTTTCATTTCTGTCAAATTTCAAACCAATACCCAGACGAACCACAACATACTTGTTACTTTAAATAACATAGATACGTGAGCGCAATAAAAATAGCAATCAACGGTTTTCATTTATTTATTCTATAATTACCATCTGAAGACGCTATTTTATTGTGTCAGGATTTGAAGAGGGTTGTCTTGGTAGTTTAATCTACACCAATGTTATCTCTATGCTGGCTTTTATTAGGGGCTATTGTACCCTGGCAACACCCTGATCTTTGGAATTGTCTTGCCGCTTTTTCTCTCCCTCAGCTGGAATCAGTCAGATCTCCTTTTGGCCCGGGGATCCAGAGATCAGCATGCTGAGGTCCATGTTTTCAACTCAAACAAACGCCAGCAGCACGTCGCTCTCTGTGACAGAAGACGTCCTGGACGCAGTTGCAGTAGAGAAGCTGAAGTCCAACAGCCGTCCTCACATCTGCGTGCTGCTGCAGCCGCTGACGCTTGGCCTGCTGCAGTTTGTTGAGGAGACGTCTAGGGAGAGCGATTTCATGAAGAAGATGACTGAGGATGACCCAGGACTGAACGAACAGGAACTCTTCAACAGGTAAACTCACTGCACTGAACATACACCAAATGTACATATACATACATATTTTGTATGTATATACAATGTAGATTCTGCACAGTTCAACTAGTTGCAAAAGTTTGGACAGGATCAATGCAAAAGGCAGCAGTCAGAAAAGAGTTACAAAAATTCTCCACATTATTTATGTACCATAAGATATTGAATATTGTGAATAATTATTGAAGTAATCGATCCTGCCAAAATTAGCATGAAATATAGAAATAAAATAAGTTTTTCTTTCATTTTTATTTCTATATTTACTGGCATTTCCGTCCATAAACATATACTTCCTAAAAACACAAAATATCCAGCTTTGCCTACAATCCTCTCAAAATCTCAGGAGAATGTTTGTTCAGCCTGATGAAAGTCCAAATGAATGTCCCATCTAAAGGACAAGGACACTGAAAAAATAAAAAAATCACAGGCTGGACTTTGTTTTATTTGCAAAACACAAAAATTGATGTTTAAAACACTACATTCGTTTTCAGACAACGTCTAAGACACTTCAGAGAATTTTCCAGTAAGTTCTTGGTTGGAACATCCCAGCAGCACAAGGAGATTTTGATCCAAATGGGCCTGGAGAACCTCTGTGTGGAGCCCTACTTCTCCAACCTGAGAAACAACATGGCGGCGCTGGTGGAGGTTCTAGCTGCTGTGGCTGCAGGGCTCCCTCAACAACAGTATGGCTTCTACAGGTTGGGAACTTGTTTTGTTTAGACTAAAAACTAGGTTCTTAAGTTGTTGGGATTTTTTTTTTTTTTTTTGGTTATCAATAATAGTTTCTGTGATTCAGAGAAAACAGTGCAACTATGGCGTGTCATCCAGGGGCCGTGTCTCAAGAGGTGGCTCGCCACTGCATCATCCAGGCCAGGCTACTGGCATACAGGACAGGTTGGTTTGACTCCACTGAAGGAAACAACTCAGAGGGATTTAGAGCAGATCATTCTTATATCAGAGTAGTATTAACAACTGAACTTAGAATGTAATTATAGAGGAGAGGTGCTGAACTTTTAATCATCAAAATTATGGACCAAAAAAAAAGCATTTTTTAAAAATTAAAATCACCATAAATGTGGTTTTATTTTAGCTATGCGATAATAAACTGAGCATTAACCATTTTTAATTAATTAATCAGATTTTTTTTTTTTTTGGAACAGGATTGTTGATACAGATTTTCTTATCAAATTAGAGGCTTTCAGTCAATTTGCGTATTATTTTGGGCTTGACTAAAGAAAACCGAAAAATAAAAAATTGTCTATTCTCAGCAATAAAAACAGGATCTAGGTCAGTCTTTATTTGATTGTATTTAGCCACGTTTTAATACATTAATTAAAATTATATTTGGGTGCACCACGGTATACTTTTAATGCATAGATGTCGTCATATTTACCATGGAAATAGAAGGAAATCAGACACCTTTGAACACCCTCAGTTTAGCGATCACGTGCTAACCTAGTTATCACTGCTATTTGATTATGTAACAAGAATTAGACTGGTTTAACAGGATGCTTGATTTGAGTTGAAGCTCTGTTGCATTTCAGTAGGAGTGTTTACTTTTGACAGCAAGTTGCCTGATCAACTCTTTGCTTTTTAATTCTCAACTAGCTATCCATCCATCCATCCATCCATTTTCTTTACACCCTTCTTCCCTAATGGGGTCGGGAGGGTTGCTGGTGCCTATCTCCAGCTACGTCCCGGGCAAGAGGCGGGGTTCACCCTGGACAGGTCGCCAGTCTGTCGCAGGGCAACACAAAGACATACAAGACAAACAACCACACACACACACACTCACACCTAGGGAGAATTTAGAGAAACCAATTAACCTAACAGTCATGTTTTTGGACTGTGGGAGGAAGCCGGAGAACCCGGAGAGAACCCACGCATGCACAGGGAGAACATGCAAACTCCATGCAGAAAGATCCCCGTCCGGGAATCGAACCCAGGACCTTCTTGCTGCAAGGCAACAGCTCTACCAACTGCGCCACTGTGCAGCCCCTCAACTAGCTAAACAGTTGGAAAATAAAACCTTAGTCATTATTGAAGAGCAATAGTTCTTAAAATAAAGAAACTTTATTACACAGATAATAGACTTTTACTCTGGGCAATTTACACAATTTTCTGTCATTTGTTGTACAAACAAAAGATAAATTATTAAGAAATAATAGTTTTCTTACTTAATTACTGTCCAACAGGGCCCCCTGCTGGTTGCACATGGTACAGCTTCCTTCTTGGATTTTCATGAGCTTTAAGCCACAATGATCTAAAGCAACAAAAATATATCACTGTGACAAATCTATATATTATACATGTTAAACTCTTTTTTATTAATTACTGATGTAAACAAACATTTCCACAAAATTCTGCTTTATTACCTCTAGTATTTTAAATACACAAATTGATTGAAGTTTTTAAAATATTCATGGAAACTTGCAAAATATATTTCTAAAACAACATGATTAGAACATAGTTATGCTACAGTGTTGATGTCTGACTGGTCTGTTTTTCACCACTTTATTTATTTTTTATTTTTTTGCCATCGTTCCAGAGGATCCAAAAGTGGGAGTGGGTGCTGTTATCTGGGCGAGACGGCGGTCGGTAAGAACTCCGTAATTTTTTTTTACTTCAGCATAAATGATTAGTCCCTACAGTAAAATGTTACCACTCTTTTGTGTGATGGGAACTCTAAATTGGAATTATTATTTTATTGTTTTTTTAAATGTGTTTAGTTTCAGTTTTTACAGTTCATAATGCAATGATATGAAGCAGGTGAATAATTCAAGTGTCCTAATTCTCGAGTGATTGCTATGTCTTTTCCCAACATTATACTTAATTTAAGTCTGTAAACCAGTTACTAAAAGTAAGGGATACTCCAATCACAAATTAAAAATATATATCTTGACCTCCCTCATCTCAGGCTGGCTCTCGAGGAACAGGCTGCCTGGATTTGGTGGGTTGCGGGTACAACGCCTACCCTGCAGGCTCAGAGTACGCAGAGTACCCCCAAATGGACTGCACGCAGGAGGACCGTCAGAGACGCAAATACAGATACATCATCCACGCAGAACAGAATGCCCTCACCTTCAGGTCAGCTCGTTTAACCACACCTGAATGTCAAGTCTCATTTGTCTTTCTTGACTGACGGATGTCTCCTCCGTCTTTGTGTTTTCAGGACGCGAGACGTCAAACCAGAGGAGCTAACCATGATGTTTCTGACCAAATGTCCATGTGACGAGTGTATCCCTTTGATAAGAGGGGCTGGAATTACACACATCTACACCTCAGACCAGGACAGGGACAAAGACAAGGGGGACATTTCCTACCTCAGATTTAGCACCCTGAAGGACATCAGCAAGTTTGTTGTAAGTTAGTATCAGAGAGAATTAATATTTATTCATTAATATTAATATTTTATTTGATAGAACCAAGACCCGCCTTCTGGTCCTGATTGGTTGTTTCTGACTGAAACAACCAACTGTATTTGTGCAGTTAGTACAAGGAGATTTTTCAGAGATTATCTGACTCATACTATACTATCACAACATGTGCAAAAAATTGTTTTTATACTGTCGCTTTAAGGAGTAAAGTAAGACATATCTATTTTCTCGCAGTGGCAAAGGAATCCTTCTATTCCCCCTGAATCGACTTCTCATCTCGCAAGTGAGTTACAGCTCCCCATCCTCGAGCTTTTTCACTTTAACTGTGTTTTATGTTTTTTTTACGTAAAACACTGTGACCTCGACGTTTTTCTAGATGGTTGTATTCGGAAGCACAGCCGGCAGACTGAGCAGGAGTACGGAAATAAGAAGCTGTGCACCGAGAACACCAAGAGTTCACCTTCTGGCAGCTGAACGTTAGTTAGTAAAGGACGGACTAGCCTGTGCATGAGCTCCATTCTAGGAGCGAATAATTTGCTGATGGTAAAATCTCCACCACTACAAAAAGCATTTCCTCCTTTACAGAGTTCATGTTTCTTGCTTTTTTGTCACACTTCAATGTTTCAGATCATATCAAGCAAAGATAACCTCTACCACCACCATGTTTGGTAGTCCACTAAAAATATCCTCTCTTCTTTCTCATCAGCCCACAAAATGTTTTCTCCAAATTCTTGGGGAATATTAAGATATAGATATATTTTTTGTAAATCTTGAGGCTGAGTTTTTTTTTTTGTCTGGGAGTCATTTTGAGAGATTGACTACCCTTGAAAAAGTTCCATGTTTCCTCCAAACGCCTCGTTTAGAAATCTAACCTTAAGAAATGGCTTTGTAACCTTTTCCAGTCTTGACAGATGCCAATGACTCATCTGTTCTTTAATTCCTTCAGAGCAGAGCATGAGGAGTTGCTTTTTGAGATTCTTCTATCTTTTTTTTTTTTTTACTTATTTACTTACACTGGTGACCATACCAGGTTTTAGATCTGAAAAAATAAAAGTAAAAAAGCTTTGTGAAACCAAAATGCTACATTGAAACGTAAAGAAAAATTTGTAAAGAAAGGGATTTCATTGTGATTTGTTTGAACCTTTTTGCCTTTTAGTTTTCAGCTTGTAAAATTATGTCTCTGTACGAAAAAGTTTATGTTCAAACTGTGAAATTCATTTTATTGGTTAAAGATTTAAAGCATTTATCTCTTTATATCTCCCTATCTTTATTGTGATAACTGTGGTTTACAGTTAATAAAAACCTAAAATTCACTTTCTGCCAGAATTAGTCCTCAGGTTTTATCCCCGACCCCTGATTGTCTTCCTCTTCTCTTTCTGCCCACCTTCCTGTTACACTAGTAATGAGGATAAAGTATTTGTTTTTGTTTCTATTTATGCAGTAAGTTTACCACAGTTATCCTTTCTGATAAGCCACAACTCATCATTGACTGACTAGAACATTTAACAGTTCAAATAAATTGTTTAGTTCTCCTTGTGTAATTTGAATTTTGGACTTTCTTCAGCTGTAACTCAGATTCGTCACAAATCGTCACACGGTTTCTGACCTGGGCGACGTATCAGAAGGAGGCAGACCAAGCAGGCCTGGTTCACCTCTGATCACAAATAAAAGTAATAAACGCTTAAAATATTTCAATTTGTGTAGAGTTACTCTCAAAAGTCTACACACCCTTGTAGAAACTTTCCCCGAGTTTGGCTTTTGTGACATAAAAAAACAAACAACACAGAACGTTGTATCTAAATTTCTTCAAATACTGTGCTCTAAAGATACAAACAAGTGCTTTGTCGCAACATTTTTGATTCAGTTAGAGCGTAAAGTATATTAGATATGAGCGTGTCCACATTCAACATCTTCCGGGCTGTAGAAGATGTTTATGACGTCTTTCTTTTGTTAAGATGGATATATACTTCGACTCACTCTGATTCTAAAAAAATAAATTCCTTCTTCATATTCAACTCTTTTGAGCACTGATTACTTTTCAGCACTGATTACCTTAACTTTGGGGTATTGGTGATTGGCCGATATGTGAAGCCAATCTTATCCACCGATTTTATCTACCTTAATAAAGGTATACAAGTTAGCCACTGTTCTGCTCTGCAGAGAGACGTTTGACTAATAGACAAGCCCACCAGGTCATGTCTGCACGTTTGCAGGCAACAGTAGTGACCCCACTGTTGCCAACTCAGCGACTTTCTTGCTACATTTGGCGACATTTCAGACAAACAAATTGGTATTGGCCAAAATCAAAATCAGCAGGTAAGGCTTTTTAAAGATGGGTAATCAGCCAGAAAACTGCAATGGTACATCCCAACTTAAGATGGAATACATACACACATATGCAGTGATGGCATAGTTACTTTGAACTTAGTTGCTTTCTGTGTTTGATATGATGTGAAGCGCTTTGAAATGCCTTGATGCTGAAATGTGCTATATAAATAAAATTTCCACTTATAAGGTTGAACTGAAGGGGAGATTGTTTAATGGTTACAATAGAACAAAAATAAATTTAGTAATTTAGATACCCCCAATTTTAATTGGAGAAGTTTCACATAACTTATAAGTTGATGCAAAAGTAATGTTTGTTTTAGATACATAAATTATTATGCTCAGGCTCAGCAACAAAATAATATACTATATCGCCAATTACAGCTTACAGTAGCTCATTCGCTATATTAATGCAGTTGCCATGTAGCCTGACGTAAAAATGTCAAACATTGAGAAGTTTTAATTGTTTTAATTAAACGTTATCAAATAACACGCCATTTTGAACCCCCCTAATAAACCTCAGTAATATATAAACCCAGCCATGAGAATTAATTCATTTAAAGTTAAAACTCGGTTTCACACAAATACGAACATTTTAGCATAAAAGTTTGGTTGTTGAGCTGGACACGGTCAGGGTCGCTAGCAAGCTAAGTTTCTATTAGCAACTCCGCAAAACATTCTGGTAAACATTACATTACCAAGACACATTAAAACAAACCTTTATGTTGGCTTTCTTCCTTACTTTTCTCTCTTCAGTACTTTTTTGCGACAAAAAATATGGCTAGTCCTAGACTAGAACAGTGGTGCCCAAAGTTGGTCCTCAACGTCCCGGGTTTAACGCACCTGGATCAAACGATGGCTCGTTAGAAGAACATTGACATGTTAAGGAGGTTGTTACTACTACCATCAGAGAGAAACTAAAACATGCAGAAAATAAAATAAGACAAGCTTTGCTAACTTAGAAAATTAAAAACTTGTTTATATTACTCTTATTATTGCTAATATTAATATAATTACTTATATTATATAATACGTTATAAGACTATAACATTAATAACAGATGAGTATGTTGTCATTAGTAAACGTTATAATTTTTTTGTTTTTTGCATGTTTCTACATAAAGCTGCTTCACCAATACCGTGCTATTCTCAATGCATCGGTGTATGAAGATGTGTGACGGGGTGAATAAAGCTCTAGTGAGCGTCGATAACCATTTACCTGTTGCTTGCACAGTCAAAATGACAAAAGCTCAATACTATGTGCGACAGTGTTTCTGCATGGTTCTAATTCACTGCAAAGATGTTTCTTTAATGGAGCCAAATTGAGATTTGTGTTTGGACTTGAACCCTGTTTCTTTGGATAAATTGGTACTGTCAACAAAAGCACCCTAAGTACGCAATGTTGCCCTGAGGCAACAAATAAACAAACAAAAAACAGTATTAGTGTATAAATGATAAAAACATTTTTCTTAAAATGATCTACAAGACATCACAGACATGAAAATAGTTGCATTTAGAGTTGCCCAAAACGTAAACATAAAGAAAAGTGATCTTCAACTTACAAAGTGTACGCAACTCTGCTTCACAAAAAGATTGCTCCTCTTCCAAGTAAAAGGTCACATAAACTTCAAACAACTCCTCATTTTGGGTAAAAATATGCCTGGTTATACTTTAAATCATGCCCCCCAAAAGCTAAAATAAAGAAGCAACGTGAGGTCTAGAGATGTGGTTTGCAACGTCAAGCAATAGAGGGTTAAATAAGTAATATTTTGTATTTATTCAACATAAAGAGATTAACAATATATTTTAAACAATGTAATCTCATCTGTACCGCTCAAAAATGCACAATATGTCTATAAACAATTCTGGAGTATTATCCACCTTATTCCTGAGAGGCTTTTTTCGGACAACTGTTGTGCTGTTCGTGGTTGTACTCCAATAGTCAGACCAAGTTTAGTTTTGTGGCTGCCAGTGACGTCAGTAAGGCGTTACTGACGTCGAACCATTTTTTTTTTCCAGTAACGAGTAATCTAACGCGTTGCTATTTCAAATCCAGTAGTCAGACTACAGTTACTTATCGAAACCACTTTGCGTTACTATTTTCTTTTGCAGTTTAATTTTATTTCCTCTGTGCGTCTTGGGAGCGATCAGTTTTCAGCAAATGTAAACATTGGAGGGAGGAGGAAGGTGCGCATTTTGTTGCTAAAAAAACAGGAACTATTTTGAGTTTCGGTCGCCAAACCCGATTATTAAAAGCGACTTTGGGCTTTTTTTCTAAAGTCGCTAGCAAATTTAATGAGTTGCGGTTGCGCTTTTGGGCTCGTTTTTGAACGAGAACTTGCTTATTTGGGCTTGGAAATAAGCAGAAACCTCATGGAGGCTAGGAATAAGGTGGATAAAGAAGTACTGAAATATTCCGTTTTGCAACGAAGTAACGTCATTGCCACTTTGGCACAATCACAGTGACAAACGTTCAGAGGATGAAAACAATAGACTCCGAGCAAAACCCATATAACCCAGCTTTCCACCAGCATTTAAACGCACCACTTACGCACAAATTTGAAGCTCTCTGAAACGTGAAATGAGTCTCAAAAATCCTTGTGCAGTCATAGCCGGATCTGCGCGTAAATGCAGTTTTGTCTGTGTGCATCAGGAGACTCGTCCGGACCCATTTAACATTTGTAGGCATAAACGGTTTGAATTCATATTTATCAAATTTTCTTTTTACGGTTTACAAATCATGTTTCACAGATACAACTCTCCAAAGTTACACACAAAGATGCTTACACGGATTACAAATCCAGTATTACACACGCACAGGTATTTTGAGACTATTTTCACTCCATACTCCACCAACATCTTCCATCTTCCCTCAAGAATCTCTTTGTCAGAAAAAAAAAAAAAACATCTTTCGAGATTTTGGCAATTCGCAGCAACTTCACATGATTGCAAATTTCACTTTTAAAAAGCGGCGGAAGGAGAAAGCATTTTGGCCCGAGCCGTCTTTTTTTTTTCCCCCTGCTGGTTTGTTTAACAAAGCAAATCAGATGCTTCCAACACATTGAGCTACATGCTACACATGAAAGAAAAAAAAATTCTAAATAAAAAAAATTAATTTACAAAAGTTAGATCATCGATTATGAGCTACTTTTACCAACAAACAGAAATAATCTTTTTAAATAGTACAACCATTATTGTTAATGTGTTTTTTGTTGTTGTTTTTTTCTATTTTCTACGCCTTCCTATTAATAAAAAGTTGGGTGGGATCGGGTGGCTCTTCTAGGAGGCTGGTTTTTTCAGATCCCTGATCTGTTTGATAAGGTACGTCTTCTCGTCGTTGAACTGCTCGTCGTCTGTGCGGTCCTTCTGGAAGTTGCTTAAGAAGTCAATTAGTTTGGTCTGGTTCTTCAGCAGGATGTCGGCAATGGGCTGCGTCTTGTTGGGGTTCGCTACAAACACCTGAACAGAGACGGGATTTGATCACACACACTGGGGCTGAAGGAGTGTTTACACCACCTCAAACCTTTCCCGGCTTGGTAACATTACAGCCACAAAATGATCTAAGTGTTTTATTTTATTTAGGACCATCAGAGTAAGTGGGGATAAATACAAATCCATAACAAATTGTTTCCAGTTTCTTAAAAAAAATTATCATGTCCCTTTCCACTTTATAATTATGCCCTAGTTTGTGTTGGTCTAACACATAAAATATCAGTAAAATACACTGAAGTTTCTAGTTGTAATGAGACATTATAACAAAATAAATATCTCTTTTACTTCTGTCCATTTCCTAATTCACTTTAGGGCTGGACAACAAATCAATAACAAGTTTCAGGTTTCTTATAAGTACCTAAAACCAAAGAAAAGCATGGAGTAAAAACTGAGAAAAACCAGCCACCAGTTTAGCAAAATCTTAGATATTTATAACAAAAACTGACTAAATAATTATCAACACTTATATCGCGATACATTTTTCAGTCATATCGTCCAGCCCCAATTCACTTAAATGCATTTTTGCCTTTTTTACCTTAAACACGTGGAAGGCCTCAAACTGAATGTTGGAACTCTTGTCTCTGAGCAGATTCATCATTAGCTTGAGGTTTTCAGGCTTGCTGATGTAGTATGTCATCACCGTGAAGTTGTGTCTGTCCAATAGCAGCTCGCCCAGGAGCTGCAGGAAGCAAAGTTTCAAATGATTTTGTGTCCTGACAGGCTTTCTGAGTACTTGCTTAATAAAAACATCGGGCGGAGTCTGAGTCAAACCTTAAGCGACTGCCGCTTTGTGACGTAGTTCTCAGAGTGCAGCAGCTTCTCATAGTTAGCAAACACCTGCAATCAAATGTAAAGAACATAATAGTTTAGTTTGTTAAGAGTTTGAGATCTAATCTGAGGTGTACACAAGGTTTCAGGGCTAACCACAGGACCCGAGACCTCCACAGCAGAAACTTTATCTAGAGCTGCATTCATTTATTTATAAAGTTCTTTAAAAACCAGAGGAATTTCTTTCATCATATCGCAAAATAACATCTAGGTGATGTTATCCATTTGTGTTCTAATCTAGCTCTGGAAGGGTGTTTTTAACTTCGATCACTCACAGCATCGTAGTTCTTTTCGAGGAATTCAGCCACAACCGCTTTGTGTCTTGTAAGGAGATCCTGTGGATATAAGGAAACAATAAAAATATTATTGATCTTAGCCTCTATTATTTCCTTCCTTGCAGCACTCTTGTGCTTTTCAAAGATTTTAACAAAGATATCAGAAAATAAGCATAGATTTTACTAAGATGCAGAAAGGTTGTTGAATTAATATTAATAAAAGCCGACATCATTCAAAGTTACCTTAAAGGTCGCAAAGGCGTCAGAAGCAATGTCAAATGTGGACATTTCCACATAGCTGAAGAAGCTGTGGAAATGTTCGGAATAGAGAACTATCCTGGCGAGTGGCTCGTAGCGAATACATTCCCTCAGCATGATGCCGCAGTTCAGCGCTATCTGGGGGGTTTCGTATCTGGAAATACACAGAGGCGGCGTTGCGTCAGCTTGCGGGATTCACAGAGCCAATGCCGTAAAAAAAAAAACCCCTGTCTGACTCACCCTCTCAGCAGGATGAAGAGGACCTCTTGGTGGGAGCACAAGTATTCAACAGTGGGGCTCCTCGCTCCGATCTGCCTCCTCAGGATGTTGTTAAAGATCTGACAAACATCCTTCTTGCCCTGAAAACACAGAAATGAAACTGAAACACTGGATTCTGGAGTTTCTTACGCCTCATTCGTCACCATGTGGATTCGTGGCCTCGGTTTCTGCTCACCTCAAATTCTATATACTGCAGGTTTTCCACCAGCGCAATCAGCAAGCCGTTGTTGTACAGCTCCTGTGCGAGCTGGGCCACGGTCTCGGTGTGCGGCTCCTTGTCGTTGCTGCCGTACAGAATCTCCTTCATCAACACCAAGCACTTCGACACCTCCTCAGACGCCTGGAGAACAGAGAAGGCGAGCAGAATGGAAAAAAATGCAACTCGGTTAGGAGGAATGCAGCGCTACTGTGAGTAGGAGACGGAACGGTCCTGGCAGTGAAGTGTCAGGAGGTGACATGCTCATATCTTTAATTTCACAGAGCGTTGTGACCACTTTGCCTCTGGACGTCCTGGAAGTTAGAGAAACTCATACTGTAGAGTCTGTTTTTTCCTACCTTGTCTGTCTTCTTGTCATGTTTGACCAGGATGGCCAGGTTTTCCTTCAGGGTCTTGATAATGTCTGTGGGACTCTTGTGGGATTTACCAAACAGCGGCATGACGGACACCCGTTAACGCCTCGAGACCTGCAAAACACAACAGACTTTAATCTGATTTTATAGCGTTCTTTTAGTGTATGTTTGATCATTTATAGCAAAAGATGCACCTAAAGCAGCTAAAATATACTTCTGACATCAACATGTGAAAAGCTCTTTCTGCTGGATCAACACAGCATAGAGTTATCCTATTAATTATTTACTGGATTAACTGATTAATAATTTGATGGCAAAAGGTGCTGATATTTTACTTATAGAATTTGAACCAGATGAAGCTAAATCTGCCACTTTAGGAGTTCTGGGTAGAAAGTATTTACAGACAAAAAAGGATTTTGTTGTTCTTTTTTCTATTCAAAATGTTTGGACAGTCTGGGGTTATTTACTGATGTTTAACGATAAATTAGTTACTAAATTATGCCAGTAATCACTAAATTATTCCAATAATAGATTAATCATAATTAATCGGTTCAGCCATAGTTGCAACCACACACTCTACTGTATTTTATTCGAATTTTCTGTGATGGACAAACATGTGAGGAGGAAAACTAACACTTCATACAATATAACCATGTGCTAGAATGACCTAGTCAAAGTCTAGATCTAAATCCAATTGAGAATGTAGGGCAGGATGTAAAATCAACATTCCTCAAAGGTTGAAGAGTGTAAATACTTTTAAACTCTGAGCCGTGGCCCGTCTCTTTGTGTCCTAATCATAAACAAAGGCAACTAGCAACACACAAAAAAACATGAGGTAAAAGTAATAATAATAAAAAGAAAATGCAAGGCTTGTGTGACTTTGAAGAATAATTGCTGGTTTGCATTTCTGCACCACATCCTGGGATTGTTCTGCAAGTAATGAGTCGCATCCGAAACACTTCTAACATCCCTGATATCCACCTCTCAACTGGACTGACAGTAGCCGAGTCGGACAACTTTGATGTACCTGAGTTGTGATGAAACCCTGCAGGAAATGTAAGATTCAAAACCATCTGCCAGCTAACAAAAAGGAATCTACCTTGACAACAGCGTTTTCTCTTTTTTTCCATTTAAAGACAGCCTGGACGAGGTCGTAAGGAAACACAGATTCATCTGATGTCAAGTAGAGATGGCGAGGTTTTCCATCATGGCATAACTCATCGCTCGGGTTGTATTTTGCCCCGGAAAACCCAGAATGACAAGGAGTGTTTGGCATCCGCCTGTCCCAGTAGGTGGAGGCTAGCTAAGAATGCTGTTGAAGCCACTCTGTTGGCATGGAAACGCATAAGATAACAACATGCACTTCAGCATCGAGAAGGAGCAGCTCAGGACGGGAACTTGTGACTGCTAATCCTCATCTGGGAATGTGAGAGGGCGTTACTCTCCCCTCCTTCATAGATATTTCAGTTTCCAAAGATTCATTTTCTTTTTTTCAAATATTTGAGACATAATCTAATTTTTACACAAATAATTCTGAGTAGCGTTCCACAGGAACGTCGGCAAATAGGTGAATCCACATCAACTTCACATAAACTCTGTACTCATGTCAGAATAGAAATGATGTAGTTCATTTTAATTTATGATGCAATAAATTAATTAATCTTTCCATTTTGATTAAAGTGTAATAGTACTGTGAGGAAGTATTTTAAACAGAGAGTACAGGCCTTAATGCTTCTTTAGCTAATCATGCTGGGTCCTGTTCTCCGGTGGTTCCTGGTAGGTCTCGTTGTTACCCAGTAATTATTAAGAATAAGGTCCAAAGGGCCAGCTTTAATTACCTGATCACATGGCTTTGAGCCATTGAAAGCTTCAGCAGCTGGTTAGTGTTCATTCCTGCCTCTAAAAACTGACTAAATGTGATATAATGAGATTAATCCGATGCCTGCCGGGGTCGAACACACACAGCTATCAGCTCAGTTTGAATAAAAGCTAACCAGACAGCTTCCGCATTAACCCAAATACCTAATTTATAAGCCACAAGCTTGATGGAGATAAACCGAACAAAGCTAAAGTTTGGGAAGCAGTGACAGAGACAAATGCCTAAACAAAGCCTAAATTATGATTAAAATAGCTGAACTGGCTGTGAACTTGTCAAAGACACCAAACAGCATATTTCACCATCAGATTACAACATCCGATGAATCAACCTGCGCTCGCCGGATGACTAATCGCTGACGTAGAGATGCAGCAAGGCGACGATCAGGAGGCGCTGAGCAGTCACATGCTGGAGATGCCATTCAGGAGGAAAAGCACTACAAGACAGGACTTTACCTAAACCTGACAGGGCGATGAACTTTACCAGCATTGATCCATTAACCTAAATACTATAATGACAAAAAAAACCCTCAAATGTTAGGTTGTTCTGGGATTAAAAAGGCATTTCAAACCAAAAACTGGACTTAGAGGTGTTAAAAGATGTCAAAAGCTGCAAATTTGTTCAAAATGTGTGCAAAAAACACAAAAACGCTCCTATATGGTTGATATTTTTTGGTAACTCAATGCTATAAGAGCCCTCTGATAAACAAGAATTTCAAAAGCTTCAGATATAAATAAAACATCAAATGTAATAGGGATTATTTAGTGTTGCTTTGCGTCTCATATACTCTTTTTGTCTTAATGTTCTTGTCAAGCATCCAGGAGCTACTAGTTACTAACTTATGACTTCCCGTTTCCAAAGAGTAGAAATTTGTGTTGCCACAATTCTCTTCACCACTTTTCAAGAGTGGTTAAATTGGTAACTTTGAGGTAAACGGGTAGGAATGTTTCCTTCCTGGACAAACGCACAGCTGTCAGGGAAAAGGAAGCAAAGAGTCGATATATTCCAAAATTTCAGCAGTATTATTGTAATTATATGTTTGTCCCAGTCTAATGCAGCCCTAATTTGTATTCAGCCAACTTAACTCCAGTATTTCTAAGAAAAATCTAATTGCAACCAGCTCCCTTAATAAACAACCTTAATAGTGTATATTTAATCTCAATTTAAATGCAGCTG
Organism: Gambusia affinis; assembly: GCF_019740435.1. Taxonomy (NCBI): domain Eukaryota; kingdom Metazoa; phylum Chordata; class Actinopteri; order Cyprinodontiformes; family Poeciliidae; genus Gambusia; species Gambusia affinis. Next base: position 8,320,832 of record NC_057891.1, on the reverse strand, counting down.
TTCTACTAACAATGTACTATGTTTGGAGAACCATCTTCATGGCTTAGGTCAGAATGTATTGATGTTAGATTAGCCTAGTCAAAGTCCATACTTAAAAAAAATGATTGAGCTGAAGGTAACAAGTTTCAGTTAACTATCTCAAAGATAACCCTCACACTCACAAAAAGGCCAACATCCTGTTTAAAAGCAGGGGGGAAAGAGAGAGAAAAACTACAAATTTTGAGTTTCGAACAGGTTTGTTTTGAAAGTTCACACCGGAAGAGGGGTGGTATTCCTTTAAGACTCGCTTGACGATGATTGTCCAAAGTAACATACGAGATAAGGAGACATGGAGGAGCGGGGGGGGGTGCAACAAAAACAAAATACACGCACTGCATTTACGGTGAAGCTAAAGAGTTAAAGAGCCCATAAACGAGGGGTTTGGCGCAGTAATCCAGTAATAAGGTGGAGGGGAGTGATGAGCACAAAAGGCCGCATTAACAGACCCAGACAATGTGATTTACCACGGCTACACCCCTCTCGCCTCCAGCCAAACTCCCTTCTTGTCTGACAGATTTCCAAAGCTAACCACAGCTGCAGACATCACTGCATGAACAACCGCACGACGGGGGGGCGAGAAAGGCCTCCCATATGTACCGCCATTAAAGACATTTTAACCCCTTTCGTGAAGTTATGAACGCTGTCAAGGGCAGTGATATGAAGCCATAAGGGTAACTGGAAGCTACTGCTTTCGGCAGCATTAGCTAGAAATTATACTCACAGCGAGAAGATGTTTGGTGTCTTTTAAACGTCCTGACCGCTCCAGTCCCGGTTCACAGCGCAGCCGAGCCTGAAAGTAAAGACTCTGTGTTCACACCAGGGCTGTTTGTTGACCACTAAAAGTCTGCTAAAAATGTCTGCGATACAATGCAAAACGTGAGGGATCCGTAAAGAAGGGAGCGCAGAATTCCATCTGGTCGAGATCCAGTATTCTGAAAAGGTAGCACGAATAAAATAGACTAATTCCGGTACAGTCTTTCAAAATAAAATCCCAAAGGATAATTCACGCTAAAAAGATAGGATTCAAAATAACTTAGATGCTAATAACTGCAAAAAATAAATTTTATTAATATCCTATGAACTTATGAACTTTTTTATTCTGGATTTTCTTTTTTATCATCTATAGCGTTTTCTTTTTTTCTTTTTTTTTAAAGCACTTCCGGTAGTAGATAGTTAAGTTTGTCATTACTAATTTGACAAATCTGTATCTTTCCAGCTGCGGCCAAATCTCATTCACATTTTCTCACCTGATACCTGCCTCTGCACCTTCTTCTCTGCCTTTCCCCGATGTACGCATTTAAATTAGTGGTAGCGTAATGCCATTTAGTAAATTTACCTTTAGAACATATCTGTTATGCAGTTTGCAGATTTCTGGAGAAAATATTTAGAAAAATCTGCAAGTTTTTTAAAATTTCCAACTAACTGGGCTGCCCAAAGGAGCCAAAACACAACTTTATCTCAAAATAGATAACTGACAGAGTAATAACGCAAATAATTACTTTGCAGAGTAATAATTTCACATGCATAATATTGTGGGAAATGCTATATATAAAATTAAAGAATAAAAAAATACTAGCTTTCTATTCATTTCAACTCAAGACCACATCAAATTTTAGTATCAAAATAATTAAAATTAATACTGCAGTCACGTAAATAAGAAATCCAGTTGAGGAAACAATCTCAAATTTTATTAAAGCTGCTTTAATTGTACATACAAGTCAGAATACATATTTACAAATATACATATGTCTCATAACACCTTTATTTCACCATCATACACAGTAGATATACCATCAGATAATAAAGACAGAGGTTGCCGCAATGTGCTGCATAAAACAGAAAAGTAAAAAATATATAACCCCTTTCTCAATTGTGTTTTTTTTTTTTCCCCAGCCTCGGAATAAAAAGTAAAAATGATTCATTTAACTTTATGGTGTGACCATGCTCAAACCCTGACAAGTTTAGTGCCCGTGTCAGGTTTTTTTTTTTTTCTTTAAAGAGGGCAGAAAATAAACTCTCATAATGTACGAACAGGTAAAAAATATATATATATATATATATTTTAGGTTTAAAATGGGGAGCTGTGAGGAACATGCCACAAAGAGTGAAACGCTGAGACAAAGAGACTCTTCTTTACATTGTACGTGCTTTTGAGGAAACCAGCATGAGGTATAGAGGCGACATCGACAGAACAGGTACATTTACCAACACAAAAGGCCAACCAGTCACACACACAGTTTGAAAACAAAAAGGCCTGCAGAATAGTTTCTTCCTTTCCTTTTACCAACAGAGGAATCAGGCCCAGTGTGGGCAATAAACGGGTGGAGCTGTGCTTAGTTCAATAGCATTCCTGTTCATAAAAATAAAGGAAGAGAGTACTTTACAGCGCCTTGTGGATACAGTAGAAACCTGGGGTATATAAAACCATGTTTGCTCTCAAAGAGCGAATGTGATTCGGTGTTTATAACAGCACAAGTTCCTCATTCTGTGAAAAATCCTACAAAAAGTCACCTTTTTTTTTATCATTTCCCAATGGGATCAGATACATTAAATGGGTGCACACAAACATGTTGAGCAGGTCTGGCTTTCTTTAAAAATAAAAAATAGAGTGGCGTGTGTCACATGCCTGAATGGGGCTGGGAGCAAAGGCCGAGGACAAAGCTTTCTTTTGTGCAGAGAGACAAACATAAATGCAGTTGATTGAGATTTGCGACGTTGTTTGGTCATTTCGACGAGCGTCAGCGGAGGTCACAGTGACACAGTGCTGCTGGAAAATTATTTATATAGCCACTGAATCGACTTGCGCCTGCCCCTTTAACAGCTCTGTGAACTGGCAGGCAGGAATGTACACACAAAGACAGTCAGCCCCCATCCAGCAGGTATGCAGTCACACCTGCCGGACCGAGCAACCACTAAGGTTTCCTGAGAGGTAAACAGAGAGAAAAAAGAAAGAAAAAAGAAACAAAGAAATCTGGATGTCCAAGCTGCCAGAATTTATAAGTAGAGAAGTGCAGGATGTGGATCTTTTGGTGACAATCACCTTCTAAGACATCAAAATCTTTGTTTATTCGGTGAAAATATGGGAGGGACACACCATTTTTGTGCCAAACAAACACACACAACGGCCTCTTTCAACTCCCGTGAACAACAGGAGCGCAGCGTCGCTCTAACATGCGGCCCCCGGCACGTTTCTAGTTGCAGCCACCCGCCACTTTTCACAGTGTACGATCGATACCCGACACTGAAGCCGTCGCAATACGTGAAATGCCTGTTTGATAGCATCTGTGCGAGCTCTGAAGAAGAACCTGTGGCCGAGCTGCAAAGTTTGACTCCAGTGTTGTTGCATTTAGTGCAGATTTTCTTGAAAATGTCTCTTTTGATGCTACAACATAGCGCTATGGCACTGAACGCATGTCCAGTAAGTTAAGGCTTCGGAGCCTTTTGGGATTTTTAAAGCAGACCTGACAGGAGATGATGAATCCACAAAAAATTAGAAGTTTAAGGTGCGAGGAAACTTTAAAGTGTGCCATTGAAAAGAAAGAAAAAAACAAAACAAACAAACACTAATTCTGTTCTCCTGTCAGAGTCAGCTTCAGATTTTATGATGGGAGTAGAAAAATAACTTAAGGGTTGAGGGATGGGGATGGGATCTTCGGTCAGGGTTTGATGTCGGAGAAGCTGGTGTAGGTCTCGCTGCAGCTGGAAGAGGTGCTCAGGTTCCCAGAGACGCTGCCATCTGCAGGACAAATGTGCAATCAGTTTCTGCTCGTAGTCACAACACAGAGTAAAGAGAAACGGCAACCAACCGGAGCTGCTGAGTGACTGAGATGATTTGGACTCTGAGATGAGGCTGAGGAGGTTCGCAGCTGCCACCCAGCCCTCTTTACCGCTGCGGAGGTTTTTCACAAACCTGCAGAGGAGGAAGGGTTACACAACCGTGTCTCACTTTTGTTGTTCTGTCAAATAAAATCCCAGTTAATGAAATCCATTAACAGTTTGATCCAAGCATGAGAAATTGTGAAAACTCTCAAACGTAGCGAATACTTTTTCCAGGCAGTGAAACCCTCAAATTAAGAAAATGTCTTTTGATGGTGGAAAGAAAGTTTTTACCATTGTCCGTCCTCTCCCTCTCTGATTAGCTGGACCATGTCTCCACTTTTGACAGACAGCTCTTGAGGGCCCGCCTTCTCGCAGTCTGCTACCACACTGTACTTTCCTGGAGCCTTCAGAGTAAAAAAAACCAACATATTTAATGAGATAATTACAGAGAAGAAAGAATTAGGGAATGCCAGAGACTTCAAGCTCACCAGCTTTTTCACCACTTCATCCTCGATGTCAGAGGTCATGGGGTCCTCTCCGCTGGAGAAGCCATCGTTCTCCTCCGAGGCGTCCACCGACAGAGACGGCTTGTTCCAGCCTGCCGGTACAAGACGTTAAAAAGGATGACAAAGAAATCAATCAAATGAAATTAAAGACACGAAGAAGAAAAATGTTGATTTGACGCACTCAGATTGTGATATAGGATTGCAACCAGGGAGACCAATTTCTTTCTCCGAACCAGGGGTGGACTTTTACTGATTGTTGTAAAAAATAAAAAATAAAATCTTATTGTGATTATAAAATTCACCTAATGTTGGGGGGAAAAAACCCCCGATTTCATCAGAAATGTTGTTTTTAGCTATTTTCTCCGCTTCCTGTTCAATGAAAGCATTAATAAGTCCATATCCGAGCGGAGAAAGCATCAAACTAAGACAACCACTAGAGAGAGTAAAACTGGGAAACCAGAAGGATTTGTTTTGTTTGAAGATCTGGTTGTTGAAAAGGTGTTAAAGTCACACAAAACCACCCAAAATAGAAAGAGCACCAAACTGATTTATGGTGAAGCAGCCATTTCAAATCCACCATTTGACCTCAATTAGTTATTTCTCTCGTCTAAATGCGGAAAAAAAAAAATGACTTGGAATGTTGCTGACTTCACCATAAGAAGCACCGAAACAGCAAAACAGTGTGACCGAACCGCCATCTTTCAAGCGGCGGTGTTACCTCGCCGCTTGCTCTGTAACAGGTTAGAGGTACTCATCCATTTGACTCTGCTCAGAGTGCTGCGTGAAGCCGGCTCTGAAAGGGGGAAGAAACTGCCAGCGAGTCAATGACAGGAGGCCAGTGGAGGAGAGGAAATGGTGTTACACTTTAGGATTTGGGAGTATTTTTGCTTCCAAGCTGGTCAGAAGAAAGAGTTAGTGAAGCTTCTAGAGAGCTGCTTAGGTTGGAAAAGAGACTTTGAGGGATGATGATCTGCAGATCAGTGTAAAAATGTTTTTCTTGATATAAAACCTCCAGATTTATGAGGCCTTTTAGGGACCTTTTTCAGGAATTAGCAAATTCGTGGCATAATGCTTAAAATGGTACCTTGTTTTTATAGAACCTACTATAGAAAATGTCTTTAGCTTTTTACATTAAAAACACATTTAATCTTTCTATTAAGGTTTAATATGGTCTCCATCACTACATTTTGATACAGAATGACATAAAATTACTTAAATAACGAAAACACAGCTTGTTATGCAGATAGCCGGTCTCTCTCCACACATATAAAACAAATTAAATGTGAAATGAGAGTATTTCCACGAAACGCTGGTTAAAATCTAATCAAAACAAGTAGCAAACTACCCTGTGATAAACGTGACAAGAATGTACCTTTGAACCCAAACGGCGTGGGGTCACTCTTGACCGAGTGGCGTTTGGAGGAGAGCTCAGGACTCAGAGCTGAGCCTGGGGCAGGCAGGCAGGCAGGGAGCAGAGGAAGAAACGAGCAGCGTGTGGAGACGGAGGAAGCAAAAGCAAAAGTCAGGTTTTGTTTGGAAAAAATGGAAAAGAGCAGAGAAGAAGTAAAAAAGCGCCAAAAAAAAAAAAGCAAAAGGGTTGTTTCACTTTCGACCACGAGGTGGCAGGATACCTCCACCGTCTGATTTTTTTAATAGCTCTGGAAACTCATGAGGTTGTTTCTTAATGTTACCTTTGGGGCTCTTGAGGTTGCTGAAACCCTGCAAAGTAAAACGCTTTTTAGCCACTGAGGACCTGTCAGTGGTCGGACTGGTCACAGCTTCATCTGTAGGCGATGGGTGGGAATGGGAGAGAGGATAGAGCAAATAGAGCCGTGGAGATGAAGATGACGGAGAGAAATAGAGTCCAGATTAAGGAGAGCCGACAGAGCAGCCTTCAGCAGAGACAGGGGACGCTTTTAAAAGCCCTGCAGCCACAGCTGAGTTTGTGGTTTTTATGAGGTGTGGCGATGAATTTACCTTTATGTTTCGGCGAGGGACACGAGTTCGCCTCTGAGGTCGGGTTTGGCTCCACCCTCTTCTCATCCACCTGCTTCCTCTGGTTCTTCTGAGCGCTGCTGCGGAATGGGCTGCAGGAAACAAATGGGCGACTTCACACACGGCTATGAAATTCAGATGTCTTCTGTTTTGCTGGCATGTTTTAAATCAAAGGTTACATTTTAATACCTGAAAAAAACAACCTGAGCAAATATCAAAAGCAACTTTTTCGCCTACGTGGAAAAGGTAATAAATGATTAAATAAAACTCTGTCATTTACACTGCCAAAGCACAAAATCCTGCAAAGTAATCAGCGACCACACCTGAGGGAGATGGAGGAGTTGTTGCTGGTGGGATTCGGAAAGTCCGAGCTCTTCTGCTGGGTGGCGTCTGAAACACACGACAGTTTGCTGCAGAGACGAGCGGCAGCGCGTTGCAGGAGACAGAGAGCGCAAAGCAAACCAGCCTACCTCTGCAGGCTTTGAGCTGCTGAGTCAGAACCTTGCGGATCTCGTTCACCCAGGCCGTTTTAATCTCTGTAGTCGGAGCCTGGACGAAGCAAACCAGTGTTCCTCTGTTTATTCTGCAGACTTACAGGCAGGTCTGCAGAGGCAGCTGATTTGTATTTTGGTGTTACCTGCACTATGAAGACCTCTTCTCTGGAATTGGACCAAATCTCAAACTTCTTGTTGTCACCTTTAGCATTCTCAGTGATGCCCACCGCACTCATCTGCACATAAACCCCCACAGATGCACGTTAACCTGCAACGAGGACACGACGGCGACGTGAAAACGAGGTCCGCTTACGCTAAGCGAGTGCTTGAAGCTATACGAGGGCGCCTTCTCGTAGCCTTCCCCGTTCTCCTCCCTCTTTTTGCAGAAGAGGAGAGCTTTCTCGTGCAGGAACAGGTGCCTCTGCATGGGCTTGAACCTGGCCAGGTCCTTGACCTTGGCGTGACCTTTTTTATGCTCCGTCCAGACGCTGAAGGAGCCCTGCATCATCAGACGGCCCAGATCGGACAGGTTGCCCTGGAAGAAGAAAAGGCGGCTTTTTAAAGCAAAGAAGACGCTGATGGTCAAACACGGCGGTGGCAGAATAATGCTGTACGAATACCTAACGGCGATTGAGACTTTCCATCCGATTTGACGGTATAAAAAATATTTAAGCTGTTTTGGAAGGAAAAAAATAAAAACACTTGCAGCTGCATTTGCATTAAAATGTAGCTCAGACTCACTTCATCATCATTTATTAACATGTTTGTAGCTTGTGTGTTTTTATTCATGTTAATTAATGTTTAGTTTTCCTTTTACATTATTCTATTTTGTGTTTCAGATACTTATCTTCTACTGAGAAAGTGTTGTTACAGTTCTTTTATTTATTGTGATGAACAAGTCCACTAATCTTTTTTTTTTTCTAAAGCATTGAAATTGTCATTGTGATATTGTGACTGTATGTTTTGTCAAATTCACTTCTTTGGGAATTAAATGACTTGAGATAAAAATAAAAAAAAAGTAATAAATAACCGAGTGAACGTTATGCAAACCTCGTATCCTGTGATGGCGATGAGGTGCATGGAGTCGTTGACGGCTTTCAGGATTCCCAAGATGGAGGAGAGCGCTTCCTGCAGGTCGTCGGCGCCGTCACAGCCCTTACTGTACTTCAACAACTCCTGAAGGAAGACAACAGCAGTGAGTAATACTCCTCCATGTTTGCTTAAAGCTAAAAACGGGTCGCTCACTTTTAGCAGTAGCTGGTACTTTGTGATTCTCTGGACGGGTTTGAGGAGGTAGGAGTCCAAACCGAGTTTATGTTCCAGCTTCTTCTGGCACTCCTAAACCACAAAAACAAACGTCAGAGGAGGCACTCGAGGCCGCGTTTCTCCCGGAAGAGACGTGAAGAGGAAGGCATCGAACCTGGAAGAAGGCACAGTCCGAGCATTGTCGCCACAAGCTCTCTGAGCGAGGCTTGTTCTGGCAATAGGCCTCGTAGATCTGCAAATCTTTCATCTGCAGGGAAGCGGCAACAGAACGTGTAACGGGTCACTTCTTCAATAAAGCAAGTATTTCTTTGTTGTGGGAAATTCCAGAGAAAAAAAAAAAAGAAAAAAGAGGAGAAAAATCATACCCGTTCTAAAAAGCAGCGGCCTACAAGTTCTGGGCAGTCCGTGTACGCTTCCAGATCCTTCAGGAACATCCTGGAGAGAAAATCGAAACGCCCGAAATGATTGAAAAAACGATGTTAATTTAGACTTAATCAGACAGAAAAAGCACACTGATAGGTGTACCTTTTATGAAACTGATAAATTTCCGGCATGTTCCCAAACAGGATGTCCTTCTTGCTCTGCAGGGTACTGGGGATGAGATGAGCCATGGCGGGGTTGTCCATCTCTGCTGCATAACCCTGAGCAGAACATCGGCGAATCAATGCCACAATCCGGCGCTTAGCACCGGGCTGCGAGCAAAACGCCGCGCTCACCTCCAGAACGCACAGAAGCTCCTCGACATACGCCCTCTCTGTCTCCAGCAGCTCGTTCATCACATGCCTGGGAGCCGAGGAAACGAAACAAACAAAGAGTTCAGACGGAGCTGAATTAGCCCGGCTGCCAGTTATTAAATTACATTAAATTATAGAATTATCAATAATTCTGAGGATGACTTACCGACGAAGCACTGCCAGGTTTTCCTCTTCTTCTGAAAGGGAAGCGTGTCTTGTCCCGCCGTTGTGTACGGGAGACTCGCCCTGGAAACGTTGTAAATATTTACAGAAGAAGAAGAAACCTCTGCAGATGCAGTGCTTCATACATTTTAGCGTATTTTATTGGAAATTTTGCATTTACATGTTTTGTTGTTTTTTTTTTTACCTTTTTACAGAGTGCACTATCTGCTGAGTATCTCCTCTCTTTTCTCTCCGAGTCTGGAAAGCAGATTGGTTTTCGCATTTTAACTACTTTATCCACATATTGTTTAGCTGCATCCATTCGTTCATTGGAGACCTACTGGGAGAGGAGAGCGGAGACTTGACCTCCGGTCTCGGTGCCACTGGCTGGACTGGTCTGGTTTGCTTGGCGGCGAGCTTCTTCAGGCTAACTCGTCTCTTCTCAAACATCTCCTGAACAGAGCTCTGCTTCTGGAAAACCCTATCCATGTGATCCTGAATAGAGGAAGAGTCCATCTTTAACTGCATATCATGTTTTCATGAACTCTCAGAATGAAATTGTATCCCCTCACCCTGAGTTGAGGATTGAGCACCGCCTCGTACTGGCAGCAGATGGCGCCGCGGTCCGAGACGGTGTGCAGAGCTGCCGTATCCAGGTAGCGCTCCAGCTCCTGCAGAGCCGCCTCGGCTCCATCCTGCGACTGACAGCGGTCCACCGGTTGGTTAGCCAACAGCAAGATCCCGTCCTCACACCACTGGGACGCCTGCAAGGAGAATATTCTTCAACGCTTCGTCCAGATTTTCTTATTCCTGGCGTTATTTCAGTAGCGGCACCTTCTCCAGGGCGTGGTGCAGCTCCAGGGCCCTGAGCAGGAGGCCCTTCTTGCTCCGCAGAGTGGAGCCGATCTCCTCACACACGCCTCGCAGCTCGCCACACTTCGGCCGGATGCTGTCCTCGGCGTAGTGAGAGTTTTCTATCAGACTGTCCCCCTCGCTGGCCAGAGACAAGGCGAGCTCCATCAGCTCCTGATAAAACCAAAACACAAACAACGGCATGTTGATCTTTGGATAAAACACGAGATGGAACAGTTTGTGTATCACTGACTGATAATGGACCCTTCATTTTAACACCAATAAATCTGCCTGTACTCATTTATTTTGACTGAAATGTTGCTAATCCTTCCTCTTCCATTACTCAGTTGTTCGCCACTTTGTTTTTCGTCATTTACGTAAAATCCTACTAACGCACACAGAAGTTTGCAGTTGTGACATTGCGACAAAATCTACAAATAATCATGTTGTGTGAATTTTTCTTCAAGGAGGTGTAGTGGCCCCCCATGAACACTGAATTAAAATGTATTGCAAACATCTTGAACTGATTTTTTTTATTATTATTATTTTATTTTTCTTATACTGGGATCTTACATAAGCCTTCTCCTCGTGGCTGCTGAGCTCTCGCAGGACGTGCTCTGCGTGGGCGGGGCTTATGCTGACTTCGGAGAAACCCGACAGGCGCTCCAACATCACGTCAAGCTGGGGGCGCACCTAAGAAACAGGAAGGCGCTTTTACTTAAAAGTTTTCTTCCCACGGTGCGAGCAGGGCGCAAAACGCGACTGACTTCACGGAAGTGCTTTTCAAAGTGGCGGAGCTGCAGACACTGCTCCAGCTTGGTGCGGTGACGTTCCCAGAAATCATCAAACGCCGTTTGGGTTTCGTCCAACTGACCCAGGAGTCTGAAGTAGACGTAATGAAATAAAGAAGCAGACTAGTGAGAAGTGGCTTCTTTGTTCGTTCGTGGAAAAAAGCGAATTATTATTTTTGGATGCGTCCGCCCCATTCACACACCTCTGAACAGTCGCCAGGTTCTCCATCTCATCTTGTGTCATGCTGTAATCAGGGTCCGTCTGTAGAGGCTCATTGATGCTAGCCAGCAGACGCCCTCCTTGAGACAGCGCCACCTTCAGGTCCTCCTAGGAATTGGAAAGATCATTTTTAGCAAACAAACTGAATACGCAATATTTTTAAAACCCTCTTATTTAGCCTCGTTAAATAAATGGGTTCACCTTGACTCGACTTTCAAGTAAAAGTTAATAAATATTCTTGGTGATATGAAAGCAAAAAATACGCTTGATGAAAGAAGAATGCTTTGTCTTGTTGCTTAAGTTTTCCGTTTTACGATTATTCTATTTTGTCTGGATTATTCACTTTAATTAGTTTTAAATTTCTGGTGAAATGAAGCTATTCTTGAATTGTGGACAAAAGCTGCACAGAATTACTCCTAGGGCCGCACTTTGTAACCTCCTCAACTAGACCTAACTAATCGATAATTCAAAAATCTATTTAGAAAATACTCTTTTATCCAATTAGTAAGAGCTGGAAGTCAAGTTTTTGAACTCCTGCAAATTAGTCACACTTATTGTGCAGAAACAAATCCCATTTTTAAGTCGTCAACACCAAAGCGTAGAAAACTTTACATCAATATAATCCTGTTTCGAATATTTATGGAAGAGGAAAGGGGACTGCTGACCTTCATTGTGTCTTTCTGCAGTGTGTGTTTGTGCAGCAGGTCCACAGTGGCCTCTGCATCGTTGGGCAACTCTGTCTAGCTCTAGTGCCAAGCTGCGGTCTGTGCCCCATGGTGCCATTCATGCTTCACCGTCGATGGCCTGCAGTAGAAATACAGACCATCGTTTAAGAAAAACCTGAACTGGAGCCACGAAGATGCAGGAAACGCATAAAACTTTTGCGTTGACGTACAGTGCGGTGTGAGATCCAGCTGTCATGGCAGTACTCCTGTGTGCCTCCCAGCTCTGTGGTCAGTTGCCCCGGGTCGATATAAGCGTGGAGCTCGGTCACTGTACTCAGCATCACCACCTGATAAAGACATGCAATCAGAGGAGATTCCAAGGAGGGGAAGGAAAAAAAAAACATCTGAAAGGTAAGTTTATTTTTTTATCTGCTGTTTCTGAGACGCCCTTTGTAATGTCGCTCTGGGCAACTGCCTGTGTGGTTTCATCTAAAACCATCACTGTCCCTGTTGAACTTGAACAGGAAGTCTGAGAGAGTCCGCTGGAACAGAGCAGTGGGACGCAACACCAGAACCAAGTGCAAGTTCCCTGGAAATGAACCCTGAGTGAGAGAAAACAGGAACAAAAACATGTTTATTAGCCAAACTTTGTATGTTAAAAGAAGTTTTGATTTTTCAGATGTTTCCAATTTGGATTTTCTGGGAGAGGGGAGGAAATATATCCGACACTCCTAAACCGTAGCTTTTCTAACCTTGTAAATTGGGTAAACTTTTGATTTTAGGCCCAATTTAATTTCTATCAATGAATGAATCACATTTTGTTTTTGTGGATGCAGTTCCATAGAGAAAAGACACATGAGGCATTTGTATTAAAGAAAAACAATCAATACATAATTTAAAAAAAAATTCACAGCTGAATAATTTTGTAAAGTTTTATATTAGAAAATATATTAAGATTTAATTAGAAATCTCCAAGTTCTTGTTAGTTTAACGGTATAAATATGACACCAAACTCTTAAGACCAGGAAAGACAATAGAGTTTAATGCTATTAAAGAGAAGTAGATGTGTTCAGAAAAAGGCTTGAAGCATTTTTATCTATAGTTCCACTTGCAGCTTATTGTTGTAAATGAAATGATCTGTCAGTGGAACTAGCACTTTAAAAAAAAATCAATATTAAGAAATAACTGACCTAAAACAAGCTCACATATGTTGCCAAAATGTTACTTGCAAGTCAGTTTTGTTTTACTTCAAGGGTATTAATATATTTGCACTTGAAACTAGACCGGAGATTTTGTCTTTTTGCGGTGTATTTAACATCAGGCTGCACAATATCATGATATTAACCTACATTTTTCTGATTTTTCCTCTTTATTTTCCTTCCTCAGGATACCTTACCCCCGTTGGAATTTGAATTTTTAGCATCTTAGCCACTAAAAACATGCTTCCAATGTGGCATCGATGGCTTTGAAAAGTTCTCCAACAGGCCACATTTGTCACTGGCAAGCAGCATTTGCATTCATGGCACTTCAAATATGATAAATAAAAAATACAGCGGAGCCATTCGATAGACAGGACAGAACCCAAGAGGCCACTCAGCTCAAAGACTTTATTGGATGTGGCTTCCTCTGAAACCCCTGAGTGAATTGCTCCTCCCTGTTAGACAGGATAAATCAATGCAGGCTGACATGTACACACACAAACACAGGAGCGCACACACACGTACATGGCTGGAGGCGAGCTTAGGAAGACGGATGACAAGATCATGATACCATATAAAAGAAAAATAGAAAAGGTATTCCCACAGCTAATCTACTGTAGGAGATGTGATATTGCAAAAAGCTAAAAAAAATAATAAAATCTTTAATTTGCTTTTTCATTCATTACAGGCTGGAAAATGTAACCTTAGATGTGCTGCTTTTCTTCAAACAGAAACACATTTTTAGAAACATTTTTTAATATTTTGAACAAAAAGCCCTCTTGTTTCTAAAAGCGGCTTCACTTCTCCAGCTAGCAGCAAACACAGAGCAACATATGTGTATCTAGAAGCCATTAAATTCAATCAACCCTGAGAGGTCCTGGTTTAATTTGTAGCCCTGCATTAGCATGACAATGCAGGAGCTGCTCGGTGCATCCCCCTGACACGCCGACACAGATATATGCTAATGCGCACACGCCTCTCCGGACCCCGGGCTCTCGCGGATGAAAAGCACACATTAATAAATGAGACGGATCAGGATGCTGACCGAGTTGATTTATATTCAGCTGGTGAGGAAGGACGGGTGGACAGGGAGGAACCTCTCCTGGCATGTCCTCTAATGACATCCACATGGTCCCACTGGGACTCCGAGTCGCCTGGATATCAAACCTCCTCCCTCTGTTTTGGTGTTTAAGATCAGGAAAATGTTCTTTCCATTAGAAAGAAGGGACATAGCTTAAATCCATACATCAAAAGCTGTATTACACCTGCTTTTTTTCCAGCTGATTTTACGTGTTGCAATATATTCGCTGTTTGTGTTTGCACCCGCTGACAGAGCCATCTGCCATTCAGCCTGCAGCAACACTCCTGCTTGGTTCAGTGGCTGCAGACGCATTAGTCTGACTCCCAAAGGTGGACTGCAACAAAGACAAAACGGTCCCTTTATGCAGCTTTATTCTGTTAGATTGTACTGGTGCCTCTGAAATAAAGTAAATATTGTACACGGGGTTTATTATTATAACATCAGGCTGCTGATAATAATTTGGCACAGATGTGTTCAAAGCCTTAGCATCTTCTTATGTGTGAAACTTACACAAATTACATTTTAAATAGTTGTTCATGCTGGAGTTCTCATAAAATTACTACTTCATCCTTCAAATATTATGACTTTGTTCTCATAATTAAAAAAAAAAATCAAAAATTAGCCTGTTTCTAATATTTTGTCATAGAGTTGACCTGAATTTAAGGTCCAAACAGAAGCTGTAAAGCACGCTTCTCGAGCAAGATGGCCGCTCTGCAACACTGACATATGGAGACCCCAAGAAGAGCAATCATAAAAAAAAAAAAGAAATCCAGATTTTCCAAAAATGGACAATACAAAATAATGAAGCAACAACTCAAATTTGCATGGTTGTGGTCAAATACTGGTTTAAAAATGTTTACTGTTACTCCATCTACCAAGTTCACATTGAAAATGTTGTTTATGAGGTTCAAACAATCAAAACACACATTTCTGCTAAAACACAATGGAAAAAGTCACACTGAATTTCATTACTTCCATCTTCTGGTGTTGGAACAGCAAATTGCAAACCTTGACAAAGAGCACATTTCACAGCGAGGAAGACAAGCTTCACCTTTCAATAAGCTTCATTGGTCAGGCGTGTCCAACAAAGGACGAACAGAGACTGTATCCTCTCACCACCTGCCGTTAAAGCCTTCAGGTTATAATGCAATTCCTGTCCACTGTGCATTTCTCACTCTGCTTCATACATTAAAAATGAAGCGTCTTCCATGTCTTTGAATACAGATAAATGTAGATTTACACAAAATGTATTGAATTTGTTGAAATTAAAACATCTCGTTCTTGTCTTTTTTCCCCTTAGATTTCAACTTGAGAGGCTTTTTTAAAATTATTATTTAAGAGTAAAACAAACAAGCCATTAGAAAGACAGAATGGGGACAGAATGAAGTGATTAACAATTAGAAAAAAAGAGAGATAAAAAGAAGGAGGGATGAGGGGAGGAGGAGAGACCCTGCAGAGCAGCTTCTGCTTCCCTGCTGATAAACTCACCAACCACTCGAAACAATGTTATCACCCCGAAAGACATAAATCATCCCGGCCTCATCACCACAATCATCTCCACCTTTTGTTAGTTTCAATTAAAGAGAAGCGATTGAATAAAAATGGCAAGGAAAACAGGAAAAGGGGAAACACCTATAAAACTATACAAAATATGTTAAACGACACCTGCGAAAACACTCAGTGTCCAGGAATTGTCCTTTAGTTTTACAGCAATATGAAAGACTGAACATGTTCGAAGCTCCTCTGCAAGGTGGATTTTGGTTGGAGGAGGAAAATCTCTTTTTGTTCCAGCCTGTGCTTCACCAGACGCTTCATATGCCAGCAGTGAGAGTTCAATATTGATCTCCTGTTTGCCTCTTTAATAAATCATACTGCTGCTAATCAGGCAGTGACATTTGGTCAGGCTATGTGCTCTGAAGGACGTTATTATTAAGTTCAGGATTTTATGACTTGCACTTCAGGTCAGGGAGTGTTGTGTTGCTATTTAAGATATCTTTTTTTTTTTCCAAAAATGTGCTTATACTGCAAAACCACAAAATCTTACTAAGTATATTTGCTCTGGTTTCTAGTGCAAATATCTTCATATAGTTGCAAGTATCTTAAAATGTTTGTTTTAAGTCAAACGAATTGATGAAAAATGACCAGATAAAGATACAAACCAAATCAATCAGCAGGCTGTGATTATGGTTCTTGTTTACTGCCATGTCTGCATCTCAAGTGCTCAGATGTTTCTCTACAAGTGGAAGGAGTCCCATAACGGCTTATGGCCACTATGGGAATAGTTTTGCTCAAACAGAGCGATTAGGCTGGATGGTAATTAGTATCCTATTAGCATACATTTGCATAGATTTGCACAGATTGGTTGGGGGAGCTAATCAGTAGCAGACAGAGCGAGCATCCAGACAGCAGATGTGTAAGGTAAGGTGAAGCTTTGTCCTCAAGCTGCTAGCGCTGCTAAATACCATCCACACGAAGTACAGGTGAGGTAACTCAAGAAATGTGCAAGAGAATCAAAGTTATCGAATGAAAAGGACATACTTTTTCCAAACAGCACAGGGTTCTTCCCAACAAAAATCAAAACAATATAAGCAATGAAAGTGTGACAAAAATTTTTTATTGTGTTAAATAGACAAATAAGTAGTTAAAAGGGGCAATTAGTTGTAAAATATATATTATTATTCTGTGAACATGGACCTGGACCATGAAAGTTTTTGTGTCTCGTCAGATTTATTTATTTATTTTACAGTGTAAGCAAGAATCTCATCTGTACAAGAGTTTTTACAGTGTAATTGGGCATCTGGTGTGTACGAAAGGCGCAATCAGATCTTGGCAACGTCAACTTTTTACAGTACAAAAAAGGATCTGGACCTGGTAAAGTTTTATTACAGTGTCTCCTATGATCTTATCGGTACACAAACTTTTTTTATTTTACAGTTTAAACAAGTATGTAAGCGTCTGTGCAAAAGGTTTTATTGTGCAAAGGATGATTGATCTATATAAAAGATTGTTTTGCAATGCAAAAAAGGATCTGTTACACATAACCATTTTACAGCAGATTTTAATCATATTTTTATCTACAGTAATAGAGATTTGGTCCATATGACTTTTTACAGTTTAAACAAGTAAAGTTTTCAGATCTTGGAGTCTCTTTGAGACTTTAAACAATTGCTTAGTAAGTTGTTAATCTTTATAATCTAAAGAGAACATTTTGCCCCCACTACAAAGAAATAAAAGTAATGTGTTTCGAACCGTTACCTCTTTAAGTTTGGAATATAAAACCTTTTCTGGATTGTTTTTCACTGTCGTGTCCATTTAAAAACGATTCAGTCCCTCTCCTGCTTATTCTAGGCAACGTTCAGATCATCTAGAATCAGGCTAACAGGACACAAACAAAACAAATGTCAAAGGATTTGCCTGAGTAGGGAAAAAAAAAGTGTGAATAACATCCGTTTCTGCTCCAACGGGAGACCGTCTCACATGTTGTGAGACACTCCACCTCCCACTCTGGAATAATACGCTATTTTTAACTTCCCACCTCATTTCAACATCCAGGAAGACGCAGAGAGCTTGCACATGCCCTTTCAACAACGCAGCTCATGAATAAGTAGCAGCAGTGAAGCTGTTACGCACTGCAGATTACCCTAAAACACCCATTATTCTCACTGGTGACACACTAAATTATATCCACAGACAGATCGGCGTGAAAACAAGCATTAAATCATGTAAAACCCAGCGGCCAGACCAAAACAGCCATTTGCGCTTGCCAACGCACTTTCTCCCTCGGTCACAAACGCACAAACAAAACGGGAAGGTCTTACTGCGATGCGAAGCAGGGTGGCTCTGACGGCGGCCCATCGGTCCAGCCGTCTGTCGATGATCAGGATGAAGCCCACTCCAGACGCTGCAACGCTGCAGGAGAGAGGCAACCGTTATCGCAGGGGGAAAAGACACTTTGCCGCATTCGTGTGGCGGCTAGATAAGAAGAGGGTGTGCGGTGTTGAAGCCCTGTGTGGGACCAACGAGGGGGAGATTAAAGATTAATTTGGATGCTCTGTGCAGGACGTCTTCCAGTTTTACAGATTCATGTCAGAGTAATAGTAACAATAGTTGTGTTGGACGACGGCTGACCACATTGGGGCTGCTTTCACTGTGATGTCACAACTTTTGAAGATGCACCAAACATGTCGGCTGAGGTCAGAACCATAAAAGCTAAAAAACCTTCTACATTTTTCAGTCTGTAAGCTATACATTTATACATTTTCTCTGGTGTATAACTGAAGATTATTGGGGTGTTTTTTCTGCTCTCTTAAGGGTTTTACTCCTTAGAAAGAAAAAAATTGGAAATGCTCAAAAACTAAAATCAGTGGGTCAGACTTCCAACAAAATCAGCATCAGCCAGGAAACGGAACCCTAATAATGAAGTAATTTGCGATATGTCACTTTGATTTAGCTGCTTGAAATAAAATATTTCAAAATACAACATCTAGAGACTGAATCAGACAATTTTCTTTTGGTTGACTAGAGAGCAGAAGGGCTTCAACGTGAAAATTCCTACTGCTTTTGGTCTAGAAATGTATCACACTTTGTAGCATTTTTTGAGTTTTTGATGCTTGAATGATATTCCCTGTCATTTGATTGGCAGTTGATTTTAAACTTGCCACCTTGAATTTCAATTAATGAGTCTACAGCACAGCGTCTCCGTCTCCTTTGTGTATTTTAGTCCTTCAAACCCAAGATGAGCAGGTCAGGAAAAGCTCAGTCAAAGCAACAACAGTTTTTAAGAAAAGCTGTTTTCTCTGTGATGTTATTATAATGTAGTTTTCATAAATAAATACTGGAAATTGTTCATTTTACCTTGATCACCTGCTTAAAAATAGGATTGCTTTCCTACACATTAAATGTGCTAAAATTCAGCACATTAATCATAGCTTGTTTACATTTTTATGACTAATCTGCTTGTTTTCATGTAATATGTTTTTTTTATTATTATTATTCAGTATATGAAGGCGCTACAGGGCATTTTTTTCTCCTTTTATGCAGTCTAATCCTTAAAATAAAAACTCTTCAAAAATGGACCTGATCGGTGCAATAACTTTCAGCTTTCAACTCATCAATTTTCTACCCATTTGAAATCTCACATAATGTCAATTCAGGAGAACGAGTTTAATTAGTTCACGCTTGATTTCTGTTTCTGTTTTAGCGTTATCTTTTTTTATACATTTAGACTTTAACACATTCAGAGACTCGTGATGGGTCTCAATGAAGGTCAAAGCCTCGCTACCAGCTGCCCGGCTGCCTGCAGTCATCATTTCTCACCGGCTGCGATTATGAGCAACCATCCTGATTACCATGGCAACCTTTTTGGCACCGCATTAATGCGCTGTTGTGTGAGGAGGGAGAAAATCTGGCCATTCATTCCACAGGCAGAGCCATATGTAGCAGCCTCATTAAGCTAATGCTCCTAAGTGTGTGTGTGTGTGTGTGTGACAATGCCACATTTTCATGAAAGGTCCTGTTGAACAACATGACATGCACCCTGACACCTCCAAACACACACACACACACACACACACGCATCGACGGCGAACAGAGCGTTCTGCCAACATGCTAACGCTGCAGAGCCGAACTCTCCGGCTGTCAGATGATGTACCGAGTGAATGCTGCTGCAGCAAAATCCTCAATCCATCTCTGCTGGTGAAAACATCCAAATCCAAAGAGAAAAGGGGACGTGGAAAATCCAGATATTTCAGGGTGAAACAAAAGAGATCCTCAATATTCCATGGCGATCATCCAATCGTCCTTAAATCTTGCTTATCCTGAGCTCATCCACTGTTTTTTTGTTGGGTTTTCTTTTTTTCTTTTTTTTTGCCGTCTGTAGACGGAGAGAGGTGACCGTTCCCATCCTTACAGAGCATCTCCCTCCTCCTCCTCCTCCTCTCTGCTCCTCCAGCAGCCGCCTCAGAGCCTCTTCGGCCAATCACGGCCGAGTTCCGCAGCCTCTCATCCAATTGGAGCTCGGAGTGGGAGAGAGGAGAGAGGGAGGGAACTCAGGAGGGTGTGTGTGGTGGATGTTATATATGAAAGGTAATCAGGCATAGACAAAAAAAAACACATGTACAAGAGTCATGTTGATGAACAGATGAATTATGTGTGAGAGAGGAAGATGTAAAGGGTTGATTTGGACTTTATTTTATTCAAAAATAACAAATGAGCCCTTAAAGCAAATCTCAAATTGTTCTTTCATTACATTTAATCGTAAAAAAAAAAATGGTGGAAAAAAAAGTTTAATAGTTCAAGCTGAATCCCTTATTCTCTTCACAAAAATTCATTTCAGTCTTGTTACCCCTTTTCCTTGCCTTTAGTGTTGCAGCGCCATCTGTAGGCTCCACATGGTATTATTATACAAGCAGCTGCACTAACCTGGGGACGCTTGTGAGGTAGCGGAGCACGTTCTGCAGCTCCTCCTCTGGCAGCTCACCGAACGCCGGGAACTCTGGGAGGAAGATGATGGGGTGGCCATTGATCCCGCGACCCCCTGGGGGCACAGAGGTCACGGAGGAGTCATTATTGACTTCTTAAACCTTCTTTCAGTCCTGCGTATAATGAGATTTAACTGGGTTATGTGTGGAAGATTGGTGTCTAGATAAACTGGTCAAAAACCTATCAAAAAGCAGTCAATTTCTTCACATTACAGAAACTGAGATTAATTAACTCCATCGGGATTTCAACAACAAGCGCATCATTGAAATAGATAGAAAATGATGCATTGCTTTCAAAATCTTTTTTAGATAAAAATCTGAAAATTTAGATTTGTTGTTTTTTGTTTTCGGACCCCTTTACTTAGATGCACCAAAATAAAATTGTGTGCAACCGATTGCCTTTGGCTTAGCTTTCTTGCTGTATCGTTTCTTTCAGCAAAAGGTTTCTTCTTACAACTCTAAAAGCCAGATTAAGCATCAACACTTTCTTTTTTACAGGCTGTAATTTACTGACTTTCATTACAAAGGTGGCGTGTTTGTACTCAAAAAAATATATATCTTAATGTTTAATCCACAGACCAGGCCTTTCCTTTCCTTTTCCTAGAGACTCAGATTACACAGCACATCATCAGTAAATTATTCACCAGGCAGTCGCGATCATCATGGCAACCCAAAACAGCCCCCCCCATCCCCAAGTGTGTATTTGTGTGTAATTTACTGTCTGGTGTGGACTGTGATGCTGTGTGTCTCTTATCTGGGTCGACTTGTCGTCAGAAACAGAGAAGCATTAAACTTTTCCTGCAGAGACGCCTAAAAGACAGCAGCAGAGCTTTTTTCTTCCTTTCTTTCCTTCACACACCAGGAAATGCAATTCAAGAATGATTCAAAATTGACCCCTTTAGCACAGGTGGATGATGCAAACAGAGGTTTTTCATTCTTAATCAGGGTGAAAATATTTCCAACATATTTTTGTCACAATGGAAAAATGCTTAGTCGGAGGCAAAGTATATAGTCTTTTTAGAGCCTTGTCTGTCCTGAGAATTTTACTGAAAAGCCAACTTTGCTGCACCCAAACAGGGGTGCAACTACATATTTATGAGGTGGATGCGAACATCTCACCGGTGCCCCCCCCTAGACATAAACTTGTACAACTGCCTGCGGGTTGCAGGTCTGAAGCTTTTTGTTAGCATGTTTTCTATCATTCCTACAGCTTGATAGGAAGCCTTATCCAAACTGGCAACCCACATTAATAAAATGGTGAAATAATATTGACCACAAAACACTATTTATAAAATATATCAAAATTTTTCCTACACAATCCGAACAAACGTTTTTAATGTTACTATTAATCTATTTGTATGATTTGTTCTTTAAATTGTCATCTATATTATTTTTCGGTCTCAGAAAACGACAGAGGGATGAAGAGGCTGATGTCTGGTTCTTTAGGTTCTGACGGGTCTGCGGTTCCTCTCCTGATCCATTCTGTCTGATATCAAACCCACTGGGTGCCACTGAATGTCACCGACACGTTTATTTTAATGCCCCTAAACTTCACTGTGATTGTTTAGCCTGTGTCTTCCCACTACCGTCTGTATTTTTGCCAGAGGTTTTATTTCAAAGGACGGTGTAGTATGGGGTGGAAATTTTAAAAAGACACTGGTTGATAGCAGCTCACTGCGGCTGCGTAGTGTCCGTCTCTAGGTCACCATGACAACAGCATCAGTTCGTGGGGTCCAATTTAGTTCCCGCAACGACAATTTAGCTGACCCTAATATTTCCCGTGTTTTGTTTTGGTTATTATTATTACACTTATTGTTGAGAGGTGTGTGATAGGTGTGTCTATCAGACATTTATAGCAATACGGAATAAATTGCGTCCCATATTGGACAACAACAACAACAACCACCCGTCATTTTAAGCTAGCTTAAGCTAACCTGAATATTTACAACTCTCTTGTTGATACACTGACATTACTTACCTACTGTCTTTCAACCACTTTGAAAAGCTTTTTTTCGTCTCTCCAACATCTTTATACCTCCCCCTCTTCCGTTTTTTGTTTTGTGCCCCGGAGTTTTTTCTGCGCCCCATATTTCGCTCCCTGTTGTCGAGGCATTACGACGACATATTTAAAAGAGAAAAAACGCGCTTCAGCGTGTTCTCGAAGGGCCGCTCCCCAAGCTATTTGTATTTTAGTTTGGGCAGCTTGTTTTTTCGGCTAGCAGGGGGGGCCTTATCAGTGCTGTTCCTCTGTTATTGATCATTTCATGCACACACAGCTGTTAAGTACATAAAATGCTGACTAGAAAAAAATCTCCCTCATCGTTTTTTGCGCCCCTATGCGTTGCATACAGTGCAAAGCCACCTTTTGCGCCACTGCACCCAAACCAGCTTCTGTTGAATTTATTAAACTTTGCTAAACATAGCAAGCGTTTTGGAAAAAAAAAGTGATCTAAGTTCTGTTTTTATAACTGAGAATAAATCCCTTCAATAAAGTATTCAAGTAAGGCAGGTGTAAAGTAGTCATGACAGAAATCTAACTTCAATTCGGACTCAAAGTAAAAAGTCAAACTGACACAAAGGTCAACATTTGCGACCTCACTGACTAAATGTGCTCAAATTGACGGTAGGAATTCCCCCAAATTTTTGGGATGTTTTATGATTCTGCATTGGGAGTGAATCAAACCAACCTGGCAGGAGGGCGAACTGCTTCTGCAGTTCAGAGCCAATCTGAGCTGCTAACAGAGGACCGTCTTCCTTCTGCAGGATGTCATCTGAACAAAAGAAAGGAGCAAAAATAGAAGAAAAATCAACATGCAGCAAAAGATATCAGGACGTTTTAAATCGAGATCCAGTAATTCAGAGTTAGACACACTGAAACCCCTGGGGTTTTTTTTGGTTTTTTTTGTGTGTTTTAGAAGAAAATGCACCTTTTATATTTAATGAAAAAAGGTGAAAGTGAGGTGGAAAGAGGATGACACAAACAGCATTTGCATTTCCTCTCTTCCCTGGTCAAGTCGGATTACCGTAATCTCATTTAGCCCGCTCAGACATATAGAGCCAGAGGAAAACAACCCTACTCTTCCCATTCCCCCCTGTGTTTGACCCGGCAGTGCCAACAGTCTACAATCACGTGCGCGGCTGTGAATGAAAACTGGGAGCGTCTCTGAGGGGGTGTGTGCATGCAGACGAAGGCTGGCGCTGACATGGAGCAGGGAGGTTTGCAGGCACAATGGTGTAGCTGGCAGTGAGCGACGCAAATTACAGTCCAAGTACAAACCAAGCAAACTGCTCACAGTCTAAATTGCCCCACAGAATGATTTACAGTTATCGTATGCATCACAACGCTTCACTCCCTGGAAACCAGACAAACTCAGGTTGATGTTTCTGCATTCTGGTTCTGTGTTTCGATGCAGGAACCTGCTGCAGGCAGGGTGGAAGGCCAAATGTCAGTTTTTAGCTGCAGCAGGAGATGAACACATGAATGAAGCTGACTTTGAACATTACTTTTTAAATGAACCAACTCTGTTGAACGTTTTTACACAATATTAACGTTGAAATGTTGCCCTTACGGTACAGCATTTCTGCTGTTAAATATATTTTATATTCTTCGTGCGAGTATTCCCTGTTGTCGCCGGCCATTTCGCTGCTGCTGCTCAGAGATTTTTCAGTCTGAAGCTGTTTGGAAAAGGACTGGCAGACGACCACCAGGCATGAGCAGCTGTTGTTGGAGAGGGAGCTGAATACAGCTGCGCATCATATTTTTCAGATCATCACAAAAATAAAGCTAGAAAATCTTTGTTGTAGTATTAGCAGCACATTTAACTTTTTTTTTTTCCCATCTTGAAAATAAAATTGTCTGGTCCATCTGATGAGGAAACCAGTCGGATTAAAAGCTTACGTCTGGAGTAATGCTACATATCCATACGTGTCAGCACACACCGACTAGACAGTGACTCATTCTACATGCTCTAAGTCTATTATGTTGTTCAAACTTTACTCTGACTCAGCAAGAGAAACTGAGGTTCACAACTTTGGTTTTAATCCCAAAAAATCGTTGAGGTGTTTATATTTCAAATCATTTTTTGAATTGTATCAGAGAGAAAAGGCAAAGAGAAGATGCTCTGAAGAGGGGAAAACCTTTATGGAGAAAAGAGGGAGTTAAGGAGAAAGTCCAGAGGCAGGTGGAAGCTTTAAGCAGATTAGAATGGCGGTTTAATGGAGCTGTGACAAGACGCAGGCTTAAGCAGAAACAGTTTCTCCAACATGAAAATCAAAGAGTAAATAGAAAGGATGGGTGTCTTTTCTTTCTTCTTTTTTTTTGATTTCTTAATCAGACTTGTGAAGTCTTGTGAAGTGATGAATGACTGCTCCAACACTTCATGTTCAGTATCAGAGGACATTAGATAAATGAGGCAGCCTGTGGGAGAAAGTGAACTGACACATGAGTGTGTGTCAGTGTGTTGTTTTGAGCTTTCCGTAGCAGCTGTCAGATCCGACCAGGACTCCAACTCTGGACCACAGCCTGACACGTAGCATTAGGCTTTGACTTCAGATATATTTCTATTTCTGTGTGTGTGTGTGTGTGTGTGTACTTGTTTAACTGTTCTAGTTTGGTCTTTCTCTTGTATATTCACAAATTTTCTCTTTCACTAACTAATGCATCCCTTCTTTATTGTCTGCAGATTTCACAAGATTTCATTTACGATTATATTTTTTTTTATAATCTATTAAAAAATATTTGGAATCTGGTGTTTTTTTAATATAAAATAAAGATAATTATTGGAAAGAATCTTGAAGCTTAATTCAGCTGAACTAATGCTTTTGCAAAATATTTTTGATGAATTTGCATTATGTAGTGATAACCAAGCTGTCAAATATGTCATTATCTTACTAATTAATATCAGTATTTCCCTAACACTTGGAAGTGAATATCTTTATTTTTTATTTTTTACTAGCTTGGTGTGGGTGACAATAACATGCTATATAAGTGGGAGGAAACTCATTTGATTAAGCTGAACCAATCTGCACAACACACACGCACACACACGCACACACACTCCTCCTGTGGTACGGTGGTAAACGGTGCAAATCTATTAGACATTCAGGCGTCGGGCGGCTTTTCAGGGCTGCTGCAACCCGAAAACGCTGCTTTGTCCTCCATGGCCTGAATGAAATTAAACTACGGGTTGCAAGTGAACCCTTTTACCCAACAAACAACACACACACACACACACACATATACAGACACAGAGCAGAAGTGGGCCAATGCTGCCAAACACAAATAGTGATTATGGAGGGTTAGAAAGAATTCCCCCCCTCCAGCATCCTTGTTCCCATCCCCCAGACTCTGACACCCCCCCCCCCACTTCATTCATCCTTTTTCTCAGCCTCTCTGAGCGACGAATCCAACAACTTTCATATTAAAACCGAACGCCACACATGTAGGCAACAGTTTATTATTCGGATTCGGCAAGAGAGAGAGACATTTCTGCACCACCTCAGCATCTCCAGCTGAGTTTATCGGTGGATTTAGCGAGGTGAAAGGACAGAGAAGAGGTGGTGGGGATATTTAATGAAGAGAGAGGGTTGAGGTGATCGTGTCTCAATGAGATGAAATGGAGGACAGGGTTTCTTTGAAGGTGTCTACATATTTAATGCCTGGAGGCAGCCGATACGCTGGATGTGACCCGTCTGCAGCGATTGGGTCAGAAGAAGCACAACACTTTCCAACAACTGGAACATTTCTTCCATCGTTCATCACCCACACTGGAAAATATTGGCAAATTTGACGGCAATTGGAAGAAAAGTCATTAATAAAGCTTTGACTAGACCTTCGTTGCATGCAGGTGCTCACTGTCCGAACAGATTTTCTGAAAGAAATTATTCTTTATTTTTGGTAATATTCAAATTTTCTGTGTTGGAAAGCAACTTTCTGCAGCTGGTTTTAACCCAGAAGCTGTCAAACTCTGAACTTTAGTCGTGTTTTGCTGTTTCTGGCAGTTGACAACTGCTGCATGAAAAAGAAGAGCGAGGAACATCTGTGTGAGATGTTTTCAGTTAAATGCTCAATTGCAGGCTTTGTTGCAACCCTAAACTCACAACTCTGTGTGTGAATTTCCTTTATTTTTTAATCTAGATTTGTGAAGCAAATCAAACTGTTATGCTGGTATGAAGAGGTAGAAAGAAGGAAACTTTTCAGCTGTATCCTGTAAGGACAGATTGGTATTATCCCCATTATTCACACACAGCCTCCTCCTTTGTGCAGTAGTCATGTTCCTACAGGTCTTTTGCTGCTGAATACACACACACACACGCACACACACGCACACACACGCGCACACACACACACACACACACACGCACACACACACACACAGGCGATTCAAAGACAGCAGCCAGCTGCTCTGCTCTTGTTGATGGCCGGCGGTGCTGGTGGCCAGTCAAAGTTCAAAGCCGCAGGAAGCCGTATGATGTTCGCTCAAACACACGTGAACTCCCCTGGCTGGGAGTTATGCTCCCAAAAACAACTGAGACATGCAGCAGGAACCGACCTTAGAAATGTTACAATAAGTGTTTACGCTATACATGTTCAGAAAAACATGTATAACACGTTCTGTATCGGAAGTGAATAAAGGAGGATTGGTGCATCCCTATTGAGGAGGTGTTTTGCTGCCAAATGGACGTCTTAAAAGCAGAAATGTTCATTTATTCATTCAAATATATAAAAAGATTAAAGTAAAATGTCTGGCAAATGAGTACAAAAGTCACCCTGCTGGCATCAAATGGCAACAGAAATGTGGCCAGTCGGGTGTTTTAGCAAAAAAAAAAAAAAAAAAAAGAGAAGCAACAATCCTCCAGCTTGTCTGCATATATATTTGCACGTGAGTGTGAGGGAATCCGAGCCATATTATCTGGCATTACAGTGTGGCTTTACCAAAAGCTCCATCTGTCCCCGCTGTGTGCTATCTGAAGCACCCGGGCCAGGGGCTGACATGCACTCACACACCGGGGCCAAACAACAACTGGGTCACAGGGGCAGAAGCGGCCTGCTCTCAACCCATCCCCACAGCCAAAGCTCGAATTAGTGTGGCTTAAGACGGGTTGCAAGCGGTCAAACATTAGATTATTACTGATGTTCACAGGATTCCAGGGCTCAGCTGGGCTCCTCTTCATGTCCTGAAGCAGCACTAAGAGCAACTGCATATTTCAATTCGGCAGGAGTGAAACTGTTACACTTGTTTCACCAAGAAAGGCTGAGAAGCCAACGTTGACGTGCTCCCTGCCGCAAACAAAAACAACGGCTTCGGGCTTTCTCGTCTCGGGCGCCGAGCCCTGATTTACTGAATAGATGGTGGCATCATCATCTCGGCCAAACAAGGCGCTAACTGTCCCTGTGTCTACAGTCTGAGCTGCCGTCACAACAGACACGTAACCCCTGCTCCGGCTCCAGCAAGCTGCATCCAAACCATTACCAGTGGTATGATTTACAGTGTAAAGATGAATAATCTGCACTGAGCAATTAAAGCAGCTTTAATTAAAGCAGCTTCTGCTTCATGACGGATGGCTCATTAGTCTCGTCAGTTGTGCTGTGGGATCAGTCAACTTGTTGTTGCATGGTAATGAGTGCTTTCTAAACAAAGCAAACTCCATTTTGATTACATTAGTTGCATACATGAAGCTTTAACACGAGGCTCAGAAAAGCCTTATTAGTGATGGAGTTGAGAGCAGAACTTTCAGATTTAATTTTGGATCGTTTTTATTGTCTAACCCCATTGTCTCAGTTTGCATTAATTACAGAAACAAGAAAAGAAAATCAGAGCAGCAATGCCAGTCAGAACCCTCACAACGTTTTCCCTCAAATATTGCATTTATTCTGTCAAAATTGAAATCCTGGTTTGATTGATCTGACATGGTGTCAGAATGGAGCAATAAATCACAAGTTTTATTCGCACAAGCAGATTTTAAAGCCACCAAATACCTTATGTGAACTCCCTCCACCCAGAAGCCACAAACGTCGGTGCAAGACATTATAAAACTCCACCTGCCCTTCAGGCAAAAGCACAACCAGCTCGTGATCCCACATGATTATTTATGGCTCAAAGGAATTCCCAAATCGCTGGACTACAAAGCGTACATATGCTTGTAGTTCTGTGGGTTTAGGTCCACGTCCACTCCTTTCCTCTTTCTCTGCTGTTACAGTAATAGCTCCGCTGAGAGCAAAGCCAGCAAAATATGACAGCAGCCGGTTTTTTTTAGCTGCCTCCGGCCATAGCTACCAGTCATTACACTACACAGAACAAAGACCATGAAACCTTAGAAAGGGAGCTGGGGGAGGATAAAAAAAATGGAAATGACATACAAAGAGGGTAAGAGGTAGGGAGAAAGCAGCTAATCCTACTGGGTTGTGTTTTTACTTGCCGTGCAGGAAAAAGAATGACTTATTCCACTAACACTGCTGATCTTTATACAGCTGAGTGTTACACCTGAACACAAGGTTTTCTAACGCAAACATACAGAAACCTGTACAAATATTAGGATTAGTGTAAAAACCCTTGGAAAAGGTTCAATTTTTAAATTATTACTACAGTACCGTAATTTCACAACTAATTTGAGGAATGTCCAGCCTATAACTCAGATACATTTGTTTCACTGGGGAGAAATAAATGTAACTCAGGCATTTAGTTTTTCTTTGAATGCCTAGACGATACGTATCTGCGTTGTATCAAAAAAAAAAAAAGTTTTATTCGCACAAGCAGATTTTAAAGCCACCAAAAACCTCAT
The DNA here is from genome assembly GCF_019740435.1 of Gambusia affinis. Taxonomy (NCBI): domain Eukaryota; kingdom Metazoa; phylum Chordata; class Actinopteri; order Cyprinodontiformes; family Poeciliidae; genus Gambusia; species Gambusia affinis. The sequence goes on along the minus strand of NC_057891.1, from coordinate 8,291,749 downwards.
GTGAACTCCCTCCACCCAGAAGCCACAAACTTCGGTGCAAGACGTTACAAAACTCCACCTGCCCTGCCGGCAAAAACACAACCAGCTTGTGATCCCACATATTATAAATTATCCCACATAAATAATCTAACCTATTTAAACAGTCATGCCCTGTTTAACTAGGGCATAAAAACAAAATAATATAGGGGTCGATTTCTCTTAGATTAGAAAATGGGAAACGCCAGAGAACATCAAGCCACTCAAGCAAAGCAGATGTGTTTTAATCTTCAAATCTCTGGAGACTGATGCAAGGCACACACAATGGGAGCCATTTTTAAAGTTTAAAACAATCAAAATTGTGTCAAACAAGCGTGAATGAGGACAGACGTTTATCTTTGTTCCTTTAAAATATGTTTATTAATAATCTATGTTTCACTTCCTTGCCAAACTTTTCTGTGAAATCTGAAACACCAAAATTAAGTTCTGACCAGAATTGGTGTCGGGAAGCCAAATACTGATTGATTTGTTTCATTCTTTCTTTATTATTTATTTATTTTTATGTTTTCTGGTGATGAAATGTGACATTTGCCCTTTAAAGGGAGCCTAGCTAATTCGGTCACGGATGACTGTTGCTCTTTTTTTTTCTTTTTTTTTGCCTGGGCTTATTCCTGGTTAGAGATCTGAACCAAAAAAAAATATATATATAATAAGATACCTCTTAACCCCAACATGAAACAATCAAATAAAGCACGAATGATTAGTAGTAAAATGAGCTGATTATGATTAGGTAGACGTTAAGAGTCATCCAGCTTTAAATGCATTTGATTTGTTTTTAACATGACACACGTGTCTCCTACTTAATAAATCAATTTATTTGATTTGTTGTGCTTCTGCTTCCTCCCTCGGGGATCATGAAAGATTAAGTCAGCTTTTCTTTCGCTTTTATTGATTCGCTCCGTTTCAAATCTCGTGTTGCGCTGCAGAAGCCAACACAAAACGCAAATTTAACGTTAAATTAGTTCTCCTTAGTTAGCTTTATTTTATTTTATTTTTTAAAGAAAGCAGTCGACATTTCTCACCAGAGCAAATAAAAAGAGCAGAATAAAACAACACAAAGTCATCCAGTGAGAACAGAAGAGAGAGGAAAGAAAGGGGAGGAGATGTTGACAGTCTAAGGCTTTGGCCCCAACTGACAGGAGGAAACACTTTTAATGGGCTGAATGTGATTAACATGCTGTCAGCGTGCTGCTCAGAGTACTGTACGGAGGATGGAGCAGGCTCACATGACCCCGCACTTTGCTTCGACAACACAGCCGCGCGACCCGAGGACAAAATGCACCGTCCCGCTCAGATTTGATTATGTAAGCTTCCGATGGATAGTGTTGCCTTCGGTCGGAAGAGCACCTTTGTGCAACGAGACGAAATCAATTTTGGAAAACAACGCCGGGTAATAATAATCCTGTCGGTTCAGGGATGAAAGCTAATTCAGAAATGGTCCTGAGTGGCCCTGTTAGAGCAGCTGGTTTCAAAAAAGAAAAAAGAAAAAACTAAAAGAGGAGAGAATTCATCAGAAAAGCTGCTAAAAGTTGCAAAAGACATAAGACTGGAGGTTCACAACCCTAAACAGTCAGAGTTAGAGTGGCCCAGTCAAAGTCCCCACCAAAATCAGCAAAAATATCAAACTCCCGATGTGCAGCTTTGATAAAAATCTTCTCCAATACTTTGCAGAACAAAAACTGGTTCTGCAAAGTATTGGCTTAGGATGCATCCAACACTTGTCGAATTCGTGTTTGTAAAAATAAATTAAAACCATGCATCAGTTTGAGTCCTGGTTTGAGTTTCACATAAAATCTTGTGAAAAACCATTGAAATTTGTGGTTGTAGCGAGACAAAAGGAGACAAAAAATGCAAAGCTTTGCAACATGATTAGGTAACCGGATGCTTCAGGATGCCGATTTCAAAATATCTGCTGGTCAACACTTTCTTTTGAAACAAGACAAAGTAACCAAATCTGATGGAGAACCATGGAGATAGCAAACAATGACAAGGCAGCACCACCCAACTAAATAATTTCTCTTCTTGTTCATTTTTTAGTCTGATTAGACTAAAAATGTTTACAAAATGAGGAACACGCCAACTTGAAAAGTACATGAAACAAAAACTTCAGCCGCTAGAGTCTGGTAACCTACACATAAAACAAAGCTCAGCAATTTAGAACAGAATCTGTGGCATTACCTCCTTTAACGTTTGCAAAAACAGAAGACAAGTAAAGAGAAGTTAAAAGGAAGGACTTGAAAGTTGAATTTATTTAGACTCGTAATAAAGACGATACGACATATTTGTGCATTTTAAGAAAAATACGTTGTTCCTCTGTCTGAACTGAGTGCTAAGATGCAGAAAAATCACCTTCTGAATTCCCACCGCCTCAATCATCATAAAACCTATATTAACACAACACAGACTCGTCCGCCAGCTCAGAGGAAACAGACACCAGAACTCTACCTGTTATCATCTTCAGCTGCAGCCACAGCCTGGTAATTTCATGGCACAGTTGAGATACTCTGTTTAGAGCCATTGTTCTGCAGCCACATGCATGCCCTCTCATGCACACACACACACACACACACACACACACTGAGCTAAAAGAGACTCAAAAGCATCCAAAGTGTCTGTCATAGAACATCCCGGTGGAAGTTAAGGCTGTCCATTCCGCCGCAGCCGAGGATTTCAGCTGCTTACTGAGCTGTCACCAAACAGTGGAGCTCTGCGCAATCCCCCTTCCACACACAGCTCTCTCTCTCTCACACACACACACACACGCACACACACACACACACATGCACGCTCCCACAGTGTGTGCCAGCAAGGGGAGGAGGAGATTCAAATGGTCCGCCCCTGGTTTCACATAACACACTTTTTCCACAGGGAGACCAGACACAGCATGGAAATCTGCATAAATCTAAATTATGCTTCAGTTTCCTGCTTTGATTTAGGGGCAAACAGGAAATGCAATAATGATTAGCGTTTGTAATAAATGTTGAAATACATGTTCTGGCTTTATTGTGGCTCAATGGTGTGGAAAGCTGGAGATTGTGCCCCAAACAATCAAGTGAAAATTGTAAAGCATAAATGCGCAAAAAGAAAGTCTCCCTCTCTCTTTTCCAATCTTAATCGCGTTTTTCTCCTCCATTCAGCGGGACAAACTCTCCCACAAACAAACAATGCCAGTGAAGACAGCAGGGGGACCCAGTCTGCCACACACTGGTGACTGCATGAACGGCCATTCAGAGCTGCAGTTTCAAAGATGCAGCCCTGCAGAGACAAAACACATTTTTCAAATGTTTGTTTGCACAACACCAAGCCCGTTTTCATGCCATTCTAAAAGAAAAGCTCCACTGCCCCTTTGAATGATGGCACATGGCGTGAAAATGCAAAACAATTCTGCATCTTGATGCAGATCTGTCTTTGTGTGAATTAGGATTAGAAAAAGATACACGTTTTTGAAACTAGTAATAAAAAACCAAGAGAAATCTTCAGATTCTGCCGACTGACACAAAGAGGTTAATCCATCGTTACACATCCTGAACACAAACGTTGCCTTTTAGTTCTGTCCAAGATCCTCAAACAGTGCCGGTTTAATATTCTGGTAGATAACTTTAGAAAACAATTAGCATCATTAGATCCGATCAAGTCATGAGGTTCATGAGGTCAGTCATGCATATTATGGCAAGAGGAAAACCGTAAGAAGTCCAGATCAGGGTTCGTCACCAGCCACGTAGAGGACGCCGCTAACATGTGGACGAAAGCTGTCTGGTCAGATGAGATCAAAACTTCCCTTCTTGACCAGTATGCAAAGTTACCGCTACTGTAAAACATGAAGGGTGGCAGCAACAGACATTGGAGATGCTTTAGACCTAAATTTAATATATGAGACTTGAAAATTGGTGCTCACAAACACTTTCCATACGATTTTAAGTCTCATGGGTGTCGTACTCATTTTCCTTCTGGGCCTTATAAGGATTATGAATGTTTTCAAAGGGCTGGTTGTGACAGAATGTATTAATAAAATCCATTAGCAAACTGCTGAAATATTAATTAAAAGTTGCGTTTGCATTTAATAAGTACTTCTTAAACAATAAATGTGCTTATTTGTAATTGTTTGCGATTAAAATCACTCATTTTGTGATATTTGCTCTTGCGTGTGACGGTAAATGTAACTTTCTTGTTACTTGCCACATCAATAAAAGACTATTAACTTGACATCCAGTAAAGCTGAGGCAGCAGTGTAGAGAAGTAAGACATACTGCCACCTGCAGGTGGGAGTTAGCATCACTTAAACCCAATGCTTTTGAACATTTTTGTGGAAAATTTGTCATAAGCTCACAACTAGTAGTGTAGCAGCACAACAAAGTGCAGGAATCTGTTGATCTTATGTAATATGGTAGTATATAAATGCTTTGATTTGACTGATAAAATAACATTAAAGCAATAACAACTGTTTTATTTATGTGTCACGCTGTAGTTGGGGGCCACACAAAAAGCTCTAGCGGGCTGCATTTCGCCCCCGGGCTTCCAGTTTGACACATGTGCTCAAGATGTTCAAAGGTTGAAGAAAAGTACCCGCCGAAAAAAACTTTCTGCTCCAATTACAGCAAAAGGTTGCTCTGCAAAGTATTGACGCCACACTTTCTGAATTTATATAGTTGAAAAACATCCTCATAAAGCCTTTTCATTCCATTTCATAATTATGCACAACATTGTGTTGCTTTTGCAGACGTCTGTACAATGGGACAGGCCACACAGTTTATACCAGGTCTTCACATTCCCCTCACAAACTTAGACACACGTCAGAGTCATCTTATTATCTTGCACAGAGCTTGTATTCATCTGATGATTATGTCCCTGATCAGGCATATTAAGTCCACATCACAAATAGATTTCTTATATTGAGACCAAGTAGAACAAATCTAATTTGATTAGAACAAAAATAGCGTATGCTTTTTAATCGCCTCAACGTGTTTGCATTGGTTTCGTATGAATTTTAGGGATCCGTCTGGCTGAAAATAGTAAAAATGAGATTAGGCACAAAAGAGATGAAACACAATGTCAGCGAGAATTGGCCCTTGAATTGGCCTAAATGCCTAAATGAATCTCATGTTGAAAATCAGATTATCGCTAAATGGGATTCAGGGGCTTTTTTACATTTATTTAACACGCTAAAAGCTGGTTTACGCTGCAGGCCGTTCAGGGTGTGTGCCCTCATCGTGAGATTTAGGTGACGGAGTAAGTTGGCTGTGGAACAAAGTTGACAAATGCTTTTAAAAAGCATTTCTGCCTCACAGATTTCTTCTTTTTTTCATCCATCCTTTCCCACTTTTTCTAGGGTCAGGCAACAGGGCATACTGATGTTCTCAAATGTTCAAATGACACTCCAATATTTCAGCTCTGTAAACTAATTCAATAAGAACAGCACAAGAGAAAACTGCACCCACGTCTGTTTTTGTGGGATGTGCGGGAGACTGCTACGGAAAGCTACTTATTGTTAGAAAGGATGTGATGCAGACTGCAGGCAGAGCAGCTTCCAGGTGAAGCTTTAGTTTTAGAAATCTTCTGTTTTTAAAGAAGCGACGCTGCTGAACTCTTCCGTTTCGCGCTCAAACACTATCGGCCTGTCGCAGTGTAAACAGGAAGACACCAATTCAGAAATGACTCACACAGGCCTGAAAAGGAATTGGCAACTAAAGCAGGGAACACAGACAACTCTGCAGAGGTTGGAACAACACACTTGTCAATATAGTTGCTTTTTTGAAAATATATATTTGGATTTAGCATCGCAAGTCTTTTAAAACCACTTAAACGACTAAACTCTCTCACTATCTTTACATATCATAGTTTGCAGATGAAGAGATTTGGAAGCAGGAAGTAATTAGGTCAATTTTCTGTTCCCCTTTGACCAAACGTATAACTTCTTCCTCCTTCACAGTTCACGTTAACTTGACAGAAATCAGCCTGAAGCCGTCAACGCAGCCTCACTACTACTGCCACTGTGAAAGCCAACTCCTGCATCCATAAAATACAACACCTGAAAAGTCAATATTTAGACAATAGTTAATGTAATTCTATTTTTTATTGTTTTATAATCCAGCGCCGTCTTTGAGGTCCAATATAACCGCGTGGAAAGACCATTATCCGGCCTGCTAGGGTGGAACTTAATAAAGCAGATGACCAATATCCTCTTATAGCATCAAAAGGTGTTTGCTGCAGACTAATCCCTTCAATTATATTCTACTACAGCTGAAAAAAATACATCTTTATCTCCAATATCTGTCGTTTTGGTTGATACAACTTTGTTAAAATGCCAGGTTCTATAACAAAAGAAAAAAAAAATAAAGAGACCAAAAAAAATATGTGCAAAACTTTGGAGGGAAGTAACTTTTTATTTGAATTCAGCATTCTTAACCTGAAGTAACATTCACCAAACGGACCGTTATTAGATCAAAAACAGAAACATACTGTAAGGAACTTAAGTAATGAGAGCAATTCTAAGAATAAGAAACTGTTTTTGTAAAATCATAAGATGACTAGAAAGAGGAAGAATTGTCACAACAAGAAATAACAGACAACTCAGGGAAATACCACAGGAAAACAAAACAAAAAAAACCCCAAAAAACAGCTGACCAGTATAAGTCAGGGGACTCCTGTGGTGCCATAAGTTTGTTTTTCTAAACATAATCACCGCTGCATATTTTCCAAAAAGTTTTTTTAAAAATTACTGCAGACAGTTGTCTAATCCATATAAGCATTGTGAGTTCTTAAACCTGAAAGTGAAGGAAATTAAGTATTTCCAGAGTTTTAAAGCATTATATGACTTGACAGCTTCTATTCTTAAAAGGGAGCGGTGCTCAATAATCTTTTCTCTTTACTGAACCATTCAAGGAAAACATCGCCACTGCTTTTCATCATGAAGGTCTTCAAAGGCAAAGACATTGCTGCTGGTGCAACTTCATCCAAAGCAACAATGTTTTGAGTCGTCCAAAAAACGGAAAAATTCAAGGATCTGTTTTGGAAAAGAAAACTTCGGAAAGTTCAACAAATGGCAGAATTGTTAAAGATGATATTTAAATGTCTAAATTTGATATCTTCCACACCCAGACCAATTTTAATGAGAAAAACATGATGGAGAGCTGAAACATAGCACCGTCTTTGTCTGTGACACACGTGTTGTTGCTAAAAATAATCCCCACCACGTCTAAATACAGACCAAAGCTCCCAGAAATAGATCAGAAAAGCCATGTAGAAACACTGAAAGGTGTCAAGAACCAGAAACCATCAAGAAAATACTTTGCACTTCTCACAGAAACCAAGAGGTTTGTTCTGTTGTGGACAAATATGGAATTTTTATGTTACAAATATGTAACTTTTGCTAATGCAAACACACACACACCCTTTCTTACATCTTTCCAGGAAATGACCATTTTTACTGTACCACCTTAAGTAAATAAGGATGTTGGTCACAAACATTTAAAGTGTTCGTACGTCTTAATTTTTTGATTTAAACTCCTCCTCACAGCGCTTCTGAAATATCGAGCTTCAGGTCGCTTTTCAGAAGAGAAACAAAAAGCAGCTGACCCGAACGCTTCGGATAAACTAAAGAGAAGCTCAAATATTTGCTCAGAGAGCGACTTTAGAGTACAAACAATCATATGAACTACAATGGTCTGTAAACTTTAAAAGATGGCTGCTTCTGTTGGCTCGTCTGAGATCATAAAACTGGAAAATAAGAGTGGACATCTTATTAAAATAAGATTCTTAATAATGCAAATTATTCGCAGGCTATTAAGTAATCCAGTCATTTCATGCATAATAAAACTCTAAGAGAAGGAGCGACCAAAATCCCCCTTAATTGATTCAGAGATTATCTGGAAAGAAGGAAAAAAATATGATAATTATGTGGTTTACTAAAACAAAGGAAATGAAACATTTCCTGCAAAGTTTCACATTTATTTTGCTAAGATGTACCTTTTAGATTTAGCGGCAGCTATAAATTAAGACACTGGTATGCGCATTAATGTCTTTATTAAATGTGAAATCAAATAAAATCTTATGCGTTAAATGACAGCAAATGTTCTTAACTCATCACACATATAGAGATATATGCTGTACTTAAAACTTACTGTACAGCAGCTGGCAGCAGTGTGTATATCTGTAAAAGCTCGTCATTTCCTCCACAGTAATGGAGACAAAGCTCTCCTTTCCACCGCCTTCCCTCATATTCTCCCTCGCCACCTTCTCCCTCGCCGTCTCCATCTCCTCAGGTGGAGGGACGGACGTTGCCGAGTTTTTATCCTGCTCTCCCCATCCGTTTGCAAACTCTCACTTTCAGCTGCACACCTGTCAAGACGCCCCGTGTGATCACGTCGCTCCCGTTTCTGCCACCCCACCCCTCAGCGACAACACGTCCTTCCCACCTGCAGTTTGTTTGAGCAGCGGCAGGTTGCTGCGGGCAAATCGAAATACCATCAGAAACAGTTTGTTAGGGATGATTGCAGAGGTTTAACTGAGCTCCGTTTTGCTATGAGCTGTGGTGGAAACCGTTAATAAGATGGGAAAGCTGCAAAACGCCACTGCCATCTGCATATGCGTGAAAAGTTGAGTGGAAGGAAAAAATGTGGTAGAAAATAAAAGCATCCGTGAACTTGTGATCAAATATTAAGATATGTAGGTCCATCACAATTAATAAAAAACATTATTTAGAAAAATTTGCAATAAATTGAAAAAGTGAAATGTGTAGTTTTATGACAAACAAGTGGTATGTGTCTTTGAGGGGATTTTTAATGGTAATTTTGATTAAATTTGATTACAGAACTTAAATTGGACTTTCCTTCACAATCCTCTAAAGGCCTGTTGCAAACTCAGGTTTTCTTTCCACTAAACTTTACATTAACATGCTTGAATATGTTAGGACTAACCAGAGTTTTCCTTGACCGGCGCATAAAGTGCTCCATCAGTCACTCACACATCTGCACACAATCACACAGCTGGCTGAAAGAAGAATGACTGGGATCAACAAAATCCCAGTCATGACATTGAAAATACAGGAAGCTATCGCTAAGCTAAGCTTGGCGTTTTCACTCAAGGTTACAATATATTGTGTTTGAGCTCAACGCTTTGGCAGCTTGTCTCAGAGAGGTTAAACATCTTGCAGGGAGCCTCATCAGTACTTAACAGCCATGTTACACATTACAAAACAGTAGTGATTGGAAAACAGGAGACAAATTGGATAAAACTGCATATTTAAATACTTCTCGAAGAAAAATAACCCTTGAAATTTACATCCCAAAGCATTGATGGGACCATAGTCCAGCCCGGCGCTTGGCTTTCAGCAAATATTTGAGCTGGCTCTCAAAATCGCATTACAAAAACGTCACAAACTCAAGGCAGGGTTTTTTCTAAATTCTTTACTTTTTCACCAGTTTAGACTGAACAGCTTTATGCAGCACATAAATCATCTAGGAACTCATTTTCTACACCTGAACAGAGCTTTTTTCCAACCCTGTTCAGACAACGCGTGTCTGCTCAGTCGGCAGCCCAAGCAGACAGAAACTGCAACACTCACCTTGCGTGTTTGTCTGCGTGGATTTATGAGCCTTTGTTATTTCTGCAGTTTGACGGCCGTGGCAGAACCAGGCGCACATGGTGAAGGTAAAAGGTCAACTTCACCTGCCAGCCAGCTGACTTGTGAACGCACATCTGAAATACTGACTGGTGGGGTGAGATTTCCAATTAGCCACTCGCAGAGGTCATGTCAGCTAATCAGTAACAGGGCTCAAACCAAAAGTCCACTAGTGCCCCTCCTTGTCTGCCGAGCAGAAAAAGACGCGCTTTGATAAAGACGCGGACACGTTCCTGCTGCAGAACCAGCGGGAGTTAAACACCGGGACTATACTTATATGTTTCAAAAAGAATACAAGTGAAACACAACAGGGGAGTCCCGTTTCTTTACTGCTGGTAGGAAGTCCTGTACTGTCATCTTGCCATTTTATTTTAAAAAATAAATAAAAAAAACTCAGCTACAGGAAACTGATAAAGTTTAAAGAATAAAAAGTGGAGATTTTCAGATGTAAAAGCCGCACTGTTACTTCGCGCATTGTCGACACTAACCTCTTCTCCAGATTGGTGTGTGTCGGGTCAGCAGGCTGATCGAAACACACACGTCACGCAGCAGCTGGAATAACTCTTGGCTCTCTTGAATCAACTCCAACAGAGACATTTTTTCTGAACCGTACCGTAATTTCCAATAAACATAACAATGAAAGCTCAGTCCCTGCTGCTGTCCCTTTTCCCTCAGCGGTGTACACGTCTAGTAGTGGGTGTGTGGTTATTTGTCTCATTTCATGAGTTTATCTCAGGAAAAGAAGGGTGGAGGGTGGGCAGGAACAAGAATCCCCCCCAACTGCTAATTATACCATCGGAGCATGTGTGTGTACGTGTCTCTAGGCTACAAAAAAAATAAAATAATTCATTTTAAAATGGACACAAATCCTGTACATTACGGCATTTACATTCACACCCCGGTTACGCATATACCCCTAAATAAAATCCATTGCAATTAATTCCTAACAGGAGTCGATCAATTAGGACATTTTAGAAAGTCAAACCTAATATGTAAAAAGTAAAACTTAATGATTAGAAAACATTTAGCAATTGTTCATTGAACATGCAGTGTTTAGAACAAATTATGGCAGGTCTGAAAAAGGTCTCAGATATTTGCCTTCATGAAAGGAAACAAAGTTTACATCTCTTAACTTCTTGGGTTGAATGATTTTTTTCATTTTGTTGGTCCAGAAAACAGTATTTTAGTCTATTCTCAGCACAAAATTGAAAACGATCAGGTTTTAATGAGATTGTGCCCCATATACTATGACACTAAAATAAAAGTGCGCTTTGGAGAGAAATACTTTGTGTTGCAGTGAACATTTTCAAAGAAGATGTAACTTTGCCAGTAAAATGCTCATCCTAAAAAATATATATATATGTGCTCATTTACTTGAAGGTGAAATTTCAAGTAAAAATAAGTGAATAATCAAAATACATAGGGAAAAAACAAACAAGCATGTGATGCAGCGGAGTTTCAAAACGCCACCTAACGTGTTTAAAGCCTCGACAGCTTTACGCGGTCCTGTCAATTAATCATTCCCAACAATCTGAAGCTGGTTTTTAAATATCACGTTTTCCAACGCTTCCAAGTCACTCCAGACACCACTTGGACATTACGGCTGCTAAACGAACGAAATAAGAAATTACCCTGGTGCCATCTGCAAAGGTCTCCACCTCCTTTACACGATTGCATTATCTCTGCTTTACCTAATTTATTATCACACAATCGCACTGACATTCCCACTTTGCGACTTCAAAGGCAACAGGAAAAGTCTGCTCATGCACTTTTCATTATCTGGTATCCTACACAATTTGATTTGTTGATGAGTGAAGCAGAACAGTCGGGAGTTAAGTTGCAACAAAAAGATGAATTGTTCCAACTTTCCCCCTGCCCCCCATGTTGAGATTCTTCTTGAACGCAGTGTTCTCAAGACAGCATAATAGGATGTGAATATATTCATACGAGTTTCTGTCTCGCCCAAATATCAGTACAACTCTTATTTCTCAAAGCAAAAGAGTTTTATGCACAACATATCCTGACCAAGCTGAGTATGAGGGCCAAACTAAGAGAAAATTACAAAGTGAAATGAGAATATAGTGGTAATATCACAAGAAATTATACAAGAAACAAGTTGTGAAATTTCAAGAAGTCATAATGTCACGAGAATGAGGTTTTAACGTTATGAGAATAAAGTCGTATGAAAATAAAGTCAAAATAATATTAGAATAAAGTTATAGGAGAACAAGAATAAACTACAACTTTATTCTCGTGATTTGATGTACTTTTTTACTTTCTTAGCATGATGGGCCTAATTCGTTGTCATAAAATGCTGTATGAGTCACAGAGAGAAAGACATTTGGGAAGCGTAGAGAAAATAAAAAGAAGAAAAATTATTAAGGGAAAGTCTCCATTATTTATTGCAAGTGGGTTGATGTAGAGTCGCATATTTTGGCCAACCAAACCACTTGAACAGCTCTGATTTGAAAATAGATGATTCCATTAGGAAGAGAGGCTGAGGAAGACGTTTTTAACCCAGCTGTATTGTGATTAAACACATCCAACTATCTGCCACTTTAAAATACTTTAATGTACTTCCATAATTAGGTATTTGAGCAAAGAGAATAATTCAACTCACTTTGGAAAAAGCTGGGACCTAACAAATTGTATAAAAAGAGAAACACTGATTATTTTCATCCTTTTTTTTTTTTTTGTACATTTTGCTGATGCGGTTTGAATCATCTGCTAACAGGCAAATTTTCCAAAGAATAGTGTGTGTGAGAACACACTAAAAGAATACTAATTGAGAGAAACCAATGGAATCAGTACATTCTGGACAAAAGTTTTCACGGTCAGACAAAATGAAGGTCAAGCATTTTTGGCTACAATGACAAGAGTGAAGGTTTGGGAGAGTCAAACTGAGGATGTGAAGTGTAAGAATGATGCAGCAATTGTCAAGCAAGGTGGCGTCTCAAACCAGATTTGAGGCAAGAAGTGAAAATGTTTACAAAATCTGAAGACGTAAAGAGGAAAATATGGCAGAAAACGGCGGCTCTCCTTACCGCCGACGGTTGACAACACCTCCACCGCCTCGTCCACCTCATCCACCTCCTCCACCAGAGATGTCTTTTGTCCCATATTTACTGGACTAAAAACAACAACAACAACACACACACAAAAAAAACGCTCTCAGCAGATTTCTCTTCACATGCAAAGCACAGCCTGCATCGACGCAATAAACAAACGCAACCAATGTATATTTATCAAACTGCACAGAGCTAAGTTCAGACGTGCGAGCGCCCTGCAAAGAGTACGGCTCAGGTGAAACTCCTCAGAAGGAATACCGAGAAGAGAGACAGACGGATGCTTATTTTGGTCAGCTGAATGAAGAGCGGGAGGGGAGGAGAAGAGAGGAAGGAAGGAAGGGACACTGTAGGCACTTCTGCAATCTCATAACACGTAATGACCTCCACGATTCTGTTCTTGCAGCCGCGTTAACAACATTACAGCTGCTAATTTGATCCTCTGAGGTTTGCTTTGCATTGTATGATCATCTCAGGATTTGGCTTGAAACAAAATTGAAACAAGAAAGTTGCCTACTTCTACTAAATTTGACCTTAAATATATATATATATAGAGAGAGAGATATATTTAAAATAATTCTCATCATTTCTGTGAAAATTCCAATCATTACTCAGTTCAGGTTTTTCACTTTGAATGTTTGGTGTTTTATCTCATGGATCCCCACCTGATGAATTCTGGTAAGAACAATCAACACAAATTTGTCCAATTATCCCCACAGAGGGCCCTTTCATTGCTTTGACAATACAGCAGCGTGCTCGGAGTCATATGGACTAAGATCTTGTGACGTGGTGTTATGCCAGTCTAAATACAGAACAAGGCGAGCGAGCTCCATGTGCAGCACAATGTGACGCTTCTGTTAGTCAAGTTTTTTTTTTCTCATATGTGGCCAAAGAAAGGGGGGAGTCCAGAGGATACGGAAACAGAGGAATCAGCGGATTTTAAATGGGCGTAATTTCCAGAAGAAAAAAAAAAAAAAGGGAACAAACTCACTTTTGGTTTCAGTTTGGCACCGAGACGAACGTTTATCCGGAGACATTCTGGGTTCTGTGTCAGCGCAGCAGCTTCATGACCAGATGCAAGGAGAAAACGCATAAAATTTGTGAAAAGCAGGAATAAAGTTGACATGAAGGACACTGCATGCAAGTTACTGGAGAATGACTTAATCTCATCAATAATCTTCACAGAAAGATGAGCAGAAGTGAAAAGTTGAGGGATGTTAAAAAGTTGAGTGGAAGAAAAAGAAAAACCGCAACATGGACAGCGGCACCCTTCGTGGATTTTTAAAGCAGAACCAAGTCGACTGAGGCACTGTGTGCATTCCTCAACATCAGATTACAGATTACATTTTCAAAAGAGAGCAAAGCTTTTTCTTGTAGGGCGAGGACTGAACGGTGCTAAAAATGCAACAATTATTGGCAACAAACAAACAAAAAAAACAAATACAGTGCTAAAAATATTACTCTGTGTAATTTATCTAATTGTGGTGTCAGTTTTATGAATTATTGGTGATATAAGTTAAATTTTCAGTCATATTCAGATCTAGATGCACTTCTAATTTGCATGTATGTATTTGCTTATCTGTTTGTCCCAGGGGTCTCAAACTCCAGGCCTCGAGGGCTGCAGTCCTGCAGTTTTTAGATGTGCCACAGGTACAAAACACTGGAATGAAATGGCTTAATTACCTCCACCTTGTGTAGATCAGTTCTCCAGAGCCTTAATTATTCTATTCAGGTGTGCTGCAGCAGAGGCACATCTAAAACTTGCAGGACTGCGGCCCTCGAGGACTGGAGTTTGAGACCCCAGGAAATACCCTGAATAAAATGCAGATTTAATCCATACGGAAGAGGATTAGGGCCAACAGAAAAAAAAAAAGAATTCTGAGATTAAAGTCAGAATTCTGAGATTAAAGTCTTTAATCTCAGAATTCTGACTTTAAAGTCAGAATTTTATTTATTCATTTATTTTTTCGGTGGCCCTAGGGGTGTCAAACTCCAGTCCTGGAGGGCCAGTGTCCTGCAACTTTTAGATGTGCCTCTGCTGCAGCACACCTGAATAGAATAATTAGGTCATTAGCAAGGCTGTGGAGAACTGCTCTACACAAGGAGCAGGTAATTAAGCCATTTCATTCCAAAGTTTTGCACCTGTAGCACATCTAAAAGCAGTAGGACACCGGCCCTTGAGGACTGGACTTTGACACCTGTGCAATAGAGGGTCATTAATTTATCTTCGGTATTTGTGACTTAATATAAAGCAATTACTAAGCTCTCCAAAAGAGATATTCCTTTGTGCAACCAAACAGTAAATTAATTTTCTATTATGTAAAGCCACATATAAACCTTTGTGTTTTTAAATGGTGAAAGCTTTCCTTAATCCTTACCTGCTTGCTTTAGTACTCCTCCTCGTGCTCCTCCTCAAAAGGTTGGATCCAAGATGACCGTTTTTGAGTCATCTTCTTAATTGTGTTAGCTTAGTTCCTGCTCTGTGTCTTTTTAGGTTTTGATTCAGTTTATAATAGTTATTAATAATAGCTAATTTCTAACTATGCTATGCGAGATAACAGTGAGCGCACTAAGAAATATGCAGGTCCGTTTTTGAGTCGTTCGGAGCTGGGAAAAATGTTTTCTGTTATTTACACCGTAAAACCTGCAGATGTCACTAGAGAGCCATAAACAGAAACTATTAGCTTGATTTCTCCGCACAATAAAAAATTGTCCCGCTTGCATTTTGACAACTAGTCTTTTCGACCATCTTTTAAAAATACAATTTTCGCATAGAAAATAAACAGAGTTTTCTTATAGTTATTAGAGTTGAAATACGAGGATTAAGTTCGGGAACAAAATATTTTTTTCAATGTCTTTTTCCATGCTTAACTAAACCTCTAAATTGCTAAAATCAATGAACATACTTTCCCAGATTGTGTAGCAAGCCTGTGGATAATTTCTGAAGAGTAGCTGCCCCAAATCTCACTGTATTTTCACAACCTGCACAAGTTTTCATAGAAAATGTTTTAGAAAATGAAAATGATTGACAGGCATTGAGAAAAATGTAACAGAATCAATAAGCTTCAAACATGTAAGTTGAAGTGCAAATATGAATTAAATCTTTTAAATTTTTATGTGGTTCTCAGCAAAATCCCCCGAACTTTGAGCGTGGACTCATATTTCTCCAGAGTGGGGCGCTCAACTCAGTTCAAGACTACTCTTAAATGCAAAAATTTGTACATTATTATTTTTCTTCCTAAAAATTAAATACTTCATGTGTTAATTTCTGGGAATGGTATCTACTCAGTTTTGCGCTAGTTAAATCCACCCTTCATGTATTTAACCGCATGTATCATAACCCAGTCAGATGTTGCGTCCCTCCTTGCCTGACAGCCATATTGAACATCCCTATACATAAAAGCGTGTCAGGTTTGTAATAAGAACCCAAGACTTGGTCGGAAATGTTGGAATTGTCCTTCAAAATAAAAGAGAATTTACAAAGTAGCATGTTTCAACTTCCAATTTGAGCTCAGAACATTAGCATTCAGCTTTGATGTGGCTTTCCTGTTTAGTAAATGGAAAATCAGATTCATGTCTATGAGGAAAACCTTTAGAACCCGAAATGTTTTAAGGTCTAATCTACTGCTTCCCTCTTCAGACCTTTCCTAATTAGGCTTTTACTTTATATACCTCAACCGGAACCTGCGGTATTTTATTCCGTGCACATTGACATGGACACCTCAAATCGCCTTACGGTTGTTTAGAGTTAAACGCTTTTCTCGTGTCTGTAGGTGATTGAGTGTAAGAGACTTAAAAAACGGGAATCGGCATTAAATTATCTGTTACAGCTCAGCTTGTTCTTTTGAATTTTGAGGAAGACACGTCGACCCCCGGTGAGTTTAAAAAAAGATGAGCTTCTCTTCAACTTTGATGCGCTACTAGCGGATGTCCTCGTGCTCGCGCCGTTGGCGTCTCACAAATATAGATTTAAACCGAGTTGTGTACTTTAAACTGAACAAACTCTCAGAAAACATGGTTTTGTTAGCCCTTTCTCAACGACTTTCTGAATTATGTTGGTAAATTTAGAGAATTTCCAATAGGCGAAACTTCACAGTCTCGGCTAGGCTCGTCCCGTTATGCGGACTACACCCACTAGCAAGAAAATGTCAGATTTCAAGGGCTCCCTTCTGAAGACTGTATATTTACACCGTTAGCAATTGTCGTGCTGTATTTAGAAACTCAAAAGGCAGATGCTGTTTGTTTCTGTCGAACATTGAAGGTATACTTGGCGTCAGTCTGACGCTAGTGTGTTTTAGGAGCGCAGCAACAGTTGTCTCGCCGATGTTTGATGAAGTTGTGGTTAAATTTCAGTTTAAACGGAAGCCAAATCGGCGGGTAAATAGGTGAGCTAGCTGATTTAACGAGACGTGTTGGCCTTCAAAACGCCCCAATTGTAAAAAAAAATCCGCATCGTTTCAATCAATTAGAATATATTTGAATTTTTTATTAAGTTGTTGGACATGTGTGTTAGACACTTTAATGGTAAAATTATAACCTTAAACTGTCTAAAATAAAGTGCAAGTCCAAGAAGTATCTTAAAGGGAAATGTCTTAACTCGTACCATCTAAATTTCTTAAAATACTTCTGGACGGCGATGCTGTCTGGTAGCAGTCACTCTTGCAACCAATTGGAAGAAACCTCTGACTGAAGACAGTAGCTGTACTCGACTGTCCTGACATGCTAGCAGCTCAATATCTGGGCAGCAGAAACTGTATTCCACGGAAACATGTCCTGGTTGACGCTGTCAGTTATTATCAAGCACTGCTAATCCACCTCGTTTTCTTTTGCTTCTTTAAATCTCAGTCTGACCGAATGCTTAGAAAGCTGGGACAGCTCTTCTAAAACCAAGGAGCAATGACTTTATACGACAACGTAGAAGGAAATGGAAAGGTGAATGGTTAGAGGATGCAAATAAGACTGTGAAGGCGGTTTACTTTCCAGAAAAACACCAACCCTCAACGTACAGGCACAGCTACAGTCTGATTAAATCAAAGCATATTCTTGTGTTAAAATTACTTATTCATTGAACAAATCAAAGTCCCATTGAGAATATGTGCTAAAGCTGCTCTCTATATAATCTATTTTATGAAGAAGAAAGGACAGAAATGTCAGTGAATGTGCAAAAACACACCCCAAAATACTTTCAGCTGTATTAAATAGGAGACAGAGTACAAATGCGTACAGTGCTTTTTTATGATTTTTAGTTTTTTTTTATGCATAATTTATCATATAAATGTCTGTATTTGCCTGCTAAATAGTGGCTTGGCTGTAATTCAGTTCCCTCCTGACTGTTTCCATTTCCACTTATGTACCTTTAAGCCAACATGGTGGGATTCACTGCACAAGCACCTCTTTGTTTTGTGTTGTCATCTTAAGAGATAGGAAAGTATTTATTTTTGTCCTTTTTCCTCCTGACTTCACATAAAGTTCCTCTTGTTTTATTTGCAACTTTCAATACTTCTATCAAGACTTAGCTGGGCGATTCTGGACTCTGATGTGAAAATTGAACGTATTGATTGTTCCTGAACTCATCCATTGCCAGAGCACTTGTTTAAAAAACAAATGTTCTTTTAATTTCAGGTCTCTCTTCCGTCCGCTGACGGATTTATCCTCTCAGCTGTTGGGCGAAAAGTGGAGAGGAAGCAAACATGCCTAAACCGGTAAGATGGAGTAATTCATGCCTCATTCCTGCATGTGTCAGTTGTGCAAATAGTCTCTTGTTGTGTTCAAAATCTATTTACTTAAAGATGAATGTGAAGAGTCTTGGAAGTGGTGCATTCACCGTCTTGCTTCCTTCCACCCCTCATGCACTTCTTCCAAGTAAACAACAGCCATACTGTCTTGCGGAGTGCCAAGCCCACTGGGCCTGCAGCAGCAACACTGCAGCCATTGTTGTTGAAAAGGGTAAAAAGAGAATGCCTCAGTCCAAGGATGTGAACAGCGGCTGAAACAAAACCAATTTGATGCAGTCTTGTCATGGGTGTCTGCTTTCCACAGTCGAGCCTTTTTCTCCAAATTGGACTTGGGAATTCTTGTTCTCCCACTACTTTGGTGCTGATCAACCTGGATATTTTAAAAGAGTTATTCCACATTTATCTGATTCTGGCTAAGTTTTTCTTCTGCTCATGAGCCAGGCAGTTTCTTACTGTTTTTAATTAGGAAGCTGCAAAATATGACCGGATGAATTTTAGGCGTGCTGTAAGTGAGGCGCCTCCCTGTTCTTGGATGGTAGGAGGTGGCTTGGGCTTTAGGAAGGTTTAAAGAGGAACAGACGAGCACTGATTTCCTCCTTCACTTCCTCTTCTCATCGTACAGTAAACAACCTGCCGCTCTGCTAGGATCAATGCCTGGTCATAGAGAAAAATCTGGTAGCTTTGTATAGCCAGAAAACAAGTTCATGGTCTGTCTCTGGATTTTCTAAAGTATCTGGATGTGAAACTAATCGTTTGAGAATGCACCAATCAATCAGACTGATTGGAATCGGGCAATTTTTTTAATATGAAATCAGTTGGGGGTTTTTTATTGAATACATCAGAAGTACAGTTTTGCACTTTTGTAGCTTAATAAAAATCAGATATGTATGAGGGAATGTTCTTTGATGCCAAAATCTTGTAATTCCCCTTTTAAACATCCTCTATCAAACACATTGCTGCTCTTCTTTATGCAGTATAGTCTGTGGAAGAACGAGGGGGGGAAAAGGGAAGTGGCTGGTCAGTTAACCAAAAGACAGAAAGTCATATCGAAGTAAAGTTTAAGTTTCTGTTGTTTTTTGAGTGATGGAAGTTTGGAAATTTAGAAAACTGCACCACAAACCTGTCAACTTTCAGAAGCAAAGCTCATATTTCCACATGGGTGTTTTAGATTAACTCAGTCAATCAAAAAGAACAGACATGTGTATTGTAGCAAGGCTAGGTTGGAGACGATCATAATGAAAATGTATTTTTTAATCAAAAAGCAGGAGAAATAAAAACAGATTTATCAGCCTTTGACATGAAATTCACCAAATTGATTGATTCCAATATATGGGTGATTGATAGGTCCATCTCTAGTCTTTGGTTTCTGCTTTAAACAAATATTTGAGTTGTATTTGTGTTAACATTTTGCTCCCTCAGCTTGCGAACCTTTCTGTGAAGAAGACTTTCAGATTTCTTGCTTAAGGCAATTTTTCTGTTTGCTGAAGAGAGTGTGTGTGTGTGTGTGTGTGTGTGTGTGTGAGAGAGAGAGGGGTTGGGGGTCTGTGTACTTTTTGGGGCCCAGTTTAAGTCAACATCCTGGTTCTGTGGAAGTAAAAGAGCAGCTTGCAGACAGAAGATCACCAGGCAACTGAGCGGCTGTCGAGGAAGGATGAGCTTCACAACATAAAGATCCCATCCAGATTTTCAGAACGTATCTGTAAAATGACGACCCTGCTTTCAGAGGAGTACTTTCTGGCCTTTCTGGCCTCCCCTCCCTGTGTGGGAGGATTCCCTCGGTGTGCTGGGAGGTTAATCAGAGGGACAGACAGTTGCTCTGAGCCTGGCAGCTCAGATTAGCAGCTCTGTACTGACTGCAGTCGGTGTGTGTTTGCTTTAAGACCGCTCTGAGCAAAGCCTCTGTAAACAGCTTATGGTGACTAAACAGCTGCACGTTTAACAATGGTCAAATCAGAGTGAGAACTGAGCTTTGCCGCTGAAATGGAGAGCGAGAATCTTATAAATTGACCGCATGCCGTTAGTGATGCTGCACAAATCGTTAAAGAAGGCTAAAGTAGAGTAAGATTAGCATTGCAGAAGAGGACGTGTAGAAAATGGTTTTTAAAAAAGGGCAAAAGAAGTAAATAAAGCTGGGTAAAAGTTCTATGAATGGCTGAGGATTTACCCGTCAGGGTGAAGCCACTTAATGCTTTTGTCACATAACTGAGGTGGTCATCTGCTGTTCCTAAACAGTGTGCCAGTCTCTTTACATGTGTTGTCTACTTTTACTGTGTGTGTGTTGAGACACCTCAACGGCCCCAATCAGTGACCAGCTGCTTGGAAACTCAAAGATCTCTTCTTCTTCTGATCAGATTATGCATCACCTTCAGGAACTCCGATGTTGCACTAACTACATCTCTGTTTGGTGTGGAACAAGCTTTCTCTCATAGCATGTTAATTTGTTCTCAGAGTATGAACCTTCCTTTAAATGGGAGAATGAGCGAATTGACCCAGTGTTGACTTTACCCTTTGATAACACTGATCACTTTTCTGAGATGCCAAATAGTTTCAATTCCCAAATTGGTAATCATTTTCTTCTTTTTTTATCCTTTCCCTTCAGCTTTTAGGGTTAAACCTTTAAAATGATCTAACAGACAATCGATAATAGCCTAATTTCACACAAATAATAATTTTAAATGTATTATATCTCTAACAAATGGACTTGGAATAGTCGGTTCTTGAAGACATCGCAGTTGTCGCTTTGTATGATTAGGGGCGTCGGAGCCCCAGCATGTTGCTGCCGTCGCTCATCTCCTCCCCCTCTGTCTGCAAGTGAAGGGATTAACTGACTGTCTGCTCCAGACGAGATTCCTCTTCCTCAGGGTGTTGGTTTCCAATGTTTTGGCAGCGTCCTACTCGATGCTTCGCCGCAAAACACAGAGCACGACGACTAGAGTGTCACAACTTAAAAACAGAGATGAGTGTGTGTTCTGTTCTGACTCCTGCCTCAGGCATGCTCCAACTTTTCACATGTACTCATTGGGAGTCACAAGGTTTAAGTTCAGCGTTTGCTCAGGTTTCCTGGGTTGTTCATTCTCGGGACGGCGCTGAGAGAAACCGCAAGAGAGGAATGATGGCAGAAAAATTGATTAAAATTAGAGCAGGGGAATCCAAAACAATCATTCCTGAGGTTTTGTGTATAATTGCTAAGCAGAAAAAGGAGAAAATTGTCTCCTCAGCTTTTTTTATTTAAATATTTTTGACGCCTAAGTTCTCTTACTGTAATTTCATCTCAGTTTCCCCAGATCTTCTCTTGTGCTTCCTGTTGCGCTCTGCCTCGCTCACAATTTCATTTTGTTTTCTTGCGCTTCCTCACCCTGCCCTACTTGCTTGACACCATCCGCCCTGCTCAGCACCTCGCCGCTTCTCGTTATGTGCTGCTCTGCGCTGCGTGCACGTAGGTGTGAGAGGAAGGATGTGAGATGCCTCTGAGGTCAGCCCTCCTCGCTCTTTGTCATCAGCTGCTGCTCGGCCCGCTGCCAGCGCAGCTTAGCTGCAGCCAATGGCTGACTTTTAGCGTCTGCTCCACCCAGCAGAGGCCTGTAAGCAACAAGCTTGAAGAATTGGTCTTTCTCACAATGCAGCGCTTGGTCTGTATGATGGAAACGATTTAATGTGTTTGTACTACTATGCTGTGCCAAGAAACCCCAGACAACTGCACTCGACATTTTCATCCACAACATGAATGCATGACTGCTAAAATGAAAATTTTCTGCTGCATATTCCTTTAAAGTTCCTTTTGCAATCCCAGTAGTGCAGAACTGATATTTAGTTTTTTGTCATTTAATATGTTGTATTTCATGTATATTTAGAGGATCTAAATAGTTTTCTTTATTTTAGTAAAGGAAAGTTTTGCTTTGGAATTCAGGACTAAACTATAGATGATGCAAGAGAGATGCACCGAAAAAAAAAAAAAATTCTAGATTGGGTATTTGTGACACTGTTGGATCAATAAGACGAGATCTATTCAGTCTAAATCTCTAGTTTTTGCTTTGAGCAACGTCACGCTTTATTCATTTAGCAATATATTTCTAATTGCACTTTCTAAACAATTTAACAGTTTTTTTTTTCTTTTCTTTTCATCACTTTTTAGTTCTTGTTTTGTTTTCTTCTTTCATTCCATCACTCTGTGTACCAGAGTTGCCATTGTGATCTCATCTGGTGACCATGGAGGGGTTGAAATTTCCATGCAAGAAAATTGTTAATAGAAATTGTATTTATTTATTTATTTTTTTTAATGAATTAAGAGCTCCCACTGTTTTTGGTCACATAGCTGTATTGACTTTACCAGCCAGGAAAATCCTGATAGGTGTACTTTTATCTAATAGTATAATCAAAGTAAATTACAGTTTTTATGTTTTGTTTTTTTGTGTGCAGATCAATGTCCGTGTGACCACCATGGATGCAGAGCTGGAGTTTGCCATCCAGCCTAACACCACAGGAAAACAGCTTTTTGACCAGGTGAGTCTCACTAAAATAGCTAAACATGTCATGATGGTGGAAGTCCCACCATGAGGAGAATTTTAAAAACTTTGCTGTGGAAGATTTGACATGCACATTTTTATTTATTTTTCTCTTATTTTCCATTCCAGGTGGTGAAAACAGTAGGTCTGCGGGAGGTTTGGTTCTTCGGTCTGCAGTATGTGGACAGTAAAGGTTACGTCACCTGGCTAAAACTGAACAAAAAGGTCAGTTGTTGAATTTTTGATTTTGGGCTAATCTCCACTTTAGCAATCTGCAAAAGATTTTTCTACATGTGTTTGAATTAAAATGTCAAGTAATTTTGTGCAACTAATTCATGTGACTTGATTAGTTGGTATAAACTGACGGTGATGGATCATGATGTTGGTTATATTTCCCAGGTGACCCAGCAAGATGTGAAAAAAGAAAACCCTCTGCAGTTCAAGTTCAGGGCCAAGTTCTTCCCAGAGGACGTTTCTGAGGAACTGATCCAAGAGATCACACAGAGACTCTTCTTCTTGCAGGTAAAACGCTCATTTAAAAAAAAAAAAAAAAAAAACTTTTGTAAAGAAAAGTAAACATTTGTGTAACTCCACTCGTACTTAAAATAAAAATCTGGACACGGAATCTCTACCGTGCGATAATTTCCATTTTCATTTCTCTTTTAGGTCAAAGAGGCCATTTTGAACGATGAGAACTACTGTCCTCCAGAGACGGCCGTGCTGCTGGCTTCATATGCTGTCCAGGCTAAGTATGGAGACTACAACAAAGATGTCCATAAGGCTGGATACCTGACCCATGACAGACTACTGCCTCAGAGGTATGTGAACACAATAGACCCTGCTTTTGACTAGACGGCTCAAAGTTGTGCAGAAATGTGAAGTGGAAGGACAAGAATATATAAATTTTTCAAAGTTTTTAAATAAAATAAAACTCAGAAATGTGTTGTTTGCATTAGTATTCAGAGCACTATTACTTAAATTAAAATAAAGATATCTTTTATCTGTCGTGTGATTAAAAACAGAAAAAATTTTGTAAGTTTTGCTTTGTAACGTCTGGAGGAACCTGCTCTCTTCCGTGAGAGAGTGACCCTTTTGTTGTGAAAGGAAAATCAAATGTTTTTCATTCCCTGTTGGAGTACTGTATTATTTCCTCTGGAGGAAGCAATTTTAGGCTATTTGACATTCCTTCAGGTGAACGTCACTGTCTGTGTGTTTTCCCAGAGTTCTGGAGCAGCACAAGCTGACGAAGGAGCAATGGGAGGACAGGATACAGGCCTGGCATGAGGAGCACAAAGGAATGCTCAGGTAGCCGGTCAGGTTTTTCTATCATTATGTGCTTAGATTTGTCATTTGATGTTAGAATATCACTGGATTAAATGTGATATAATGCCATATAATTTCACCGTGTTTGATTTAACTTTCTTCTCCAATTAGTATTTTGACAAAACAGTCTAATATATTCTACTTTACAAGAAAATCCTTTGTTCTAATATAGCTGTAATGGTTTTAAAATCATTTCTCGTTTATTTGGGGTTTTTGTTTTTTTTTTAGAGAAGATTCAATGATGGAGTACCTAAAAATTGCTCAAGACCTGGAAATGTACGGAGTGAACTACTTTGAGATCAAAAACAAGAAGGGCACACAGCTGTGGCTGGGCGTGGACGCTCTAGGTCTCAACATCTATGAACACGACGACAAGTAAGAGATTCACTCTGAAGTTCTCAAGCCTAGAACTGAACCACACATCTAATATCTAATAGGGTTTTTACACAGTTTGAATTTCATTTAAATATTTTTTACAGGTTTTGGGATGAAAGATGTGTCCTTTTTAGAGATTGCAGTTTGGAAATGCAAAGATGTTTTCAGTCTGTATTCAGTATTTAAAGCCTGATCCCAATGAATATTTGTAGGGTCTTATTTATTTGTACTATTAAGAATAAAAAAACAAGATATTTTTAAGCAATAAAACTGTAATTATGCAGAGACTGCATTAGCTGGAAGCTCATATCCTAATGTCTCAGTCGTAACAGTTGGTGTAGGTTTGTCAATGTGTGTGTCACCATAACGATGTCTATGGTGTAACCTTAAACCTGAAGGTGCAGAGTTACAGATATTGTTAGAAGGTGGAAGGAGGAAAAACTCCCATCTTTTTATTGTGGAAGGGGATTTCCTATTCCGATGAATCAGATTTATTTTTTTCACTTTTTAGAAAGAGAAAACAGATTTAATCACTGATCTTATGGGATTTCCTCTTGATAGGAATCTGTGTTATCAAAGATTACAGCTTTCTTTCCTTATCGAAGTAAACAATAAAGTGTCCCAATGTTGCAGGCAATCTTTTAAATGGTAAATCCAACCATGGTGGGTGTAAATTGTTTTTATGAAAACTCAAAATTAACCTCCAATCCCAATTATGCTGTTTCCTCTCTTTCAGATTGACACCAAAGATCGGCTTCCCCTGGAGTGAGATCAGAAACATCTCATTTAATGACAAGAAGTTTGTGATCAAGCCTATTGACAAAAAAGCACCTGTGAGTAAATGGTCATCAGAGAACCTGAGGCGTCAACCAATGCAAGTTCTTTAAAAAAAAATAAAAAAGTGTGCTTTTACTCTCAATTTTTCCAGGATTTTGTGTTTTATGCCCCGCGACTGCGCATCAACAAGCGTATTTTGGCGTTGTGTATGGGAAACCACGAGTTGTACATGAGGAGAAGAAAGCCTGACACCATTGAAGTGCAGCAGATGAAGGCCCAAGCCCGGGAAGAAAAGCACCACAAGCAGATGGAAAGGTAGGAACACTCTGTCAGTAATGTGCTTTAGAAAACACTGAACAGACTGAAAAAAATGACCTCCCAGAGACTAAGTCCACAACAAAATGGATTTAATGTTCCCATCAAGTAAAAACTTAAAAACATAAAAAAATTTTACTTGAAATTAATTATATGAAGAATTTTAAACCCAGAGTGAAACTTTCACCTTCATCCAAGATGGACTGCGGCTGTGTGTCAACTGGAGTGATAGTCCCTAACGCCCCATGTTTCTTTATTTGTTCAAATTATTTGACAAAGCCTTGTCATTTGGCATACTTACGAATGTTCTCAGGGCCCAGTTGGAGAATGAAAAGAAGAAACGAGAACTTGCCGAGAAGGAGAAGGAAAGAATAGAGCGGGAGAAGGAAGAGCTCATGGCGAGGCTGCGGCAGATCGAAGAGCAGACCATGAAGGCTCAGAGAGGTACCCATACTCTTCTGTTCTCTCCATCCATCATGTTTGCTGCGACTGCACCATTGGTTTAAATCAACTTAAACCTGTGTCTGTGCCCTCTGCTAGAGCTTGAAGAACAGACTCGCCGGGCCATGGAGTTGGAGCAGGAAAGACAGAAAGCACGAGAGGAGGCCGAGAAGCTGGAGAGGGAGAGACAAGCAGCTGAAGAGGCCAAGGCAGAGCTGGCCAGGCAGGCGGCAGACCAGCAGAAGACCCAAGAGCAACTGGTGTGTTTTTGGCTTTTGGCGCGTTTCAAAACTGTTCTGCGTTTGCGCTCAGTATCTGTAACACGGCTGTGTTTCTGGTGTCCCAGGCCACCGAGCTGGCCGAGTTCACAGCAAAGATTGCTCTCCTGGAAGAGGCCAAGAGGAAGAAGGAGGATGAGGCCACCGAGTGGCAGCACAAGGTACTGCAGTTGTGTTACTTGTAGAGATTGTAAAAACTGAGTAAGTGTGTCAAAAGTGTCAAGGGTTTTTATGATGATATATGATTCTGTATCACTCCTCTTTTATTTTTGATTTTTATTTTTTCAAATGTGCTCAGGGTGCTGATTCCATATTTCAAAACCAGTTTTAACTCTTGAGAAGCAGTGATAGAAACCGACATCCACCAACTGTACGTTCCGCTGAACAACATAATAAAAAAAACTAATAAAAAAAATAAAACAAAGTAGAGCTCACAACATGAAGGTTTCTTATTTAACACTGATGGAGGAAGAAAAGGAGGACCAATCCAAAAATGACTGAATTGCTCACCTTAAATGATGTCAAGTAGAATGTAAACATCAATTATAGAAAAAAAGTCGTCTCCAAATCCAGCTGCCTGGAGCGTTGAACTTGCCTCCAAGGCCGTGTCAGTCCTTATCATGGCAGATGTTGTTTTCAGATGACAGGTTTGCTCGTAATGTGCGAGTCTCACTCCTACTCTGGCTCATGTATGCATTTTTTTATTGGCGAATATTACCATAACCAATTTGAAGCGGGTTAGTCGTCGTCTCTCGACCTGCTTGTGCTTCAGTGATCAGCAAAATCAAAACAAATCTCCAGTCAGTTCTTAATCAGTGTTTTTACTGATTCAAGTAAAAAGAGGGATAAAATTTTGTTTTTCTTCTGATTAAAACGTACCAAAAACCAAACCGCGACATTAAAACTAAGGTATGTACCTTACCTTTATTTTTGTGTACTGTTACACCCCAAATATCCTTCACTCCCCCCACCCCCTACTTGTTCGTCGGTTTATCCATGTGGTTTGTGCATTAATTATTCTGTCCACCCATCAGTCAGATGATCCGTTCATGGATTTAACTTTTTATTCATTCTTTTATCTACCCATCAGTTTGTCCGTCCGTTTTATTATTTTTGTGCCTCTTTGTCTTTTTATGCATCTGTCTGAATGTCCACCCATTCGTTTCTGTTATGTCTCTCTGTCCGTCCATCAGTTTTCCCACTTATCCATGTGGAACATATTGAAAAAAATCTGAAAATTTGACTTCAAAAGCCTTTTAACCAACTTAAAGGCAACATGATCTTAACTTAGCTGCATATTTTAATATCTTTTTAGCCTTTTCTTAACACTTCCTTGCAGCATTTGATGAGTTTTATCCCACATAGTTAGCATGTATGTTTGTGACGGCAAACTTTTACGGTGCCAAGCCCAGCTCCAAAAGCCTTGCGGGTCTCCGTCTTATTGTCCGTGTCGTCCTCTGTCCGCCTGCAGGCTCTGTCTGCTCAGGAGGACCTGGAGAAGACCAAGGAGGAGCTGAAGACCGCCGTGACGCCCGCGCCCGCTCACCCGGGCGGCGACGGCGACCCCGAGCACGACGAGCAGGACGAGAACCACGCCGAGGCCAGCGCCGAGCTGTCCAACGAGGGCGTCTGCCAGCTGGACCTCCGCAGCGAAGAGGCTCGCGTCACCGAAGCGCAGAAGAACGAGAGGGTCAAGAAGCAGCTGCAGGTGAGCAGCACCGACTAAAGGGTTCAGAGGTGGTTTCTGAGGAAGGTGGCGTCTGGCTTCGTGAGCCGAAAGTTTTTCAAAAAGCACTTCCTACATTAGGTCTGGAATACATTTCAGTTAAGCTGCTAAAATCTAACCAAAAAAAAACCAACTGCTTATTAAAGGTGCATTAAACAAAGACATTTACATCCCACAAAAACAAATAACAACACGACTATATTATTTTCTAACAGCAGTTTTGTAACAAAGAAGAAACACGATCCAAGCAATGGCAAATAAGGGTAAGAGAAAGGCACACTTGTTTGTCCGTTCGTCTTCATCCTCCTGCCCTCAGCAGGAGCTGTGCTGGCTTAGACTGTAGCCCGGCTTCAATCAGACACTCGACTCATTCACCCCCCCAAAAAATCTGTTTCCTCTTTATTGTTTACTCATATACAGCTGAATCCAGATATCTGCATGCACCGCATACCAAAACAATCGACGTCTCGGTTGTTTCTGCTCAACGTTAATGTTTCTAAATGTTTTAATAAATTTACCTCGTCTTCTTAATGCAGTGAATGTAAACATCTGGATTTAGCCGCATTAAAAAAAAAAAATCTAAATACAAGCTTGGCTGCTGCATAGGCCAGGACTCATACTAAAGCTGTACAACCAGAACAAATTAAAATAATCTCCAAAGAAACTTGAAAAAATGAACCAAACGAACATTCCTATGAATCAGAGATGCTCAGAGAAATAGTCAAGTTTTTAGCTTGGATCAGCTCAGACATTGAGTGAAAGTTGGATATTTTCTTAATGTTGACAGAAAGTGATAATAGGAAAGTGGAGTGAAGGAATGCGGTCATAATGTCCGCTCACAGCAGGAAGTATGAAGGGAAAAAACAGCATTTGATCAAATCACCCCTTTGCCTCTGCCGCGTTCACGTTTGTCTCCGTCTGTCCTCCCGTTTGCCTCATCAACCCCGGCTTCCTGTGTCTCACCCGTCCAGACTTTGAGCTCGGAGCTGGCCGACGCCCGAGACGAGACCAAGAAGACGCAGAACGACGTGCTGCACGCCGAGAACGTCAAGCAGGGCCGAGACAAGTACAAAACGCTGCGGCAGATCCGGCAGGGCAACACCAAGCAGCGCATCGACGAGTTCGAGTCCATGTGAAAGCGGAGCCGCCTAGTTTTCCTCTACCTGCCCAGGCAATCTGGTTAAATTGCTCGTCGGACATTGCCAAAGCTTAAGATAGAGCTGCTCTGAACTAGATATTCACCGCCAGAGCCAGTCATCATTAATCCTAAAATGTTTTGGGAAAGAGCAACTGTAAAACCAAAAGCTAGGTTTTATTTTGTACTGAATCAACCTGGCCATAGAAAGCTGTTTTAAATTTTTTTTTTTGTCGTTCTTGTTTTCCTTAACCCGTGTATGCAAAGCTTTAGTCGGATATCCCTTATTTTCTGCTTTTGTTTCTCGCTTGTTTTATCGATGGTTTGGGGGAAAACCAGGTCATATTGGCGTTTGGAGAGCTTCTGTTACATCATGTCAAAACATATCGAATATTAGAGCTGAGGTTACTTCACTATGTCCTTTCAATTCAAACTATGATTTAATATTTAGAGGCTTATGTGGAAAAAACGGAGCTGCAGTATTTTTTTTTATTTTTTATTTTTAATGGCTGGCTGATCAAAAACCAGCAGTATTTTTGAGATTTTAAAAGAAATCTTTTCTGTGAATTAGAAGCGAACAAAGTTTGGACAATTGAATGTAGCAAAGATTACAAAGGGAAAATGTTTTGGGGTTTTTTTGTTGTTGTTTTTATATATATACATATATAAATCTATAGTCATAGTAGTAACTAATCAGATTGTGCCACTCAGCTGTCGCCCTCAAGTTTAAAAGTATTATTAAAGATAAGCTAAATGGTTTGGTTGTGGTGATGCCGTGTGGGTTTTTCATGTCTGTGTTTTGGGCTTTCCAGTCGAGTCCCAGTGTTTCATTCCCAGTCACCGTCGATGGTTTTCTCTGCCTACCAGCTCACAAAGGAACCAAGGGAGTTCGAAGGACACCGCGGTCGGATCGGTTCGATGGTTTTTAAGGCGTGGCACCTCTCTGACTGGAGAGCTTATGAAAACATCAGTCCCAAGGCGGGATGCATCTCTACCTCAGCAATTAAAACAGTGGTGACTGAAAGTCAAACACTTGGGATGCGTCCTCCCCTCCCTGCCTTTATGTCAAAAAACAAAATCGGAATGATTATTGTTTTTGGGTTTTTTTTGTTGTTAAAATTACAAAGTTTCTTCCTCTAAAATCTATTAATTCAGATTTAACTCTACAGTGAAATATAGTTTTCAGTAATTGTTTAATTTTTGGTATATCTGGCAGCTGGTGTTAGCCCATAGCTTTAGGTCTGCTTTTTGTGTTCAACGTCTGCATCCTCTAGTGTGTTTTTGCCACAGCAGGTGGAAAGAAATGATCTCGTGCTTCCAGCGCCTGGGGGAAAAACAAAACCAAAACAGGAACTGGAAAACCAGCAGCCAGGCGTTGTTTCAGTTGCCGACTCCACCGAAGGGGAAAGCGCTTGCCGACACATCCGCCCATGCTCTCAAACTCTCCATGTCCGAGCCGTGAAATCTTCAGTTTGACACAAAGAAGCTGACGATGTCTGCCCTGGCACCAGCTGTCACTTTTTGATATGATTTTTTTGTTTTGTTTTGGTTCCCCCATCTTTTATTTCTGATGTTTGTTAGTTTGTATCGTTTAAGTTAGACGTCAGAGGTGGATCATGATCCATTTCTTTGGCTCACGAATAAAAGTTTTGCTTTTTAAACTTGTTTTCCTGTATGTATTCTTTAAAACGCAAATGGCACATTTCTCCCTCGTCCTTCAACGACAACGTAGAGATGTCATGAAAAATCCACTTTTCTAGTCCTTAAAATATTTTTGTGTACTCCGAGTGTCGAGAAGAGAAAGGGGGAAAATAAATATCCTTTCCTGGTCCTGTGTAGATATCTTTAAATTCTCTTTGGTATATATTTTTTAGTCAATTAACGTTCCTTTTTCTGACATCACTCTATTTGTTGAACTGTTTACTAATGTGTCTTTTTTTTCCCCCTCCTATCCTAGGGCGTTGATTTAGTTTTTTTTAATGGTTTGTTAATGGGGATTTTTTTTTCTTTTGCGTTCCCTCGCAAAACTGTACTGATCAGTTATGCGGCATAATTGAATACTGTAAGTCTTTCTTACGGTGGCCGCCGTACTTTCTGATTTAGTAAAAGGTTATGTAAGGTTTTTTCATGAATGTTAATATCTCGTTGTGAAATATCTGAAGTTTTCTATCTTTCTTTAGAATACAAAGGCACCACAAACCTATGATATATACAGAAACCTTCCGTAAGTAGGAAAGAAATATAAATACTGTACATCCAAACTATATTTCTGAGTTATTATCGCGGCGTAATAAGTCATCTGACAATTTTGATTGTGTCGCTGTTGTGTTGGTTGCCTGAATGGTTTAAAGAGCTGCTTTTATGTTCAGTTCCATCTCAACCCTAACCAGTGACGTGCGGTCAGGTGAGGCAGGTGAGCACATAAAAATGTTGCACCATTTTTGGAATACAACATTCTGATTATGATTATATATTTTCTTTCTTTCCATGATGGCTGCATCATGGAAAGAAAGAAAATATATAATCATAAAGTAATTTAAATTGTTATATTCATCCGGTGGTTTGTACTAAAAAATATTTATTTTTCATGTAGCTTCACCAATTTCGATTTTTATTTGTTCAAAATCGCTGAATTTTCTTATTTTCCCATTCAAATGCTTGGAAGCGATGCCGGTGAGGCAGCAGCGAGCTCTGCCTCACCTTGGATTGCGCAACCCCTGGCTCTGCGCTGGCTGCTAAGCGGAGAGAGCATGTTGCTGTACGGCGTCAATAAAATGGTTTAAACAAATTTAATATGTGAACTTATTTCCAATAATTTAGCTTATGTATATAATGTACAGTGCTTTTTGTCACCAACTGTGTTTGTGTAACGTGTTTCGTGTAATGAGCGATTATAAATGGCAGAGAACAGGTTCGAGGTGAGGCAGGCAGTTCTCTTGCCTCATGGCAGGGGGCGCTCAAGATCCCAGACGTTCGTCTTGTTCACTCCTCAACTGCCGAGTAAGTGACAGCGAGCTAGGCTAAACGATTCGGGAAGAGGTAAGACAGTAATAACATTTATTTTGTTTTGTTTTTTAAGGAAATGTGTGTTTTGTGAGCTACAGTTTGTATGTGTAAGGATGCAGAAGTGAAACATAACCTGTAAACTGCTGTCAATCTATGCATCTTTTGCAAATCTGATTCTGATGACGTCAGTGCCTCACCAGCTATGAACCTCACCGCACGTCACTGACCCTAACAGACATAAATATGCGGTGAATTAATCGATTTTCAATCAGTTTTTTGCACCAAAGACTTCATAATAATAAACACGTTTTCACTTAGGCTCTGAAAGAGCCATATGAATGAAATAAGTAATTATTGATATGATAGGAGCACGCGACTTTGACACTTAGGTGGTGGGTGTGCCGATGTGGGAGTGACGTCATCAAGTATGAAAGGGAATGTTATTGGCCTGCTGGTTTG
This sequence comes from Gambusia affinis, assembly GCF_019740435.1. Lineage (NCBI taxonomy): Eukaryota > Metazoa > Chordata > Actinopteri > Cyprinodontiformes > Poeciliidae > Gambusia > Gambusia affinis. The sequence continues at coordinate 8,258,960 of NC_057891.1, read as the reverse complement.
TGTGGATGAGGAAACGGTGAGCGGGTTGGTCAGTCCTTGCAAAGTTTGGAGCATAATAATCAAAATGGAATAAATCGATAAATGTGACAGAACAAAGAAGTGGTTTGGAGCTAATTGATACACGGACAGATGAGATTTCCCGAGTAAACCCAATACGGCCCTTTACCATAATTAGTTTGTCGTGTTTTTAATAATAAAACGTGTTTATTATTATGAAGTCTTTGGTGCAAAAAATTGCAAAAAAGTACGGCGGCCACCATAAGAAAGACTTACAGTATTCAATTATGCCGCATAACTGATCAGTACAGTTTTGCGAGGGAACGCAAAAGGTTTTGCGAGGGAACGCAAAAGTATTGCGAGGGAACGCAAAAGAAAAAAAATTCCCCATGTCCCTTAGGGGGCTCCGTACACTTCAACAACTACAGCTTAGAAAAAAAAATTTTAAATGCTGTCATTAATTGAGCCATTTTGCCTACATTCTGATAAATAAAAATTGACTAGAGCTGTGAAACCTTTAGAAAATTCCAGTGTAATTTATAAACTAGACAGGCTAATTGTAGATTTCAGAGCACATAAAAATGTTGCACCATTTTTGGAATACAACATTCTGATTGTATGAAAAATTTATTTACAAAATATTCCTTGTGTCATTAGTGTCGTGTTTTACCACTGGCAAAGCATTCTTTCCAGGATTAGAACCATAATAAATGAGACACTGAGCAACTTATTTGATGAGCAAAGATGGCTTTTATGATTTATCATTCATCAAAATGTAATGTTACTGGTTTTCTTGATTGTTTACTGCGTAGTTTTGTAATTTTATGATGTAAAGCACTATAAACTGTCTTGTTGCCGAAATGTGATATACAAACAATCTTGAATGATGATTAAACAGAGTATCAATTTTGTCAACCACTTTAAAAATCAACTTTGACAGCAGAAAAGATAAATGCGCTACGAGAAATTTCTGAAGTGTGGAAGGTCATGTGGTCCACAGGTTAAGGCACCTGACCTCAGATACAAAAAATGTGGGTTCAAATCCTGACTGTGGTCTATAAAGAAAGTGAATCTACATGAATAATTTGGGATTTTTAGGTTAAAGCCCACAAACTTCATAATAATCAGTCAAAATTAAGGCCAATTTCTGCTTAAATATCTTTTTTTAATCATTCTATTTTTAACTCTGAGAATGCACCGACTTCAACGTTTTTTGCTGACACTGCCGATATTCCTTTTTTGCTGGTTTTTAAGCAAAAACTCAAAAAATGGAATATCAACATCAAATCTAAAGTTATTTGAACTTGTGGTGTAGCAGCTGTTTTGGCCACTTTCAGTGTGGTGTTTTATTTCATGTCCTGTGTGAATTACCTCTGCAACGACAGGAGCAGCTCTGGAAAAAAATTTTTGTTCTTTTTGTTATTTTATTTTTAAAGAAAATATATTTCCTTTTACGTGTTTAAAGTAAAATGCATTGTCTTTTTTTTATGCATGTTAATGTGTGGTGTACTTTCTGCGGCATCTACCTTAAACAATACTTTCATGCAAAGGAGACATCACAAGCACTTGGTCAGGTAATTATGATACAGTCTGAGTGAAAAACTTGCTACCGTTTGTTTCCTGCAACCATGAAAATATAACCAAAACCAGCCAAATTTACTTCAAGAAGATATAAAGCAGGCTAAAAGATATATAAGAGCAGTTGCGACAAAATTGGGTGTGTGTACATTTGGGTGATATTAAAATTTTGTACTATTAACAGTGTAACATCTATGCAGAATCTTTAGACATTTGTGAATCTTATTAGTTAAATATTTTTTGAGCAATAACCATACGTCTTTCCAGCAAATATAATTGAAGATATTGTCCCACAGTAAAGTAGAAGCTGGTTTGGTTATATGATCTCTTATTGTTAGTTCTTCAATACATTTGTTGTTAGTTTTTGTACTTAAAAATGGGTCAGAGTTACCAATGAAAAATTGTTGAACAGAGAATGACAATAACATTTTCACCCCAGAAAGAATAGCATCAAATACACTATAGGCAATACAGGAAAATTATGTGGTCAGAAATTCATTATAAAAATATCATCTTCTTTGTTGAAAAGTTGATGTACACAAACAATTCCTCTCTGTCTAACCATTTTCAAAGAAAAAAACTTTTATGTTTAAAGCAGATGTCTTTGTAATTCCAAATGTAGTATATGTGTGGGGAAAAGTTATGTTATTCTAGCATAGCAATAGCTGTTTATGGAAACTGGAAAGTTTTCAATACTATAGATACATCTTTTTTTAAAGGCTTTATTGGCTCTATTGGCCTTTATTTGATAATTAATTGACAGGAAAGTGGGTAATGAGAGAAGGGGGAAGACACGTGGCAAAGGTCGCCAGGCCAGGAATCGAACCCACGACAGCCACGTCGAGGACTAAGGCCTCCTTATGTGAGTTGTACTTAACCCCTGCGCCACCACAGCACATCCCCTTTAGCTACATCTTAAAAGAAAAGATAAACCACCTAAAGCCTCAACTACATAGGTTGATATAAAGTACCACAAAGAGTTTGGATTTAAAAGATACCTTTTGATCCACTTAATTTTAATCTTATGCATTAAATCCACCAAAGCCCAACTTATTTCTCATTACATTTTTCAGAATAAGATTAACGTTTTTTCTTCCAAACAAAATCAAATAATACGTTATCTACCTTTAAACTGATTTCATTGGAAACCTCAAGTGCTGAACTCGCATATACCAGACTGGAAAGACCTTTAGCTTTAGGGAGCAATGCCTGACCAGAGATGAATAAAACTCTGTAACCATTATAGCAAAGGGGTGATAACTACTGACCCTTTGCATGTGACGTCATAGTCTCCAGAACAACACCCATTATGTACATTGTTTTAAAGTCCATAATGGACATCAAAACAAACAATGTGCTCCTTTAAAGCTAGTCGAAAAGCAGCTGTCTAACCTACTATGGGCACTACATAGTTGATTTCATTTAAAAATGGTCACAAGGCGCTGTGCAGTCGGCTGCATAAACAGAAGGATAGAAACCAAACTTGCATATTTTGCTGAACCATGTTAAAACATGGTTTTAAAACTTCCACAAGGAAAAAACTCACTGAATGCACATTTGTGTATTTGCAGAGGTTTCAGGTACCTACCTTGCCAGTGGCTTGGTTGGAACAAAGAATTAACATAACACTTCAGCCACATTTATCCTGAGGGATCCATGACCAGTACGTGAACCCAGTCTTATAGTTTCTAAAGCACAGACTCAAACAATTGTGCCAAACATGCACTTAACACATATGGCTGAGTTCAAGTCTCACTCATGGCAAGGTTTTAAAATTTAACATAAAAAACCTATGTTGTAGTCATTGTAGAAGTTCGAGCACCAGTATTGTCGGGTGCTTGTTCGGCATAGTGGTTTGAGTCTGCGCTTTGGATGCCTTAAGAGTGGGGTTCAAGTCTCACTCACTGTTTGGTTTTAAAATTTCAAGGGTTCAAGACCAGCTCGAGGAGAAGTTCTGACAAAAAACTGTTGTAGTGTGGCGTATGGTGCACCGGGTGAGTACTGTGGTCGCTGGGTCAAGACCAGCTCAAGACAAGGTTTTAAAATTGTTAAAGACCGCAACAAATAACTGCAACAACTGGTCTTTAACAGTTGTTAAAGACAGCAACAACAACTGGTCTTTAACAGTTGTTAAAGACAGCAACAACAACTGGTCTTTAACAGTTGTTAAAGACAGCAACAACAACTGGTCTTTAACAGTTGTTAAAGACAGCAACAACAACTGGTCTTTAACAGTTGTTAAAGACAGCAACAACAACTGGTCTTTAACAGTTGTTAAAGACAGCAACAACAACTGGTCTTTAACAGTTGTTAAAGACAGCAACAACAACTGGTCTTTAACAGTTGTTAAACACAGCAACAACTGGTCTTTAACAGTTGTTAAAGACAGCACAACAACAACTGGTCTTTAACAGTTGTTAAAGACAGCAACCACTGGTCTTTAACAGTTGTTAAAGACAGCAACCACTGGTCTTTAACAGTTGTTAAAGACAACAACAACTGGTCTTTAACAGTTGTTAAAGACAGCAACAACTGGTTTTTAACAGTTGTTAAAGACAGCAACAACTGGTCTTTAACAGTTGTTAAAGACAGCAACAACTGGTCTTTAACAGTTGTTAAAGACAGCAACAACTGGTCTTTAACAGTTGTTAAAGACAGCAACAACTGGTCTTTAACAGTTGTTAAAGACAGCAACAACAACTGGTCTTTAACAGTTGTTAAAGACAGCAACAACTGGTCTTTAACAGTTGTTAAAGACAGCAACCACTGGTCTTTAACAGGTGTAAAAAGAAAACGCAACAACAACTGGTCTTTAACAGTTGTTGAAGACCGCAAGAAAAACTGGTCTTTAACAACTTGAAAACCAGTTGTTACAGCCTGGTATTTAAGTTGTTGCGTTGGAACTTGTAGAAGTTGTAGAAGTTCCGACGAAAATGGTTGTTGTGTGCTTGTGTGGCACACCGGGTTAAAATCGTGCCTTGGTTCTGGTGTTCTCTGGGTCAAGACCAGCTTGAGGCGTGGTTTTAAAATTGTTAAAGACGGCTTTGCGGTACTTGTAGAAGTTCCGACGAAAATGGTTGTAGTGTGCTTGTGTGGAACACTGGGTTAAAACCGTGCCTCGGTTCTGGTGGTTGCTGGGTCAAGACCAGCTTGAGGCAAGGTTTTAAAATTGTTAAAGACAGCTTTGCAGTACTTGTAGAAGTTCCGACGAAAATGGTTGTAGTGTGCTTGTGTGGAACACTGGGTTAAAACCGTGCCTCGGTTCTGGTGGTTGCTGGGTCAAGACCAGCTCGAGTCATGGTTTTAAAATTGTTAAAGACGGCTTTGCGGTACTTGTAGAAGTTCCGTCGAAAATGGTTGTAGTGTGCTTGTGTGGAACACTGGGTGAAAACGGTGCCTCGGTTCTGGTGGTTGCTGGGTCAAGACCAGTTTGAGGCATGGTTTTAAAATTGTTAAAGACAGCTTTGCGGTACTTGTAGAAGTTCCGACAAAAATGGTTGTAGTGTGCTTGTGTGGAACACTGGGTTAAAACCGTGCCTCGGTTCTGGTGGTTGCTGGGTCAAGACCAGCTTGAGGCAAGGTTTTAAAATTGTTAAAGACAGCTTTGCAGTACTTGTAGAAGTTCCGACGAAAATGGTTGTAGTGTGCTTGTGTGGCGCACCGGGTGAAAACCGTGCCTCGGTTCTGGTGGTTGCTGGGTCAAGACCAGCTTGAGGCAAGGTTTTAAAATTGTTAAAGACAGCTTTGCGGTACTTGTAGAAGTTCCGTCGAAAATGGTTGTAGTGTGCTTGTGTGGCGCACCGAGTGAAAACCGTGCCTCGGTTCTGGTGGTTGCTGGGTCAAGACCAGCTCGAGGCAAGGTTTTAAAATTGTTAAAGACAGCTTTGCGGTACTTGTAGAAGTTCCGTCGAAAATGGTTGTAGTGTGCTTGTGTGGCACCGGTGAAAACCGTGCCTCGGTTCTGGTGGTTGCTGGGTCAAGACCAGCTTGAGGCAAGGTTTTAAAATTGTTAAAGACAGCTTTGCAGTACTTGTAGAAGTTCCGACGAAAATGGTTGTAGTGTGCTTATGTGGCGCACCGGGTGAAAACCGTGCCTCGGTTCTGGTGGTTGCTGGGTCAAGACCAGCTTGAGGCAAGGTTTTAAAATTGTTAAAGACAGCTTTGCGGTACTTGTAGAAGTTCCGTCGAAAATGGTTGTAGTGTGCTTGTGTGGCGCACCGAGTGAAAACCGTGCCTTGGTTCTGGTGGTTGCTGGGTCAAGACCAGCTCGAGGCAAGGTTTTAAAATTGTTAAAGACAGCTTTGCGGTACTTGTAGAAGTTCCGGCGAAAAGGTTGTCACGTGCTTGGTTGGCACAGTGGTTTAAGTCTGTGCTTTGGATGCCTTGAGACTGGGTTCAAGTCCCGGTTGTGGCTCAATGTATGTGAAGCACAAACTGAAGACATTGTAACAACCAATGTGGCGGACAAGGAGAGAGCAGGGTGGCGGACAAGGAGAGTTCAGAGCAGGGTGGCGGACAAGGAGAGTTCAGAGCAGGGTGGCGGACAAGGAGAGTTCAGAGCAGGGTGGCGGACAAGGAGAGTTCAGAGCAGGGTGGCGGACAAGGAGAGTTCAGAGCAGGGTGGCGGACAAGGAGAGTTCAGAGCAGGGTGGCGGACAAGGAGAGATCAAATGGGGAGGGCGGGTAGGACAGGACAGGACAGGTGGGGAGGGCAGGTAGGACAGGACAGGTGGGGAGGGCAGGTAGGACAGGACAGGTGGGGAGGGCAGGTAGGACAGGACAGGTGGGGAGGGCAGGTAGGACAGGACAGGTGGGGAGGGCAGGTAGGACAGGACAGGTGGGGAGGGCAGGTAGGACAGGACAGGTAGGGAGGGCAGGTAGGACAGGTAGGGAGGGTAGTTAGGACAGGACACGTAGGGAGGGCAGGTAGGACAGGTAGGAGGGCAGGAGGGCAGGTAGGATGGGAGGGCAGGTAGGGATAGGGAGGAGGGGAGGCAGGTAGGACAGGAGAGGATTAGGGAAAGATTAAAAAAAATTATTTTATGCATTTAAAATAAATTAAAATACGCCACATCCCACATACACGTCCTCTCTATACACCCTATCCTACCCTCCCTCTCCTACCTACCCTCCCTCTCCTACCTACCCTCCCTCTCCTACCTACCCACCCTATCTGTCCATCCTACCCTCCCTGTCCTGTCCTACCGTCCCTGTCCTGTCCTACCTACCCTCCCTATCTGTCCTACCTACCTACCCTCCCTATCTGTCCTACCTACCTACCCTCCCTATCTGTCCTGTCCTACCTACCCTCCCTATCTGTCCTGTCCTACCTACCCTCCCTATCTGTCCTGTCCTACCTACCCTCCCTACCTGTCCTGTCCTCCCTACTCTCCCATCTTACCTGCCCTCCCTACCTACCCTCCCTACCTGTCCTGTCCTCCCTACTCTCCCATCTTACCTGCCCTCCCTATCTGACCTGTCCTTGTCCGCCACCCTGCTCTGACCTGTCCTTGTCCGCCACCCTGCTCTGACCTCTCCTTGTCCGCCACCCTGCTCTGACCTCTCCTTGTCCGCCACCCTGCTCTGACCTCTCCTTGTCCGCCACCCTGCTCTGACCTCTCCTTGTCCGCCACCCTGCTCTGACCTCTCCTTGTCCGCCACTCTGCTCTGACCTTGTCCGCCACTCTGCTCTCTCCTTGTCCGCCACATTGGTTGTTACAATGTCTTCAGTTTGTGCTTCAGATACATTGATCCACAACCGGGACTTGAACCCAGTCTCAAGGCATCCAAAGCACAGACTCAAACCACTGTGCCAACCAAGCACGTGACAACCTTTTCGTCGGAACTTCTACAAGTACCGCAAAGCTGTCTTTAACAATTTTAAAACCTTGCCTCGAGCTGGTCTTGACCCAGCAACCACCAGAACCGAGGCACGGTTTTAACCCAGTGTTCCACACAAGCACACTACAACCATTTTCGTCGGAACTTCTACAAGTACCGCAAAGCTGTCTTTAACAATTTTAAAACCTTGCCTCGAGCTGGTCTTGACCCAGCAACCACCAGAACTGAGGCACGGTTTTCACCCGGTGCGCCACACAAGCACACTACAACCATTTTCGTCGGAACTTCTACAAGTACCGCAAAGCTGTCTTTAACAATTTTAAAACCTTGCCTCGAGTTGGTCTTGACCCAGCAACCACCAGAACCGAGGCACGGTTTTAACCCGGTGTGCCACACAAGCACACTACAACCATTTTCGTCGGAACTTCTACAAGTACCGCAAAGCTGTCTTTAACAATTTTAAAACCTTGCCTCGAGCTGGTCTTGACCCAGCAACCACCAGAACCGAGGCACGGTTTTAACCCAGTGTTCCACACAAGCACACTACAACCATTTTCGTCGGAACTTCTACAAGTACCGCAAAGCTGTCTTTAACAATTTTAAAACCTTGCCTCGAGTTGGTCTTGACCCAGCAACCACCAGAACCGAGGCACGGTTTTAACCCGGTGTGCCACACAAGCACACTACAACCTTTTTCGTCGGAACTTCTACAAGTACCGCAAAGCTGTCTTTAACAATTTTAAAACCTTGCCTCGAGTTGGTCTTGACCCAGCAACCACCAGAACCGAGGCACGGTTTTAACCCGGTGTGCCACACAAGCACACTACAACCATTTTCGTCGGAACTTCTACAAGTACCGCAAAGCTGTCTTTAACAATTTTAAAACCTTGCCTCGAGCTGGTCTTGACCCAGCAACCACCAGAACCGAGGCACGGTTTTAACCCAGTGTTCCACACAAGCACACTACAACCTTTTTCGTCGGAACTTCTACAAGTACCGCAAAGCTGTCTTTAACAATTTTAAAACCTTGCCTCGAGTTGGTCTTGACCCAGCAACCACCAGAACCGAGGCACCGTTTTCACCCGGTGTGCCACACAAGCACACTACAACCATTTTCGTCGGAACTTCTACAAGTACCGCAAAGCTGTCTTTAACAATTTTAAAACCTTGCCTCGAGTTGGTCTTGACCCAGCAACCACCAGAACCGAGGCACGGTTTTAACCCGGTGTGCCACACAAGCACACTACAACCAGTTTCGTCGGAACTTCTACAAGTACCGCAAAGCTGTCTTTAACAATTTTAAAACCTTGCCTCGAGTTGGTCTTGACCCAGCAACCACCAGAAATGTGCCACACAAGCACACTACAACCTTCTTCGTCGGAACTTCTACAAGTACCGCAAAGCTGTCTTTAACAATTTTAAAACCTTGCCTCGAGTTGGTCTTGACCCAGCAACCACCAGAACCGAGGCACGGTTTTAACCCCCTGCACCACAACCATTTTTTTGGAACTTCTACAAGTTCCGATGCAACAGCTGTTAAAGACTAGTTGTTGCGGTCTTTAACAACTGTTACAGACCGCAACAACTGTCTAACAATTTTAAAACCTTGCCTCGAGGTAGTCTTGACCGAGAGACCATCAGAACGGACGAACGGTTTTCACCCGGTGCGCCTCACAAGCACACTACAACCACTTTTGTTGGAACTTCTACAACTTCTACAAGTTCCAATGCAACAACTGTTAAAGACTAGCTGTTGCGGTCTTTAACAACTGTTACAGACCGCAACAACTGTCTAACAATTTAAAACCTTGCCTCAAGCAGGTCTTGACCCAGCAACCACCAGAACTGAGGCACAGTTTTCACCCAGTGCGCCACACAAGCACACTACAACCATTTTCGTCGGAACTTCTACAAGTACTGCAAAGCCGTCTTTAACAATTTTAAAACCTTGCCTCAAGCTGGTCTTGACCCAGCAACCACCAGAACCAAGGTACAGTTTTCACCCCGTGCACCACACGAGAACACCACAACCATTTTTTTGGAACTTCTACAACTTCTACAAGTTCCGACGCAACAACAGTAAAAGACTAGCTGTTGCGGTCTTTAAAAACTGTTACAGACCGCAACAACTGTCTTTAACAATTTTAAAACCTTGCCTCGAGCTGGTCTTGACCCAGCAACCACCAGAATTGAGGCACGGTTTTCACCCAGTGAGCCACACAAGCACACTACAACCATTTTCGTCGGAACTTCAAAAAGTACTGCAAAGCCGTCTTCAACACTTTTAAAATCTTGCCTCGAGCTGGTCTTGACCTAGCAACCACCAGAACCAAGGTACAGTTTTCACGCCGTGCGCCACACAAGCACACTACAACCATTTTCGTTGGAACTTCTACAACTTCTACAAGTTCCGACGCAACAATTGTTAAAGACCAGTTGTTGCAGTCTTTAACAACTGTTACAGACCGCAACAACTGTCTAACAATTTTAAAACCTTGCCTCGAGGTGGTCTTGACCGAGAGACCACCTGAACTGAGGCACGGTTTTCACCCGGTGCTCCACACAAGCACACTACAACGGTTTTCGTCGGAACCTCTACAACTTCTACAAGTTCCGACGCAACAACTGTTAAAGACTAGCTGTTGCGGTCTTTAACAACTGTTACAGACCGCAACAACTGTCTAACAATTGTAAAACCTTGCCTCAAGCAGGTCTTGACACAGCAACCAGCAGAACTGAGGCACAGTTTTCACCCAATGCGCCACACAAGCACACTACAACCATTTTCGTCGGAACTTCTACAAGTACTGCAAACACGTCTTTGACAATTCTAACACCTTGCCTCAAGCTGGTCTTGACCCAGCAACCACCAGAACCAAGGTACAGTTTTCATCCCGTGCACCACACGAGAATACCACAACTATTTTTATGGAACTTCTACAACTTCTACAAGTTCCGACGCAACAACTGTTAAAGACTAGTTGTTGCTGTCTTTAGCAACTGTTACAGACTGCAACAACTGTCTTTAACAATTTTAAAACCTTGCCTCGAGGTAGTATTGACCCAGCAACCACCAGAACTGATGCACGGTTTTAACCCATTGCGCCACACAAGCACACAACAACCACTATCGCCGGAAATTCTACAAGTACTGCAAAGCCGTCTTTAACAATTTTAAAACCTTGCCTCGAGCTGGTCTTGACCCAGCAACCACCAGAATCTAGTCACAGTTTTCACGCCGTGCGCCACACAAGCAGACAACAACCAATTTCGCCGGAACTTCTACAAGTACTGCAAAGCCGTCTTTAACAATTTTAAAACCTTGCCTTGAGGTGGTCTTGACCTAGCCACCACCAGAATCGAGGCACGGTTTTCACCTGGTGCGCCACACAAGCACAATACTACCATTTTTGTTGGAACTTCTACAACTTCTACAAGTTCCGACGCAACAATTGTTACAGACCGCTGTCCGGTCCGCCTCACAAGCACACTACAATAATTTTTTTGGAACTTCTACAAGTTCCGATGCAACAACTGTTAAAGACTAGTTGTTGCGGTCTTTAACAACTGTTAAAGACTGCAACACCTATGTTTAAAACCATGCCTCAAGCTGGTCTTGAACCATCCATCAAGGCACAGTCTGCACCCTGTGTGCCATACAAGCACACAACAACCAATTCCGTCGTAACTTCTACAAGTACCGCAACAAGTGTCTTTAACATTTTTAAAACAATGCCTTAAATTAGTCTTGAACTTAAAACTCAAATCCTTCTATGTATAACTACTTAAGGTTGTATACTTCACAGTAGTGATATTGTCAACATTGGTTTAACTGTATGTTTAATTGTTGAAGGATTTAATAAAGATTGAAAATTGAAAAAGAAAAAAAAAAAAAATTAGTCTTGAACCAGCCACCACCAGAACAAAGGCACTATACTTTCCCGGTGCGCCATACGAGCTTAAGACAACCGTGTTCGTCGGAACTTCTACAAGTACTGCAAAGCCGGCTTGACATTTTTAAAACCATTCCTCGAGCTGGTCTTGAACCCAGTCTCACAGATTCCCAAAGGACAGACTCAAAACACTGCACCAACCAAGCACCTACCAATGCTGACGCTCGAACTTCTACAAATACCACAACATAGGCTTTTCGTGTTAAATTTTAAAACCATGCCATGAGCGAGACTTGAACCCAGTCTCACAGACTCCCGAAGCACAAACTCAAACCACTGCACCAAACAATCCACTGACAAACTTGATGTTCAAATGTCTACAAATACATGACAGTATCTTCATGTGATTTCTTATAACCATGCCATGAGTAAGACTTGAACCCAGTCTTATAGTATCCAAAGCGCAGACTCAAACCACTGTGCCAAACAATCCACTGTCAAACTCATTATTCTAATTTTACTCCAGGTTTTTTGCTGATACTGCCAATATTCTATTTTTCGAGTTTTTGCTTTAAAACCAGCTAAAACGCAATATCAACAGCATCAGCAAAAAACTTTGAAATCGGTGCATTTCCAGAGTGACAAAATAGAATGGTAAAAAAACATAATTAAGCAAAAATTGGACTTTAATTTTGACTGATTATCATGAAGTTTATAGGCTTAAATCTAAAAACATTTATCTTTTCTGCTGTCAAAGCTGATTTTTAAAGTGGCCGACAAAATAGACATTCTCTCCAGGATACTTCATGTCTGATGCCATAACCTGTGGACCACACTACCTTCTAAACTCTGGTAGTTTCTCCTGGTGCATTTATCTTTTGGGGTGTCGATGTTGACAAACGGTAAAAACAAGTAGACAATTCAGAATGACTTTCTGAGTACCTACCAGGACTTGAACTCATGACCTTCCAGTTTGAGCACCTCACCACAAAGACCTTCTCCTTTTTGAATTGTAGCGTATTTATCTCGATTTTCAATCCTTGTTAAAGCTTCACTATTTGCTCTTCCAGACATTGAAATTTGGCCTTTTTATGTTTAAATGACATATCAACTACACTATGAGATTCTTTTCTTTCTCACTGATGTGTTCTTGTTTGAAATCATGTTTTTCTATACCATTATTGATAAAATATATTTAACTCTACTTGGTTTTGAATGCTGGATCAGGTGCTTTTCACACTATTTTTTCTAAACTTTGTCCTTTCTAAACAAGTTGTATTATGTCGCTTCACTCCTCATCCATTTCTTCGTTTATGTCCACCTTCAAAAGAACCATAGAGTCAGAAACGTAAACACGGAGCAATTGAATCTACAAATGGAAAGTCCTTATGTTGTTTTAACAATATTAAAAAACATCACCTCCAGCTAAACTGAGTTTAAATTAGACAGAAACGCCCAAAAATTGAAGCTTCTTTACCTCTTAAATAGGGTTCACAGACCTTCCAACGCTTTTTTTTTGTTCGGCTAGAAAAATTCATAAAAGCTCAACAAGGATATACATTTTTTTTTCTTATTTACAATTTTATTTGAGATATATACTCACCAGTTTTTTGTTGATTTTTGACACTTGGGGGGGGTTTGATAGATTTAAAAAATATATAATTTATCTGCTGGAAAAACCTTACATCGGGATACTTTTCCCCACAAAAATTCAAAATAGGTTAAATGGTTGATGGAGACAAAAATTAAGACAAACCGGTAGTGTATTTTAGAGCAGTATGTTGCCTTTATTCAACAATCACAATTACAGTTGAAGTTTTCACTTTGTTAGTTTCTTGAGAAAATGTAACAAATGTGAAACTGGACTTTTAGCCTCCGAAGTCAATTTTAAAATACTTACAAGTCAGATGTTGCCACAGGATGCAGTAAAGAGGACAGGAGGTGACGCCCCCTTCATGGTCAGTGTCCACTATAAATAAAGCATCCTGGTCTGTTGTAGCTGCTCAGAAAATTTACAAGCAAGCAAACAATTAAACCTACAGGCCTGTCAGTAACATCATGGCAAGACAAAAACAACTCATGCAGAAAATGAAGAATTAAAAAAAAAAAATCTTCATGCATATTAGTTAGCTGAACATAGTTCAGATTATCGGATGTGTCATAAGCACAATGCCACGAAGAGGCATTACTTTGGGCCCACGCTCAGTCGCCACACTGACACACGGTGCCAGGAAGCCGGAGGGAAGGCGCTTCTTCAATAAACACAAATAATTCTCTCTCAGTATTATTGTACAGTTACACAGATATTTGTAAAATGTCTCACTGTGGTCTATGAAGCAAGCTTGTAACAAGGCTCACTCAAGCTACCCTCCTTGGTGGCCATTTTGAACTTCAAATGGGGGTTTGAATTCTTTCTAATTTAAATGTTTGGCCTTTTCAAGTAATATAATCTCCTTTTGTCTTTTTTTTTCTAAGTGCTTTTTCACAACTACATGGCAAAACATCATCAGGGTAGAAACAAATCTGGAGAAAATTTCATCAAAACCATGCTCAGAGCTTTATAGTATTTCACAAATAAAATATTAAAAACTGCTCATCAAATTACTTAAGTTTTGACTATATATAAATAACCATGCGTCCCACTGGGATTTAGAAAACATCATCATTATCTTGTCTGCCCCAAATAAATGGTCTAATCAAATAGAGTTGGTAAATAAGTATAGGTTGAGTATGTGTGATGAAAATAATGCTATTTGGGCGTTGGAGAAATTCAAAATGGCCACAGGGATATCATCTAAATATTATTTTAATCATGAATGAACTCTACTGAATTCATGACTTCGGAGAAATTGTTTTAAGTTCTTTCATTACAACTTGTGTTACTTAAATCAAAACAACGGCAATAAACGGAGAATGGAGATTTAAAAACGTAGCGATCCCAACCTTAGAGTAAAATCAGGCTGTCAATCACTAAATGTTCCTTTAATGGTTATTTACACCAGCTTCACCCTGCTATCCATGTGTAAAAAGACCCATTATGTTAAACAAAAATGTGAAATTTGTACTTTTTCCTCGTTTATTGCAATTGTCTAAATGTAAAATTGGTTTCTTCTTACACATCTTTACCAGCGTAGCCAATAACAAAACCCAAAGAAAACAAGTAGTAATGTAGTTGATACCTAAACATAGTAGGTCTGCAACTAATTTTCAAAAAATATATATTCAAATGAATTGTCGCAAAGCTATTTTTAAGAATAAAAATTGTAAAATTGGGATTAAAACAGGACGCTTGTCAATGCACTTTGTCATTTCGTGTTACATCAACAAGTCCATGTACTGTATATAATGTCAGCGACTTAGTTCATGATACAATTTGTATCAAACAGGGTTTTTCTCCGTCTAGCGTGAATTCAGCTGGGATCCGCTCCAGACGACAGCAGACTCTACTGCCCTGAAAGCAAAGCCAAGGAAACGGTTAAATATATTTACACTTGCTGCGCCTGAACTGAAGCAGACAACCAGAGTTGACCCAAAAGTCTGGGGCTTACAGAGAGAGAGCATGAGAGAGACGTCCCTTACTAAAACTAAGGTACACAGGACAGGGTCACCCATCTCTACGGCTTACAACTCTGACCGAAAAAGACTGCCGTCTCAATAAGACGACATTTTGAACACCCTATTTTTTTTTTAACAATTATTTTTTTAAAAACCCAGCAAACAACACAACACACACAAAAAGATTGATACAGGTACCAGAGAGTGAACTGTAGCATAAAGATCATTAAACTGTAAATACACGGCCTTATTCAGTCGAAGCTAATTCTTACTGACGTCGGTGGCACACCTTCAACAACGTGATATAAAAGTGTTTCCCACACCGGACTGCAAAATTAGGATTCATGTTCTTTGAAGCACAAAGAGTAAAGTAAGTGAATTATTAAATGTTAGCCAAGTGTCCTGTAGCTCAACTTCATCATAATTACATACAGACAAAACACTCCGTAGGAAATGCCAGCAGTTTGGGATACAAAGCTGAAAACGTGTTTTAGCATCCTAGAAAAGCATTAAATCAGTATTTTGTGTTAGCAAGAGTACAATGTTTAATAATTGATCATTAATGTAGCAGCTGACAAAGTTACAATTTCGATGTAAAACTGCGGCATCTCAAAGATGACTGTTCCTACAGAGGTCAGAGCTGCATTTTTTTATCAGCATCTTCCAGGCATTTCTTTAAAGGGGCAGTGTTATGTAAAATAGACTTTTTAGAGCTTTACATCAAGTTATGATGTTATTCCCTCTTCAAAAACATACCTGGAGAGCTGCCTTGATTTTTTCATGCATGTTTGATTAAATTAAAGCTTTTTGACGTCATATTTGACACCCATACAGAACATTTTTATAATTATAATACTGCACCTACACTGCTTAAAAGTTCTTGACTTATTTCTTTGCTTGTCCAAACAGAAGGGGATTCTTCAGTAGCCACTTTGAGCTTTCTCTGCCAAGATGGCGGCAGCCAGCTGCTGGGGGTCCGTGACATGGGGGCTCCTAGCCATCACACGCCTCACCAGCTCCGAGGGGAAGATGTTGCAAAGGTCGACGTACGCCTTCTCCCTCACGTCTTCGTAGCGGCAGTGCACGGGGGACTCGGGGTGCTGCGGCCCGTACGGAGGGGGAGGGTGCGACAGAAGAGCGAGATGGGAGCTGTGAGGCGGGTAAGGAGGGTGGGGAGAGAGGGCTGGTGGCGGCGGGTGGCCTAAGTAACGTGTCGGGGACGGGTGCAGAGCTGGGTGAGACGAGCTGTAGCCCTCTTGAGGCCACGGTGCCGGGTGCCAGGACGACTGATGCGTATCAGGCAGACTCTGGTAGGCCGACGGCTCGTACCTTGATGGTGGGAGCGACGGCTGTCTGTAATACGTCTCCCAGCTGGGCAGCGTTTTGGGTCGATGGTGGTGGTGAGAGGCGGAGAGATGTTCGTACAGATGCGAGTCGGACACGCTTTCGCTGCGAGTGGGGGCCAGGCAGCGGCCAATGGGAGATCCAGGGGGTTGATGGTTGGACTGAGGCAGAGAGTGGTAGTCGCCGGGGCAGCTGGAGCGGGCAGCTAGCGGCTGGTGTTGGAGGTGAGGAGGCAGAGGGTAAAGGGGCCGCTTAGGGGGCCCCTCTGGCTGCTCATGAAGACAGCTCTGTCCACACGCAGCATTCAGATGGTAGGAATGGACGGCTGGATTAGAGGTGTGGTTGTGTTGGATGCTTGGGTAATCTGCCGCATGCAGACTGCACAGCTCGTGGTTAGAAGCCATGTGATGAGCGTACAGGCGGCCGGCAGGGTTGGGGAAATGAACGCTTTCTTCTAGTAAAGGTTCTGGGGGGCATCCGGGACAAGATCGGTCGCTATACGAGTCGCTGCTACCGCAACTGATGCTGCTTTCGCTCCCGCATTCAGAACCTGCGGAGCCCATCGAGCCGTGCCGCAGCTCCGGATCGTTGGGGTAGCGGCAGTCCGGGCTTCGTCGGGAGGAGAGGCTCAGGCCGCAGTAGGCCCGTGTCACAGAGTAGTAGCTTAAGTCTGGAGTCTCACAGTGAGGGTAGAGATCATGGCTGGGGGCCGGTAGATGTGTCCCTGATCTGGACTGTTGGTCTTGCAAAAGACCAAAACCAGGTGTCGGTCCTGCCAGGGATGAAGACACAGCTAAACCTCCGCTACAGCCGATGCTGCTACTAGAACTGCTGCTGCTGCTCCCACCTGCTCCCACGTTGCTCTTCTGGCTTTCTAGTCTACTTTTCGCCAGCAGCTTTTCCTCGGCGTCGCTGTACGACAGAGCTCGGACGCTGGGATCTGATTGCCTTTTTGGGGCACCGCTTTTTGCCTCGATGGTACCAGTTGGCACACTGTGGCTCTTCACCAGTCCAGTATCGCCCTGGTTCTTGGAGGGGACGCAGCTCTTGGCACTGGCACGCAACTCATCGGCCACGGCGCGCTGAGGCTGCGCTCCTCTCTCAGGGTGGTAGTACTTGCACTTGTGGCCGTACGTGCACTTTTTCCCTAAAACAGAGAGTTGGGGAGAGAGGGAACGAGGAGCAGTGCGTGAGGTAGTGTAGACTTTCAACCAACTCTTTTTTTCCAGAATTGTTCCAATTGTTTCAAAGCCTCTCCAAAACCTTTATTTTGTCCTACAGATCCACTCGGATGTGGACTTTCTGGTGAGGCACAACCTCACTTGAAATTATCCTGCCTTTTTTATATGATTTCCTTCTCCAACAGATATGATCCAAATGCCTGAACCAGTGTTCAGCATGTAAAACTGGAAACCAATAACTCTTTCATTCGGTTCAGGTAAACGGGACAGCAGTCCTTCAAGACCAACTTTAGACACCGCTGCTTTAAGCGGATTGTAACAAGAGGGTATTTGGACACAGTGAATACTTTTTCCTGTTGTTATCTCACCATATGGACAGGGTTGTTTCTTCTGCTCAGGCAGGATTGGCCTTTTCCTCAAGAAGTTGTCCAGGCTGGGGCCGTGACGTCCGAGGGGGTCATCTGGAGGCATAAATCTGAAACAAAGGGTTCATTTAAAGGCTTGTAATCCTTTTTCCACCTGAGGTTCTTTCTTAAGGCGCAAGACAAGCTAATGATTTTCCACAATGAAAATAAAGACCTACACGTCACTATTCTTTTGCAGCTAAATCCTTACTTGTCATTGACAAAAGAATACATGAGCAGCCGCTCGTCTATGAACTTCTTCCACTCAGGCTTTTCATTAGCCAGGTCTCTGTAGTTGTCATTGGAGACGATGATGCCATCTGACTCATAAGCCAGCTTGACGATGAAGCGATCGTCATAGCAGACCACGCGCCGACCTTGGACGCGCCGTGAGGGGGTGAAGACCAGGATCTTTTCTTTCTCGAGGCGCCGCAGGATCTCCTGATCTGAGAAAGCGGGGAAAAATTTCAGATGACGGACGCAACAGAGAGAAGGAATTGCGCTGCTTAAAGAAAATATTTTGGTTTTCACTTACCCGTTATTGGAGCATCAGGGCGGGACTGCTCTTTCCTCCAAGCAGGCACGAAAACCGTGATTTCCTGATGGCCGCGCTCCACAAACCAGTCTACAGCCAGCTGGATGCCCTGACAGGAAAACACCTCCTTGTTGCCATGACTGTAGAGCATAACCAGGATATGTCTTTATATAACCAGTTTTACTTAAAACAGGCATTCCAATCAATCAAACTTCACAATAATCAGGGTTTTTTCCAGTGTATTATACGCCTGTCGGGCCACCAGTCTCACTGTTTCTTTTTTGTAATTATTTTTGTTTGACATACCACTAACAGTGACAGTGGAGGTGGATTGATGACACATTTAACCAGATGTACCTGGCCAAAGCGTTCCTCCTCACCTCATGGCCACGTTGCTGCCGTCCACCACGATCGGTCGCAGGTTGTCCTGGTCACAGACGGACTCCGAGGGCAGTGGAGAGTCCGATCTCTGCCCGTCCAGCACATCAGACGAGGATGATGAAGACGATGAGGTAGAGGTCAATGTTCCCGCTGGCTGCTCGCCGTCAGGTTTGGTGCCCAGTTTGACCAATTCGCCCAGTATGTCGTTGATGAGGGTGTCGGGTCCCAGCTTGGACAGCACCTGGCGCACAGTCTCTTCAGAGTAACCCAGCTTCAAGGCAAACTCCAGCTTCGCCTGGTAGTCCTTCCCCGCCAGTTTGGGCTCTGGTTCTGGTGCGGGGGAGTCGGCCGGTTCCCGCTCCGGTTCTCCTGAGGGAACCGACGGAGGCTCCGGAGGCCCCTCCGTGCCCAGGTCTACACATGGCGTGCGGCACAGCGGCTGGTGGGTGTTTTTACTGGAAGTGTAGCTGACCTCTCCTCTCTCCGAGTCTGCTGTGGCCGGCGGCGCCGTCTTGCGCTCGCCGTCAGACCCACCGCTCTCCTCCGGAGGGGAACCAACAGTGGCGGTGGTGGTGAAGTTCTCCGCCTGCTCCTCCATAGCAGGGGGTCCGTCAAGGCCGCCAGCCTGCCGGTCGGTCCCTGCTACGTGGAGATACTCCAGGTGCGGTGCCAGGTGGAGGACTGCTCCCGCCTCCACATGGTCCTTCTGGCCCATGGATCCGTCACAGACATCCAGCACACCGGGCCGAGCAGCGCTCCTTCACAAAGCTCCACCTGACGGGGGAGACGAAGAGGAGTTCATCACTTTAAGCTATATTTTCCCCGTCATCCAAGCCGGCATAGACATGTCGCGTGCTATCGTTTACGTCCGCATGTGCACAATGCTGGAGGGCAAAAGGACTATTCTTTTACTCATCAGCCGTAGGATCGTTTGCACTTCCGTTGCAGTTGCGGCACTGCAAAGGAGAAAATAACGCAGAAATATTCCCGAACGACCGAGAACCGCTCTGACCCGTTACCATAGCAACTAACTGACAACAACGTCACCAACGAGTTAGGACTCAACATCAAAAAACACGCAAACATTTCCCCACACAAAGTACGGAACATTCAGTCTGTTACAGTTTCATGTTTCCAAGCTTTATGCCTATTTTCCGATTATTAATTGAAAAATAACAGTGTTGCGTAGATTAGCTCATTTAAACACCTTCTCTGCTGAGGATTTCTCAGAGTTGGTACGTAAGTTGCCTGTTGCATCAAATTCTGCAGACCATAAGGTTGTCAAAGTCAAGCTAGCATAACTGACCTACTTCCCTTTCCCTCGCAACACATCGACATGACATTGGCTAGAAACTGCTTTTTAAAAATAATCTTACCAAATATAAATGTCTTTTTCCTCTTTATGTTTCCGTACATTTATAACGGAATCTGCTTTGGTTCTGACTGCGCGCCGCGCACACAAAGAACCACTCACTGTAATTAATGAATTAATGAATTAATGGACTCCCCTCCCACCAAGAAGCTGACCTCAGTGCGTTTTAAAAAGCACATTAATCTACAGAGCAACACGGGATGAACCACTTTATATGAAAACAAAACATCCAGCCGTTATCCCCCCCCTTCAGTCAACCTTGTAATTAAGGTCCATCTGCTCCCTCCCACCACCTCAAAATAAACTCCCTGACTGCATTTATCTTTAATGGCAAAGCTGTTCAGAGATGCAACAATTTGGCCATTTTTTTTAGTTAAAAAAATCTCACCTTTTCCAGCAGCTGCTGCCTGAAAAAAGTTCCTGTTCATGTCTGTGGTTCGTTCAGCAGCTGCCTTTTAAGAGAGAGCTGGTAACAAGAAGGCTGAACTTATTTTCACGCTGGGTTTTCCTCAAAACATGCAAAGACGGCTGCGTACGATTACTAAGAGAAGAACTTAAAATGTCTGCAGGTAATTTGAATTAAAGTACAACTATATAATTATGCAAACTGCCATACAAAACCAGTGTTCAGATCGGAGTCGCTGTGACACAGACTGCTACAGGAGTAGCATATAGCACCTAAAACAACTCTTTGAATAAACTTGCATTATATGAGTTACAACATTTAACAACTCATTTGGATCAACAACATATTTTTGACTTAATTTGTACTCAAAAAGGGAATTTGGAACTTGCTAAAGTAAAAAGTCTTCCACAAAATAATAATAATAATAAAAAATCCTGTTTGTGGACATTACAATATTTTGGCATATTCATAAGCATTAAAGTTATAATTGAAGAGTTTTGACATGATGAAAAGAACTCAGAGGTGTTTCTCTGCCACAAAAGAAAGAAAGAAAGAAAGAAAGAAACCTTACAAAGGAAATATTTGCAAGTAAACAAAACAAACAAACAAAATAAATTACGCCAATGTTTTGTGCAGATGAGGCAGAAGTCTGGATTTTTTCTGAAAACCAGTCAAACATGATCTGGACAAAGCAGAGGAGGGGGGGGTGAGACGACTCGGAGCTGCTGGGAGGGGAGGGGGAGCAGGGTGGAGAGCATTTTATGAAACAGGAGCTGGCGAGCTACTGTTGCTAAGCTACAGCTGCTGAAAGCATGCCAAGATAGGAGCGTTCAATCGGCTACCCGAGAATTAAAAGAAAAAAAAAAAAAGAAAAAAAAAGTCCTACATGGGGGATGAGCTGAGCTTAAGTGTGCTTCACTGACAACAATAGAGCTGCAGCAGCGATCAGGACCTTGGCATTTACCACTGTGGGCGTCGATGATGCCCAAGGGCACATGAACGAGATCTACCTCACAAGGTGACTCATGCTCATACAAACACATTTTGTTTTAAAGGACGCTCTTCTCTCAGGTCCAACAAGAAGCATCACATCAGCAGAACCCAAGGATACAAGCAGTTGAATCAACAACCTTGCTGCTGATGAGCAAACTGAGTAAATGTGCTGGAAAACAGGAGAGCTGCTAATTCTGTATTAGCAGAGTTCATGGATGAAGACACACACAAAAAAACAAAAACAAATCCAAACTACTGAAGGTACAAAAATGGATAATAAAGACCTGATGAATGTCATTCAGAGTTCAACATTCATCATCATTGCTTCTTATTTGGAGTTTTTCAGTGTCGGATTTTCCAGTCATCCGGCTTTCAGTGCAACACCAAAGCGTCAAACGAGCCCCCTCTCTAAACCGGCTCTGATGGAGCTGCTGATGAATATGCAACACTCTCCTTACAGCGAGAGCGTGCAGAGGAGGGGAGGGACGGCTTAAAAAGGCGGGTTTTTAAATTTTTCTTTATGGGGGGGTCGTTTGGCGGCGAATGGCTGCATGCGGAGCCGCCACCGCGCAAAAGTTAGTGTAGAAAAAAAAAAAGAGGCAGTATCAGATGGCGGCAGCAGATGTTTACTGATCGGTCTGCATATACTTTATTCACACTAATTCATTCATTAAAAAATCTTGAGAAACACAAATTGAGGTGCAAATTTTTGTCTTTTTGGAACTTAGCAACACGTGGGGGAGGGGACACTATTCTAATGTCTTAAAACTTACTAAGCACATCAATAAAGGTTTGATTTGTTTATGTTGTTAAAGATGATTTTAGAGTTCGAGACAATGTGTATTCATATCTTTACTTTTATTTTACGTATGTTTAAGTTCTTTTGACCAATTTTAGAATTGTTGAAGTTCATTTTACCTTATTTTTTGGGTTAAATTGGCATTTTTTCAACTCAGCTTTCAGCAAACAATTCAAGTTTGAATTACTTAATTTTCTTTTATGAGCTCGTTTATAAAAATTTTGAAATTGGGACGTTCAATGTGCTCTAAAGGACATTTTTTCTTAACTATTACAGAATATCTGGTTTTACTGTAACCACGCAGTAAAACCAGATATAAACCTGTGTATAATCGTACTTCATTATAAACCATTAATACAAACAGGTTTAAGTCACAATAAAACTTTGCTGAGCGATAAATTGTCCCAGAAGTTGTTTGGAAACTATGTTCAAGTAATTTAATGGTAATGGCGTAGCACAAATTCTCAAAGATCAACAAACATTAAAGAGAAAAACGTCAAATCAAGAAAATGAAAATTATTGATATTGTTTTAATTGATCATTTAGACGTTGAGTTTGGAGTTCCTGCCTGTTCAAGTGACGGCGAACCAGAAAGCTCACAGCTTGGAGCAACTTATGAGAGGAAAAAACAGGAATCAGGCGTTTCTCTGTATGGAAAATAATCTGGAAGAAACGGTGAAAACATCCTCCAGACGGTCAGAGGCTTTAGTGGACAACCTGTCAACAGTCCCTGTGTTTCAAATCTTAATTTTTTACTTACTATTATCAAATTGTTTGTATTTTATAACTTCAAATGTCTAATTGTCTTACTTGTCTATTATAACATGTACCGCTGACTTTCTTGACCTCTCTTCCTCCTTGTGTTCTTGCACAGTATTACTTGAAAATGGTCTCAAAATAACAATATTTTTATTTATCCCAACAACTTCTGGGACAATTTATCCTCCAGCAAAATTTGTTATCCCAACAGGTCTATTTATTAGGCCAAAAAGATTGAATCTCTCATGCACACATCCTGATTGAGTTGCAAACCGTCTCCGATATCAGAGTCGGCTGGGTTCAGGGGAATCACTGTGTAATTGCCAGCAGAAAGGTGGAGGGTTCATATCACTCACCAGAGCCAGTCAGACCTGGGTGTCTCATTTCTGCATATTTAAATCCTGGCTGAGGAGATGAGGAGAAACGCTGCAGGTGAAACGGACACAAATCGGGAGCCAACGTCGCTCCATCCAAGCGTCTTCCGGAGCGAGAGGGTGTCCTCCAGCAGGCCGGCTGGACAATGAGACAGATGGAGCAACAACGTCCGCCGTCGCCTGGTTGCTTTCTTCACCAATCAGAGAGCTGCAGATTTACACTGAGACATGAGGAGGAGGAGGAGGAGAGTGGCTCTGGGCAGATGCCTGCTTCCCTAAGGCACGCGTACTCTCCAACACACACACACACACACACACTCCTGTCCCAAGCCTGAAAGGGGCTTCCCCTGTGTGGCCGATGAATCAAGGAGGGGAGGGCCGGCCAACAATAGATCCACACAAAGGGAGGCTGGGGAGGGCAGCTGCAGCGTGGGGAACACCTGGCCACAGAGCGCCACAGTCACTCTTCTCTCTTTTGTTTCAGGATGGGGGTGGTGCTGCCGCGGGGGGGGCAGAGAGACGGGCTGAACCGCCCGGCCCGGTCCGGCCCAACCTTTAAGGATAGGCCGGATGAGCTTAAGCAGGAGAGAAACGCAAAGTGGAGAGTTCAAGAAGTTTATGTCCCTCTTCTGCATTGTTGTGGCACACTTCGGCCAGATGAGGACTGGGAAACACAAATCTTTTCTCCTCTTTGTCTCCACGACGCCCAGCGAGCCTCTGGCTCATCGCAAACATGGCAGCAAAAACAACAAAACGCAGTTCGAATAAAAGCTGAAACGATACATTTAGTAAATCGATTATTCTATTGATTATTCTGACAATGAATTGGACCAAACATTGACATATTCTGCAGATTTTTCATTTAACCACATTTTTTTTATACAGTATTAGAAATAGAAAGCAACCATTTTATTGCTTAAAATATAATGGCAGCATTTCCTTTTCGTGAATTTCAACCAACTGAAGCCAAAACTGACAATATTTACAGACAAAGGAGTTTTTATCTTAAATGCAACATGTAAATAAATTTTGTTCAGTTTGGGCTTAGTTACTGCTCTTAATATGTTGTATTTTTCAGTAAAAGCCCTTTTTTTGAATCTTCATAGTCCACGATTAATCGATGACTAAATTAGTTGATTATTTCAATAATCAATTCATCACGAATAATTGATTCAGCCTTACCTTCATATTCCCTTTACCTCAAATTTCTAGATCTAAGCATTTAATTTCTACAAAGAGAACTTAAGGAAGGGTGGATGAGTGGAATTAGTTCAGGTACATAAAGTGTATTTTACGCTGAATTGGAGATGTTGAATAAATAATTCCTTAACTTTTTCCAGCTTTAAGTATAAATCTGCAACAATCTGGATGAAAACTTATCTTGTAGTTATGTACTGTGTGGAAATTCTGAACCACTACTTTTCCCTCTGCAGGAAGCGCTGCAAACTCTGGAAGCAGCATTCCTATAAAAACATCAAACACTTGAATGCCTCAGGGCCAATTATGTAACCATCAATCAACGATTGTCACTGATCGGATGTTCTGCTCTTAGGGTCAGATAAAGAAAACCGTTGGACCAGGAGATTTGCCCCCTCAAGTACTAACAGCTTCACAACCAACTCCTTCACTTTTACTTATGAAAACGGAGCAGAGCTGAAGTTTCCACATGCATTACCCCAACATGTTATTAACGTAAACAGTTACAAATGTGCAGCTTCTACCGATAAAATACGCACTTCTGCAGATACCGCATGGATAAAACGAGCAAACAAGACAGAAGGTAGTTTATTGGAGAGCATAATCACCACACTAAGGTTTAATTTCAAAATGCCCACTTTGTTGCTTCAAACGTAATGCACAGAGTCCAATATTTTGGATATAAACACAAAGCAGGTGGAAGAAACGAACTCCCTTTCCTTACACATGCATAATCTCGGCCTTCTTCAGGCCACAACATCCATGCTCTTATTTCCAGATATGCATTTCTTTTTACTTTAAAAGGTAATGACAACACCCTATCCTCCTCCTTTACAATCTGCTCCACTATCCATATTTAAGACGTCGCGGAGGGCCCGCGCAGAGGCGTGCACGGCCACCGCAGAAACCCCGACACCGTCACGACCTCCCTTCCAGCTTCCACCCGCACCAACACGCAGCTCCTCCGGCTAATGAGTCCGCTCAGCTCACCGCCAGACTCGGCCACTTACCCGGTCAGGGACGCCGCTGCACCAGTTCGGGGCTAAAACGAGCAAAACCCTCCATCCTGGGCCGGAGACGGACACAACAAAACATCCGGCTGGGGCTGCAGCGTGACCCAACCAACCTCCGTCGAGCCGATGGAAGCAACAAATTATTTTCCGGTTTGGAGTTTCACAATAAAATCTAACCGCTTTGTTTTGTTACAAAAACGAGGCAAAAGCTGACATTAAGCATGTTTTTTTTTTTTTTAATCATACATCAGTTTCGATGTAAAGATTTACACAATATCTGAAATACGTTCACTAAGATAAAATGCTTAAGTCAATTTTTTTTAAATATAAGATAAACAGGAAGCTATGACATTTAGTGTTAACACTTATTTACAAAGCGCTGCTAAAAAGGCTTTCTGCTTGAGGTGCAATAGCCTCCCCTTGTGGTTAGATTAAAAACTACAATTGATATTTTATTAAGGCTAGCCTTAAATCTAAAAATAAAGTTTCATAACGTACCAGTCCTACAGCCACTCTTTAGCAGATTAAAGAGGTCCACTCGGTCTTTATTAATTATTCATCCTTCATAGAAAATGATTTTATCTTACAACATTTCAGCACAATATAGAAACTGATTTTAGGTCAGTAAATCCTTAATATTGATTTTAAAAAGTAATAGTTCCACCAGTAGATTATTTCATTTAGAACAAGACATTTTTCCAATGTTGAAACTAAAGTAATGTACAAGTGGAACAAGTACTTTTTTTTAATCTATATTCAATAAGTATTGCAATAAAAACTACATAAAAAATATCTGCATACAGATTATTAGCCACTTGTCCTAAGCAAGCTACAGTTTAAGTATTTTTTGCACCATCAGAGGCAACCTAAGACATTTACAGAAAAATAGATGCTTTGCAAAATAATCACAACTACGTAAATCACTTCTGATTTTATTCAACAGAGGAAAAAAAAAAAAAAAAAAAAAGACTTTCAGTAAAACACAGTAATCCCCATAGCACACACAGAGAGGACATAAATTAGAGGCACGGCAGAGTGACGTTTAAGGGAAAACGTGTCACCTGGGTAGTGGAAAACATCTTCTGCCACACAGCCAGCGGCCTACTGTGCACTGCGAAGGATGCAGAGGAATCAAGTGAAATGACACTGTGGACTTATTGAGCAGAAATTGATTATCCCTGCACAGAAACGTCTAAAATGATAATACAAAGAGGGTTACAAAATACAAAACATGGGGGGAGTCTAGCCTAAAAATAAACCATAAATATTTATACTGACACACACTGGGGCTTTTTTTTATTATAAAAAAGCAAAACAAAAGGAAAAACATCTGCTTCTGTAAACATTTCGAACATAAGGTGTGCATTACAATTTAAAAACCACTGCAGTCGCATACTTATCTGTAGAGAAATGTCAGAAACAAAGACTAAGTAAAAAAAACAAAAAAAAAGATCTGAAGTGGTTCTGTAACACTGCTGTTAGAACGAGTGATTTCATCAGCCCTGGACTACAAAAAAAGCACCTAATATTGATCCCATCACCCTCAGGTGCACCTGAAGGCACCGTCTGACAGCAACGACTGCTAGGAAGTTGTGTTGTCTGAATGAAAGCACAGATGCATTTTTACTGTGGAAGGGGAGGGGAAGTGAAGTGAAGAATGGGCTTCAGATATGAAAAGTAAAACATTTGTTTGGTTCGGATGCCTTTTGATCTGGACATGATTATGTAAACAACCGAGCGTCATTAAAAAGAGGTCCGAGATTAGGTGACATGGCTGGTTTTAGGAGTTCCAGCAGTACACAACATCCAAGTGTCTTCAGGGTTTAGCTCCAATTTAAAAATCGACAGGGAACCCGTCGAAGGCAACCGTAAAGCTACAGATGAAGCGAGAAACGGGTAAATGTCCCGATTGTGCAGAGAGACGAAGAGCCGATTCTTATTCCCTTTTTCCAGCCCGTCATCCTGCTAATCCTGCATGCTAATTCACAGTTTAACCCTAGCCCTACTTGGAACTAATATAAAAAGAACAAGGAAAAAAAATAGGATGAATGTCACATTTCTGGATGTGTTTACTTTGTGTGTTTTTATATTTCCAGTAGGAAAAAAAAAAACGAAACCTGACGACAGCAGAGTCAAACCAAACCCTTCATGAGAAAGTTAGAGCCCTAAAAATATTACAGATTGAGGATAAATAGTGTAGATTTTTCCTTTACAGCTCATCTGATGCGTCCTGCTTTGTTGACGTTTATTTATATGCATTAAGTCACATACAAAATATACAGTGTATTTAAAAAAAACAGCAAAAAAACTGGGTGTAATTTTGCGTCATGACGTCACCAACAGGGATACTGTCAAACATAACTTACAGCACAATGTATGTACAAGCTGCTGATCCTGTACCCTGTGTTTAACAGATAAATCAAAGGTCCCTACAGGAGTTTTCACTTTAAGGCGAACAAAGTGAAGACGCAGATTCGCACGTCAAGCACCGGTCAGAGGGGAAGGACTGGAGTTGTTCAGAAACATGCTTGACAGGGAGGTCAACAGCTACACAAGTTCTGGCACATCAAGTTTTGTTTTCCCAAACAGCGAAAGCTGCGTTTTGCCGACCCCTCCGGACAATTTGTTAATTACATACAAGTTTTACCGTGACACAAAAGAAATCGATTACCATTGGAGGAAAGCGCAGGGCAGCGAGGCGACTACAGACCTACAGGCGACAAATCTAACACGCCGCCATTCGTTCCCCGCTTCATTCTCGTGGTTACAGTCCAAACTGTGGTCGGTTTTGCCTGAGCGTGAGAGGGAGCTCCTCCAGGTCAGGCTCAGGACGGCTGGTCGTCGGCTCGTCGCTGCGTGGGCGAGGTCGTCTCGTTGGCTACCAGCTCATAAGGGAGGAGCGTCCCAGGGTCATGAAGTACACCTGGCTGGCGCCGCCTTGACGCACGGAGGCGAAAAAGACCTAAAAAAACGTATGGTTTGGGTGGAACAAAAGATACGATACCAAAAAGTAAGACGAGAAGTGCTACTATTTTATAATATGCTAATTTGAAAAATATCTCATTCTGACCTTGTCGTTCCTCTCGCAAAGAAATTTAAGTCTCTGGGCTCTTTTGTGCATGAAGACGCCGTCCAGGTGTCCCGTCTCCACTGAGCGGATCTCAATAGCTTTCTCCCCCCAGCCCATTATCTGGTTTGACCTAATGTAGGCTGCAGCAGAACAAGGAGCGCGTTACCTTCCTGAGCCGATGCTACATTTATGTAGTTTCCGTTTGGGAACGCCTCCTCACCCACTGACGTCGGCATTTCTCCCCACTGCAGCACCACGTCCTTGGTGATGCGGCCGTAGGTGTTGACGTAGACGCCCTCGTCCTCGTAGCACACCAGCAGCTCGATGCCGTCCGTGTTGGGGAGGATGATGATGGCGTGGCACTGAATGTTGGTCTGGATCTGGAGAAACGGGAAATCGGGCGGTAAAGAGCGGGAAAACGGCGCCGCGGCTTCGTGGTCCGGGCCTGAACGCTCACGTGTGTGGGCAGGTAGATGTCGTAGACGGCGCCGGAATCCACGTCGACGGCGTGGAAGCCTGAGCAGGAGCCGTAGATGACCTTTAACCTCTGACCCTCCTCCACAGTCAAGTCGACCAGCAGAGGCTTGTGCACGAGGTCGCCAAAAGACTAAAGACCAGCCGGAAATGGATGTTTTCAGAATCAGGTTGTAATGTGGAAAAATGAGAAAGTTTCAGGGGTCAAAATCCTTTGATTAGGAAACTGAATCCGTTATGCTCCTTACTTTGAATGCCATGAATTTATGGTAGGGTTTGGGAGCCCAGGCGTAAACCTCCACAGAGTTCTTCAAGGCCAACACCAAGAACTTAATCCTCTCGTATTTCACTGCAACGTTCAGGAGGAGAAAAAAAGAACAAATTTCAGGTAATCATTTAATCATTTAAGACTTTTCAAGGATTTCTGGTTCACAAATAAGATTTAAATAAATACAATTTATTAATAAAAATTTAAACAGACGACAAAACATACCGACTTTGTAGTGGACGCAGCCCTCCAGGTCGCCCACGTTCACCCAGCCCTGTTTCTTCTCCACTTCAGGGTCGTTGTGTAAAATCTTGTTCCTGAGCCACGACAGGTAGTACACTCGCAGCTTGTTCTTTTTACCTGCGACGACCCAGAGAGGAGCAGTGGAACCGGTGATTCTGAATTTGGAAACCCATGAGAGGTTTGTGCTGTCCTCACCTGATATGGTGACCAGAACGTTGAGTCCCTCCAAGACGTCCATCTGCTGGATGCGACGCCGGTTAATCAGTGGGTAGACTTTCCCCTGACCGCTTCGGTCCAGCAGCATCAGCCCGCTCTCTGTCCCGACCAGCAGGTTCACTCCTGAAACAGACGCAGAACAACAAATTAACCAACCTGTCCAGGTCAAAGTCAACCAGCTCCCATTTCTGGATTTATTTGATTTTATTTTAACATCTACCCCAGAGTGCTGCACACAGGATCTCAGAGTTGAACCTCTTCTTGTACTTGCGGATCTCTGGAGTGTCGCTCGGTGGGCGCGTGTTGACAGGGTTGACGTTGACCACCGATCCTTTGCGGGACGGGTCGGACCTCAGTGGGTCAGCGAGTCGACCTTCTTGACCAAAACCAGCTGGAGGAAGCAGACAGAAGCAGTTCTGGTTGGACTTTTTCTTTTAAACATACAAAACTCTCAATCTAAACAAACTGCCTGTGATTGGGGGCTAATATGTGCAAAAGGCTTTAAAATAAACCCGACTTTGTTTGAAGATGCTTAATCTGACATCAAAAGGTTTTATTAAACAGAAACATGTCTTTTACTGTGCATAACAAAACTATTGAGAGTTTTTGATAGAAAATAAAAGCCCTAAAATAGTTTAAAGCATAAATAAAGTATAAATGCAAATAATTATACACCGTCTGTTTCAATATTTCACAACATGGCCGCCTTACCCATGTTGTTAAGGGAGCTGCCGCTGGATGGAGATATCTGAAGAAGACGAGGGTCAATGAAGGGCGTGAACGACGAAGAGGACTTGTGTTTGGACATGTTGTTGTTCTCTGACTGGGACTGGAAGATGTTTGACGTTAAGAAAGAAACAAGAGTTTTAAAGAGGAAAGCAGCTCTGAAGGCTGGAACCGTCAGAACTAGTTAGAAAAAGCTGGAAGGAGAGATTTGAAAACCGTGTCTGACATTAAATCACGCTAAACCTTTCCTGTTTCTGGTCAGTCATCACATTTAGCAAATCTTATATAGATAAGATAGATATACATTTTGCACACAAGTCTTCTACCTGAAAGGCATGTTAGCTGCACGTTCCAATGATATGTTTTTGTGTGCGTTTTCTTAAAAGTGGCTAAATTATGTCATTATGTTTGACATTTAGCAAATGGAAATAATTCTGTCGATTCTACCTAAAACAGGAAAAGTTTAGTCAGATGTGGTGTCAGATGGCGAGAACAACAAAGTTGTTTGGTTTTTCTTACACGCCGTCAATAAATTCTTACAAAACCACTTCAAGCTGAGCTTTATCGACACAAACGGGCAGTAAAACAAGTTGAAACACGTGCAAAACGTTAGTTTTTCAGAGAAAGGCGAGAGAAGAAACATTTGAAACGAAACAAACGGGACAATGAGAACTGAGCTGAAGGAAACTAAAGTCCTTCCAGGCGCAGGCCGCTGCCATTTGTTAGAGGAAAAACAACGATTTCTTTAAGTCATTCTAGTCAGAATCATCTCGCCGCCGTTACATCCAAAGATCCGGTTTAGTTTCCGCCACGTTGTGGCCCCGTTGTGGCCCCGTTGTGGCCCCGTTCTACTGGAGGCGCCGATGTTAGAGGCAGTTTGATGCAGTGGATTGCAGAGCAGGAAAGAAGAAGAACGCAGGAGCTCAGGGACTGAAACCAGGTGTGAGTCGAGTCAGGTGGAGGCAAAAGTGAAGCCAGGAGGATGCAGACGGGAACCAACAGCCAAGGACTGCACAGTCGGTATAGACAGGATCAGATGTGTGCAAGGGAGCCGTAAATTATTTTGTTTCACTTGGCCTGAGCGACACCGTTTAAAACAAAATCGGACTTTTTTTTCTTTCTTTTTTTTTTTTACCTTTACCAGATTCAATTTTAATATTTTTTTTCTTGCTTTATTTCTAAAAAAGAAATGACAAATAGCAGAAAATATTTTTTCAAAAGGTGGCTTGTATTTCAACCATCTCTTCTGTGAGCTGTAAAGAGTTTTAGGGTCACTCTAGGAGAATTCTTTTGCAGATTTCAGACACAATTTTACCAGAAGAATGTCATAAAAGTTGTTTCAATGAGCTAAAAGCTTAAATAATTAATTTAATAAAATTACTACTTCACTCGACTTTATTCTGTAGATATTAAGACTCTATTCTTGTAACATTATGACTATTTTTCTCTATAAAATAATTTATATTTTGACCTCAATTCAAAGTTCAAACAGAAACCCCTCTCAAACAAGATGGCCGCCCCGGGTGTGCTGACATCACTCAACGATTGAAACCCAAATCCAGATTTTTCCCAAAAACTAAATCTTTAAAAACAAATAATTTGATTAGCTGATAAAAACTGACTCCTCCCCCAATGTTAAATCTCTCCACATCTGAGCCTGTTTATTCCCAAACCGTCCATTTCCTCGTTTGTTTGCCTCTGTGGTGTGAGGGCGACATACCTCTATGGCAGTGAGCTCGTCCTGGGGAATCTGTGAGCACATTCCAGGACTGGCCTGGCTAGAGGATGACTGGAAGGAGGAAGAGGAGGAGGAGGGAGACATGGAGATGGAGGAAAGGATGGCTGTAGAAGAGGAAGGGGAGTGATGGCTCTGCTGGATAAGGTCTGGCAGGTGGTGAATGCGGCCCGGAAAGCCGTTTTTCTCCGGGACGCTCTGACCGGGGCCAGAGCCGGGCGAGGAAGAGGAGGAAGATGAGAGACTGACCAACCGCTTTGTGTCAGCTGTGCTCTGGAAGCAAGAACAGGCACACTTGGGCTCGAGCAAGCAGGTGGAGAGGAAGAGGAGCTGCAGGTTTCAGAGCTTCGCAACATTTTATCCAGATGCTAAAGTATTCAGAACCCGTCAGCTTTTTTTTTTTAGTTTTTTTTTTTTTTTTACATAGTTTAAATCAGATGAGCATCTTTGTAAAGTTGAATGAAAGACATTTTTGTGATATTTTACAATTGGAAAATACTATAGTCAGATGTCAAACCCATCCATCCATTTTGTTGTGGCACAATGCAATAATAAAACTTTACATTAAACTGTTAAAATATGCTGATTCGCTCTGTGATCGATTAGTACTCCTGTATCTTTGTAGTGATTGTATTTATTGACCAAATTTGTGTCGTTCTTTTGTTTAACCTTTGTTTTTAGTCTCTTGGCTAATTCTGGCACGTTTTCAGAAACGTGGTAATATTACACGGATGCTAGAATAGCCTAGTTAAAGTCCAGACCTAAAACCAATTGAGATTCTGAAAATTCCGGCTTCACAGATACTCTCTATTCAGTCCAAAGTTTTTGGTTTTTTTTTTTTTTTTTTGGGTGAAATGTGGCAAAACATGAAAAAGTTCAAAGGGTGTGAATACTTTAGCAAATTATTGCATAATCCAGTCATTTATCTTTGAAGAGCAACACCACCGGCTGTAAACGCAACAAGATCAGTGAAGGTGGAACATCACAACACAACCAACGTGCAGCAAAAACAAGGCAGAGAGGAGAATGAATAACACGGAGCAGAAAAAACCAAAACTGGATTTTTGTCAAATTAAAACACGTTTTGCTGCAGTCAGGAAGGTTTTCTACCTGTCTGATGACCAGGGTGCCATCTTTGGAGGGGGTGGCTTGTTCGCTCTCCAGGTCTTCCACCAGCATGGTCTTAGCTGAATCTGTCTCTCCATTGCTCAGCCTCCTGCAGGGGGTCAGAGGAGGGTTAGGATCATTCAGCTGAGCTTCCAGACTTTCCCCAGACTCAACTTTCCAGTTTTCAGTCCTTCAGGTTCATTTTAAATATCTGAAATGCTAAAGTTTACTTTGAATTTATGATGGATATCTGGAGAAAACGGATGCGAGAATCCAAGAAAGCAACCCAGAAAATCAACAGGAAAGAATGAATGAAAACAGACAAGAAACAAGAAAATAAACAAAAAAAGTAATGAAGACTTGAGCGACAAACAAGAAAGGAAAGAGACGAGAAGGCAGGAGACGAGTAAAGGATGCAAGGGCACAAGTGAGGAAAGAAGGTTAGGACAGAAGGACATTAGGAAAAAGAAAAGCAATAAAAAGGAAGTAAATTAGGCAGAGTAGTCAAGAATTGGCAAAGTTGCAAGGAAGAAAGCGAGGAAATAAAGGAAGGACTGGAAGAGAGACAAAAAGGCAGAAGGAAAGGAAGAATGAAGGATTCAAGGATGGAAGTACAAACAGAGAAAAGGGAAAAAAGTCACCAGTTAGGAAGGAAGAAAAAATGGAAGGACATAAGAAAGGGCTCAAAGAAGGAAGGTTCTAGTTCAGACCTAGATATGAAAATCTTCCATATATTGATTTTTCTGAGGCTAACATTTCCTTTTGGTGAAACACTTTGACTCACCCCGTCCTGGAGTCCTCAGCTCCTGAGGTGGACTCCTCTCCCGCCTCCTGGTCCACCTCCTCTTCGTCCTCTTCATCCGTGGTGCCGGAGTCGTCGCTCGATGAGGAGTAGTCGGTCACCTTGTGAGGAGGCCGCACGTCGTCCACCGCACGCAGCTCCTTGGCCAGAGCAGTCAGGTCCTGCAAGGACAGAATAAAGACTCTTCATTTGATCAGCATTAAAACATCTGAAGCTAAAGCCACACCGATTCCTCCTCACTTTCTACAAGTTGGCAGAGA
Organism: Gambusia affinis; assembly: GCF_019740435.1. Lineage (NCBI taxonomy): Eukaryota > Metazoa > Chordata > Actinopteri > Cyprinodontiformes > Poeciliidae > Gambusia > Gambusia affinis. The sequence goes on along the minus strand of NC_057891.1, from coordinate 8,224,437 downwards.
TCTAATCAGCTGAGTTTACCGAATTGAGACTGTCTTAGGAGCATTTATCAGGAACTTTGTGATATTTTTTAAGGTCAAACACAAGCAGGAGAAGGGAGGGAACATTTCGCCGACATGCTCGACAAAACAAACAGGCTGCAATCTGATCCGACAACAAGACCAGGTGAGATTAGGAACCGCTCTGACATGTAGAGAAGCAGCAGGAGTTTGTATGCATTCAAATCCAGATTCAGGAAGCCGCAGCTCAGGGTTAAGGCGCTTTGTGTTGATGGTGAGCAGAGAACAGGAGGCAGGCATGAGAGAAGCTGGTGAATCATCATCATCATCATCATCATTCACTTGTGCAATGCAGGGAGTGGAGTGAAGGTTCAGTCATAATGGGTTCCTACACATCGTTCATGGAAATATGTTGAACTTTCCCAAGCTTTGGTTTGGTTTCCAGAGCTCCCTTTTCTTTGGGATCATTTTAAAATTGAAAAATAAGTTCGCTGTGAAATATGGCCGACATTTCTACCCTCGACAAAATCCGACAAAACAGAGACTGGAAGGAAACAAGGTCTTAACATAGGAAGGGAAGAGAACAAAGGACAAGACTATGGAAGGAAGGGTGCAGGAGACAAGGAAGGAAGGAAGGACGTAGAGAAGGGACAACAGCATCTAACAAAATGAAAAGAAATAAAGTCTGTAAAAACACATATTTTTCCCATATTTGTTCATTTTTCCCATTTTTACCCCAAACTCAAAAACTCAAGCAGAAAATCTAAGCTTCTCCAAAGTGTGTAGAAACCCCGAGCATAACAAGGATGTGATGACACAAATGTATGAACGACGCTTACCATGTCACCCTGGGTTGGAAAATTAAGAGTGGCAGAAAACAAAGGAGGTCAAGAGAAAAATTAAAACAGGTCCCAGCTGATCAACATCAAGTAAGCAATCAGGGTTTTGATTTTCCTGTCGGTTTTGATCAACTTCTGGACATCTGAGCAGTAAAAACCAGGCTGAAGAAACACTTTGACTCCTAAAACCGGCACTGAATTCAAGGAACTTTGTTTCAAAATTCCAGACTTTGGTTTCTAAGACTTTTTATGAAATTTGGACAGTAAAATACAGCAAAAGCAAAATTCAGTTTTGTTTTGTTTATCTTTCAGATTACAAAATAAAAATTACAGATGGTTTAATCTGTTTTGCTTTTCTGTTCATATCCAGACCTGGGAAATCAAATTAATTCTACACTTTCCAAAGTTTTTCTTATAGATTATTTTCCATTTTCTAAAACACTTTTATCTCTGAAATAATTTTTTGTTGTTGTTGGAAAAAGCAATCAATAGTATAAAAAAAATATTTGTTTTTTGATCTATTTAGCTGAATTATTTGTTTATGATCTGAATAAAAATCAGGGAAAAAAATTGCTTCATTTTTTCACCTTTTTATCTCTCACATGAGGAATAAAGTTGGGAAACTGACACGTTTTTTTTTAAAGTCTTTATTGACATTGAGAACTTACGGCTGGTCGAGTTGGCCTGGAGGAGTTCTTCTCTTCTTGTTTTTTTGGGATGTTTTCTGGACGCTGCAGAGGCGAGCCTTCAGATTTAGACGAAGCTTTATGGAAACAAAAACAGCATTAATGAGAAGAAAGGCAACATGGACAGAGGCTGTTTTTAATCTTCTAGCCATCACAGTTTGTTAGTGTAGTATGTGACATTTATACAGTACCAGGTGACTCACAACGTGGCCTGAAACGGTCACCCGGACTGGCCTGGGAGCTGGCGTTGGAGCCCGAGGAGCTGCCACTGCCGGGCCGAGACTGCAGCTTCTCCACTCTGTCCCACAGGGGGCGCTGCTCCACATTACTATGACAAAAAAAAAAAAAAAAAAAAAAAGCAACAGCACAACCTCAGTAAACCTTCTAGAATAAATTTATGCGTGTCTGTTTAGTGAGTTATGATGACATGATCACTGATTATTACTCAGCCACCCTCTGGTTATTAAGAACTCTCTCACAGCACCTTGTAAAACTATTGCAAGGTACTGAAACTTTCCACATTTTATCACTTAACAACAATAACTTGACAAATACAATAAACTTTATTATATTTTGAGATTTTAGGTCATAAACAGACACTATTTTAACATGAACATGTAAATACTTCCAAGCACCACCGTGCCACCGAGCACTTTAAAAAGTCTGAGTTTAGCCATAAAAACAAAAGAAACAAAAGGAAACCTGGACTTCAAAATCCAACATGGCTGCCAGGTTTTTAAAATGTGGTAAAAAACCAGTTAACTTGCACTTCTGTGGCTCAATTGTTTAAACATCTGAGAAATACATTGTTAAAGGTGTGTAATGCTAACTGCAGTTAGCCTTTTTGTTTTTATCTTTGAACTAGGATCTGTGTGAAATGTTAAAGTCAACTTGAATGTGTTCCAGTTCAAACCTCAGAAAAATGCCACTAGTTTCTGCTTCTTTGTTGGCTGCTAACAGTAGATTCCGACAGAAACCATTATTCATTTTTTATCTGATTGTATTAGCTCAACCTCACAGCGGAAAAATAACACCTTTAATGTGGAAAATAAATAACTCCTACATGCTTTGTACATTTTAAATGAGTCTAAAATTGTTAAATAATCGCTCACGGCTTGATAAATTAAATTTGTCCGTCACTGACCTGCCAACGCTCCTCTGGTTGGGCTGAGACGGCAGCGGGGACTCTCTGCGGGACAACACAGGAGACCTGGATGTTGTCCTCACTGGTACCTGTCAGAAAGAGCCAAGGTGTTTCCGATGAATATTTCATTTAGCTTCTGTTGTCACAGATGAGAAAGGATTTAAAAACTTCACACACAAACATACAATGCTGTGAAGAAGAAGTGTTTGCTGCCTTGCAGAATACGGCTGTTTTGCTGGGGTTCTGCAGGCCTTTCCAAACACTCGAGCACAAAGCAGACCCACTTATTGCTTATGTTGTGAACTTTGACCTTAACTGAGTGAAGTGACATCTGTAGGTGTTCCCTTTAGTAGATGAAATTACAATTTCAAAGCATTTTTTTTGCATTTATTTAGATTAGATTTTACTAAAGTTGGGTAGAGAATCCAAAAATGTTACTTCAGTAGCAAGCAAAATTTCTCAGTATTTCTCAGAGGAAGTAAAAGAAATTGCTCGAGTAAAAAAGCATTTGGTAAAAAGGTTTTGGTTATTTTAAGGACCAAAATGGGAGTAGCGATACTTTATAATAATCAAAGTATCGCCTTCTACTTTCAAGTAAAAGTAGGAATTACATTGTAATAAAACTACTCCTAAAAGTATACCTTTTCAAAAAGTTGCTCAAGCAAATGTAAGTAGTTGCCACCCTGTTCTGGATTTTACATTGAAGGGAAGACACTTTTCCAACAGCTTTGTACATCTGGACCAGAAAAAGACTTGAGAGTATAAAAATAAAAATCAAATGAGAAGAGAAGAGAAGCAACCCGTTCCTTTGTAGTGACTGGGATTTGTCACTTCTAATGCATTTTATGAGTTACCTCTGCTGTGACTAAAACGAGATTAAACAAACAAAGGCAAACGGAAAGAGTGAAGGACGATGTGAGAGGAGGAGGGCAGGAGGGAAGTGGGATAAGAGTGGCCCTCGCCAGCTCCTTACCTTGGGAGGAACCTCCTCGCCGCTGGTCTGGCGTTCGAGTCGGGTCTGGGCCTGGGGGTGGTGGAGGGGAGGTTGGGGTTGGGGGTCGGGGCGTGCAGGCAATGGGTGGTGGTGATGGTGTGGGTCCTGGGAGCGCAGGTGAAGCTGTGCAAAGCTAGAGCTCACGCCGCCAGACTCGCTGAAGGACTGGGAGCGAGAGACCACGGGCGGAGGAGGGGAGGGGGCCGCACTGTTGCTGCTCTTTAGAGCAGCCAGGTGGGACCACTGGACCTTTTAGGGAGTGAGGAAGAGGAGGGGAAGTGAAACAAGCAGACGACACAGTGAGACACGAGGGGGAGATGCGTGAGGTTTAGCACCTACATGTGCTTTGATAGATAGACATGCAGACACAGAACAACACAAAACAATGCGTCCCTCACTTAACAAAACCGAAATTGTTGCACTTCTTTGGCTCAAATTTGTTTTTGTTTCCGACCAGTCCCATTAATATAATCAATTTTGGTTCAGTTGCATATATAAAATTACTCAGAAAAGATTTCCAATGCAGAAAAACTCAAATTATTCCAATTAAACCTCAATTATAAGAGTATGGAGGAGAGGAAGAGGAGAAGGAGGAAGGAGTTACCTGAGGCTCCATGGGTCGGTGCATGGCGGAGGCCTCCGAAGCCGAGCCGCCATTGGAGTAATGTTCAGAGGAGCGGGGAGGCAAAGGGGGCTGCTTGGATGGAGGGGCGGACTGAGGGGAGCCCTGAATGTTTTTACGGAAACGCTCGTCAGCCTGAAGACGACAAACATGGGATGAAGGCTTGGGGATATTTTAAAGGATCAACCAAATCTGACAGAAAAACAAAAAAAACTAGCAGAAAGGAACTACAGCTGAAAGTGACAACAATTGCCACCGAAGTCAAATATTTACATAAGATGTAGTTCCCATCTCCTTGTCTTCATTTTTTAAATACGGGCAACTGGTGAGAAAGATATTAACATGCTGGAAACTCAGACGTAGACACATTTGAACCGCAAAAACACAAAATCACTGGAAGATTATTTTACTTGTAATATGGAAAAAAATGTCTTGTTCCCATATTACAAGTAAAATAATCTTCCAGTGGAACTAGCACTTTTTAATCAACATTAAGGAAGTATTTACTTAAAAAAAAAGAAGCTTATACATTAGATTTATCTTATTCCAAGTCTACTAAAATATTTGCAAACCATAAACACTTTGTAAGATTTTGTGTTTTTGCAGCGTGCAAACAGATACAGATCTGTAAATACAAAAGCCCAGTGTGAAGAAAGTCGAGGGTTAAAGACAGACGAGGGGCTCCTTGCAGACGGGACAGGCTCTGCATGTTAGTTTGGGCCTCAGTCGTCTGCATGCATCTTGCACTTTGGTTACACACCGACAACCTTTCAGGGATAGTTCAGAGGCAGAAACTTTCATCCAAACCTAAAAATTTCTTTACCACCTCCATATACAATAATAATAATAATAAAAAAAAAAACATCAAGGAAACTATTTGTGCCTCTATAATTATAGTGTGTGAAGGGAAGCAAGTGGAAGCTGAAAAGAGCAGGCAGCAGGGCAGAGAGAGCCAGGGAGGAGGTTCACCTCTCTGATTGGCTGAGGGGGATGAGCAGCAGCCTCCAAACTTTCTGCCTGGGTAGCTTTAGAGTCAGTGGGGGTTTCAGTAACAGGGGGGGTGCCCTCATCACTCCCATCTTGCTCTGCTAGCTGGGACTTAGCGCCGTCTCCGGGGACAACCAGAGGGGCTTTAGTGGACTCGGAAGCAGCGGAGTCAAGGCCCTCGGCTTTAGGGGAAGGGGTGTGGGCTCCGTCGGGGGCCAGAGTGGAGGTCTGTGGGGGTTTGCTAAGGTCTAGTGGGGGGTTTGTCTGGTCGCCAGGCTGCGGTTTGGATTCATGCTGCAGCGACAGCAGGTAGGCCTGCTCCTGCTGCAAGCGCTTATGCAGGCGCTCTGCCTTGCGCTGCTCCTCCAGCTCACGCCACTTGAACTCCTGTCGCAGAGCGCGGTGGTAGAAACACATGAGCTACTGCCATTTTGTTTGATTCAGCCTTTATTATAAAACAGATACATGACACAAACCAAAAGAAATACAAAAACACAAGGTGTCTTCCAGGGATACCTGAAATTAGGCCGTCAGTAGGAGATGCAGGGCTTCTAAATACATCCGCCCTCCTTGAACTTTCCAACATTTTGCAACATGAATGCAAACTTTTATGCATTTCAATGAAACTTTTATGGGAAAAACTAAAGTGATATATGATTGTGAAATGGAGCGAAAAAGCTCACACTTAGTTTTCTTTATCATAAAAACCTGGAACACTGCAAAAAAAAAAATTTGTAGTCTAGTTTCCAGAGCAAATATCTCAGTACATTTGACAGAAATAACTCACAAGTAACTTTTCAGCACAATTTAGGTCGATAACGCCTTAATACAGATCGAAACTAATAGTTCCACAGACAGATTATCTCACTTATAACAAGACGTTTTCCTGCGCTACAAGTGAAAATCTGCCAGTGAAACTAGTACTTGTAAACAAAATCACTATTGAGAAAATATTGACATAAAAAAGATATTTGCTTTAGAAACTTTAAAAAATTGTAAGATTTTGTGATCTTGCACTGCATACTTTTTGTATTAAGCCTCTTTACTCTGATGCTTCTAAATAAAATCCTGGTCAACCAACTTCCTTCAGAAAAAAGCCAGAATGGGGCATGTTGGGGATTCAAGAAACATGTGGGAAAGAGTCTAAAACCCAGAACACACACTGTTTTACCATAAAGAAATAAATGACAAAGTGAGTGTTGACTGTGTGTGTGTGTGTGTGTGTATGATAAACTCACCAGCAACATGGCCTGTTCTCGGAGCAGCTGCTCCTGCAGTTTCTCCAGGTGTCGCTGCTCCTCCTCCAGCTGACGCCGGATGTACTCCTGTTAGCCAAACGAAGCACCAGAACAGAAATCAAGACCAGAACTTCACGACCCGACTTCACATCATGTGATATTTTAGATTCAATTCCCCAGAATGTGAACAAATTGACCTGTTCGCGGTCATTCCTCCTCTTCTCCTCCTCGGCTCGCCGGCGCTCCTCCTCCTCTTTACGTCGGCGATCCATCTCCTCCATTCGCCTCTTCTCCTCCTGCTCCCGCCGGCGCTGCTCACGCTCCTGTTGCCTCCTCATCTCCCGCTCCCGTCTCTGTTGCTGCAGATTGAAAAGCAACACGTTTCCGAAAAGCGACCCGACCCTCGCCGCTCTACATAAAAAAAAATTATAAAAATAAAACATCCAACCTCTTCTAGCCGCCGTCTCTGCTCCTTCTGCTGTTCGATGCGTTTCTGTCTTTCGGCCAGTAGTTGGCGCTTGTACTCCTCCTGCTCACGGAGCTGCTGCTCCTGGAGGAGCTGCTGGTGGCGGAGCGCCTCTGACCGCTCCTTGTTCTCCTGCTGCAGGCGGATGAAGTCGCGCCGCAGGGTCGACTCTCCCGGCACGTTGACGATGGAGCTGCATGCGACGGAGAAGAGGAGAAAACTGTTACAGTCACAAGAGGACGGTGTCAGGAGATGATGAAGTTGGTAGACTGTACCTCGGCTCGCCTTCCTGCTCTGGAGGATCCTCTTCCTCATCCTCACTGCCACTGTACTCGTATTCGGTTTCATCTGTACGTAAAACAACATTTTGCTTTAAAATGTCCAAATTGTTCAGGATACCTGGTTTCCCAGACTGTATGAACCTGGGATATCGTCACTAAGCTCTAAAATGGACAAACCAAACCTCACCCTTTTCTCCTCTCTTCTTCTTGGTGCGGTCAATGTGGTCTTTGAGCTGGATCCTGACCTGCCGCTCATTGGGCTGGTCCCGGATGAAGGGATGCTTCAGCAGCTGCTCGGTCGGAGGCCGCTGCGTGTAGTTCTTCACCAGACAGCTCTCTATGAAGCTGAAAAACTTCTTGGACCTGCCGAAAATGCAGAGGAGCATCATGGGAAAGTGAAAACAAGACAGGAGGAACTGGATGGATATTATGCACTCCAAGGGGAAAACGGAAAAGGTTAATAAATCATTATTTCTTAATTGATGAAATAGTCCCAATATCTAGATTAAAACCTGATTGATGAGCTCATCGGCTCGCCCTTCGACCAGTCAACCTCTTATTGTCATCATCCTGCTGGAAATATCTCACTCTGAATCAGCTTGAGGGGAAGTAAGGTCGTCACTGATGAGGTTTTCTTTTCGTAGCCACGCTCTGTGTCGGCGTCAGTAAAATAAGACGCAAGTTTCAGAAAATGTCATTAACATTTGTCATTAGGAAAAGGAAGAAAATTATCAGGCAACAATTAATTCCAATTGAGCCTGTAAACCTCAAAACTTACAATAAGACTGGAAAAATTACGATTCCCCCTAAACTAGAGCTGGACGACAACAGGATAACACAAGGACGGAAAAATTGTGTTATTTTGTACAAGTGCAAAAGTGTTTAAACAGTTCCTTTGGTATTAAAGCTCAACAGCTCCTAACACGTCTGTGAGCTCATCCTAAATAACTTTTCATCATATGTGAGCCATGAACATCCTCATCACCACTACAGCTTCCTTAAATTTCTTGAAACTGAAATCACACCATGAAACAATCAATTTGTGGTAAGTAACCAAAAAAATGTAAGATCTAGAGTCGAGAGAAGAAGAAATCTGGGTTATTTCTGCTGCCAGGACAGGTGCAGCACAGATGTTCAGCTGAGCACCAAAGTGTTTGGATCTAAGCCTCTGTAGCTGGCTGAGATAAAAATCAGACTGCACATAAAGAGAGAAAGCAACGAAAGCTTCACCGCAAGTTGAAACAAGCTAACTTAAGATGGCAGCATGAAAGTGGATTGGAAGGGATACAAAAATATTCACCAAGACAAGCTAAAGGCGTCGGTTTTACGTGAAACTTACCACTTTTTGGATTTGAGCCTCGGAGGAGGGTTTCTTGGGATGAGGAAGAGCGCTCGCATGGGGTGCATGTCGCAAAGCGCTGCGAGGCGAGTCATAAACTCGTTAGAGATCAAACAAATCAACATGTTAAATAAATAAAGCTGCGAAACAAAAACTCACGCGGCGCGCCCTCTGCCATCTCGATCGCAGTGATGCCACAGGACCACAGATCGCTCTGCAACACAGCAAACGTTCCCATTAAACAAACCCGGACGGGTCAACAAGGACGCAATCTGAGCGCTCGACCCTTACTCGGTAATCATACGTGGCATCTGGGTTCTCGTCACAAGCGATGACCTCCGGGGCCATCCAATATGGAGTCCCGATGAATGTGTTTCTCCTCCCGACTGTCCGATCCAGCTGGGCACTCACACCGAAATCCACTGGAGAGGAAACGGTGAGAAAACTAATGGAAGACGACGACGTGGGGTTACTGAAGTGGACAGATGTCGATTTAGGAACTCACCCAGCTTTACTTCGGCGTTCTCAGTCAGCAGGACGTTCTGGCCTTTGATGTCACGGTGGATCACATGGTGGGCGTGTAAGTGGGCCAAACCCTGAGGAAGGTAGACAGATTACATTGGAGATGGGAAAAATAAAAATAAACAGGCAATCTGAAAACGTAGCATAATTTAGAGCTGAAATGTTTAATCGAATTAATCAACTACTGAAATAAGTCAGACCAAAAAAAAGGCAATTTGCTGAAAAAAAACAAAAACAAACATGTTCTGAGCAGTCATCAAGCCAAAACTGCACAAAACACATATTTTTGAAATAGAAATAAGTTTCCTTAATATCATGCTGCAACCAGTTGATACAGAAGAAGCTTACTCTAAGAATCTCTCTGGAAATGTAGGCAATCCAGTCTTCCTTCAGCTGGTTTCCCTTTGTGTTCTTCACCAGGTCTGTGATCGAACCAGCGCCACAAAACTCCATCACCAGCTGCAAAAACACACATCATCAGTGGACACCAGACAACAACATGAACTTTGTAATGCAGGAAGGCAGCAGGGCTTACCCAGAGCTGGTCGTCATGTCCCGGGGGACTCTTCTTAATGAAAGCACCGTAGTAGGTGGCTATGTTCCTGTGGTGGGAGTACTTCTTAAGCATATTGATCTCCAGTTTAATTTCCTCCTCTTCATCCTGTACATGCAAGATTAAGGCAAACAGAAACATCCTGGTTAGAAAAAAAGAAAACAAGTATTTGTTGTAATCACTAAAGAGGAGCTGGTCTTAAATAATCTAAAAGGTGAAAATTTAGCAGATTTTCTCGATGTTCGTATAAAATACACGATAATATGGCAGTCGACAGGAATTTAAATGTGAAACCTGGAAAAACTGAAGTGGAAAGACTGAAGGGAAGATACTGGGAAGGAAAGGATGGAAGGGAGGAAAGGAAGAAAAGAAGCAAGGAAGCAAGCAAGAAAGACAGGAAAAAAGGAAGGAAGGAAGAAGGGAAGCAGTAAGGATAAAGGGGATAAAGAAAAGAAAGGAAGAGCCTTGTGTCAAGAAACAAAATAAAGAAAAAAGGAAGTAAAGAAAGGAAGGGCAACTCTTAAGCAGTGTAATGAAGGACATAATCTCAAAAGATAAATATTTTCTTAATACGTCCTCATTTTCCATATTTACTCAAATCAAATTCCAGACCAGAATCTTAGGAATTCTTATCAAAATGTTAAGCTCTGTGAAAACAGCAAGGTTAAACTTCACTGCCCTGGACCGGCGTTTTTTTAATCGTTTTCTATGTCTAGGAGAACCACGTTGCTCTGAAAACAAGGCCGGCGTTTTCAGAGTGGGGCAAATGATTCCTTTGTTTGGGGATTAAAGACGCATGAGTGACTCATGTAGCAAGTTAAACAGATTGATGGTTTCATCTGTGAAATATGTACAACAGTTTTTTTTTAGCTGCCTTTATCCTGATCAGAGGCTGCACAGAGCAGAAAGCTGAGATGTGAAAATCTACCTGAAACACGATGAGCGAAGGATTACGAGAACAGGGGAGTGATAAATCAGCAGGAAATGGAACAAAGAAGAATGATGCATCCTATAAAGAATGCAGCGTCGAAGTTTGTTGTTTTTAGCAGCGCTGAAGCTAATTCCATCTGAATGCTACAGCTAATCTCCGTAGGAAATGACTTTTTATACTAATAACCTTCATAAAAACAGCGCAAACTCGTTGCTTTCACCCAACAGCAACTTGACACTGATTAATGGTGACACACTAATTGAACACATGCAGAGAGCAGCCTGTGAGTGCTTTGCTGTATGCGTACATGACCTCTCTTTAAAAGCACAAAGCGAAGAGTGGAGGGGGGGCAGAACGGTGACGGTTTTAGTTTTTGAAAACTGAATAAAAGCAATGATCTGTGCAGGCGTGACTTCTTCCCGCAAGTCTTTGTCAGCTGTAGCAAAATGGCAGATGAGCATCTATGCAGGCGGCCATACTGCTGCTGCATGACTCGTTTGAGTTGACGTAAGCGTTTCTGCCGAGCGAGACCCTCGCTGCTCCCCCTCTCCGCTCCCCATCCCTTCTCCCTGTGCTGCCGCGCAGCTGTTGAACTATCACACCCCCGGCTGTGAAAGCCCCGCTGCCACAAGTCACATGGTGAGGGGGAAAGAAAGAAACTCGCACCGCGATGTGTCTACAGGAGGAAAACGCAGGCAGACAGGCTGCGGCCGAACGACGAGGAACAATAGATCAACGCTCTCTGAAGACGGCGTTTATCTGGTACCAGCTCAGATAATTCAAGCTAAATTAAAGCATCAAAAAATCCTAGAACTTCTCTGCCTTTTAAACAGTCAAAGTGATTTGTTCTTTCCTGTCAGCATTAGAATTAAAACCATCTTTCTTGGGCAAACTCACAGTTAATTAATTAGCATGTAATCACCTCCATGCCAAGCTGCGTTGATGCAACAACTCATACGAAAGGCGCACCAACTAAGAACTGGCATCGTTTCAGCCTGGACAAGTCAGTACCAATACATAATCACAATAGACACATGATCAATATCAACAGATAATATGTCTGATAGAGTTTTCCATTTGTAGAATATTCACTGAACTCCACAGCATTCTGGGAGATGTAGGCGAAAGGAAAAGCTTAAAAACAAATCAATCGTTCACCTCTTGTTTCAGCTCAGTATAAAAGCACATACTGCATAATATATTCCTTTTTATTGATGTTATTCTCTATTCTAATTTTGGGTTTCAATTAGCTCCTAGACATAAATATTAAAATAAACTGAAATTAATGCGTCCGATACATCATTCCAGCTTTATTCATTGAAATTATTGAACTTTTTGACCATATTTTGATGTATTTAGATGCTCCTGTATGTTGTGTACATGTGAGTAAGAACAATGATTCTTCTTCTCCCAACGTTAATGTACTCTGACAATCCCAATGTAAAATCCTAAGCCTAAAAGTTATCAATTATTTAAACTAAGCCTGTCACAATACATTTTGATGGGAGATATATTGTTCCCAAAACTATTGCGATAAACTGTAGTATTGTCATTTTGAGACCAATTTCAACCAACATAAGCCTCTCAGAGATAAAGTTTCATTTCCAGAGAACATTTAAGACATTTTAAATACCTAAAATAAACACACAAAACAACCGAAACAAATAAAATGCATGAGAAAGTCCAACGAAAACAAAATTACCCTTCAAAACATATAATTATATCAAACGGGTAAAACAGAGAACAATGCCAGTTAGGAAGTTTATAACAAAAAAGTACAAACTACTTCATATTGTGTCTCATTATTTTTCTAGAGTGTTTTTTCACTGTTAAGGGGCAGCATCACTTACACAATTACACAATTGTGTAAGATTACACAAATTAATTCTGCTCATTTTGAATTCATTGTGCAATTAATTGATTTATTGGTTACTGTAACAGGGTTAGCTTGTACAAATCTTCATAAACACATGAGCATCTCAGAGAGTCTTCTGTTCTTAGCTCTTGGGCTCAGACTTGAAGATGGACCCACTGAAAATACATCAACAGTTTTAAATCGTTAAAACTCCACATTCCACACATATATAGTGTAATATTTAGAAAAATAAAGTTGTAAATACGAACTATAGTTAATAGAACACCATGTGAGTTTCATCGTGTCAGAACATGGTGAGTCAATAAATTATTCGCTGGAAAGAAAAATAAAAAATGCATGTAATTTTTACGATCACCGTCTGGGAGCACTCACCTGTTTATACTTGTTCTAAGCCTACACAACTGGTGTCAGCTGGTGTCAAGAGATGTGAGAACCATGCTTTCTGCTTTACGTGACAGGTGAGCTTCATTTTAAAAGAAGCATTATTGGCCTTAGGTTACAACACACTCCTACAGTGTAGTCAGAAAGTCCAGGTGGAGGTTGGGCAACATTTCCGTTAGCAGGATACGATTATCATTCGAGCAGATTTCTGATTCATCGCTCTGCTGAGTCAAGCAAGGCGTGACAGGTGGAAAGTCAGGGCCTCGTGGAGTCGGATCCTAACTTTTGACAGAGTAGTGCTGATCACAGCAGGGATCGTTGTGGCTGTGGGACTCAGGATGAAAATGAGGGGGATTCAGTGGGTCCTGTTGAGCCTTACCTCTGTGACGTCCATGACTTTGATGGCAGCCAGCTGTCCAGTCTTGACATGTCGTCCCTGAAGAGAGTAAAAACCAAAAGTAAAAATGTGACTTCTGTGGAATAAACTGAACACTTAAAGTTTTGTAAAAACTTTTCTTTTCTTTTTATTTGTTCATCTTTCACTCCGAGTCCCTGGAATAAGTTAGAGTATTAAAGCCATTGTCGATATTGAAGTAAAAAAAAATTAACAAACAGCCAAGGATGAGAATATTTCTCCACCCACCCAAAAACAAAAATCAAAATTTTTCCAAAAGATTTCACAAGTATAATCCCAGATATTCTCTGATGTTTAAAATTTGCAAATGTATGAGAAAAAGATAAAGTGACTTTCTACAAAAAATAAAATAACATAAAAAAAAATCAAGCTCTCGAGATGGTAATTTAAGTAGATGTGCATTTGAGTTTTGGGGGTTTTTTTACCCCTCCTGGAGGTCTTTTTGTGGGCTGTAGTGTCCCTTATTTGAAAGTAGGCTGACAGGAAGGGGTGGGGGGAAGGAGTGCTATAAGTTTATTTGAGAATGCATTATTCCAAAACACAAAAAATGCTATCAAATTGTTTTCCCTAATTCTGCAAAGCTTTGCACATTAAAAAAACTGTTTAGGAATAAATTGCTCTCCAGTATTAAAGCCCAACAGTGTCCTAGATATGAGCAAATGACTCCAACATTCCCAGACTTCTCTGTTCTCCCAGCACCCTGCTGCCACTCCTTACATAAACAAAGGACAGAAATAGAGGCCTCTTTACATCAGCCCCCTCCTTCACCGAACCCTGGGAGGAGATAAAACATGGGACATTTCTGGGAGCTGGCCACATCGGTATTCCCCTCATCTTAGAGACAACACTGGAGTGATGCTGCATCACTGTCGGACACTCCACACACATACTGGAGTGAGCAACCAGCCCCGGTAACACCATTGTTGTGAGAAACAAATACATTTTTAAAAAATGCAATGTGTATTTCAGATGATGAAATTTTAAAAATGCTCTTCAAATTCAAAACTTTGAGCAACTTCTAACATGAAACAGATCGTTTTGAGAGTTGTGATTTAGTTTGAGAGAATATGCATTTATAATTTAACTATTGATCAATAATTCAATATGTATTACTGTTGATTGTTTAGGTAGAAATACAAAAAAATAAATAAAAAGGAGGTCTATCAACAACCTCACATAAACAGAAAAAAATCATGTGGAAGAGCTGATCAAAAGATTTAGATCAGAAAATCTAAATTTCATTTCAACACATTTGATTGCGACCTCAGATGTTTGCCATTTTAAATCTTCCAGTGTAGAACTATCATACGCAATGTAAAAACATATGAAAAATGTTTTTAATAATGATCATTTTGTTTTTATTAAACTAGTAAAATTTCAAATATTTTACTACGCAGAGCTGTGACAGCTTAGCAAAACTGTCTGTTCAAGTGGCCTCGTTCCTAATAGTTAAAATCTGAGCCTTGGAATGGATGTCAGGATGTTCAACTTCTCCCTCCCAACAATCCCGTCTTCGTGAAACTGAAGTATTTATGGTCACATAATGTTTCCAAATGTTTTCTAGCGTCTGGGACGGTTATCCGATCCTCAAGGTTATTGCTCTGATGCCACAAAGCAACTGGGTGGTTACACTTCATTAGTGCAGCGAATGACGAAATAGTCCACTTTACAGTCATGCTCAATGTTCGAAAAAAAAAAAAAAAAAGTCCTTTTCATCACTCATTTATTTATTGTCCCTGTAATGGATTAAACCATCTGGATGCTTTGAAGTTAGAGCCATGGTGCACAAGAAATCAACAGTAAATCAGCTAGATTAAATTGAGGTCGCCTTGGTAAATAATCAGTTTAAATACGGCACCAGTAAGCTAATCATAAAACCTAAATAACCTGTAGAAATATCCAGACCAGATTTGACAGATATGGTTTATAGATTCAGGTTAAGTCCCTTAATTTTTTTTTTACTTGAATTATGTTGTTTCATTTTTTTTGTTTTGTTTGTGCAGCTAATTTTTAAAACTCAGGCTATTTTTTTGTGCAAGGTCTTGATCATTTTTTTGAAGTTCATGCATAGTATTTTCTGCATCAAATGACTCTTGGCTCCAAACTATGTTAAGTGAAGTTTCTCCCAGTATAACGAGTGAAGTGAAAGTGGTATACATCAAAATATCAACAGAGAGCAAACTTGTCAATATGTTAACATATGTTAACATGCTGACATATTAATAAACATTAACATGTTGATAATAACTTAGTGTTGTATTATTGAAAGAAAGAATACAGCTATGTCCATTAACACAAAAATTCATATACGTTCTACTTTCCGAAATGCTACAATGTAAAGTGCGGGTCAAATAAGTTCAAGATTTAGAGAGATTCCTTTAATAGTGTTGGTCAACAAAGCTGACTAATTTCATGTCAGTGCTGATTAACATCAGTGTCATCCCCTCTGCTGCAACCCAAAACAAAACTATTGAGTAACTCAATATGTTTTAGTTTTAAGTAAGAGCCTCTGCATGAATATCAGTCTGGTTCTAATCCGAACAAAATTGGCACTAAAAATGTATTTTACACTGGACTTCACCACCGTCTGCCATCAAAGACAAGACATGGGAACTCCGACAGGCTTAAATGATAAGTCGATCAAAAATTAAAGCATGTTCTGTCATGAAATCACTTATTTGGGAGTGGGAGTACACAAATGATAAGACACAGCGGCCTGCTACTCAGTGTTGCAGTGGTAATCTGTGGGAATATAGTGAAGAAACAAATCATCCAGGCCCTGGGAGGTTCACCACTGTCACATGTTTTCACTGGTTGTGGTTAACGTCTCACTGGAGCGCTGTAGACAAAGAAATTGCCTTATGGATTATTTATTTTACTTTTAAGTAGGGCCGCAATTAATGTTTATATTAGTAATTGATTAATCGATTGCTCTGATGATTTATCTATTAAAACTTTTAACTATATTAAAAGATACAAATGAACCTGTATTTTTATTTTTACATATAAACAATAAATATTTTATGCCTAAAATGCAATAGGAATTCCATTAGAACTTAAGTTTTGGCTAAATTAGTTTTGTTTTGTTTTTTTATCTTAAATCCAAAAGGTATGTATTGTTTGTTGTTATTATTGTTGTTTGTTTGTTTTTTTACGGCTTTGGCTCAAGTATTGCTCTGAATATGTTGGGGATTTTCTCAGAAAATTGACTTTTTCAAGTCTTCATACTCCAGCTAATGAATAGTCGATCACTAAATTAGTTGACATTTATGTCAGCAATTGATTAATCGCGATTAATCATTTCAGTCAGTTTGGCGTGTGATTTAACCTACTTCAAGATCTATTTACAATATATTTTTGATACAACATTCTGATTAATCAGTATTGGGTGTGCCAATTACAATGGAACAAATTTTTCTAAATCAATCAAGCAACATTTTGTGATTTTAGAAGTGCTTTTGCATTTACTCACTTGTGTTTATGCATTCAGGGTATTTTTTTATATTAATATTTGCAGAAAAACGTTAAACAAGAAATCTGAAAGGGGGCTAATGCTGTTTCACCATGCTGTAGCTTTTAGACTCAGAGATTCATCGGAGCCCTGCTATTAGGCACTGAAGGGCCTCTTGAAGCAGAAAGCAAGGCGTGGCTGTGGAGAGGGTTATCTGAGGCACTAAGTTATCACTCAGCCCTCCCTAGCCTCCATTGCTACTCCCTCAATCATAGCTCCTCTTAACCATGGCCAGATGTGCTGCTGGCCTCTCTCCAGCTCAGCATTAGGCCACTGAATGGCTTAAGAGTCTTAAGAGCCAAAGATATTAGCTAAAAAGACAGGAAAAAAGGGAATCTACCCTCCGCTATGAGAGCTCAGTCATTAAAGTTGGGGAGAAATCTCACTCAGCACTAGGATGGCGATAAGAAGGCTGCTCTAAAATAAAGCTGCTGACATGAATGGCTTGGAGAATATGAACTTTCAAGTTATTTTAGAAGAAAACAGACACCGTGTCTGGATTGTTTCACCATGAGAGTGCCAACGGCAAATTTAGGTAGAAGCATAAAATATAACCCTTGAAAATCGGTGCTGGGAAACAACTAGTTTGTTTTAACCATGCAGGATGTTTCATGCTTATCAGTTTTCTCGCAGTTTTATCTGCTTCAAGACTTCAAAATTTTAAATGATTTTCTAAGTGAAAAACATTGTTTGTCCAAACTTTATTTGAGGACAGAACTGTCGGATGGGAGGAGTGAGGAGCAGGTTCAAGCCATCAAACCTGATGGGAAAGGATCATATTCCCTACTCATGTCTCTCTAACAATATTACTAAAGATTTAATATGGAGCAGCAAAAGCAAATGAGGTTGATTAGCAGCGTTTGCCAACAATTGATTCCGTCATCCAGGACATGTTACTGTGGAATATGCTCTCTGCTGCTCAGAAATTTAGTTGTTTGCATGTCAGGACAGTCATGAAACCATCTTAACAGTCTTCAGTCAGAGGCTTTTTCATATTCGTTGCAAGACTGACTGCTACTGGAGAATATTCTTGTCCACAGCATCATCATTCACAACGCCTCTTTGAAGATACGTGGTTACGATTTACGACAATATTTAATTTTCCTTCATTCTTTCATTGAACTTGAATTCTCCAGAAGGTTACAGCTAACAGGGGTTTGTATTAACATCTAAGGTGACTTTTTGAACTTTGAGAGAAAGTAGGTGGGATTCAACTCGCAGCATCTATCTGTCTTTGGGAATTTAACATATCTATTTTCAGACCGCTCACCCACACTCACACTTCTCCCTGCAGCTTTTCCAACATGCATCAAATAAATCCGGAGGAGAGAAATGATCAGGCCACAGCAGGTAGAAACACACGAGTCCGTGCTTGTCGCTGGATCTGACAGGGTTTTTTTTTCTCCCCTTTCTCTCTCTGCTGCCTCATACATCACACTGACCCAGTTCTCACAGACTGCCTCCCTGAAGACACAGAACCAGCGATAAGGAGGCAAAGAGGGGAAAGATGACAGCGCCATGAGACCAGAAGAAAAGTTGGATATAATGAGCAAACAGACATATAGAGAGCTGGGAAAGAACCAGAGCAAGAGGGCAATTGATCTGATTGATCGATTGATTCGTGGCGTTGTCCTTCGGCAACTTGAATTACAGCATATTAGTAACAATCAGGGTGCCAGCAAATAAAGCAATGAAGAAAAGCTGAGAAAAAGTAGATGTCAAATTTGTGTTCATGTGAATACAGCAATAACATAAGCAGAATAAACATATAATTATACCAGAAGAAAGTCTTAAAATTATGAGGAAAAAAAAAAGAAGAAGCTTGAATTAAGTTTTTCTTTTTAGCGTTGAGTAATTTTGAGGAATTACTACATCATTCCCCAAATGTTGAAACGTTTTTTCTGGTTATATTAAGAATTTTTTCTTCTACTATTTTGATTTTGTCATTAGACTTATTTCAAAGTCCAAACTAAATCTTCAAAAAATTTGATTAGTCAAATTCACAGCCTGACCCAGAAGACTGAGCAGGAACCTTGACATTTTACAAAAGCTTTTCTTCTCTTGCAACATCCAACTTTGCTGACAGAAGAGTTTCCTCTCTGGGCAGAAGAAGAGCATCTCCTCTCCCACCACCTCGCGAGTTCACTTTGGTAATGAGGCGTCTCAATGGGACAGTAGCATGCACACACAGACAAACACAGAGAGTTCTGTTCGGGCAGTGTGACCCGTCAGGTGACACGCTACGTCTTGTGACACCAATTAGGGAGAAGGGTCACTGTGGGGGCGATGAGGACAAAAGAGAGACACACTGTGCAGGGTGAAAACGAGAGGAGTTTCTCACAATGTTTCACGTGTCACAAGAAGAAAAAGAACGAGATCAGATACAATCCTTCAATAATGAGGAATGTGGACAGCAGAAAGAGTAAAGTAGATCTAACACAAGACACCAGGCCTCGTTGCCAGCCAACACCCCCGCATTCTGACCTAAAGCCTCCTCAGCCAATCAGCAGCCAGGATCTTCACAACTGAGCTCTATTCAGCAAAAATTAATTAGGCAAGACGAGCTGCTGGGTTCAGCAAAGGCCTCTAGACCACTGCTTTGCAACACAACGGTCACCAATACCAAACCCATTAGTGAGTAATAAAGATCAATTCAACACATAATTTGTCTTTGCATTGTAAAATACAGCAAATCTTCTCTTGTATCCTATTGAATCTTAGTTATTTAAAATGCTAAAAAGCCCCATTACCTGAACTTGACTGCTTGTTGACAACTGATGGATCAATACTTCCCTATTGACGAAGTTCTCGCATCTGTTGGACATTTCTACAAACTGCTGAAGAAAGCATGACTTCCAGGGCTGTGTGTGGAAATCCTGCATGCAGCTGCAGAGGGGTCGATGAGGATTAACCTCCAGTCTGGTGACATCTACCACCCCCAGCACTAATTCAACTTTACTGGATGCTTCAAGCATTAGAAAGCCCAAACATGTTTGCTCTGTACTGAAAATGTAGTTTCAGTACAGAGCGTACTGAAGAGTGTAATCACAGTAGACGGCTTGGGCACCATATTTGGTAGGTTACTCTCTGCTTGCCAGTTATAGACCATTATTGGCCTTTCACATGATCTGGTTTTGTCTTTAATGCTCCCATTTGATGTAGATTTTAGTGACCAAGAGGCTGAAGTTGACAGTCCAGGCGACATTGCGACAGTAGAAAACAAAGACTGAAACAAATGTTGGTTAATCGCAATGGATATATTTTTTCTTTAAAAAAAAATATATACCATAACCGTACAAACAAACTCGGAAACCCCGCTTATTTGCAGATTTTTCTTCTGAATTTAACTCCAAATTATTTGTGGAAAATTCACCTAGTCCCAGATTTTTATGTAGATATTGGTTGGAGTTTTAGAAGCAGCCAATTCATGAGAACCATTTGTTTTCCTTGGTGTAGATTGGCAGTAACCCCTCTGCTGTAATGCCAAGAAAGTTTACAACTGCATATTATGATCAATTTGGTGTTTGAACTATTAAAATAGAACAGAGAAATGAACGGTGGATGGGGTAGGCAGGTGGATGGACTGATTATAAACAACTGGAAGGACAGAGACGATGGATAGAGGAACAGATTGATTGATGTCCTTCTGGAGAATCTGACAGATGTCCAGAAGGATGGAGGGACAACATAATTGACAACAGTCAAACTATTGACACCCAGATAGTATGATAGAGGATGGATAGATGGGCAGAAGATGGAATGATGGACCAATGAACAGGAGCAGGCAGATGGATGCTTATTATGCAAACTACATTGTAAGGTTGCTAAAATTGGACATAAATACAAAATTTGCCCTGTGGTACAAAACAATTATCACACAGCCCATATGGTTGGTGGGCCTTTAAGCAGATTGAAGGAGAGGTTCAGCAGCAACTCAGAGCCTTTGTGCCTATAAGGCAGAGCTTGCCCCCCCGAGGACGACCGTCTGATTCTGAGGGGCAGGGAGGAGGTTGTCACTCCGACTGACAGAGTAAACAAAGGGAAAAGATGGACCACACGACCTACAAAGCTGCAAAGATTCAGAACAAGCTTCTCCAGATTTAACCAGAGACCTGCAGGTTTCTGTTCTTCTGAAACTGGGCATTCTGATGGTAATTTTCTAAACGCAGACGTGTGAAAATAACAGGGCACAGAAGTTGGCACACCCCACAGATGCATAGCAGACAGGTCTACATGGGCGCTGTGGGCTCAGGCCTGACTATATATGGTGATTCTGTACTGCAGGGAGAATCTTCTCTGCATACCATTTGCAATTCAAGGATTCATGTTCCTCTCAGGCTTATCTTGGGTCATTTTTTCCTTCTTTTGAGTCATGATATCTAAAGAGAGGCCCCAGACTTGGTACACTCAGTCGGTCAGTGCCACTGATAAGCAGGAAGAGCTTAGTAAGAAGCTCTTTGTCTAACACATGAGCATGTAAAAACACTGAGGTCAAATATTTGGAAATACGGTGACTAATGGAAGAGAGTATGAAATGTAACTTCCAGACAACTGGATAGTTTACACAGGATAGAAGTGTCGACAGATATCTGTACAGTCAGGATGACATCAGAAAATCTCGTGTAACCAAGGGAGCAGATCACAATCTGATTAGAAAACAACTTAAATATTAGTTTGTAAGCTTATTAATGCAAAACCTGAACTCAAATTAATCTCCATCAGCTTACATACCAATGAGCTAACTGTCCAAACCAACATAAGTGATTTAAAGTGTGATTTTTAACCCTAAAGCAATTTCCATTAAGGCTGTCTGCCAAAAAACAGAGGGGGGAAAACTGCTTTGCTGTGTTTTTAGAAGCTGACTGTAATCTGGCACCTCTCCAGGGGCGATGGCCGTTATCCTGACAGACCGAGCAGGTTAGAGAGACAGGAGCACAGCATGGCCACCAAAACATTTACATGGCATTTTAAGACCAGGAAATCAGGATCTTCCTTTGTTTTTACAGTGTAAATTCATGATATCTTCACATATTTCTGTATTCTTGTTTATAGCCAGTTTTGCAGAAATACGAATTCAGAGTTTGTACACTTTATCCTAAAATGGTTGCACATTTTAGAATTTGAAGTGGCTAGGAAATCTTGCCAATACTTTTTTTTTAACTTCTGGATCAAAAAATAATTGATAAATTATTAAAATATATTTATCAATTCATGTCAGCAGATGTCAGTCTTCCATATGGAACATAAATTACTTACCGATTTTTACTATGCAAGTCTCTTACACCTGAGCTTTGTATTCCTTCTTTATATTTCCACTTAAACCAGATTTCTCACCACCACTTTAAATTATTTTCTTCCACTGCAATCGGTGCCATAAAAAAACAAAAAAAACAACAGAGGAAAAACTACGAAAGCAGTGCAGAAGAGTAGCAGCTATGGGAGCAGGGTTGGAGTGGCATTCATGTTTTATTCAGTAGCTTTCATCTTCTTGAATGGTACACATCTGAAAAGGATCGCTTTAAGCGGCCATGAAGATAAAATTAAAACACATCGAGCAACATTGGAGATATGTGCTGCCCTTTAGATAGGACCTTATAACCATACTGATTTTCAGTTTCTTTAGACTAAAGTATTATGTGTTGCTATTGGAGATCTGGCCTACTTCAGGTTGTCCGTCAGGGTCCATGCAAGTGATTTTATTCTGAAGGACTAAAGTAGGTAGCTGCAAGTGTGGCGGCTGTTATAAATAACTCATGATTTACCAAAGTATAGCAATTACTTGTTCATTTAAAACCTGATATTTATTTGATTAGAAACATTTAAGTGCTACAAAGAGCTGTTTTCACAGCTCTTCAGTAAAAACAGAAGATGCTGCCAAATTATAAGGGTGGGCGAAATGGCCGAAAGGTTTTACCAACGCATTTTGTGGTACTATTGTGATAATGATAAAAGTGATGGAAAAAAAACTATTACTTGTTTTTTAGAAGCTGCGAACATGTGTCGCATAAAATGTATCCCCAGAAACACAAATGATCTTGAAAAACATTCTCATTTGGAATACGAGTCTTCAGGACATCAGTCACAGAAAGAAGTCTGATTTATATAAATTGTAGCTGCATTTAGTTATATTTTCATATTTATTGTTGCTTTTATTGAATGAATAGTGTGAGTAACATTCCTGACAATACTGATAGTTTTGAGGATCTTAGACATCATTAATGGGAATTTGTCACAACAATGAATCAAAATTATTACAAGAAATTTACTATGATAAATGCCTGACGCATTCAGAAACCTTTTATGAAAATGTCTCATAAAGAACAAGTTCAAACACATCGACAACGGGGGGGGGAACAAATCTGGGGGAGAAAGGAGGCTTGCAAAGTGTGACCAAGCAGTGGACAAAGCAGAAAAGGCCTCAGAGGGAGGACAAAACTCCTCCCAGTTTTCAGTTAGAGGGGAGCCTGTTGTGATTATTCAGACGGTTGGACTTTGAAACGCTGCAGACAAACGCCTCCTTTCTACAGACCCCAGCGACTGACGGAGCGAGAGACCCAAACGGAGACAAGTCGAGCTTTGTGGATTCTGTCTGGAGCCGGACAGCTGCTCCTCTCTGAGTCGTGAACGCCACATCCCTCCGGCCAGTTCGCTAATCGACAGCCGATCGACAGGAAGCCGCCGCAGCAGAGCTCCAGCACTTGGCAGCGACTTCACTAGAGACAGTTTGGGCTTATCTCATGCAGGCTGCCTGCAACTACTACATCTTTTGTGTCAACTGTGAGCTAATCTGACAACTGTGAGCTCCCTTCTCACATGGCGACGCTCGCAAATAGAATTAGCGCCGAACGCAGAATGTAGAAAGAGATTAAATGGTCAAAAAAAAAAATTTTAAGAAGAGGGAGAGACTAATTCCCTCCTCCATGTTGAGTTTAAAGGCATGTGGTGGGAAGATAACATGGAAGGATCCATATTGAAAGAGTTGACTTCAAGTAGTCACATGAGCGCAATTTCAAGGAGGGGACAGACTGGGAGTTTATTATGCTGGAGCGACTGAATGGAGGTCACTGGAGCACCGCTGAAAACAGCATTAACCCTCAATGCCACGCTTTCAACTGGACATATCTGCTGGGTAATGCCATTTAGTAATCCAGCTGCAAGAAGAAGAAGAAGAAAAAAATAAAACCAACATGCACAGACACATGCAAATCCGTCTGCCTCCATTCCTGCTTGGCAAAGTCTTTCAGCAGTAAGCGATGGTAGTTTAAGACGTGGAAATGCAACACCGAGTGCAGATGGACAAGCGGAACACAATTAGTCACCAAATTAGAAAACAGTCTTTACGTTTTTTGGTTTTGTTGTAAATAAACAGAAAAACGTAAAGATACTGACCGGACTTTAGTTTAAGAATCCAAAAAAACCTGACTATATATATAGTTTTTCAGCTACTGGCATGTTTTCAATTTGTTCCCCATTTTCTAAAAAAGATTGACTAGAGAGAAAAACAGGCATCCAAAGGACAAGCACGAAAACCTACAAGTTTCTGATGACGTCACAAAAGGCGGATCCTACTGTTTATCATTCCTTATAGCATATTCTCCTCATTTTAAATCAAATTTCTCCATCAAAGTTCTTCACTTTTATTCTTTATCGTTGCATTATATGTGGGGAACACAGAATGGATTTAAAGAATATTTGGCAACATTAAAACAGTTCATGACCAATGCAGACTAATTTTCATTATTAAAACTGTCCATGCTGCCGCTGCCGAAAGTGATGCAGGCAGACTTGTAATGACGCAGTTGACCCCACCTTGCATGCACCTGCAGCGACACCCACGCCATTGCCATGCCAACACAACAGAGGAAGCTACAAGTTAAAACTACATGCAGAGGCGCCGTTTTGGGGTGAATTTATACAGAAACCAAATCAGATGGAAGCATTCAAACTGGAAAATGAACAGTTTGGAAGACAATCCCAGTTGGGAGATTGTTTGAGTCAAACTCTGGTTTAAACCTGCAAGGTAAAAACCCAGAGATTCACCAAACAGCAGTTGTCATGACGATACGACATGAAGTAAAAACCAGATGCAGGAAAAAAACTGAATTCATCATTTCTGTCCCAGCAGCAATGATCACTGAAAAATCTGTTTTTTCTATATATTGAAATTTTCCCAATACATCCAAATGTCTAGAAACAAAGTCTTTAGATACACATATATGATGAGCCACTATCACTGCTGTCCAAGTAGTACTATGGAATATTAATAATGTAAACTATCGTAAACATAATAAATGTATTTTAAAATGTAATTTTGTTTTTCCAATAAATTGAAATTTTACTGTCTTGTATGCAAACTATTGATAGATGTTATGACTAAGATCAGAAATATCACAACATTTTGTATATGGGTTAGGAGTGTGAACTTCAGAATATTTAACAGCAATTTCAAAATGTGATGTTTATTTATGCATTATTTACAATATAATTTTTGTAGTCCAGCTATTTTTTTTTAAACATCAGATGCATATTTTTTGAATTTATTTCCCATTTAGGGACTTGTTGCCATACTAAACGTCCGCTTTTAGCGTGGCTAAATCCTTTGTCAGTTACCAGAAGGAACACTGAGCAAGAAGGAGAGTTCAAATTTCATAATCCGAGCAATCTACTGTTCAGATATAAATCACGTTTCACCCCAGGATGTTGTATCTACATCAGGGGTCTCAAACTCCAGTCCTCGAGGGCCGCAGTCCTGCAACTTTTAGATGTGCCTCTGCTGCACCGCACCTGAATGGAATAATTAGGTTATTAAGCCTCTGGAGAACTGGTCTACACAAGGAGGAGGCAATTAAGCCATTTCATTCCAGCGATTTTTTTGTACCTGTGGCACATCAAAAAACTGCAGGACAGCGGCCCTCGAGGACTGGAGTTTGAGACCCCTGATCTACATGATCTTGGCACAATTTGAAGTCTTTCAATGCTCTGTTAGTTTGTGACATCTGACTCATGGAGGTTTTGCCTCCATTAAGGCGAGGACTTCTTATCTACTCTTTTGTTGATGCAAGATGGGTGATGCATCAGAGTTTACATGCTCTGATTCAGCCATTAAGCCTCACCTCCCAGGCCAACTCTTAACAATAACACCAGAGGGAAAGCGCTGCTCGTTCTCCCTCCATGTGGTCCAACCTCACCATCCAGCCTATTGTCCCTTCCTTTGTTCTTAGAGTTTAAAACAGAAAAACAGATTAGATGAAAACAGGACAGGCCATGCTTCCAACCAACCTTGTATACTTGTCCATAGGTGCCATTTCCAACTACCTCCACCAGCTCGAATATCCCAGCCGGATCCTACAGTAGAGAAAAAGGACAGGGTGGTTCAATAACAAGTGCTGCTACATCTTAAAACTGATAACATTGTCCGGTGTCCGCCAGCTGTTGCGCCCTGGTCTCCCCTACATGCCAAACGCATCTCGAACAAAGGAAAATCAGACACTGGCAACACCTCGATGAGCCTCAGCGCTCGTTTTTACAGCATCTTTCGCACACAAAAAACGCCGAAACACAGCCCGAAACCTGCTCATGTAAAGCGCTTTAAACAGAGGACGGCTTACAGAAATATTAAATAAAAAAGAGGCAAAAAAAGAGCAGGAAAAACACCGTCTCGGGTCCCCAGCACTCACCCGCAATGAAGCCAAGTCTATGTCTACCAGACTTTTAGCTGGAGAGTCGTTCGCCATCTTTTCAAATAAAAGCCGGGCTTCCCTGTGACTCTACTAAATGTGGCCCCTGTATCATTTGCGAGGGTTTTTCTTGACAGATAAATTAAATATATGGCGCCGGGTATTCCCGTCAAAGGAATCCGCTCTTCGGCAGTAGGCGCTCGGCTCCAGCTACTCCATGTTGAGGTGGCAGCGGGCTCCCTGTGAGCTGCTGCTGCTGCTGCTGCTGCCTCGCTGCTGTGGTCAAAGCTAACAGTCAATGTCTGACTTCCGCTGGGCCGTTTCAAAATAAAAGCATCTAATCTGGTCTGTTGAATAAAGTAAGTAGAAAGTATAAAAAAGAGCTAGTCACCACATAAATAAACAAAATATAATTTTTTTGAAAAAAAAAAGTTTTTTCATTTTGGATGTTTTGTTTTCCTTTAATTTGTTTTTTTCAAATGTATTTGTTCATTTATGTCTTTTGCAGTTTGCAAGTTGCTTGTATCCAATAATTCTGAGCAATTTTTTAGGTTCCTGCCTTTTTAAAACAATTTATTACTTTAATCAGATTGGTATTTCACCATAATCCATAAGACCTCAAATGTACTTTGGTGAGTGTTCTGATATTGTTTTGTATTCTTGTCTGTCTGTCTGTCTGTCAATCTATCTATCATTTGTTTCAGAAATATGTGTTTTTACTCCCTCTTGTTCTCTGTGTTCATCTGTTCATAATATCGCCATTTTTTAAAAAAAAACTCTTCTTTATATTAAACCACACTTTGCACATGATTTTGCCCTTTCTCCTTCTTGTGTTTGGGTGCTTTATCATTTTAATATATGACACATGTCCAATATGAATTTTTTTTTGCCGCTCATTTCTCAGGTTCAGCTATGTCTGGTTTTAGATCACTTTGCAATTTTATCATTAATGCTTGTAAAAATAACAAATATATATTATAGGTTTGTGTCTAGATTAAATCTACAATAATACTGGATTCATTTTCAACCAATCTATTGTTATTTTCTTACTTAGCAATGTTTTTTTTTTTCTCTTTTCCTGTAACATCAGAAACTCTGTCTTTCTTTTATGCTGAAGGAATGCAGCAGAGCTTCTCTTCTGTCTGCTTTCCTCTGGCTTCACGCTGATTTAGAAGAGAATCCCTCAAACACAGGAAGCCGGTTGGTTGCACACGGAGAGATTAGGGCTGGGTCTCTCCTCAGTGAGGTGGATACAGTGATGATAACACACAATTCCTGCCTGAACTGTCTAACCGACATCAGCCCGCATGCTGGTGTTTACACAAAGCACCTCAGTGGGCAGACAGGTGAGACAAGGGCAGACGCCAGGTTGGATCCACATTGACCTAAAATGTTCATACTGGTAAGCATGGGTGTGGCAGATGAGCAGAATCAGGAGGGATGTTGTGTCTGGACAGTTAAGACACGCAAGAGCTTTAGGAGAAAAATAAATAAGGAATTTTTGCTACAATCATTTTCAGGACTGATTACTATCTTAATAGTGAACCAGTTAAAAATCAGCACAGTTTTGCAGGTGAGTTGGTTGTACTAAATACTGTAATTTCTGCAAACCTCTCTCAGTTTGTTGATGTACTTCAATCACGTCTCTGCGTCTTTATCTCAAGCCATTCTGCAGCTGCACTAATAGTCATAAATCCTTCAAGCACGCTACATGCCGTCATGCTCGGAATCCGTTCTAACAATGCAAAAGCAAAAGGCAGGATGTCAGTTAATTACCGCCATAATACAGTGAAAGGTCCAAATAGAGAAAGACAATCTGTTGCCTGAACAAACTTTACCAAGACATGCAAATAAAAAGACAGGAGGAACCAGTTGGGCAGGCTGGGGGGAAAGCAACAAAGCTGAGGGAGAAAATGCAGAGAACTTTTCATTCAATGTATTTTATCTAGTAGGCAAACACAAAGTAGTTTGTAAATGTAAAATAAAAGAAAATCTGAAAAGTGTGGCATGCATTTATATATTTACAATTAACAACCCAAGCTTTCAACGACTTGCAGAGCATTGTCCAATCCATCATCTGAACACGGAAAGCGTAAGTTACAATATACACTCTGTGTTGTGGATACCAAACACTTCACTGTAACCTTAACACCCTCCACCCGACTCGAGACTGGGGTGGAGGTTCCCCTTCCGTAAGGTCGGAGACCCAAAACATTTAATCAGTGTCACAATTAATGATTTAGACACAGAGAACTGCAACTTCAGTCCTCAAAAACCACTATTCTATTCTGCTTCTTTGTTCACAGACGTTCTACGTAGTCTGGCTGATTTTTGCACTAAAAAATGAGCTGAAGTTTGCAGAATTTCCTCCTGCTTCACAATTAAGCACTTTTTGTGTTGTCTATATCCTAAAATCCGATTCAAACACAATGTAGCTTGTTGTTGCAACATGACAAAATGGGGTAAAGTTCAATATTTATGATATGTAAAACGTGGCTAACGCTTACTAAATTAGTCTCAAAACAATAACAGAAACCAAACGCGAACATTCAGCAGTTAATAAATGTAAACTCTGTTCCTTGTGTTGATGTGATTAGTGTTATCTTATGTCTGGGATATTTGGTTTGCCCACAGAACTGGTGACATTTATTAATCCAATATTTCATCGGAGTTCAAATCTGGTGTCAATGTTAATTCAAGTATTTACCGCCACCTCGTGGATGTTTGGTATCATTGCAGCCACTG
Organism: Gambusia affinis; assembly: GCF_019740435.1. NCBI lineage: Eukaryota > Metazoa > Chordata > Actinopteri > Cyprinodontiformes > Poeciliidae > Gambusia > Gambusia affinis. The sequence goes on along the minus strand of NC_057891.1, from coordinate 8,195,233 downwards.
CATTAATGATTTAGACACTGATATAACTGAATGTTTTGATATTTTTTTTAAAGATTGGGTCATTCTGAGTAATATCTAAGAAGATGCTAGTTATTAATATTTATTAGGTAGAAATTGTATCTTCAAGTTGTCCACTTAGCTTTTTTTTATTTTTTTTAGGAATTGTTGCAGCAGGTTGTTGGGTAACAGAAAGAAAACAAAGACATCACCGTTTCTTTGAAACCACACTACCGAAATGTCAAAAGTGAATCCAAAACAGATATACAAGGTTTGTCGTATGACCCTTTAAATTGTTTGCACAAAATTCAAAAAGACAGCAAAGAAAAGAAAAAAAAACCACAACAAATGAAAACCACCAAACAGGGATTTTACACCTTTATTTTAAACCCAGTCTCTGACACACAACTACCCACAGGGAGCCAACAATGCTTTAAAACTTGCAGCCACTCCTCACCAAATTCCTAATATAAATATCAACATTTAATAAAAATGTCTAATTGCAAGTCATGTTAAGAACATATAAGTGTTACACTTCTTGTAGAAAAAAAAAAGTAGCTTTCAAAATCCAGTGTCGGCACAAAGGGAGTCAGTTTTTCAGTTCATTATTACACCCATATTAAACTTACGCAGGTTTTTCTTTTCCTTGACAAGACATTTGTTTGCCTCGATTGAAGCAAACTTCATTATTATAAAAATGTAAAAAAGTTAATGCTGCTCGATAAGCCATAAAAACCTGAATGAAAAACCACAAGTGCTCCGTTTGTTCTTCAAAGAGGATCTTCAATTGTAATAGAACAGGATCTGCAGCTGCACAGGTGCATCTGAAAACATCACCAAGGAGTTTAAATAGTTTATCAAAAATGACTAAATTTGTTTAATTAATCTACATAGTTGGTTCAACTGAAATAAACTTTTACAGGGGCAGTTTTTTTTGTGAGATTGAAGGGTTTCTCAAACATGCATTAAATAATCAAGGCAACACTCCTGGTATGTTTTTGATGAGAGAATAACATTATAACACAATGTAAAGCTAAAAAAAAAATTTAAAAAAAATGTCAATTTGACATAATATTGCCCCTTCGATGGTATTCTAATTTACTGAGATGCACCTGCAGCATCATCCATAACGAATCCCTGGATCAGGAGATCCAAACAGTGCAATCATATAGCTACATTTACAGGACTACATGCCTGTATAACAAATGATAAAAAGTCAGATATGATTATTAAATATAAAACCGTTAAATGTGTTCTTCGTTTGATTTGCACCTTCCATTAATTCTTATATTGACTATGATAATTCAGCAGAATTCTCAACACAGCTCACCGCCATTATTCCAACAAAACCATTGGAATAAAAGTCAGCAGCACATTTTAAAGTCTCCTCTTCCTATTGCAGCAAGGACGCTAAAACCCAGCAGCTTAGTTACGTTTTTCCATTCAGTTAAGTAAAAACTCTGGCGTCGGGTAACCAAACAGCTGGAAGTCGCCGTGGTATCGTGCATAAAGACGCCTGATGTCCCGCTTGCTGATCCCCGAGAAGTAGTGCTCCACCTTGGTCCTGTTGTAGCGCGTGATGCCCGGAGGAATGGCCGGGTACGACACCAGCTGGTGGATGCCGGCCGCTCTCAGGATGAACGCCGCGTCGTGCTCCAGGGTCTCGTGGTGCCCGACCACGCTGTAGTTTATCTCGCACGGCGCGCACAGCTCCGCGTACGTCACCCAGTGGATGATGTGCTCCCCAAACTGCCGGTCCAGCCGCCGCCGGCCCTCGGCGTCCCCCAGATAACGGACAAAGTCCTCGAAGTGCAGGCCGGAGGCGGCCATGTCGCTCTCGCGGTGGGTCTTGCGGTATTTGCGTATGATGGCCGGCGCGATGTCGTGCTTGTACCAGGGCTCGAAGCGGGGGTTCTTCACAAACTTGTCCTTGAACGCAGAAATGAGCCGTTCGAAGGGATCTCTTACGATGAAGAACTTAAAGTAAGAGTTTAATCTGGTGAAGCAGACAGCAAGGATTAACAAATTAATTTGAAAAAGTCTGCACACAACCGAAACTTAAAACACAGGAAAACATTCGGAGGACTATCCAGGTTTAATCACTGTTGTGTCGCAGTTGGAGAATTCCAACTATTTATGACTGTCTTCACCTGCTTTGCGTGGATTTTATATGTATCCTTCTCCTGACTGATACCTTTGTGAAATTAAATCCTCTTGATTCTTTCTAATCTCTTTACAAACTATGACTTTCACAGAAAGATGCAAATGTGACTATTCCAGGTAGGAATAATCGATTGATTAATCAGACTAATTGACTCTTGAAATAATCATCAACTAATTCAGTAATCAATCAATCGTTGACTGCAGAATACAGACTAAAAGAGAAAGGTCATTTGCTGAAAAAACCTCCAACATTATCAGAGCAGAAAAATGGACCCAAATACAGAAACATTTTGGATTTCAGATAAAATCACCTTCATTTGTAAAGGTTTTACCCACAACATTGACATAGGTTCACCCAGTTCACATTCACTGAAGTCATTACATCTTAGGGAAGAAAATTTATATTTTTTTATTTAAAAAGTGAATATAATCATCATTATTTATTTATCTTAATGCATTTCTAATATTAGGCATAAGTAGTTAATTGAAAGATCTATAGAATTTGAGAATTTATTAAAACAATTTGTTGTTTTAATAAACAATCGTTAGTTGCAGCCCTAATTTCAGGAAATTTAACAGTCATGTAAGATTTCCTGAAGTTTTATCCAATGCACTTGCAGGAAAAAAAAAAAAGTCCAACCTTTGAGTTATTTCCTGCGGGGAGAACGACGATAGGCGGGGCAGGCCGTTTTTGTCGTGGTCGTGAACGAGGTTTTCTGGGATTTCTTCCACGCTGGGAAAACCTCCTGCAGCAGCGTCAAGGCAAAGCAGAAACCTTTTAAGCTTGAAGCTGCTTTAAAGTACAACTATATCCTTGTAAATTCCCAATGTAACTCCAGTAAATGCGCATCAGTCCCTCCCGTACTCACCGTTGAGCACAATGAGCACCTTCTTCCACTGCGTGTTCCCCACTTTAGGCGTTTGGCAGAACAGGATCTGGCGCTTGTCGCAGACAAAGATGCGGTCGAGGACGAACTTGCTGATCGAGACGTGAGTTAAATTCCTCAGGCTGCTGTTCTTACACACGGCTGAAAGATGCTCGATTCGGCTCTCGGAGATCCCCTGCCAATCCGACACGGTGGCCGCAACTGAGGGCTGAGACAATCACAGAAGAACCGCAATGACTGATGGACTGAATTTCACAACAACTTTTCTTGAAAAGAGGCAAAAAAATAAATAAATAAAAAGTATCTGAAATAAATTGCTCACCTGATGTGATGGCGTTTGATTTTGATTTAATGAGTTCGGCACAGACGCCGGTTTCACCACCTTTGTATCTCCCACAGTCCAACTTTGAGCAGGTCGCTTCTTATAACCTAGGAAAGCACAAACAAATGTTAATCTGACTTCTAAACATGCAGAATAAAATGAAATAAATTATCGCTTTATGGTGCTGAAATATTTCTAATACCAAAGTGTGCCATCGTAACCAAAAAACAGCCCAAACATCAGTATCGAAAGAAAATACATATTGGAGTTTTATCACTGCAGTTTTGTATTTTAACACAAAAGATAGCTGAAAAAAAAGAAGCAAATAGATTTTTTCATATGTTGAAAGAAAGGTGGATTAAGACACAAGTAGCCTTAAAATGTATAAAGCAGCACAGAGAAAATTAAAAAGTTCAATAAGAACAAAAAATATAAAATTTACTCGATAAACAAAGGTAGACTGAGCAAAATGTTGCACATCTAATATTTCTTTTGACAATCTTTAGCTTTAATTACAGTAACCATTCTCTGTGACCTATAAGCATCTGTAATGTCTCCAGATTGTTTTCCATCCAGTGTTGCATGATTTTTTTTTTCCCACCAAGATATATTATCGATGACCGGTATCTTACCATCAATAGTTTTAAAACTGATGAATTTACTGACAAACATGAGGACGAGCAGGACCCAGCCACAAGCCCCGAGGAGCAGCCACTGGTGCCGCATGATGTGCACATCAGCCCACGGCCATGGAAAGCAGAAGTTCGCACCTGGACGGGTTTACGACACGCAAAATCAGACGGCTAAAACATGACCCCATCGTGTGAAAGGCAATTCAAGGAGGTGTCAATGCGAAAATCACTGAGCGGTACAAATTTCTATAAAATATTAGCATTTGTAGCTCCAGTAGCATATATAAAAATGCTTTAATTGGCTAGCTAGGTATCTAGCCAGTTAGCAAGCCACGCCTGTTCGTCCCTGACATCCCGCGAATCTCTTAGTTTATCCCTGCGAGGTTCATAAAAGGTGACAAAGCAGATAGTGAGCGTTTCGCCTTACCTTTATGTTGACTTATAGAGAGCGCACAGCTAATTAAATAAAGAGTAAACATTAGCCATTGCTATCGAAGCTAATGTGTTTTTCACTTCATCCGATCCAAGTGCAGGAAAAATGAACAGCTCCTCCCAGCGATGGGATCGCGTCACTGCACCCTAGATTTGGCGTCTGTTTTTCGTTCCAAATGCTCAAGACTTCCATGAATTTATTAATCTGAGAAACTGTAGAGATGAAGTGGATAGATGGATAAATACTCAATGAACTTAATTTTTAAAAGGCGTAGAAACATTTTCGTTTTGTAGTCTGACCCCTGATTCCCAAACTGATGCAAAACAGGATCAGTTTTTATTTCCATCTTCTCACTTGAAAATTAAAACTTTCGATTAAAGATATATTTATGTATGCTTATATATGCACATTTGCATTTTTCTATTTAATATTTTCATATCTGTATTTCAGTTTAGCTTGTATGTTTTCTCTACACCTTACTATATTAATTTTCATTTGTTACTCTTGTTTTGTTCACTTTCTGTCATCATGAAATTTCTACTTGTGGAACGAAAAGGATAATTCTATCTTTAAAAGTCCGAATGCCGTCTGTTCTCTCAGAATTATGATTAAAATCCAAATTGTGACTTTTTGTCTTCCATAATTAATCAAAACTCTTAGTAACTTTTGGTTAAAACATATATGAACAAAACAAATGCCTGTTTTAGCATTTTTTTCCACAAGAAATGACTATTAAACACATCCTTTATCTTAAGTTGGAAACTGTTTTTCCTACAAATAAACAACCAATAGAAAAAAATGTCTTATTGCCCATCATGCTGTCATTTGTATTGGTCTGACAAAACTAGTAAAATACATTTAAAATTTCATGGTTGTAACATTAAATTTGAGAAAGTTTAGTCAACACACTTTCAGGTCAGGTTTATAAAGAAATGCATCTGGACTTTTCACCATGTTATTATGGGAACAAATAAGTGACAAGAACGAGCGCAAGAAAAAAGACAAAGATAAGCTTTTTTTTTTTTTAGTTTTCATTTATTCCACATTTAATTTTCATCAACATTGACAGTCTGCAGACCTGTTGAAAAATGAAGAAACAAATTATTATTACACATCTGTATTGCTTGTACGGACGCTTCAGAGTCAGGGGCCTGAGGATTTTACCTTTGCACGTGGTGACAGGAACGTATGTGACCAGGGTGTAGAGTTTGTTGGGAGAGTCCTCATCCTCGTTACGCTTCCTGGAAAGCCGTACACGCATCCTGTACGGCACGTTCCTGCACAACACATCAGGAGAAGGCGACTCAACAGCTGCTTCAAGTGCCAAACAAGCTAGAATAAAACCTCACAGGTGCCATCCGTTTGCACCTCTACGTCCAAGTTCAGTTTTGTTGACATCTTGATTTTTCGTCAGAACCAATAGCCCAATTAAATCAGTCCAAAAATATATTAAAAAAATTCTACAGAACAATGTATGAACTCCAGAAAGCACAAAAACAATATTTGGAGCTATAAAGAATGTATGTAGTATAATTATCACCAACTTGAGTTAAAATTTGTCCAATATTTTTCAATGATCCAACCACAAAAATAAATATTAATGTACAGCTTTTAAGTAGATTACACAAATTAGTGGCTAGAGAGCAGCCAAAATGAAATTGTGATTTAGGTGTGATTTTATATTACATAAGGCAATAGCCTCCTAGAATAGTGAGATGCATTAAATGCACCATCATGTATTTCAATAACAAAAAAAGTGGAAAATTTAAATAATGGTTTTTGTTTTTTTTTTATGTTAAACATATTAATTTTCTTTTTGTTTATTAGTGGAAATCAGACTGACTGACTGACCTGATCCCCTTGCTCCACACTGCTTTGTTGAGGCGAGTGTCGATGCGGACATCGGGAGTTCCCATCTCCTTCATGGCAAACTTGCGGATCTCGTTGATGGCACGGGGAGCCCTCTTCTTGAAACCCCTACATGAGACATTTCAGTCACATTAACTGCAGAAAGGTGGACGAAATGAGATTCACACATTGTCGGATTGTTTACACATCCTTTTACAGTTTATCAGCAATTATTAAATAGAACTTTTTGTTCTCTATGCACAATCAGGAATATTTAACAGTGATGGACATCTGCATAAACAGACAGAAAAATACGTTTTAGCCCTTTTTGATTTTCCTTGAATTTCTAATTTCTACAAAAATATTAATGAGTCAATACATTGAAGTATTTTGACCTGTCCTAGTGTTTAAAAAAAATAGCAAACTGCGCTTAAAATACTCGTTTTTCTGCAGTACTCACACTCCATGAATGCGCTTGTGGATGTTGATGGTGTACTCTCTGGTCACCACCTCGTTAATGGCTGAACGCCCCTTCTTTTTCTCTCCTTTCTTGGTTGGGGCCATCTGGAGAACATTAATAATATATTACAGTACCGATTTAGTTGATTTTGGAACAAATGCTAAAACTACAAGGCAGCTTCAGCCTCAGCTAGCATCAATCTTACACAGAAAAGCGCCTCATTAGCATTAATTTGGCAAAATACAACATTATTAAAAATAAAATATAAACTACAGTATATAAACTTAAAACGCAATAAAAATAATTTGATAGAGTATCAATTCTGTTTCTAAAACAGAGCAACCGTACTTAGATTAGCCACGCTAGCTGAAGCCACATCTCCCGATCCCCTGCTACATCTCATCGTTGTAACTACAAAATCATACGTTCAACTATCTAAAACACGATGTGGAATTTTATAGTCCCTATATACATACTTATAACGCTAAAGTGCAACTCTTTTTTGCTTTTAAAACACAGGATGGTGATGGATTGTAGATGGTTTTGATCCCGATAAACGTACTCACCTCGGCTCGTAGCTGAGGCGGAAGTCGGAAGGACGGACCAAAACGAGAGCGGAGTACTTGAAGGAAATGGGTCCGCTGGAAATAAAATACACTAGAAACAGATATATGAATAGTGGTTCCCAATGCTTTAGAGTCAACTAGAAGCATTTTTTGGCAAATAATGACATTGATAAATACATATAAAAACAATTGAATCAACTACTTAAAGTTAAGAAAATAAATCAAGTATAATTTACAAATTTAATAACCCGAAAACAAACAAGGACTTTTGGTGCTGCGACTTACCCGTTTCCCTTTGTGGAAGGATGAACGAGGCACTTATTTTTTCCAGAACATTTGTATTTCCGAGAAAAAACTTTCTGCTCTCCAGACAGACTTGTATCATAACTATTTAGAATAACTTTAATGAAACCCCATGGAGTCGTTTTTCCCTAATTTTCTATTATATTATGGGTAGACCACCGCCAAACGTGTTTAAAAAACCTAACCCTATTCCATCAAAAGGCTTTGTTAATATAATAAAGGTAAAAAATCCAATAAAAATAATTATTTTTGTTTTCGTTGATTTCATCACAAGGAGTAAATTCTTGTAATCAAACATAGTCAACTTAACAGAAAAAACTGTAGATTACTAATTATTAATAATTTTATTCAATCAGACAGCATGAACCAGTATTTTAACATCATTATTAAATAATTACATGATAAATTAACCAATCAGATACACCCAATTTATCTAAATTATATGGGGTCTGTTTAAAAAAAAACAAAAAAAAAAAAACACCCCTGTCCTGATATAAAAACTGTCCAGGTTTTGGTTTTTAAATTGCTTTGTGAAAGAGTAATTAATGAATGTGTAGTAATGTGAAGAGCAGCAGTTATAATAACTTATGCGAGTGTAGCAAATTAATGTACAGATAAATTCAGGTTTAATTTGATACATTCAGATAAAACTATCAATTGTAATTGTCAAATTTAATAACCCAAAAACAAACAAGGTCTTCCAGAGGGAAAGTTACCCGTTTCCCTCTGTGGAAGGATGACCAAGGCACCTATTTTTCCCCCGAACCTCTGTATTTCAGAGAAAACCAAAACTGTATAAATTGTACACTACTGATATTTTCATATTTTATTTTTTTTTAGTTATCAGAATGGGAGGAGGAGGTAGGAGAGTCGTGCAGAACATAACGGTTGGTTAAATGAAGGAACCACAAGGGAAAAACTGAGAAAAGGAAGGAAGGGCTGAAGCCATGACCCAGAAGAACATAAGAAAGAAAGAAACAAAGAATGGATGGGAAGATTCTCAACAACATACTGATATAATTCCAGCTGAACCACCTGAACCATGAGTGAAATACAAACCAAGAAATAATCATCAAAATATAAAGAAATGCCAGGAGAAAATTTGGATGGTTGGACTCAAGGAACGAAGTACAAAAGGAAGAAATCTAGTCAGACACATATTTTCAGCTCTTCAGACTTGTCCCAATTTAACCACAGCATAAGAATGTCATTCTACATTTATTTTACAATAGAAAACAAGTCAGAACCACACCAAACATCATTACTTGTACACTTTGAAATTACACAGAAAAACTGTTTTCTGCCGTTCACGTGTGCAAGTCCCAACACCACAACCAGATTTGTCCTCGTCTTCATGATGTCGGGTGTGACGCAATCCTGAAACAAAGGTGGTGCAAGGGTGAAGTCGCACTGAATCCAAGGGCTCCTGTGCCAATCCATTGTGCCAACAGAGCCAGAGCACACGGCCTGCACCATTCAAATCCTCACTGATTATTCGCTAAGCATCAGGCTTTTTCCTCTAGGGAATTTCCTTTTTCTGTGGGTTGACAAGGAAACTCAACATGGCAGTGTTTGCCTGCTAGTGCTTTGCACACTCTTCAGTTCAAGTCATGGAGTCACTGCCAAGCCATTCATTCCAGCTATATTAAGCACATTATACTGTTTATACAGACTAACGGAATAGTTTGGCAGTGCTTTTTAGTAAGTTCCTTCAAGTCTCTGCAGGATGTGGATTTTTACCCTCACCAAATCTGCTCATTTGTTATGAACATGAAATGTTCCATATTTTCACGACTGGACGGTCAGTTTTGTGCAAAGCAAAGAAGCCGGAAGAAGAAAAAGCCCCGAAGATCTAACCATTTTAATGCACATTTATAGCAACCAATGCAGAACATACAAAAACAAACGAGTAACTTGAGCTTGTTAGTCGGGGGAAGATCTGGACATCAAAAATCACTTTTAAAACAGGACGAAAACACAAATTAGACATGTTTACTACAGCGTACACTTCTTTGGGCTCGTCAGCAGGGGGTCCTAGAGTATGTTCACATGGTCACACCCTCTTATTACTAACCAGGGCTCTTATGTAAAGAAAAGTGATGAGGTGTACAGTTCGAATGACGACTTTTAATGTGTTTTTTTTGCTCTCAGGACACGCAAACCTCTGGTTGAGCTGTGCTCAGCTTGCTGCTGCCTGTTTCAGCAGCCTCACCTGCCGGAGCCGACCCGCTCTCTGACCTCTCCGGGGCGGAGGTCGGACCCGCCGTGGTCCTTCTGAAGAGGCGGATGCTCATCTGGAGCAGCTCACTGTCCACCACAGGTGTGGTGGGGTACTGCTTCGTTTGACCCTATTGAAAGGAAGATTTTTTTGATTTTTTACACACGCATAATTATTAGTTATGAGTTAAGGAGCATTTAGTTACCTTTTCGTTTTTCAACAACTGCCGGCGAATGGCAAAGTCCCTGCGAGCGCATAGCGCCTTACAGCATGGTCCCAGGTTGCTCAGTAAGCCGGCCCTCTCCACCCGTCTGTTCACGGCAGCCATGTTCAACGCTCCCAGGTCGTGCTCAAAGAGCTTGTCAGCGTCTGACATGAGAGAAACAAGAGCGTCATCGATTACGAAATCATTTAAAATCAGGAGCAAAATCAATATGCAATCATCTGAAAGAATAAAATAAAAGAATAGAATAAAAACATCTCTTCGCCTGGCTTTCTAACCACGAGGCCAAACGGAGATTTTATTAAAGAGGAGCAACAAAAGCAAATGAGGAGGATCAGCAGTGCTTGCTAACAACTGATGGTGTAATTCTAGACGGATTACAGTGGAGCATCTTCTCTGCTGCCCCGGAAACAGAATCAGGAGACTGTCTTCAGTCAGAGGCCTCCTGAGATTTGCTGCGAGACTGACAACTTCTGGAGATCCTTCCTGCCCAAAGTATTACCATTCACAACTACATTTTGAAGATACTTGGAAGACATAAGTAACAACATCTTGAATTTACTGAGAGATTTCGTCTTTTCCCCCACTCTGCTTTCCCAATTTTAAGTAGATTTAGCTAATTAATGATCAAATTTATAAAATGTTTACTTTATTTACCAATATACTTCATATGGAAAAATGTATGTTTGAGTTTATGCCATTATGGTGCAACGAGGAGGAGTCACACTGCCTTGCTTATAAACAGTTTGCAGTATTGCATTTTTACTACACAATTTATATTTACCTCATTTATGAGCTTTTTATCCCCCCCAATATCACATAAATCTTAGAACTAGTATATCTGAATTCAAAACTTTAAACTTAAAAGTGAGTAAGCATTTTCCAAAATCTGCAAGAACTATGAAACTGGATGCATATAGAAAAAACGCAAAACGACAGCATCATCAATCGATCATTTTCAGAAAATCAAAACACACCTTTGGGGTCGTCCAGCTCCGACTTGCACACCTCTTTGACTTGTTCCAAGAGTTCTGGGCCAGCGAGGCGCTTGGAAATGCCGGCCCTCAGCAGGACGGCGCCTGGCGTGAAGCGGAGCAGAGCCGCACCCGCCGCCCGCGGCTCCTGCTTCTGTTTGGGCATTAAGCTGGACCAGTCCACGTCGATCACATCCAGGGGACCTGTGGACATGTGTGACGTTAAATCATTTTGTGAGATTACTTCAAAGAATGACGACAGAAGGCAGAAAACTGCCATGCCTGTGATTTTCTCCTCCTCCTGCTGATCCTCCTTTTTCTGGCTGTCGGCCAGAATTTCATCCAGCTCATCGTCGCTGATGGGTTCATACTCCTCTCCAACAGAAGCGATGGACTGCTCATCTTCTTTACCATCATCCTCTCCTAGAAAAAAATAAACTTTTAATTCACATGAAGAAATGCAGGAGATGAGGAGACGTGGGGGGATTTTTGTCTCATCTTCTCACCGTCGATGCTTTCGGTCTTCTCCGGCTCCCGCTGATCTCCAGCTGGATGGTGACTGTTGCTGGATTTCTCTGGCTCTGGAGAGCTGAAGGCTTCTCTTGGGAGCAGAGGCTCGAAGTCGCTTCTCATCATGTCACCTCTCGCGTCTCCTCGCGCTGCAGCTCTCAGGTCGCCGTGTGGCGGCAGGTCCATCATCACCCTCTCCCGTTCTCGATCTGCACCTCGATCGCCCCGGCCGTCTCGGTCACGCTCTCGCTCGTGCTGCTGGATGAGGCCCTCTGGGAGCAGCCGCTCGCGCTCCCGGATGTCCCTCTCGCCCCTTAGCAGCGGCTCCCGGCCAGGACGCATCAGCAAGGTGTTGCGACCCCTGCTCGGCCAGTCCCTGGGTTCCGGCTCCCAGTCTCTCTGGGGCTGGACGGGCTGCTGGACGGGCTCCTGGACGGGCTGCTGGAGGTGCAGCGGCGGCGGCTGCTGCTGGTTCTGCTGGGGCCGGAAGTCCTTGCGCTCTCGCTCGAAAGGCTCCCGTTCTCGACTGTCGTAGGAGCCGGCTCGCGACCTTGACCTGCCCTGCCTCTCAGAGTCCGGAGAGCTGCGCCTGGAGCTGTGACTGCGGGAATCCTGACGGTCTGAAAACAAGTCAGATTGGAAAAATTTAGGGCTGTTTTGTCTTAATTACTGCTGTTCTTTCAGCAAATGGCCTATTTTTTGAGTCTGTATAGTCCAGCTAACAATTAAACGTTTACTAAATCAGCTGCCGATATTTCAACAATTGATTCATCACGATTAATCTGATTAATGGCTTCATTCAAGTTATGAATCCTGACCTGAAGAGGTGCTGCGGCTGGGCTCTCCTCTCCGCAGCTGATCAATTCTGGATTTCCTCTCGCCGCCAGGAGGATCGCCCACCATCGGCCGTTCTCTCTCTCTCTCCCGCTCTCGCTCTCGGTCCCGGTCTCTGGAGTTGGAGCCCTGCAGCCGGCCGCGGCGCAGGCGGCCCCCCTGAGGGTCGTCCAGGTGGGCAGACTCGCTGGAAGGCGAGCGCGGGCGTCGTCCCGCCGCCCGGCTCTGATTGCTGCCCATGCTGCTGCTGCGCGCCGGCTCCGGCGGAGGTTTCCGCAGCAACGGCTGGGACATGAGTGGCTGCGGCGTCAGAGTCTGCAGCAGCATGGGAGGATCCGGGGAGAGCAGCGGGGCGATGGGTGGCGGGCCCCCCCGGTCTCGGCCCATCCTGTGTCCGACACCCCTCCTCAGCGGTTCGGAGGGAGTCCTCTCAGCGGGAGGGGGCGGAGCTTGTGTGTCCACCGCTCCTCCTCTGTCTGACTCCTCCTCATCGGACCAATCGCTGAAGTTGTTTGTTTTGGAAAGTGGGGAGCGCTCGGTGTTTGTGGCGGCGGCTCTGTGACGATCTGGTCTCATGGACGGCGGTGGCGTCCGGGGGCCTCTCTTCCTCTTGCTGGGCACCGCTTGGACGGCCGTCTCCTCCTCTGACGCGTCAGACTCCCCGCCTGGCGACCGCTTCCTCTTCCTCTCATGTCCCTTCTTCTTGGCTCCTTTTCTCGGCGAATGTAAAGGCGGCGGAACGTCTGCAGACACGCTAGCTGGAGGCTCTGTGGGAGCAAGAGCGCCCCCTACAGAAATATCCTCTTCCTTACGCCCTTTTTTCACTGCCTTCCTCTGCGTCTTCGTCTTCTTTTTGCCTTCCTCGTGGGATTGGGCGGTGGCGTCTTCGCTGCCGACGGGAGTCGCTGCTAGTGGAGGCGATGGAGTTGATTCTCTTTGGTCTCGGCCTCGGCCGCGTGAGTCTGACGTAGCATCAGGGAGGTACTCCCCCCGCCTCTCGCCTCCTCGGCCTCGATCTACGCGCGTCTCCAGCTCGTCGTGACAGCCGCGCGCGTCCCGCTTGTCCCTGGCTACCCGGCGGTCCTCGTCTTTCCAGTAAGCGGCCTTTTCACTCGCCGCAGCGCTTCGTGGCGGCGACCGGGACAAGCGGTCCTGAGGCCTCACCACCTGGCTCAGCAGACGGTGCTTATCCCCGCCTGCACATAAAACACGTAGACGGGGAAAGTGCCAGAAATTAAACACCCTATTTTAGGGACGTAAACTACATATTTATAGACGGGTAGAAATGTTTTGGCACCCCTGATAAAGACATTTAAAAAGTCTGTAAATAAATAAAAAGATGTTAATGCAGCGACAAGAACTGACTCAAACATTTACAGCATGTCAGTGTCACCCGGTCTCCATAGCAACCAACCTAGTTTTATGGAGGAAAGGAGAGACTGCTGGAAAAAAATGTGCACAGGTAAAAGGGATGACCATAGTTATGTGTATCCATGGCAACATACTGGAAGTTTTTTTTGTTTGTTTTTACAGCCGGGAGCATTTTCAAAGGCTCACATAAAACCTGAATTACAACTCAGTTAAAGAGAAGCAGCAAAAGCAAATGTAGAATATAATCTTAATTTGCTGATTTGTGCACCCTTGTTTTCCTTAACTGAATAAATCAACACATAAATTAACAATTACATTTTTCAGAGCGGGTCGGTACCACCGCAGTAAAAGCTGCATTTATTTCAAGGCTTTTCACGCATTTAAAAAATTTTTATTTTTTTTTTAACCAAGAATGGTTGCGTCCGATTGGCCGATAAACAGAAGGGTGTATTACACAAGCAAATCAAACAGGAGTGTGTCCTTTTCAAAAAGATTTTCCCTACTGTCAGATGGAGGCAGACACACAGGGCTGGGGAGGAGGGGCTGTGGGTGGAGCTTGGCCTGCCCGCGGCCAGTCGGGGGCTCACTTTTGTCCTCGCCGCTATTGTAGCCGTCGCTGTCCGCCGGGCTGAAGTCCCGCGCCGTTCGCTTGGGCAAAGGCTGGGGGCTGGGGCTGCTCTCCACCCGGAGCCTTTTACGACTGCAGAGAGGCGACGAGAACGAAAACAATCATGAGCCACAGCAGGTGAAAGGGGCACAATTTATTCAATATTAAAATTAGAAATGTGTGAAGAAAAGCTGTACAATTGAGTTGAGATTTATTTTTTAAACCATAACTATTTACATGTATAATTCTTCTCTATTATATATATTTTTTAAAAACTGAATCCAAATATTTTTCATTCAGTCAAGCTGAAATAATTATTGTTTTGAATTTAAAAATAATTTTATAGTCCCGTATTTTCTGAAGCCAAGAAAATATTATTTTTATCATTTCACCTTCAACATTGTATAATTTTATAGTGGACTTTGCTAATGTAAAATTACAAAATTTAAACTTCCAATTTAGGTATTTATCCCATTTTGCCTTTCAAACTACACGTCATAATCAAAATTCATATTCTTCTACTTTGTAGAGGGATACAACTCAAAAACACAAAATCTTACCAAGTATGTTCGATCTGATTTTAAGTGCAAATATCTTATTAGACTTGAAAGAGGGAAAAAAACTAACCTATAAGTAACTTTTTGGCAAGATATAAGAGCTTGTTTTAAGTAAAAAGTTCAACTGGCAGATTATCTCACTTTTAACAAGATATGTTTCCCAGGTTTCAAGTAAAACAATCTGCCACTTTTGATCCATTTTAAGATATTATTTATTTCAAACAAGATGTTGCTCAAAAGTTAAGTTTTGTCTTATTTCAAGAGTAGATAAAAATACTTGGCAAGATTTTGTGATTTTAGACCGTTAAACCCTCCTGCAGCATCACTCATTAAAATGTAATTCTATTTATTAAAAATGAATGAATGGTTCTGTGGTTCGATGTTTTATTGTATTCATCAGATTCAGCAGATGAAAGAGGAGATGAAGACGTGCCTCATCTTCCGCTCGTCTCTGCTGTCCTCTCTCCTGTCCCGCCTCTCCTCCCTCCCTCTCTCTCGCTCCTCCCACTCTCGCTGCCTCTCCCGCTCCCTCTGTTCTCTCTCTCTTTCCCTCTCTTTCCTTTCCCTCTCTCTCTCCCGCTCTTCCCTCTCTCTTTCCCTCTCCTCTCGCTCCCTCTCTCGCTCTCGTTCCTCCCTCTCCCTTTCCCTCTCTCTTTCCCGTTCTCGCTCCCTCTCTCGCTCTTTCTCCCTGACCCGCTCCCTCTCTGCCTCTCTTTCTTTCTCTCTCTCCTTTTCTCTCTCCCTCTCTCGCTCCTTCTCTTTCTCCCTCTCTCGCTCCCTGTCTCTCTCCCGCTCTCTCTCTCGCTCCCTGTCGCGGGCCCTGTCGTCCCGTCTGTCCTCCGCTCGGTCCGTCCTCCGCTCGTCCCTCTCTGACTCCTCAGATCTCCTCTGATATCTGTTTGGAGAACCTGAAAAGAAAAAGAGGAAACAATCTAAACTTTCTCCAACTTGCGCAAAAATATGATAAACGTAAGACATTGAAATGTTATAGCAGATAGGAAAAAAATATCTAATCAAAAGAGAAATTAAGAAATAACCACTTGAAACACATCAGGTTAATTTCTTGATTTGAATTACTTTCAAAGCGACACCCACCTCTGTCTCGGTTGTCCCGGTGATCCCTCTCTCCATGCCCCCCCCTCCGGTCGTAGGACGAGTCTCTAGCGTGGTCTCTGCGGTCGCTCTCGTAGCGGTCCCGATCCGAAGTCCTGTCCGAGCCTCTCTCGTTGCCGCTCCGCTCCACGCTTCGGTCCCGGACCGTGCTGCTCCGCGACTCCCAGTTGTCATAGCCGCTGTCCAGTTGGGAGCTGCGGGAGTTTCTGTTGGAGCCTAGTGCAAGAAAAAAAAAAAAAAAAAACGTAATTAAGGGTTTCTGGAGGTTTCACCAACTCAAATATAAAACATATTAGTCAATGTCAATTTTTTTTTAAATATCTGAAATATTGCCAAAGTCAGCTAAAGTCTTTCCTCTGCTTTTACATCTCCCAAAATGCTGTATGATTGTGGATCAGAGTTACTGTTACTGTTATTGCCCAGGCTTTCTACTTAGCAAAGGTATATTAGCAGCTAGTTAGCCGTAGCCTCAGTCGTCTCGAGTTAGAACACAGTGAGTGAAGATGTCTGAGTGTCTTAAACATTTACCTGACAGAAAAGTCCCACAAAACAAAAATAAGCTCTAATTTAAGACCAGTGATTAATGGATTTAAGGCCAACTCACGTTTTTAAAATGAGTTTGAAATATTTTAAAAGCATAATTTTGTATACATGAAGTTAAGGATGGGTGGACATCCGGTATTAGGTGTGTTTTGTAGGACCTTTATCAGAGGCTTCGTTGGCGCGCCCCCTTCCTCTGCCGTTCCTCTCAGCTCTGTCCAACTTGCTCTCCGTCCTCCCTCCATCGTCCCGTCCGTGACCTCGCCCATAAGCCCTGTCGTCCGGAGGCGGCTCCTCCTTCCTGTAGGCGTCGCTCCGCTCCTTTTCCCTCCCACGGTCCTTCTCTCGTTCGCGGTCGCGGCGTTCCAGCGACTCCCGGCTGGAGCGAGTCTCCGCCTTGATTTCTCTGGAGTCCTTCAAATCCCTGCCGTCTCGGTTGTCACGGGAATCTCGCGTTGCTTCTCTCGCTCGCTCACGAGCGTCACGTCGCTCGCGGGCCTCTCTGGTCTCCCGATCATCTCGAACTTCGGAGTCGTAGTCGCGATCGTCGCGATCCCTCTCCCGTTTGCTGCGGCTCTCTGTTTATAGACAAGACACAGACATTTAAGAGCATTCAAAAGGAAATTCTAACAATAGCAGAATTCATCAGTGGAGTCGTGAGATATGCCAGAATAAACAAATGATACCATCTCTGTGGTCATGTCTGCGCTCCTGGATGGGCGGGGTTCGTTCTCGGTCGCCGCGACTTCGCTCTCTGCCCCTGGAGTGGTGGCGGGCGGGGCTGGACCTGTTGGACCGCCGGTGTGGGGAGGAGGCGTCGTGAGAGGCGGGAGGCGATCGGGAGCGACGAGAGTGGGGAGGCGAAGAAGCGGTGACCTGCACCGCGGAGCTCCGGTGGTAGGAGGGGGAGGAGGAACGGCGCCGCCGAGGGGAGGGGGAGAGGCGATGGGCGGAGGAGCCCGACTGGGAGGAGGAGGAGCTGCGTTGGTGGCGAAGTGGGGAAGGAGACCTGCGGCAACAAAACCAATCCCATATCACTACTGGGCTTCAATAATAGATCAGGTAAAGTAGGAAGAACACTTAAATTAAAATCAGCACTTTTAAAACATTTTTAAGGTACAATTTTAAACTTCTCCATCTCCACTTTGGAGATAAAACCAATTTAAAGGAACTAAATCACATATCACTTATTACTGCTATTAATAATAATAGTATTTTATAGGGATTATCCAATCAGGTGTTTTGCTGGCGATTACGATACTGATCATCCATGAGGTCGATCTTTGCCGATCGCCTGGAATGACTGTTAATTTTTCGGTTTAGGTAAAAATAATAATAAATCTGAATTATTGAATTATGTTTGTCTATTCAAATCTATTCAACGACTTGAATTATCTTTCAGGTTATTTGTTTAGCTTTCTGACCGTGATGCTAATCCGGGCGTGCGCTGCTTTACCTACTATCTAGCCGCTCCGGACGTCCGTTTTTTTCCTGCAGTGAGCCTTGATATAGCCAAACCTCGTCAAGTGCTTGTTTTTTAATGGCCATATTAAATCTGTTGTGTTGATGCATTTTGACGTGCTTCAATCCAACAATAGATTGAACTTCATAACAAAACTGCGCAGTTTTAAGGTCTTCATACATAAAATTCAAGCACTTTCAAGGATTTCAAGCAATCCCAAGGGACACTAAAAAGAGAACCTGGACAAACCTTTGAGGGGGGAAGGCTAGAGACGAGGCTTTATGGGAAGCTTTGGGGGAAGCTGACTTCTTCCTAGCTGGAGGTGAAGCGTCTCTGGAGGGAGACGACATGCTGCCTGAATGCTCCTCTGATGTCAGCGCACGCTTGGCCTTGTGGGAACTCTCTGAACGATCCCTAGAAACACAGAAGAAAGCAAAGCAATTACGGCAAAAATGATAAGAAAAGCAATTCTGTTTAACAAATCTGGTAAATTGCGTGAATTTAAATGTGGGTTTACGAACGTGAACCAGCTTTTTTGCATCAACTTGGATTGCACGGCATATTAAATACAAAAAAATGGGTCGTTCTGGAATATTAGAACAAACTCTAACAGCTTGGCCAATGTACAAAGCATTCGATGGAGGCAGCATCATGTTTAGAAAGCTTAGTAGGAAAAAACTTGAAAAATGAATATATGTTTTCATAAATTAAAGACAAAGGAGAGAATAAGAAAACTTTGGTTGTAACAGCTGACCTGCGTTTCTCCTTCTTCTCTTTGTGTTTTTCCATATCTCTGCCCCGATCTTTCCCTTCCTTCTGCTTCTCCTCTGTCTTCTCCTTGTTTTTGTGTTTGCCTTTATGCTTCTTCCCGACAACAGGAATGTCCAGCGGGACAGGGGGAGGAGGACTCGGCGTGCGGGGGCCTTTTTTCTTGCTGTGGCTCGCTTTTGTTGGTCTAACAAAACATAAAATACAACTTAGTCACTGCGAGGAGGTCAAAACCATCTTCTCAAAAAGACTCCTCCATACCTGGTTGTTTCTGACACAGCTAATGCCAGTGCTAACTTCTTCTCCTTCTTCCCAGACCCCGCCCCTTTGACGCCACTCTTGTGTTTCGGGGAGCCGCTGGACTTTCTGGACACAGGCGACTCTTTGGAGCTCAGCAGCTCATCAGAGACCTGTTGGATGGAAAGGATCAAGTCGGGAACCACGGCAACAACCAAGCTGCGTCTGAATCTTTGAGCAATCTGGCGCCCTCTTACCTTCGGCAAACCCGTGCTTCTGGTTTTGGCGGGCGTCTCGTCCTTCTTGATGACTATATCTTCTCTCTTGTCCAGGTTCTCCTGCTCCAGCTGCATCAGTTCTCGCTGAATTTTCTGCCGCTTCATCTCGAGGGATAACTCGTAGTCGTAGTCGCCGATATCAGAATCTGAACATCAAATGGGAGGAGATAAATGTTTAGTGCACAGAAACACACCTGGTATAGCATTTTATGAGACATAAGAACATTCTGTGTTATTATTATTATTATTGTTATAATGCACCTTCACGATTAGTTTCCCACTCTGCAGGCTCTTCTTCACTGGCCGGGGTGCGCTCCTTTGTGATCTTTATGTCCTCCTTCTCTCTGTGTCGCCCTCTAGAGGGATCTCTCTGCTATTAAAAGACAAACTTACAAATCACTCAAAGTGTACATTTATAAACCGTTCTATTTATTGTTTCTGATTAATGTGGGCTTAAAACAACATCTTACGGTTCCAATCTCCAAAGAAAGAGTCACTACTACTAGAAAAACACTCCGCAGCAGAACTTACTCTCACTGTGGGGGATGTGGGCTCGTCTAGGTCTCGCTTGAGGTTTTCCGGGTCAACATCTTGTCTTTTATTCTTCATCCTCTCCCGCAGGTCACCTGTGGGCCTCTCGGTTGTCCTGCTCGCACAAACAGATACGCTCAGTGTTTGGTTCGATGCGGGCAGAAAGAGGCACGAATCTAATCTGCACGCAGGTCTTACCGGCTGAAGGTGAATCCTTTGCTTCGTGGCTGAGTTCCATGTGTGTAGCGGCAAGTGTTGCCGTAACTGCAGGTACCGGTCTTCAGCCAATTTCTGCAGTGACTCTGAAAAGAAACGCACAGCTTAACCTGAGGACTTTCATGTCTTAAAATCCACATTTTTCCAAACTAAAATGAGAAAAGGTCACAATCAAAGGCATACATACTATTTTTCCTTTTGTGTTTATAGCAGAAATTTCTATCCAGGTGATACGTTAAATATAAAACCACTAAAAGCAACATCTGGTTAACCAGATTTATGGATGTCGCTGAAGAGAAAAAGAGAATGACACATACATCAACAGCATTACTCCCCGTGCTGGGACCGAGTCTCTCAAACACGCTGGGCCGGCGAGAGGGGGCGGCGGGGTTGGTGGTGCTGCTGGTTGTGGCGCTGCTGCTGCTCCCGCTGTCCGAAATGGTTTTTGAATTCTCCACTGTCACCTTCCGCCTGATCTTGGACATTCTGCAGGACTGGGAAAGATTGCAGTATGGATATTGTTGGTTCGAGCCCATTTTTACGTTGGACTCACATTTTTAGTCTCAAAAACGAATCAACTGTCAACATTGATGCTCTATGCAAAACATATCAGATATAGATTAGGGATAAGATACTTTGAATGATCAAAACCTCTGCAGTACATGCTCTACATCAGTCAAGATGGAAATCTATTCTATTTTTGACCTTTATAGATATAAACTGTTTTATTAGTTTTGTGTTTTCACAAACAAGCAAAGGAAAAAAAGAGAAAAGCTGTCGCTGTACTATGTCACATTCATATCATATCATGTCTTCGTTGGTCCTGTTCCTAACCTATCGCCATAATAGTCCCCAAACTTTTACACACTTGTTTCATACTTGAAAATAAGACATACTTTTATATCTTTTTAAGTCATCTTAGTTCCATAAAGTACCAATCTAAAGATACATTTGTCAAAAAAAATTCTTGACAAATTTCTATTTTGTCAAGATAAATTTCAAACATTAATGCTTTGGAAAAACACAAAAATAGACGTATTATTACTTTAACTATTTTCTCCACTGTTTTTTCTTGAAAAGTATCAATAAATGTTAAGTTTGAAAGTATTTGTTTATGGGCCATGACTGCGGTGTCATGCAGTCACAGCCTTAACTACAATTACCCAAAGAAGTAGTAATAAATGCTTCTTATCGTCACTTTTATCGTTTTCACAATAGTAGCCTACCACAAAATATTGAGATAAAACCCTAGGATCCGTATCGCCCACTCCTATGCATGAACTTTTATTTAATTGTGTTACATATCAACACATTATTATTATTAGTAGTACTGACCAAAGAAGTCGCAATTATGCATCCAACATAACGCAGCAACAAATCAAACAAAATACAATCATATGGCAAAAAAGGAAAGTTTAAATCTTTCCTTGATTTAAACTTTTCTAATCTAACGATTTGCGTAAAATTCTACTTTTTCTGACCGGTAGCTGAGTTTTTCTCTTAATGCTGTTGATTTTATAACACTACAAAAGACATTCCAGCGAATCCGGTTTTAATATTTACACAAGTCATCCCGATAGAGTTAGTGAGGAAAACAGCAATGAATGAGCAACAGATGCATCAGCAATGCTCTGCGGCTCAAACAAGTTAGAATTTATGCTGCAGAGCTCAAGGTTTTCTAGTCAGTTTTGATCTAAATATTTAGTCATAATACTGCACCATTTTCTCATTTAATCTGTATGAGAATTCATTTTAGATATTAAGCGGTTACGAAGCCATAGCTTTGACTACTTCAACCGGGAAAATCCTAGCAAATTGAGGCTAATGCTAACATTAGCATGGGCCCTGGAGCAATTTGCAGCAGAATACAAGGTAATAATGCGGATGTATAAACTAGGTCTCACCCAGGATATTGTTTTGGTGTCGCATCTACTTTAGACCAATTAGCGTAGTGAGCTATTGTTAAAATAACAAGGCTTATTCTTTCAAATCAAAGGCAAAGGCTGCCCTCAGAGGCGACATGTTGGCGGAGAGTCGCTCGCCGTTCTTCTTCTATGGTATTGTTTGGGGAACTCTGTAGGTAGCTGATTCAATACCGCCACCAGAGACTTTCTAATACGTTTAATCCTCTTCGGAAGAGGATTGGAGTCTTTGGGGTGGGGAGAGAGACTTAATCTAAGAATTCAGAGAAAAAAGAAAAATGTAATTTCTAAGATTTTGGTTTATTACTCTATACAATAAACAAATGTAATTTATTGCCAAAAAATGTACAAATTTTTTTTTTTTAAATTTTCCATGAAAAACAAGCTGCTGATCAACAGTGGCACCATTGAAGGGGGATCAGCAGACCCAACCACCATAAAGTCATTTATGCATATAGAAGATAATACAACTGCATTAAAAAGAGGAGAAAACAAACATCAATGAGTTTCATTTATTTATTTACTTGCGACTGTGTCATATTTTTATCCATTATTGTGAAATAGGTTTGAATTCCTCACGTCTGCCGACACTTCTCTCTATAGATATAGACATTTTCCAACGCTTTTGTACATTTTGGCTAATGTGATGCTTCAGCTTATTCAGTGTCAGAAGGTGTAATTCAAAAACTTTTTGAAGCTGGACAACTCAAGCTGCAGGTCCAGCTTGACGGGAACTCGTTGCAGCTTGGGGTTTCTCCATGACCTTCATAGCAATGGTCTTCACCGCAAGCAGAGCTTCATTGCAAGCGCCCTGAATGTGGGATGGCGGCAGCAGGAAGCCATATCTGCCACGGTCCTGGAGCTCAAACGTGAAGGAGTATTTAATGCCAAGATTATACGCCCAATCATCAGAGCCACCGGGAGCCAGGTCTGCAGACAGAAAAGGTAAAGGTAAAATCTGCCTTTAATAAGTCATAGGTCAACAACTAAATATTCCTTACAAATGATCTGTGCTCCTGCTCCATATGTGTAGATGTTCCTGTAATATCTCTTGATGTTATCTGCAGCAGTTTTGACCATCTCGTACTATATATATATACACATATATATAAAAAAAAAAAGAACAACAAAAAAAAAACTCCATATGGTTTCAGGATTTTGGGAACTTTATGTTTCAGCTGAAATAAATCAATCAGACCAGTTCACTGTGATTCTCGGCTTCATCCTCGGTGCAGGAATAGGGGATGATGAGCATCTGAGAGTAGGAGTGGATGCTCAGATAGATCTGAATGGATTCCTTGTGGCTCCGCAGGAAGTTGGCGACAGCCTGAGACTCTGGCTCCGATTCAGGGAAGGGGCCGCAGTAGATTTCAGTGCAGGGATCAGGAGAGGCTCCTGTCGCTAAGTGAAACAGACGATCGCACTGAATAAATAATGTGTTCTTCATTTTCTTTTACATTTGTAAAACATGAGGGGGATTTTAATTCTTCTGAACTTACTGCACCAGTTGGCGTCAAAGTTTCTGTTCAGGTCAACTCCGACGCAGGACGTACCCTTTTGGGGGGAACGGTTCTTCCTCCACATTCTGTCCTGAGGTAAAGAGCAAAAAAACCCAAAACTATTCTTCGCACAAATTCTCAGGCATTCTCAAGCACAAAATTACCCCAGAGACACACAATGCAACTAGATCCTAAATCACAATAAATAAAGTGGAAAAATTAGGAAAGCAGAATTTTCAAGGTAAAAGAAAACATTCCATAAAAATGAATAAAGTTACAACAAAATCACTAAAAAAATGTTTATCAAAGGTTCAAAAAGAGAGCCAAATGGACATAGAATACAATTTTAAAAGGGTAAAGCAATAACAAAGAGAATATTAAAAATCAAAAAACACTGCTAAAGAGATCTAATTTGCTGTAACGAAAGACTCAAACGTGAAAACCAAGAGCATGAGTTGTAAAACTCTGGAGGGGCTGCAATGACCCAGTGCTCAGGTGGGTGACTCTGTCACACTTTAAATCTGAGCTTTATTGAAGTGCGGCAAGAATAAAAACTAAAACAACAAACAGTTTACTACAAGCCGTGTAGGAAACTAATTGGATGTTCTTACTTTTGTCCAGGTGTATTTGTATCCGTCTGGGTTCATGACGGGCAGGACGTAGAAGTCCATGTTGTCCAGGATCTGAGTCATTTCAGTGTTCAGGTTGTAAAATGACAGCGACTGTGAAGGAAAAGAGCAGCTGGCTTTCAGATCTCTGGAACAAAAACACTCGGACAGGTTTTCAGAGGGGGATCCTAAATAAAAAATTGTGCTCACGTAGTGGACGAAAAACAAGCAGAAAGCAGGAGAGATCCACTCTCTGGCATGGATCCCACAGTCGATCCACACGGCTTTCTTGTTTGGTCTGTTATTTAGAGACAGCTGAAACGCAGAAGTGCAACATTGGTTCCAGACTCACTTCAAATTACAGAAATGGAACCACCTGGCTCTTAAATGCACCCCTTTGTAAAGATGTGTTAAGATTTTTTTTTTTTTTTTAATAAGGTTTAACTTCTATGGCAGCAGCATCATCTCACAATAAAATTTATTTCACTGTTAAACTGAACACATTTAATAACTAGCTTTTAACTAAATCTCTGTGGGAACAGTTACTTCCACCCCTAAAACTCTCTCTGCATGTGTCACACAAAATATAAAAGAAGAAGACTTAGCATACTGAAAAAAAACAATGTTTATTGTCAAATTAAACGTTGGGCTTTTAGTGGCTTTGTCATATTTTTAACACAAGTAAAAGTTTACCTTTAGAGCGTACAGCGGTCTTTTCTCATTTGAAGAGCCAACAAGAATAGCTTTAACTTTGTCTGGATAGTCATGGGTTGTTCTGTTGATCCAGTCATAGATCTACAACAGAATAGCACAGCTATTAAAATAAAAAAAATAAAAATTGAGTTAGGATCTCCCGCAGAGTCTCACATCCTCTAAAGTGTGGTATCTGTAGTAAAACGTGGAGCCACTTCTTGGGTCACCGGACTCGTTCCTCATCTGCATTTCAATTATCTCATCAGCATTGGGCAGCATCACTCTACAACGAAGATTTCAACATGGTTAAATGTGACACAAACAAGCAGCTGTAATTTACAATAGGAGCGACGTACTCATGTGTAATATCGTGTCTCTGCAGCAGGTTCCTGACCGTCTCGGAGATGTTCCCAGGAACGTAGAGGTGAACTTGTGTTTGCTCTTTGATATTTTGAGGTGAAATGGGCTGCCATAAACCTGTCTGAGAGAAAATGTCAGACGTTATGGTCTTCTGAAAGAAAATAACCTAAAGAGGCAAGTAAACGGTGGCAAAGATGAGAACAGTTCTACCTGGTACTGGGTGGACACATTCTTCAAAATATCCACTTGTTCTTGAGTGTTAGGGGTGATTGATAAAACCTGGCCACTGAAATAAATGTAAAAAAGACCCATCAACTTAAAAAAATGGATTTCGCATTTACTCAAGTTAAAGTTGTCTGATAATAACATTTGTTTGATGATCTAAGACATTCAAGTGTGACAAAAATGCAAAAGCAGAATTAAATTGTAATACTTTGACAGGAATCTATATAACTCACCGTTGCTCTTTATGTTTGCATAAGTATGTTCCTGTCTGACAAAGTGTTATTTTCTATAGCTTATAGAAATAAAATGCATACATTTTCAAAACTGAGATCAACTAAAGCCATTTACCTTATTTTTGTGCATTGTCCTGTCTGTAGAAGCAGGTCAAAATATAAAAAAATAAACAACACCCGAAGAGTCGTCATGATGAATGTCCAAGCTCTGTCCAAACTGTGGGGGTAGGTACAAAATTATTGATTGAAGCTGTGTTTGTTCAAGTAAACTTTACCTTTGAGAAAACAGCCAGCGGGGCAGAGATCAGTAGAAACAGCATCATCTAATTAGTTATTAACCAGTGTCATATAAAGCTGTGTAATCTGAATATATGGAAAATTATTCACACATTTTTGAGTTTTCAGCTCAGTTCACAATGACGCGCTGACGCAGTGATACCACCTCGCCTGTTGGTGGCGCCAGACAGTTAACGCAATGAGGGGAGCAGCGCCGAAGAGGTTGTGACGCACGGACCGGGCTGACGCAAAGATGTCGGCTCACGATCAGCTGGTGATGTATTTGTGTGAAATAACGAGGTAAGATGCAAGGAAACGGCTAAAATCAGCGGATAAAAATAATTAGGAATATAAATATAAATTATACTGGTTCCTGTTTCACTTTGTGCAAAAATATAATGGGAAAAACAGTAAAATATTGAGATTGTCTCCGTTTCTACGCATCATTAGTCTATTTAATCCATTCTAATTGTAAAAATATGCAAGCTTTTTAAATCGTTTTTTTAATGCATTCATAGAATCTATCCTTTAAAATTGTAGTTTTATATCGGAAGTATCTCTGTTGTAAAGTTATGTCCAAAAACTCTTGACAGTGTTACTGTGTTGATTTAAATGGTGAAAGAATAGCCTTAAAAGATGAATACATTTTGAACTGAATTGAACAGAGTCGTGTTGCCACCAGCGCAGAGCTTGCTCAATATTAGCTGCAGATGAGTGTACAGTCTTCAGTCTGATCAAAACATAAAAAATTACAACATACAGCTGCAAAACATATTTCTATTTTTCATCTATGAAACTTTGAACCGAATGGATATTTTTGCGCCGATTTTTGCAGATTTCTTTCCTCCTGTAAACCACTCTGCATCCAATGCAGTACAAACAAAGATGAGCCAAACACAAAGCGCGGGTCTTTGTTTCAGGTTGCTGTGGAAGTTGCTGCTCCCGCTGCTGCTTCTGTGCATGCTGCTGGTCGCTGTCCTTGTCCTACTGGTGCTGGCCGTCCGTCTCTGGCTGCAGAGCAGCAGGAATGCTCGCCGGGCGCGGGAAGGTCGTCCCACGGTGGCATTTTTCCACCCTTACTGCAACGCCGGTGGCGGGGGAGAGAGGGTGCTCTGGTGTGCTATCAGGGCTCTACAAAACAGGTATCATTAAAATTTTAAAGAAATAGTTATTCAGTGGGATAAAATGTAAAGAAAATGGTGCTGAATTCTGTATTTTTATTTCATGAAAGTTGCCCTTAGCATTTAACGCAACCAGGCTGTTTGCAGGTATGCGGACATCAACTTTGTGGTGTACACTGGGGACCTGGGCGTGACCGGCCAGCAGATCCTGGAGGGAGCCCGTCAGCGCTTCAACATCGTGCTGCCGCGGCCGGTCCGGTTCATCTTCCTGCAGCACCGGGTCCTGGTGGAGCCTGGTCTGTTTCCACACTTCACCCTGCTGGGACAGAGCGTGGGGTCCATCTTCTTGGGATGGGAGGCCCTGACCGAACTGGTCCCGGACCTTTACATCGACTCCATGGGTTACGCCTTCACCCTGCCGCTGTTTCGCTACCTGGGAGGCTGCAGCGTTGGGAGCTACGTTCACTATCCCACCATCAGCACTGACATGCTGTCTGTGGTGAGGGAGAGGAACCCAAGGTAAAGTCTATCTGCTTTTACCAAACTGATGCTGCTTTCTATGCACTAAGCTAACAAAGTGTGATTGTCTCAGGTTCAACAACCCAGACTTCATCTCAAACAGTCTGTTCCTGAGCGCCTTTAAGTTGGTCTACTACTGCCTCTTCGCCGTTCTCTATGGGATGGCCGGCTCCTGCAGCGACGTCATCATGGTCAACTCCTCCTGGACCCTCGATCACATCCTGTCTCTGTGGCGCTCCCCCAACCGCACCAGCGTGGTGTACCCGCCCTGCGACGTCAGCGCCTTCCTGGACATCCCGCTGGAGGAGGACGGGGACAGGAAGTGCCACTCCATTGTTTCCGTCGGCCAATTCAGGCCAGAGAAGGATCACCGGCTGCAGATCAGGGCCTTCAAGAAGGTTTGGGACAGAAGGAGGGAGAGGTCAGGGGTCAGGGAGGGGTTGAAGCTCGTCTTGATAGGCGGATGCAGGAACCAGGAAGATGAAGACAGAGTTCTCATGCTTCGGGGACTTTGCCAGGAGCTGGGCGTCGCAGACAGGGTGGAATTTAAACTAAACGTATCTTTTGAGGAGCTGAAGAGGCAGATGAGTGAAGCCACCATTGGTCTGCACACCATGTGGAACGAACACTTCGGAATAGGTAAAAAAAAAATTTAAATAAAAATATGATTACCGTCTTCAAAGTGGTCATGCAAAATGTCAGCACGTCCTTAAAAGGCCTCAAATTTGTGTATCTAAAAATGAATGCCTTAAAAGTATTAAATTCATTAAAAATAATTATTTGGCTGTATGTCAGTTAATCACAAGTCTTATATTTTGTTGTGCCAGGAATCTTTCATCTTTACTGTTATGTCAAAATGTGAATTGCACACATATCTTCACTGCATTTGAAGCAGTTGTGACTAGCTGCTAAAATATGGCTAGGTGTGTGTTGGCTAGCACAAAGCTAGCTCGCTCTTTTTATGTCCATTACTTGTAACTGCAAATTCATTGCCAGTTTTCTGGTCGATGTTCGTTTTAGCCACTGTTGCCAAACCATACAATTTATTTATCTACAATTTTTGTTGTTGTTGTGATACATATCTTAAATTCTGTTCGTGTTGTTAAAAAAAATTCTTAAATATGAGTGGGTGCAGCCTGTAGGAACCCTCTTGTAAACGTGCGCTTACCGGTTTCTCTTCTAGGTGTTGTGGAGTGCATGGCAGCAGGAAAGGTCATCCTGGCTCACAAGTCGGGGGGTCCGAAGCTGGACATCGTCAGACCTTTTGACGGAGGTCAAACCGGATTCCTGGCAGAAGATGAGGACAGTTACGCAGAAGCCATAGACAAGATCCTGGCTCTGCCACCTGACAGCCGCCTGCAGATCAGACGCAACGCACGCCAGTCGGTGGCACGCTTCTCGGATCAGGAGTTTGAAGCCTGCTTCCTGGCAGCCATGGAGCCTCTGATGGGAACACTGGAGCGATGACCAGCTTTCGTTTCTTTTTTTTACCTTTTCACCTTAATGGACTTCATGCAGGACTGGTGTCGAACACGATTAAATCACTTGTCTCATGTAGAAAACACGTCTTGAATCGAAATCGTTTTGTCACAGTGAGGTATTTAGGTGCATAAGGAGCTGCAGGGAGATGTTGGACGTTTTTGTCTGCAGTGTACATTTTGTAAAATTCTCAGCGGGAACAAATTACCCTGGACTTAAAACCTGGAAAAAAGAGGGTTCAGGTAACTGTTTACAAAAAAAATCTGTCTATTAACTTTAAATGTGAATAAAATAAAGATACAGTGTGCATTAGGATTTTCTGTTCATGTATCAGTTTAAAAGATGTTGAAGTGTAATAAATGCACTGGAATTAGCTTTAGTATGTTTAGTTTTGTCTTTTTTGTGCCCTGTTTATTTTAAATCGAGTACATCGCAGAAAGAAAATCCAAGCTTTCTGTAAAACAATAAAGCAATTTACATAGTTTTGTTGATTATAAAGTAGCTGACTTTCTGAATGGTTTGTTCTTTCGGGAAAGAGGTTAATCTTTCACAGGATTGTATACTTACTACATTCTCCAACCTTTGTTGGGACTCTGAACTCTCTAATCATATAACTCAGACGCAGACTCAAAGAGGAGCGGCAAAAGCAATTGAGGTGGATAAGCATGGTGTCATCCAGCATGTTACTGGATATTTGGATAATATAATATTTAATTTTGCTTTGGGAAAAATAAAGTATCTTACAGAAAACTGGGTTTTTTAAGGGTGCTTTCATATCTATTTTACAGAAAAGAATATAATTACTACAGCAACAGACTGTCGACAGACTGTTGGTAATGAGACAGAATCTAATAGTTAAAAACAGATATATAGCAGAAAAAATTCCAAGTGTTGTTGAGCCACAATTAATTAAAACTAATATATTCATGACATTTATACTGAAGGAAACCGAGTACTACAATTAGCCCCTCTGTTAATGCAAAAAATAAAATAAAAATTGGATATTTTCTACCACATTTTATTGCTGTTGAACTCCACACATCATGCAACTTTATCACATCATATTAAATTCAACTTTCAGGACTGCGTAGCTGGATTACAATAATAAGCCATCTCATCCACAGGTTGTAGAGTAAAATGTGACCACTAGAGGGCGGAGTACGCCTGTATTTCCAGCCAACACCAAACTCCCAAGAAATGCGAAAAAATAAGGACTCAGACGAGGTTGAGGTCAGGTTTGAACATGTATATTGGGATTTTCAGTTTATATGCAAGAGGAAACATTGACTTCAACCTTCTTTGCATTTACTTCACACTTTACCACATTAATAGCTTACAAACTGAACTCTAGCAAACGTCCCGTCACGGTGGTTTAAGATATGCCGACTCAGACAAATGAGAAGCATGTTGAAGAAGTCCTTCAGCGAAGGCAACCAGCAGGGAAGCCGACACGAACTCCCTCTGCTTTAAACACCAGTCAAATTATGTGGGAATATTACTGATATGTCATCATGGCACAAAAGGACACATGGGGAAAGGGATACTTCATGGACAGCACAAGAACCCGGGAAATAAAAGTACTGCAGCAAGGCAAGGAAACCCCTTCATGCTCCGCTTTCTAGGCACTGCTGTCCTTGTGAGCTGTCGGCTTAAGCAGCAATGGCACCATGAACAAACAAGACGGGATTCAAAGCACATTCGGTCTAATGCAAGTCTGATGGGGGGGTCATTAAATACACGGTGTAATGCGCTGTACATTAACCAGGCGAATACGTCTCCTTCAGTGTGTACTAAGATGAGATTCCAGTTTGTATTCCTGATTTCAAAAGGCGTTGGGAACCAGTGGTGATGTGGGATGAGGTCCAAAAATCAAGCCAACACACAAGGAACTCACACAGATAAACAAACACAGGCCTCCACCTCCATTTAAACACAGCTCCTCCTAATTTTGCATTAAATAATAATAATAAAAGTTTTTTTCCCCCAAGGTGTTCGTAATGAGACTTCCTTTACATTTGCATTTTTGTAAAAAGATCAACGAATTTTGAACTGAGAAGGTTCTGCAGATACTACAGCTTACTTCAGTAAGTTCAGAAAGTGAAATTACCCAAAAAATATACATCTATTGTTGTTCATTTTGCTTATGGCTTAAAACCCAAAATTTAGGTTGCAGAAATGTTACATAAAACCAATAAAAAGAATTTGTAATTCAGAAATGTTAGCGTACGGCTAAGTTAGACTTCAATCTGTGATTGGGGGTCCTTTTGCATGAGTTAAGGAAGTTAAGATTGATTTGATAATGACCATTAACTCATCTGCATTGTTGTCTCATTCTCGTCTTGACAGAACTCCACAGAATCTCCACTGGGTTTTACGTCAAGTGAGTTCAGGTGGTGCCAAGTCCTACTTGAAATTAAAACCAACTTAGAGACGCATGAAGTGCCCTGATCTCTCCTGGTAAACCACTGTGCTGATTTTGGATTTGATAAAACATAGCAGAACTCAACTTTCCTTTAAAAGTCTTTGGATAGAGCCAGATCCTTCAGCATTTGTGGATTACCCGTGTGGAGATGCTCAGCATATAGCATTTCTGTATTAAAATCCTTCTCTTATTTGTCTTATGTAACATTCAAAACTGAATTTTTTCCAATTTGTTTGAGGTTCATTAGTGTGGCAGAATCCCTTTCTTCTATCCAGTTTAGACTAAATTTGTTGGCCAGAATTAAAAAACCAAAAACCAAAACAATGTTAAAATCATCAGTCTTTAAATTATTTCATACAAAAGAAAACATGGCAGCATTCCTTAATGATCAACTACTTCACCAATATATGTAATCATGCATGGAGACGATGCATGTTTCCCTCTCATTCATACACACACAGAGACAGACACTCAACCCAGGGCAACTCCAGCCTGTTATCACATATGGTTCATGCAGTGATCAAAGCAGAAACATGTGGTTCCGATCCGTTTCTCTGTTTGTATCCAGTATATGGCATAGCTTTATGGGAATTAAAAAAAAAAAGGAAAGCAAACACATGATTTGGCTCAGACCTGGATCCTTCATACCTACCTGGTCCAGTCTTAACAGTCTGTTTTACAAAATGCACTGTTTGAATTCGGTGGTCGGATTTGGCTTTTTTTAATATGTACACGATCACCAATTCATCAGTGATCACAAGTGAATTTAAGAAGTTTAGGATTTCATATCAATTTAGCTAATAACGTCTGTTCAGCCAGCTGCGTTGTGTCCTGATCTCAGAGTTCAACGTTATCCGGTAAGTTTGGTTGCATCCCCGCGTTTGGGCGGTGCGGGTGGTGGTCCTCTTCGCAGTGTTGCATAGCCTGAGATGTTTCCGGACATATAGCTGTCGTTTCCTCCATTGCTCTGCTGCCCCTGGTCCAGTAGCAGCTCTGGGGGTGGCGGAGGCAGCGCCATGTCATCCATGGTCCCCGCTGGGTCCAGTTTGCCGGGGAGGCCTGGACCCTGGCGACCCACCGACTTGCGTTTCAAAGTCTGGCTGAGATCTGCTAGGAAGTTGGGCTGACCTGAGCTACCCTTTGGAGATGTGGGTGGAGGTGGAGATATGCCAGGCGGTTCCGGGGTAGTGTTGCTTCGCCGCCCTAGGGTGGGCAGAGGAGTCTTTTTTAGGGAGTTCTTTGCCCATATTGAGTTGCTAACAAGGGAGACAGGTGGCGGAGGAGGGGGAGTTTGGGGTTGAGGATTTACCACGGCTACCCTCGGGATATCATTGCCTGGAGGCGGTGGAGGAGGGAAAAGCTCAGAGACAGGGGGAGGAGGTGGAAAGTAGGCGCACTCGGGTGGAGGAGATGGAAAGTCACCACCTGCCTGTTTGGCCTGGCTTACTTTAGCTTGAAGCGCCAAAGGTAGGTTAGACAGGTTGAGCTTTCCTGGTTTAGGAGGTGCAGGAGGCCCATTTGAAGGGTCCTTTGAAGGAGATCCAATGGAGGAAGAAACGGGACAAGGGGAAGATGGGGTGCTATTGCCCTGGGGAGCAAACTTGCTGAGCAAATTCCTCCTGGATTCCTCGTAAGAGGCTGACGAGTTGGCCTTAATGCTGGAGTTCCTCTGAGGGGTTGGAGGGGGCTTCTTACCACCGAAACTGGAGGAGCCAGAGGGCGATCTCCTCAGTGGAGAGCCCAAGTTTCCAGAGGGAAGAGGCGGGGGTGGGGGTGGTGGCGTTGGGCCAGTGATGGGTGCTGGAGGAGGAGGTGGCGGCGGAGGAGGTGGTGGGGGTGGTGCAGGGAAACTGTTGTTGCTCTCTGCTGGAGGAGGGGGGAACTCTGGAGACGGCAGCTGTTGGTTACCGCCAGGCTGCCATTTTGGTTTCGTTTTCACAGCAGGAGGGGAGAGTGGTGCTTTAGGGTACTCAGCATTGTTGACTTGGGATGAAGCTCCTGGAAACTGACTTGCCAACTGCTTCACCAAAGACATGGTAGGTGCAGCTCCCGCAGAAATGCTCACCGTTTTAGTGAGGCTGTGCTGCTTGGGGAGGGTAGGAGGAGGATGGGTGTGCTGGAGGCTGAGCTGTTTCTTTAGGTGAGAAGGTGCAGGAGGGGGAGGAGGGGGAGGGGGTGGAGTTGGAGCAGGAGGGAATGGTGATACTGGGGACATGGGTTTGGGTGCAGTGTGAGGCATAAAACCAGGAGTGAAGGTTTTGGGTGGAGCTTGGGGGGGTCCAGGAGGAGGTGGAAACTGTGCTGGTATTGAGCACTGCTGGGGTGGCGGAGGAGGAGGTGGGGGCGGCGGTGGAGGCGGCAGAGGTGGTGGTGGTGGTGCTGGAGCAGGCGGTGGGGAGTCCTCAAGATCCCCGTTGTGAGACAACAGTTCTCGTGGCGGACTGGGAAACCGATCCTTTAGCGCCTGCTTCAGGCAGTTGGCTTGAACAGTCTGTCTCATGGGGGTTGGTGCAACAGGTGGAGGCAGAGGCGGAGGAGGAGGAAACATCATGTTGCTGGCGTGCATTGCAGGAGGTGGTGGGATGAAGGAAGGAGGAGCAGGCGGGTTGAAAGGGCCAAATCGCAAAACCGCCATCGCGGACCCCGGGGTCGGCATTGACAGCGGAGGTGGAGGCGGAGGAGGAGGTGGGACGTTCGTCCTTGCAGCAATGTGATTTACGTTGGGCTTGATGACCTGTGCAGGTGGCGTCGGAGGTGGAGGCAGGACTTGCTTAGCCGTCGCCGGTAGCTTGTGAGAAGTCTTCTGGTTCTGCAGTCGGGTGATGGTGCTGTATTTGTACATGGTGGGGGCTGGCGAGTGGTGCGACACCATTTGCAGTGGAGGGAGTGGAGGAGGTGGTGGCGGGAGAGGTGGTGGAGGGGGTGGAGGTGGACTGGGAGCAGCAGCTGGTTCCTGCTGATCGTAACTAATGCTGGGCTGCGGCTCTGGAGACTTGGGTGGCGGATGCGGAGGTTGTACCGTCTCTGGCGGTGGTGGTGGCAGCATCTGGGGAGGTGATGGAGGTTGATGTGGTTGGATCACTGTCGGTTGTTGCGTTAAAGATGGCTGAGGTGGGTGCTGCTGCTGCTGTGGAGGGGGAGTGAGAACGGGGTGGTCCACTGAATGCTGGCTGTGATGCCGGTGGCTGTGGGAGGAATGCGTTGATCCACGCGACGCCTCCATCCGGATCTGCTGAGCAAATATAAGCAATAAATAAATCACAACCTCTTATTTAACATACATTTGAATGTCTGAGGACAGAAAATCATACTTTAGAATTCTCCTCCATCTGGGTTCCTCTCTTCCAGGCTTCAGAGAAAATGGAGCTCACCACACTCTGGGACCGGCCATGAGAGGAGGCTGTGTCTACTCCACTGTCTGAATGACCTGAATGATTGGACTGGGACTCTGACAGGATGCAAACACAAGAATCTTGGTTTTAACTTCATGCTGCACTGACAGTGGAGTCTGTGATTGGAAAATAAACTCACCAGGTATACTGGCAGAACTGGAGCCTGACCGAATGCTGGAGGTAGACAGAGATGACCAATCATAGGCTGCCTCTGTCCTCTTCATTGCTTCCTGGTAGTTCACATATAACTGCTTGCCGTACTATAGACAAGTACATACTTCAAGTCATTTATGAAAATACATATAAAAACATTGCTGATTGGCCAAAATGAACTGATTTGGACTCACCTTGGCGATGCGGATGCCATTCACCCACTGGTGCAGGGTCCTAACATCATCACAGCAAAGGTATTTGATGTACTGGGACTTCTTCTGGATTTGGGGATGCTGATAAAGCAAATAAAAATAAATAAACAGCCCCATCTAGTGGCTACAGCTTGCATAAGACATAACAAAAGGACAAAATATTTCCCATCAATAATCTGAATTTTGCTTAGTAAAAATGAAAAAGAATCAGGAATTGATATACTTGATATTGAAAGACCCAATGTTGATCCATTTTAATCCTCAATATTTTAGCTCCTCCATAATAATAATGTAATTTTCTAGTTTCTGTACATAGTTTGAACATTTTCAATGTGTCTCCCTAGTAGTTTTTTAATTAGTTTAAAAACAAAACAAAACATCTGTAAAGACTTTTTTTTTTACATTTATAGATAAAGTTTGATTTACTTATACATCAAACTTTAACTCTTGGAGGGTTTGACGGTAAAAAAATCTGTATGTTAGTTTCATCTCACCAACGCTCGGACCTGTATATTTTTGACTTGCACACTATAACAAAAAAAAAAGCAGATTTTTTTTGTAGTTTGCAACTGCCATGCTTAGCATGTCTCCTTTACCAATTGTTTTGCAGCTATCATCAAAATAACAGATAGAAAAACAAAAGCGTTGATTATTAAGAGCTTTTTCTATACCTGTTAACTATCTACAAAGGTGTTGGTCAGTGATTTCCTTACCTTCAGGGCCAGGCAGTAATCAGTAGGAGCCTTGTATTTGCTGCGGTAGTCCTGTCCATAATACACATTAACATGATCCAACTGCAGGAAGCACACAAGATCTCTGGACGCCTTCAGAGACACAAGATACAACATTATTCGCATATTTCGCTAATTATAACAACAAAAAACTTTTAAGTGATGAATTGGTAAATTAGTTTCTATTCCTATCACTTTGGAAAACACATGTAGAAATTAGAACATAACATTGTAATCTAGATTACAACTAATTGAGAACGAATTCCACAAAACACTAATTAAATGATGATTATATGGGGGCTTTTGAACATAGAGCATGTTTCTAAATTTTCAGATGTTAAGAAGATAGTTTTTGATGGAGAAAAAGGTTAGAAAAGGAAGATAATTAAGGGAATTATGCACGTTGCACACATGCTTACAAAAATAAGAGCACATGTGCACTTCAGATCTAGTACCATACAAGATAAACGGCATGCGCTGTTTGCTTCAACTGTTCTTCAAAGGGATTCAGCACACAACAGGAAATACCGCAGAGCAGACTGTGGATCTGGTTCTCATGATCCTAACTCACATTTCTGTTTAACCCTTAAAAGTCTGTCATATAAAATGCAGATTTTTTTTTTTTTTATAAGTGTACCTGTTCAAAATTAGAAACATTGCTTGACTTTTTTTTTAACTGACACGTAAGGCTTTTGCAATTATGCAATTATCATAAAACAGAAAATTTCCTCCAATTAATTTTTCTTTTTTTTTTTTTTTATACAAAATGTCCAAAAATACTCTGCAACATTTCCAGGAGGTTTCTGGAGAATGTAACAAGGTGTTAAAGAAGTAGTGGTCTCAGTATTTTCTGAAATCTCACTTTAACAAAGCTTTGAGTTTTTTTGTGCATCTCCAGATTTACTAAAGTAAAGTAAAGAGCCATTACAGCAACTTAACATAACACCAAATTCCCATCGTATCACTTTTAATACAGATACTTCTAAATCTTCCACCTCTTTAGTAACATGTATTTCATATAAAAATTATACAATATTGACACAAATGATGCAAAAATGATACATGTACATGTTATAGAGCATTGCATCAAAAACAATACATTTTATAAAAGTAAATTTTTAAAAATATATCTATCTCTAACATTTTTACTTGTAACATTTTTACAAAAATATGTAGTATTTTTATCTTTATAAAACCACATACGCATGACAACTACAGTTATATCAAATTATACAAAAATGATACAAACACTTGATCTGTACTTTTATAAGAGTTATCTTTAAATGTTACTTTTGATAGTCATAAAAGTGCTAACTTTATTAGAAAACTAGAGGTCTCAAAACTATGTTGTGTTAGAGGATTATTCATCTAAGCTGACCTTTGCTTTGCCTTTTGGGACATAATAGATCCCTGAAGCCCTGAGGAGAAAGTAACGCTTTTTCCACGACTTCTTTCCATCCTCTTTGAGCCACAGAATCCCCTCTATCTCTGGCACCGACACCGACCCACCGCAGAAGCATTCCTGAAAGGCAAAAATGAAAATAAGAATAAAATAAAATAGTGTGATTCTCTGTTTTCATTTCCTTCTACCAGCAGCAGAAACAAAACCAAAGGTCGTTTTGCACGGCTTTACCTCCAGTAGAGCTTCTTTATTCCGGTCAGCCATCTCTGATGTCTCCTTCCGCCCCAACAAGTAGTTCTGAAAGGGATTGAAGGGAACAGGAAAGTGAGTCGATGACAAAGAGGAGGGGGAGTGAAGCTGGAAACACACCTCGTCTTACGTTAAATAAATTATTCACCTCAACTCGCTTTAGAGTTTTGACCTACTTTCAAGTTCCCTCACTGACTGGCAGCTGGGTAAGCACTCAGCATGCATGAACTATGTGTTTGCGTGCGCGGCATGAGCAGATTAATGGCCGCTCACCTGGGGGTTCTTGAAGAGAGCGTACTTCTCGATGCGCTCGATGAACATGAGCTTGTTGTGGCTGTCCCGGGTCCAGTTTAACAGGTTCTCCACCAAGTTCTCATGGTCCTCAAATATACGCTCTGGAAAAGATCATGGCGCAATGAAAAACCCCTGCTTAGTTGAGCCAGGATGAGCTGCTGGCTTACCCATCTGCAGCTCCGTAATGGTTTCCACCAGAGACCAGTCCGGACTGTAGCCACAGTGAGACTTATCCAGCAGGCTGTCCAGCACCTGTCTGACCGACTGCCGCTCATCCACCATCATGGTCTTGGAGCTCTCGTCCGACATATGGACCCGAATCACCAGCTGAGAAAGAACAGGAGCGTTAGAAACAATAAGTGAAGGTATTTATTGCTGTTTGTGACCAATAAAATACAGACATCTGTATTTACCAGGTATATTCAACTAAATACATCAGAATATTAACAAAATGTTAGCAGAAATGTGATGCAAATGCTGACTCAGACATTTTCACAAGTAATTTGTTCACTTATTTAAATTATTTGTTTTCCTTTGTCTTTAAATATCCATATACTGTAGATAATACGCATTTTTATGGGGCTTTTGTTATTAGTTTATGAGATAAGAAACTGAAATGAACTAGTAATTGGTGCCAAATTCTGTTTTGTAGCTTGATGGCATTTACACCTCTACTCCTGAAAAAAAAGATATTAAAACAAGACTTTAGGAGTGCCTGAAAAACATATTTTGAAACCTAATGAAGTTAAAACTTTACAATAGCCGGATGCAAGTTTTAGTTCCTTTCGCTGAATCCCCACCGATAAAACCAATAACTGCTTTCCGATACCGCCAATGTTTGTTTTGCCGACCACTTCACCCGGATGACTGAGCTGAAACCCAAACCAGTGAAGGCTCTACGACGGAGCCTCAGACATGGGGAGCCTGACCTACATTTCACAGACCAACTCACCCCCCCCCTCTGGATCTCTTCTGCATAAAAGTTGATGAGAAATGTTGAATTTTTAATTCAAATACAACGAAGCTGATGGAATCGCATGCATTCAGCGAATCACTGATTCTCATGTTGCAGCTGCACCAAGCTTCCCTTTATCTGGTTAGAGAAGAGCCCTGTTAGTTGGAACACTGCTGGGTTTTATCCATTAATCACATATTAAAAAAAAAAAAAAAAAAAAAAAAAAGGAACGCCATTCTGCAAAATGCATTTGTCCTCACTCACACAGTCGGTTCATTCATGTGGAGTCCAGTATCGATACATAAATGGAGACAGAGGCTGCAGTCGTCCAGTCAAACATCAGAGCAGGTTATGGTGGAAGTGGAAAAGCAAAAAAGAGAAATCGCTGCATTGTCTTTCAATGCACAGACTGACTTCTTGCTTCCACAATCAAACGCTGCATTGACCTATTTTCCCTGCGCTTCGTTGCCTCGCCATGGATGAAGTTCAAAAGCGTATCTGACAAGATGACGAGTGTTTCATAAGGTCGAAGGAGTTTCATGAAGACAGATCGAGTCTGAAAGTGTTCAGAAAAAAACCAAACAAACAAAAAAACGAATTTACCTTTTTGACCTGCGCCTCCTTGATTTTCTCCAGAGCGACACGGATCTTCTCTGCCTTGAGCTTGGCGGCTTGCTCCTCCTGGATGGACACACAGGGACATGTTTAATCCATCATGGCACACACACGGTTTCGTCCAATTTAAGCCTATTTAAAAGTTGAAATGCCACAAACTACATGAGGATTTTTCTCTCCATTTTCGCAGCTTACCTGCCCTCTCCAGCAAGATGCCATCATCTCCATTCTACAGGTTAGCAATGCTTACACTTGGGTAATTAATATGTTATATAACTGATGCGAATCGTTGCGGTTGCAGCTATGGCATTCCCTCAAATGTGGCGCTCCATGATTCTGGATTCAAAGGAAGCCGCTGCAGCTTCCTTTGATCCTCTTAAACAATGCTAGAAGATTCCTAAAGGACGGCGAGGCTGCAGATTGATGCAGCAACACTTCAAAGAGCATCTATGGATCCCGCAAAAAATATTAAATCCTCGGAAGAAATGGGAAACATTGTAAAGTTGTTCCACAATGATCGTCGGCGGGGATGAAAATGGGTAAAAGTCTGCGGCGGTGTGGGGTTTCACTGACATTCACATGTGCAACCAATGTGCACAATTTGACAGACCAAAAAAACGAGATAGTAGGAAGGAAGATGCCCCTCCCCCTTGCCTCTTCCCTTCTTCTCTTCAGAACAGCAGCCAGGCTTTGGGAGCGTGCCCAATCGATGGAGCATAATCCCCACAGATATAGTAGGAGCCGAAGGGGTCAGCCAACCAGAGAGCTGCTTTCTCAGGACCCTCCAGCCAATCGGCGAGAGACGATGGCAGCCTCCGGTCCTCAGGCTAAGCCACAGTGGCAGGGATGTGCGGCGGTGGAATTTGGGTGAATGAGGTGCTGAATATTTGACGACGTCTACAGATGTGTTCGCAGAAAGAGGGTGAGGGGCATAAACAAGAGCCACCCCCTCCTCCCTTTGACCCAGACTGTCTTTTTCACATGAGTAGCTTCAAAGCAAGCAAACATTAATGGCGTCGGAGTCGGAGTGGCCGGCGTTCAGAGTAAGCGGGTCAGGGTGGGTTTAACCTCAGATTTAACCCTCTGACACCGGTCCTGTTCCTGGTCCCACTCTACTGACACGTTCACACCCTGCCAGTTTTCAAGAGCTCTTCTGCGCAGTTGGGGCATTTCTTTTTTTATTTCTACTTTGGCATCCTCACACTTTGATGTCTTTCCACTCTTTCCCCGCCTTTCTCGCTCTCAGATATCAGTATTCCACATTCGCAAGTTCGTTCTCGCGGCTTGTGCATTGTGGGATTTCCCTTCTAGGGCTGAGCATTTGTCATATAATTTATGATTTATCGCAAAATTGGATTTATCGCTGTCGAGATAAATTGAAGTTATAGACAGTAAATAAAAGAACAAGACAATGTAATTCCATTTTCTTCGCAGTTCGTTCCATGAGAGTATGAATACATATCAGGAAATTAAATGGTTACTGTGTGCAGTTTGGTGATATTAGTGGTATTCTGAGGAAGTCAAT
Organism: Gambusia affinis; assembly: GCF_019740435.1. Lineage (NCBI taxonomy): Eukaryota > Metazoa > Chordata > Actinopteri > Cyprinodontiformes > Poeciliidae > Gambusia > Gambusia affinis. The sequence continues at coordinate 8,154,298 of NC_057891.1, read as the reverse complement.
TTCAAAATGGGAATGATGTTTTTACAAGAACAGCATTTGCTGTGACGCACAGTTACCTAACAAATAAGATACACTGTTTTTTGTTTTTTTTATCATAATTTTTTTTTTTCGTCATCACAATATGCCACACGAAAAAAGAGATAAAGCTATAAGTCCATATCACCCACTTCTCTCCAAATTTCAGTTCATGATTAAATATTAATTACAGTTAAGATTAGACTGGACTGTATGTCACAGAAACCGATCTGTTTTATGTGACAGGACTGCACAAGCCGAGTTATGATGAATTTCTAGATAATTGTAAAAACCTCTGAGGTAGAGACTTCATAAAACTAGCCCCAGTTTCAACTTCAATGATGAAAAAGTACTGCATAACACTGACAGATACAAGAAACATTAAACCTCACAAAGGTTGATACATTAGCTTGACAATATTATTTCCTCATAAAACAGAAAGTAAATCAACAGTAAGCTGCATGCAGAAGAAATATGGAAAGGAGAACCAACACAGATCCAAAGACAAAAGCCCCCATGCATCTGGATAATGTTTACCAAAGACCAACTCATGGTGAAGTTAATGAGGAAAAGTTAATTTGATACTATCCATCATACAGATCGCAGAATATGGCGATCTTGGTTTTCCCCAATAATAAAGATCAGGGTTCCCGCACATTGTTATGGTAAACTACCAAACTATTCCTGATACAACGTTCCAGAGCCAATGCGCTCATCCTTATCTAGATGTCAAAAACACTAAAATCTACTTCCAAAATTTTCAGACTGTGTCGGAACCCTGAAAGATGGATTCCCCCCCCCACCACCAGGAGGCATGCAGAGACTCCACAGACACCCAGACCAATCATGGAGTGTAAAAGGAAGTCACCTTGGTCAGGAGGTGAGAAGGCTTCCCAGCTATGCTTTTCAGAATGAGTGAGGTTTCTCGGTCCAGATAGGAATGCTTGGGTGAGGAACAGGAGATCAAAAAAAGAAAGAGCAGAGGAAGAGACAAAATACAGGGAAGTCAGTGCCAGATGATTATCTGAGGCTTATTAATTGCAGGTGTTGTGATTCTTTGAAAAAAAATTAAATAAAGCAGGATGGAAAAGAGAGAAGACTCTAAATAAAGCCCTCAGCAGTTGTGGTTGTTGTTAGCTGCAGCTGTGGGAGCTGAAGGAAAGACTGTGAAGTGTGAGGCAAATTCAGATGTAGTTTCACTTACAATTCAGCTGCCTTCACATGTCATTTTACAGCAGGTTTTATATCTCATTGTTTTATGAACAAAACTGAAATATTACGATTGTAGCGCTGCAAAAACGGGTTTCAATCGAACCAAAAATCTGAAAACCACATCCATACAAAAATAACCATTTGATTTGCTAAATGTTTTTCTTGTTTTTGTTTTTAAAGAAAAACAGGTGTAAAACATTCCCAAAAACCTAATTTGAACACACAACAATTTTAAAACCATAAAAGTTATTTTCCACAATCATAGTTGACTGTCCTCCCCACACGCAAACTTACAGTGGCCTGGTCCACTTCACCCTCGCGGGAGGTGAAGTCAAGCTGGCGTCTGGCCGGACTACTGCAGGCCCGTCGCAGTGTGACATGCTGGGAAAGTCGGAAGGTGCAGGCAGGCGGGCAGGCAGGCAGACGAGCGGGTGCGTGTGTGTTTGTGGGAAGAGGCCATCGATAAATCAAAGGATGCAAACAGAAACAAAGTGAACACATGCAGGAGAGAGAGGGAGACATGCAGGATGACATGGTTGTTGTGACCCGACTTGTTTTCCTTTATTTTTTTGGACGCCTGTTTTTCTTCGGGCTTCTACAGGCTTGGAATAAAGATGAGATTTGCTTTGCATAAAAGCAGATTAAATGAGTCTTACCAACACTTTAGAGAAGTGTTTCTCAAACCTTTTCAGGCTGAGGATTAAACACTCGCGGACCACCTAACTTTAAATTATCGCCGCAATAACGCAACCTGGAAAAAGGATTTTTTTTTTTTCCCCCAAGTGTTGTGTGCATTAATTCTATTTTAGAACTGTTTGTGATTTAGAAGCAGGATAAAAGAAAAATAAAGTTGAGTTGCTTGGTAGAAACAAACATTTTCTTTCAGCCTGAGGAAAGCCCAACATAATCTATCATTTTATTTTAGGTGTTTAGATGCAGTTAGTCAACGTGGGGCGCAGCGCTGCTCACCACCTCGCACTCAGCATGCTACGTATTGTAACACTGTCTTAAAACAGTTTTGTAAACTTTCACCGAGAAACTGAAAACTACTCATGCAGACATGAATTTCTCTGACTACATAAGTAGTCCTGGTGTTTTCTTTCCACTGGTATCGTCGGCTTTTCTTTTGAGTGACCTAGTCTTAAGCCACTTCTCCATTACTATTTTTAAAAACAATCCTTTGGTAAGCTAACTGTACGTTATCACAGCAAATAAACGGTTATTTGCATGCACTACCTTGATTACCACAGTTTGAGAAAGACTGCTTTAGAGGTTCATCTGGTTTAGTCGGAGAGCCGGTGGTGAGTTCCAGGAGCCCAGAAAAAGTTGTTAACATTGCAATCCAAAACTTTGTAGATTGCAGTGGGTTTCATTACACAAGAGAATGCACAACACGCACCAAAAACATGCAACTCAAACTATCCCCCTTATTTTGCTGTGTGCTCTGTATTTGGTTTCCGTGCAAACATCATACCTCTGTGCTGGTCTGGTTCTGCCCCTGCGAGCTCGGACTGCCCTGCTCGTCTGCCTCTCCTCCTGTCATCCCTTTATCCACATCCAGGGAGTCCATGCTGGAAGCCGAGGCGCACGCCGAATTCATGCTGGAGCGCTGCGACTGAGCCTCCTGCTCACAGGCCGTGCCCACCGAGCCGGTTCTGCGGTGCTGCCCGCCACCGGACGATCCGGAGGAGGGGCGCCGCAAAGCTGTGGAGGACACTGAAGACGAGGAAGACGAAGTGGAAGAAGAAGAGGAAGTCTGACGCGCCGCTTCGTCCATGCTGAGGGAGGCCTTCTCCAGCTGGGAAGTGATGTCATCCAGGGAGATGTTGGAGGCCGCGGGTCGAGAGCTGGCGCTGCCGCCCCGAACCGTGCTGGCCGGCGACGCTCTGGCACTGCTGCTCGTGCTTCCTGAAGGAAATGTTTAAGAAAAAAAGCCCCACTGAAAACACAGAAGTGATCTACCACAAAAACAGCCAACTTCCACATGTTCAGAAATCCCTTTCTTTAGATTTTTTACAAATGAAGTTTTCAGACTCTCCGGAGTTTTTAGACTCTATGCTTGCCCATTTCAAGCATAAAAACACAAAACTTAAACACATTTATGGCAGATATATCTACAGATGTCAGGATGGACAGAAGAATAGACGGATGGATGAAAACATCCTGCTCTCATAGTTAATCTCTAGAAATAAAAAACTGGATCCCAACTTCATTTACTCTTCTTTATCAGCTCAACCACTTCATCCTTAATGAAGCCAACGTGGATGTGGAGGGATATTTTTTAAATTTCAAATTGAAAAACAATTTTTAATATTCTTCAAAAAAACACAAAACCTAGTGAAAGAGCAAGAGATCCTTTCATAAAAGCCCTTTTGTGTATTTTTCTGTGACTGGACAGAGTCTGACTGACTCCTGCTTCCTGTGAGCCGCTGCTCATTTGGTCAGCCTTTTCTATTCTGAACCAGCGGAGAACAAAGCCGGCGCTCATTCTCCCTTCACAGTGACTCATTTAAAAGTACCTATCTATCCCGAGAGAGTCAAACTCAAGTCTTTGTAATTCTGCTGACCTTTGATTTGCACACAAAGCAGGGGAGTAACTCATGACACAATCTCCTTAAAATGCAGCACGCTTGTAAAGAGACTGAACTACCTCCGCTGTTTCCCCCTCCACTGGTGCTAGGGTGCTTGGTGCTGGCACTGCGGCCCCCGGGGCCCCTCTGTTGTCCCTTGTTCTGGCTGCGAGATGCTGAGTTTGGTTTGGAGATGGTGCTCAGCTCTTGCTCGATGGAGCAAAGGTCGGCCATGAGGGCATCCAGGTCGACGGTGTCTCCCTGATTCAGAGCCTCTGTGAAAAGATTTCACAAGGGATGGAGGAGGAAGTAGGTTCATTATGGAGGGAACTCAATAAATTGGGGAATTATTTTCGTTGTGCTGCCTTTTGACACCCGAGTCTCACCATTTATGTTGTACATAGAGAAGCGGTAGGAGAAGTTGGCTATGTTCGTCTCCTGCCTGAGAGGCGGCTTCTGCAGTGCTTTTTGTGGCCGACCATCATCCAGACTCTATGATGAATGAAAAAACAAACAAACAAACAAACAAAAAAAATCAGCAAACACTGAAACACAACCAAGGCAGAGGATCATAACAACCACGTCTGACTGCAATGCTCCTCAGTGTCTCACACACAGCGTTGCATATCTGCACAATGTAAAGTGAAGGGGAGAGTTGCTAGGAAACAGAGACAGGATTAGCAGTGTTACGGTTGCCATGGATACAACCTCTTCCTTATTTCCTCCTGCCTGTCTGCCTACCTGTGTGAGCTTGTCCAGCTCACCCAGCCAGGCCCCAAACATCTTGTCCAGGTCCTGGTCCTCCTTGTCGCTGTCCTCCTCCGCCCCGTGGTCCAGCTCGTCGTCCGACACCTGATCCATCTGCACACACAAAAATGTGAAACGACTATATTATAGATTATAGGGATGGGATGAGAAGACACCAGTTTATTCCAGGACAGCCAGTGAAAGTGATGCAGGAGAAATTAAAGGCCACACACAACATTTAAGGCCACAATAAGGACTGAAATGTGTTAAACTGAGGGACTTCACAGATGTTTTTAGTGACACAGCACCCCCAAGTGGACAGAAAGAGTAGCTCAGCTGAATAGAAATGAAGTCATTTCATTGGAAAGCAAAACGTTAAATCAAGAAGAGGCTTTGTTTCAACTGATGGCATAAATAAAAAGATAAAACTTAAAGAATAGGCACATACTCTTAATAGGAGTTTAGACTGTTTTATTTTATGAACAACTTTTTGATTTTTAATCAAATTTTGTCAAACGTATCTACATCTCTAATCAAATACAAAACAAAATCCACCGCATATATGTGCGAGAACACCTAAAAATCTTGAAAAAACAAATGAAAATCAACCTTTCAAGTGTCATGGAAAACAGACATTTTTCTGAAGCAAAAATGCTTTTGAATCACCACCTTTAATACAGCAAATACTTCCATTTATGGATAATAATTTAGCATCTTTAAAGGCAACATATTGAACCCAGTAAAGCTGCAGGTAACATTAACGTCTTAATATGGTTGGTGGTTGGAGCTGAAAAGCAATACGTGAATATTTTAACTAGAACATGAGGAGGAGATATTATCAATCACAATATGAAGATCTGTGGACAGTAAATGTGAGTCGATCCTTTGGGACAGTCCAGCAATCTCCATCCAGAGCCGTCTGATGGACTATTCCCCACTAATCCCATTGATGTTTTCAGACGGTGTCACTATCGTGTCAGTCACCAGTTGGGTCCGTACAGAACCAGGATTAACCCCTCTGATGACCCTCATTCGTTTGATCCAGCAAAAGATTTGGTTTTTTATGCTTTTATGGGAATTCCTGAGCTTCTACAGGAAAAGCTGTTTGAAATCTGTGCTGTGTTACAGGAGAGAGGTAAAAGCTTGAAGTCTATGTGGCAGTACTGGATGGCAACACAGACTGAAACCCCACAGCAGTTGGGAGACACTTGTTACAGTGTCGCATTACAGCGTTGATGATGGATAGCTTCCTGCCTTGGCATTGGGACTTGGCCCATCAGCTTGAATAAGAAGGTGGGATATGCATGTGCAACCTAAAAACAAACCAAGTAAATCTGGGAGCGAACGTGTTTGAAATTACATCCATCCTCTCGCAAGCGAGTGTGCGAGGCGGAACAGGAAATGGCCTGGATGTGCAGAATTCCTCATTTCTCTTATGACCCGCTCGGTGTCAGGAAACTCCAGCTGTCCTTCTGTTTTCTGCACCACTTACTGGGAAGAGGAGGGACATGAGGGTGTGGGAAGACGAGTTGAAAATTAGGTCCAGACTCCTCCACCCTTATAGGCATCAAATGGACCATTTACTGAGGCCTTGTGGTTCACCAGATTACAATTCAGTCATTATTTCTTGATTCTTGATTTGGGTACATGTGGCTCCAGCGACACTCACCAACACTTGATTCAGGGTTACTACACATTTATCGACACAATATTTTCTAGACTCAAATTTCAAATAGGAAAAACAGGATCCATGGTTTAATTTTGTCAACATTGACCCAGAAAATCCTTAGGTTCCATATCTTCAAGACCTTTCCAGCCTGTATAGAACCCTGATTTAATTTACAGCAGATGAAGTGTCAGTCTTGATTAAATCTAGACAAAAATAAGGTAAAAAAAAAACAAAAACAAAAAAAAACCCCAGAGTAACAATCAGTGCATAACCTAAAACAAAGCAATCTTCGACAATGACTCTAGTTATGTCATCCTAATGGAATAACAGCCTCAACCAGAGATCCTGCTGCAGGTTTAAGTGAATTACCACCTGCGGCCAGCTTTTAAGCTTATGGACCATGACCTGGTCAAGATACAGGGCTGGAAGGAAGCTGCTGTGTGTCTGAGAGTGTGTATGTGCAGGAGCATCATCACCACTGAAAGCCAGCCATGGCCTTTTCCCTCCTGATACAGAGCTACGCTATTCTTTCTTGTCTGAGCATGACCGACATTGATCTGGATGGGTCAGAGGTCTAAACTGAATGAGCAGAGGTCAGAGGACTTCCCAGAGGAGTCTCTTTTCCTAGGTCTTTTTGTGAACAATTGCTGCTGTAGCTGACGAATCAACAAAAAAAGGAATAAAGAGAAGAAAGTAGAGTCTGTTTTTGTCAGAATAAGATGCACCAATTTTCCAGCCGATACTGATTATTGGTTTTCTTTGAGGTCTGGCCTGCAGAATCTGATTTTGACAGTTTCTAAAACTTAGGAAATCGAGATATCTTGAACACATTAAATACATTTTTTACTATTTGAATTTTATCAGCCAGTCACTGCATGGTCACAGCGGATCAAGGAGAAACCGATCAAACTTAGACCAACTAACTTGTAAATCGCTAATCAGAAACAGAAAGGCAGTCTTACACTGAAAAACTTTTCTCATGAAACTAGAGAAAGTATAGCACTTAGCCCTGACCACAGCAAAGAGGTGGGAGGAGGAAAAGCGAAGGAAAAGAACAGATATCTATCTTTAGCCGTTCATTTCAAAGAGTGTCAAGCAGATTAGAAGAGCGCAGAGTAATGACTGTGTAACAAAAGAAATGGATAGTGTATGTAAATTTTGAATACTGCTGATGAAACGCTTAAAAGTGTTGGATTTTTGGTCAAGCACCTCTCCCTTTGTGCACTGTGTATTTTTGTCACCAGAGAAAGTAGGTTAATAAGTGACTAACTCCCTGACTTCTAGTCACATGACTTGGAATGTCTGGTCCCGCCTGCAGGATCATTTCACACCAAACTTGACACACAAACCACTGATATCATGTCAGATCAAAGGATTTGGTTGATTATGTCTTTGTCATAACAAAGCTTCTTGGTAATAAGTCTCTCGCCATTAGAAAGTCCTTAAATTAAATTGCACCACATCTGTATAGATTATACATTTGTGTGTGTTGTACCAGAAGAAAAAAATCCCTTTTTTTCGGTACAATTGATTGAACTGCATAACGGCAAACAACTTTTCTTACTTTTGCACCAAGTTTATAGTACACTTAAAAAAAACAAAACAAGAGATCTACACCAGGAGGCCCCAGATCTCTCTGCTTCTTTCCATTAGTTGGAGAAAAATGCATGAAATTACATCACAGGTCAGGCTGGGTCTTCTTGGCTGAATCCTCGCTAGATTCAGTTTGTGTAATGCCGACAGAGTATCCCTGACCATTTGGTTCCCATTAAAACGTCATATGAGATTGACTAACAAGTTTTATGATTCAGCTTTCAGGCCAGACAAGTAGTAGTCTTGGGTCTGAGGAGTTTACAAGGACGGTAAGTTGCTGATGTCTCAGTTAGCAACAGGCATCAACAGTCCTGTTTAAAAAAATAAAAAAGCCATGGTTACATGTTCTACGTGTAACCATGAAACTCTGCTTTCTGTTCACTGAACTGGGACAGAGAAGCATGGAAGTCCTATCTTGCCTGATTCATGACCAGTGTTTCCAGTTAGCATTCAAATACCAAAACCTCAATAAATGTGGGTTATAAATACATCCTTTCATATTTCAGACAGACAGGAAATACGAGGGCTGAGATGTGGAAAATTTACATAGCTAAATAAATAGTTTGGTGGCCAAATACTTCCGCTTGAGGTAATTTTTCCATCAAGTATTTCTAAACAGGCTATTTCTAGATTAAATGTTGTCACCATGAACTGAAAACTGAATCAATCTTGTTCTAATATTCATTTCCCTGGCAATGCCACCTCCCAACTGAAAAGCCTTAACGAATTATATAATACTAGCAAAGTGAGGCAAAATTAAAGGGAACCACTATGGAAAATAAGAGAGTAGGGAACAAGAGGTCGTTAACAGAAACTCACTGAACTCTAAGAAAGGATGAAAAGCTGCTGCGGTGCTTGGCTGTAAACACAGATTGGGAATTCTTCAGAGTTTAGTGGGATACAAACATTTAAAGCTCTCAAAGTCGCTGGCAGCAGATGCAGGAGTTTCACCACTGCTAGGAGTGGCTTTGAATCGGTCGGGTCTGAGGATTACAGCTAATAGGCCAATTAAAATGCAGTACAAAGTTGGAGGAGAATAATTTGGGGACAAAGTGGTGCACTTAACCCTCCTGGTGGGAAAACATGTTCACAAAACAATGCTAACGGCTAACATTAGCTTCCGATGCTCCTAGCAGGCTAAATCACATTTGAAGCCAATTAAACTAATATAAGATTAAGCTACTAATGGGTTTATTTTTAAGTTGGTGTGGAGCATAATTTTCATTTTGCATGCCAAAAAAAATACCATTAAAACTTGAGTTTCTTAATCAGGTTTATTACATTTTTGTTACCCTAGCAGCTAGTTTAAGAGGCCCCTCACTGGTTGCTGATCATGTTGCCCTTTTGTATTATTGCAATCCTGCCCTTTTCAGACTCAAATTTTTGATTTTTTGTGGCCTGTGCTACTGTTCATCCCTTAAAAAGTCAACTAATTAAGGCAAGACATAAAGCAGTTTTAAGAACACTGGAGACTTGAGCATGTTTCTGATGAATATCTCTCATAGTTTAATCAATTAAACTAATAAGCAAATATATATATATACATGCTATTTATATACAGTATGGTCCAATTTGAAGATTTCCTCAACAGGATCAATTTCATCCTCTTGCTCATGTCATCCAGTATGAAATGTGCTTCCAGACAGATTATGACTCATGACTTACACATACATGCATCTAGTTGTCAAAATAGCCTGTATGGGATAAACTGAAGTCATAAAACAGACACTGAAATCCCAAGACATGAGATATCACAAATGACATTCGGCATCACAATGAGCCAGCTTAACAGCCTGTAAAGCCCATCTTGTGGTATCGCGTGTGATGAGCCTGTCAGATCGAGGCCTTCGTCAAAGAACAAAGCCTCCCGGTCTTGAATGCTTGGTCTCACTGCCACCGAGATATAAAACAGATTCGATCTCTCTGCAAAATGTGAGAACGTCTAATGACTTCCAGGCCTATGTTTGCAACACAGATGATAGTCACTCACTCGTATCCGCTGCTATTTACCCTTTTCTTTCTTGTTCATGACTAAATCCAAACCACAATTACACAGAAACCATATAAAGCAGTACAAACCTACCCACTCACTGTGGAACTGAAAAAACCCTCTGCGTATAAAAGGAGTGGCGTTTTGTTTCAACTCCAGCTTCTAACTAGCTGTGTCTGACCAAAACCTTTGACCTTTAGTGAATGTGATATTTCAATCTAAAGGTAACATAATAATGTTTGAGATGGATAAATACTGGGTTGATTCTAGTTATAAAAACAAAGATGAAGCCTATATCTGATAACTTTCTGCTTACAATTTTCTGTACATGACAATTTTGGGTAATCCCCAGGTAACTGTGGCTCATCTTGCAATCAGAAAGATGTGGGTTTGATTCCGCTTCCTACTGCCACACGCTGATATGCCTCTAGGCAAGGCACCAAACCTCAATGTTTTAGCATCTGTGAGTGCAACTAGGGTAATGCGGCTCTACTGTAGAGCACTTTAAGTGGTTATAACAACAATATAAATATAAACTCAGTTCATTGTTTGCCGGTTTGTTTGCGTTTCATGAAGTCGGACGTGAGAAATGACGACTTCCAGTTACAAGCGGCCAAAATTTTCATGAATAACAGTTTTTTGGTAACTTCACAGTCATGGTCAAGCTACTCTGCAGGAAACCCAGACAGAGTTTGCAGTAAGCAATGCTAAGGGAGCTAAATTTAAATCGCTAATACAGGAAAGTTAAGCATGCCAATTCTACCAGTAATCGTGCACAATTCAATCTAAATACATGATGTGAGAAGAAATCTGTCCTTTGACGCAGACACGTTGCAATAAGCAATAAATGAATTAATCGCATGACAAATTAAAACCAGAAGCTGGATGAAAAAAAGTCTTCAGTCTGATGCACCGATCTTAACTACTCTTGTTTTTTAAAGGGGAGTTTTGTTTGCACAGACTTTGTAATTAATTTAGTTTATAGTATTTATTTATTTATTTATTTATTTTGCTTATTTTGGATATTTAAAATTTCTTCCAGTTCAGTGTGAAAAGTTCACTAAGATTTTAAGTTTATTAATCTTTGAGAATTTGTTCTTGCCTTTGCGGTGGTATTACTTGAAAATGGTTTCAGAGCAACAATTTTATATTTATTGCAATAACTTCTGAGACAATTTATTATCCAGCAAATTTTGTTGTTCTTCAGGGCCTTTTTTCAAGGACATATGTTGTTCTTTTTGTATAGTTGTCTTTTATTTAGATAAATTTGGAGGATTGTAATAATTTTCAGTGATGCAAAAAACAAACAAACCTTTAATCAGACAACAAAATATCTGATTAGTGCCTCTTTAGCAGTCACCGATGTCTGGCATAATTTCTGAAATGTGGAAAATACTGTAATACTTTTGTTATTAATGTCACTGTTTTTTCATATCAGGACTGCGGTAGTAAAAGAAGTGACATAGATCACATAGAAAGGAGGGACTGTTGTGAGGAGCTGGTTAAGTGCAGCATCGGAAGAAAGGGGTTGATGGATAGACACAATAACGGGGGAAGAGCCACCATTAGACTGTGAATAGAGTCCAGGGCTGATCGCCAAAGCAGCGGCTCTGGTGACATCAGTCAAGCACGAGCAACGGCCACCAATCAAACGCACACATACGGAGTCAGGATCAGTCGAGCGTGGCGTGACACAGCGGTCCCGGACGGTTTATACAGCCAATTAAGAAGGAGGGGTGCATAAAGAGCTGACGGGGGCCGGAGAGAGGAGAGGCAGACAGATGGAGAGCAAGAGCTGCACAAACCCAACCTGGAGAGGAGGGGGATAGTGGAAGTGCACGGTCACACTGGTGGGTGAGAAGTGTGAGGACGCAGCAAGCTCACCAGTATCACGGCGAGACGAAATTCAGCAGCAATTGTCATGGCAACACACGTGCACACGCGCGGATCTCTGCCACACGAGCCTCATCACTCGCTACGCTACGCTAGTCCCTGCAGCCACAAACAGAACAACCATGTGCTGGGTTCCATTGTCTGTCTGCACGGAAACATCAGCAATAAAATAAACAAGAAACACAAAGGTTGACCTGTGCAAGGTGACAGCTCTCAAAACGTCAACTCTGTTCGCTCATGAACAAACATTACAGAGGATGCGTCAGCTTCCCTGTAGTCCAAATGTGAAATCAATATTCCTATCTTTTCCCTAAAGATATCAGGTTCCACCCAGATGCATACACTCCATATATACACACAAACAGAGGGGCTCAGGTGCTCTGCTGTAATATGTTCACACACCAACTTTTAAGCATGATGCAGCACTGCTGCTGCAGCAGCAGAGGCTGGGAACACAGAGATTATTTATTCAGCGTTTGGTCAGCGGAGGGTTTAAATAAACCAGACTGCCACCTGCAGTGTGATTTAATCAGAGTCAATGCTGCTTCGAATCAATGCTTTCTGCAAACAGGTATCAAAAAGTGGCATACCTGACAATGTTATATGCCGGAAAGCTTTTAGAGAATGTGTTATTTATCGACACTTCATATTTCTGTCAGCGTTTCCCCGCAAAGGCAGTCAGTTTGATTAAGCGGACAGAGATTTATTGATGAAACAAATTACATTAATCACAGTAAGCATGGTTGTTTTTGCAGGGATTGTGAGCTTCTTAGAAGGATCAACAACATTTGAGTTGCATTATATAGTTGGTGCCATTATGTTTTCAGTTTAGGGCTGCAGCTGACAATTATTTTAGTAATTGATTGAGTATTCTGATGATTAATTGGATAAAATTTTCAAATTCTGCAGATATTTCATTTAACCATATAGGTCGTTTTTTTACACAGTATTAGAAATGCAACAAAAGATGCAAATAATGACGTCATTTATTAAGTAAGAAAACTAATTTTATTTTGAAAAATGACATAAATGACAAGGATATAGGCAATCCTTGAGTGTACGTTTGATCAATTGAAGCAATTAAAAAGTACTGTCTGCTGATGTGTCCATATCCCTCCTGCAGCTGCGGATAGTTTGTTCTCATCCGTCTCATCGGGCAGACCCGAAAAATTTGCCGGACTCGTTTCCAGCCGTACCTCCTCCAGCATTCCTCGCTGTGCCAAGAACGCACAATCGCATACCACATCCCCCCCAAACGCCTTCATGGGCTGCATCTCAGAACCAGCAGGAGAGATCGGCTCAAGGGTGGCGTTTTGGAAGCGCCTGAAGAAAACAGTTGCCATGATAACTGTGATCAGCTGTGCGTGATGCGCACGGCTGTGGCGACGGGTGTGCCAACAGCTGAGTGGAGGTGTTAGTGGGAGTCTGTGAGTGACACTGAAGCAGTGTGAATCGCCACAAGCTCAGGTCTGGTGGATTATTTGTGTTTGTTTTGTTTAGCTTTTCCTATCAGAAGGTCTTGTGCTCCGTGAGTCGTCGGCTCATCACAGTCACACAATGTTAAGTCAGTAGTCTAAACACAGATTCATCTGTCCGAACGACAGAGAAAAGCAGCAGCTTTATCTTTTTCTCTGGCTGAATGAAGCCCACAGTATCGCTGCATACTGCTGGTCAGCTGGTTGAAAGAAGGATTCTACAAGTTATTTTGACTTTGTTTTTAGGTAGGAATATTTGGGACAATTCTGTATCAAAAATTGAAAAAAAAAAAACTCTCAAATATGGTACAATCTTATTCAAAAATGTCTAAACCTCAAAACTGACTGTTCTCAAGTGGTTATATTGTTGTATAACCACTTGTTAACCATTGTCAATGCCAGTATTTTTATCCAGGCATTGACAATGCCTTCTAATTCTACTTTATTCCTTTTTTAAAAAAAATCAAACCAAATCGCCAATCAGTTCTATACTTTACCAATTTCTTAAAATTAGTTTACTTCTGATTGAAGTACAAAAAGTAGCATGTTTAATTTATTTCCCTTGACTGAAGTGCATTGGATCATGACATTAAACACCAAATACATACCAAACTGTGACTGTTGTGTACCTTTACAACCCTAGTAAAAAAAAAAAAAAAAGTACAGTGCATATTCCTTGGTTTTCTGTGGAACATAACGCCAATTTATTGGTGAAAACTGGGAATGGCGTCCTGTGTTAACCAACAGACCTCCATGTCATGCTGTGAGAATCTCTGTCTCTTTAGTAAAGAAATAAGTTCAGTTTGACAACCAACGACACAAACAGCAAAGAGGAAACTTTTAAATGCTTTAAAGCAGAACATCTTTCTGCAAACCACAGCTACGATTCAACCTCACATGCTTCCACTTAAGTCAAGAATTATCATCTCCTTCGGTGAGAAAGACTCCCCTCTTCCCTCTCATTTAGCTCTGATTTACACAACCTTCTGGAGGCTTTTTGGGGCGTAACCTGTAGGCTCCTCAAACTCTGAACTCACAACAACAAGCAAACAACACAGATCTCTATTGTCAACAGGGAATGCCACTGAGTTAAAAATGCATTTCAGTCAGATGACTGATGGTGCTGGTTTGAGAGCGTAGAGGCCCAGACACGCATGTCGGCGAGACTGCATTATAGCCAGGACATTAGGTCACCAGAAACAGAGCTTCACAGGAAGCTGTCTGCAGGATTCCTACACATTTCCTACACATTTACAATAGCAGACACCAAAGTTCACTTATAAATATGGCAGAGCTGGAAAAGACCTGGATCCCATTCCACACTTTAAAAAACTGTATAGGAACTCTGGGCTTGATGCTTTCCAGAAACCTGCCCTTTCTTTCCCCACAAGGAAAAACAGCAATGCCAGCATTTACCAACTATAATTTACAGGAACTCTTACCTCTGAAGTGGCTTTTCTTTTCTTCCTACTGAGGGTAAAGGTCAGACCACCACTCCACTCTGCAGCTGGGCTTTTATCCCCTGGAAAAAAACAATAAACAAAACGGAAACCATGATCAGACATGAGCAAGTTTCTGACTGAGCCTGATGTCAACTCGCTCAAGTTGACATCTTTAGTCAAAACGCCACAGACGGACTTTCGTGTTTCTATTCGCGCTGCAGAAGAACAGAGACACTCGACAGCTGGAACGGATCGCAGCGAGTTCTCCGTCACAAGAATGCCGAGGATTAACTGGGAAGGGTGCTTGAGCGAGAGACTTAACTGTGCTCAGACAAAATGACTCGCACAGTCAGAGAAATGTTCTCTGTGAAGTTCTTAAAGCAATCAGCCAGTGTTCCTGCTAACACTTTTAAATTAAAACAATTCAACTTATAGGGAGGAAAACTACCCAGATAAATCCGCACAGCTGGATGAAAACGGTACCATGTCTTACCCAGTAATTTCTAACATGAGTCAAAGCACAAGCCTTGCTCAAACTATTAAGTATGTGTGTCAATGTGACTCATGAGTCTGCGAGTTTTAACACTTCAATGGGTCATTTACTCACTACAGAGCTGAGTCATACATTAGGAGGTTGCTCAGGGTAAGTAAGCATTTTAAACAAACATTTCTACACACTGCGGCAGTTTTGAGGTCATTTTGAGCAAAAACAAGCCCACAGCATCACAGATTCTCAACCATACTTAAAAGTGGGGAAGAGGAACCCCACGTATCATAGATCCTCTATTGTATTTAACAATGGGAATAATGTTCATTTGCGCTCCTTTTGGTGCCACATCTATTGACAAAGTACTGCTAAAAAACTCAATCTAACTCATACTGGACCAACATGCTAAATCAAACTGTAAATGTGACTTAGTTGTGGAGTGTGTGAGAGGGAGGCAGCTGATGTTGTGGCTAACTCCAGTGAAGCTGTTCCTGCTGGCCTCAGCTGTTTCCTTTGCTTTCCTGCACGCCAACTGTTGTTCGGACGCTGCATGTGGCCTTACAGGCAAAAGAAAACCGAGCGTGTGTTTTCACAGCAAACAGACTCCCTGCAACAACGCAGAGAGAGAGTGCTGTAAAGAGACAGTATGATGACTTGAGTCATCCTTCCACACGTGCCATAAAAAAAATTATGAAAAAAAAAAACAGAACATAATTGCCCCATTAGATTACAGGTCAGGCCGCTCTTGTAATTTGCAGACGGTCGACGCGTGATATCACTCAGTCAACACAAGGCTATTGAACAGGTGTGGCAGTGACACATGGGTCTGCGCAGCTGCAGGGAACAACAGTTGCCTCAGTCACAACAGAGAAGGGGCCGCTTCGCAGCTGCTCCGCTGCTGAAAACAAAGGCAGGTCTGCGGCACACGCGCAGACAAACAAGATCGGCTTGCCATCAAGACGCAGAAGTGCTACAAAAGCAGCTCAAGCTTGCTTGTATATTCAGGAGGGAAAGCGTCTATTTAAATTAAAGTGAAAGCAGCCCACTCCAAAAGTATACACACCTACCTTGTGTCATCAGTTAACGTCACACACAGGGTTCAGTGTGGTGGACACAGGTGTGTCCTTGTCTCCCCGGTCTAAAAGTTCTGCTCATTTCCTGTCTGGAGCAGGAAGTGGGAAGAAGGGAAGGGCTCTGAGCGAGCAGGGGCGGTTATGATGTCACTGCAGGAAATAAAGGCAAGATTGTGTAGGGGGGTGGTGGGGGAGTACAGAAAACAGACGATGGCAGAGAAGGAGCACTTCAGAGGTTTACAAGCATGTCTAAGATGGTGAAGTTCACACAGCAGCACACAAATCATCTGCACAAATCAAACACGATCCTCAATTCTCTGAAGTTCTGCTTTAAGAGGGCAGTTTTTGGTAAAATCAACTTTTTTGTGGCTTTTTTTAAAATCATGTTGTAATGTTATGCCCTCCTCAAAAACATACATGGAGAGTCGCCTTGATTTTTTAGATGCATGGTTGAGAAATCCTTCAATCGCTCTGGGCAACCAGCTATGCAAAACGCCTGGGTGGACCCAGCTCCGCCTTCAACATGCAGCCTCACCTCAGAGCAGCTGCTCCCAAACTTCTGTGCTCCCCTGCGACACCCCACTCAGCTCCTTCAGACTAGCCAGCAGCAATTAGTTGGAACTGTGCATCTGCTTACCTCATGTTAACTACTTCTCAGTGCATCACTGGTAAAAATGTTGTTAAAGCTTTAATAGAGGAGTCCTGAAGGCGGAGTGTCAGAAAGAGCAGGAGCATCAAATTTACCAAATTGTATTTCAAGTCTTTTAAGTCATATTTGACATATGACTTAAAAGGTAATCAAAAACACATAATACTGCCCCTTTAAAGTGTTTTAACCAGACAGAGCTAATAACTGGACCACAGTCTGTTTTCTGAAAAAGGCAAAGCTCAGCGGTGACCCTCAGCCTTCCTGTAAAGGGTGCAGAAGCCGACCATCAGCCAGCCATTTGATGATGAGCCGCGAAGTCGGCCGGCAATGTGAAGGCATTAGTATTGATCAGTGGACTGCTTTTGTTGCAGGTCAAGAGCAGTCGACCTCTTCACTGGGTCAATACAAAAGAAAATTTAAAAAACAAACAAACAAAAAATAAAATCACTGCTAAAGTTGTTCGATCATCGGTGCCTTTGAATCGATATATGTAGAAGGAACGCTCCGCTAGAAGGTGCTAGGTTCGAATCCCATCTTTGGGTCTTGGAGCTTGCATCTCCTACCTGTACATGCATGCATCCTCTCCCAATACTCCGGCTTCCTCCCACAGTCCAAAGACATTAAGAAACATCTCTAAATTTCCCTTAGGTATCCAAGGTATCCAAAAATAATCCCCGCTATCAGGTATTTCAAACTCAAAGACACAAACCACCAGAAACAGGTTCTGGGTCAACCAGTCCTTTTTGCATTTAATGCCTTTCTACTTTCATGTCTTACCAACTATTTACTCAACCACTGCATCTCAGTTTACTGTTAGTAGTCAAATACTTATGAGTAATTATAAAGATAAATCATCTTAATAAAACTCTTGGGTCACTTTATTGGCTATGGTTTGCTTCACGGATGAGATTACTTAATTATTCGATCCACTAACCTTCCTCAGAGATTTTGACCCATAGATTTGTCACCTGAACATCCGTGATGTTCTGTTGAATTGAAATCTGGTGACTGTGGAGGTCATTAGAGTACAGGGAGCTCATTGACATGGTAAGAAAATCAGTTTGAAAGGGACTTTAGCTTTGTGACAGAATATTATCCTGCCGGAAGTGGCCATAAGTGGGGAAAACGGGTTCAAAGTGTGCAAAGAAAAATCCTCCCCCACCGATTAGACCACGAAGATTTAGACGTTATCATCTAGATGTCACAGCTAAAACTGAGTGAGAGTCCAACTGGAGGAGGAAAAGCTCTCGGACCATATTAGCATTTTATGAGGCATTTTAGCAAAACTTACTTCACTTTGATCAGAACTATTGAAGCACTTAAATATCATGTCACATCCCTACTAAAAGCATCATGTTCCTCCCCTCTGATTGGCTAATTTGTTGTGTAAACAGGCAGCGATCTAATACACTGGCTGGTTAAAGTACAATTTCATTAAATATGTTTTATGTTACACTGTTTTAATTAGATTTTATATTATTTTCTGAAGTCTTTAGACTTCACCATATTTCCAGTAATTGTTCTCATCCTCATTTGTGCCACTCTACTCTTAGACTATGACCTCTGATCAACCTCCAGCAGAAAATATTTATAGGAACTTAACTTTTTGAAGTCCCACTTTAATTATTAAATGATGCTTGTTGTGAATTGTGCCGTGGAAAGATAATGCAGCACCTCTAGAAACTTTGTTTATTTTTCAGATTTCTTCACCGCTGTTTGTTATTTTTTAAATAAATGTGCAAAATATAATAACTTGAACAATATTTTTCAAGCAGGATCCACATAATTATGTTACATGTAAATTTGAACCAGAAACAATGAAAAAGATGAGCTTCTTTTTTAAGATCAGAGCTTAAATCCAGTAGTGAAGAAGTTATTGAGACAAGCTCTACTATTATTTACCTTCAGCTGTTTCCCCTCATTCAATTCAGTCTGGTTCTGATTACAGTGAGCCCATCTCCACTCCTCAGTGGGATTCTCCATGCTCTTAGTGAGCACTCGCCCCCAGGAAAAACCACACATGGTGGGAATTATGGAATAATGCTGTGTCAGGAATGTTCCCACGATGGCCAGTGGGATCTAATGGAGGTCCCACTGGTTGGTTGGCAGCCGGTTGGGTTTAGCAATAACACGCATGCAACGTTGCACAGTGAAATTCTTCTTGTATTAGCCCACATTTTGGACCTGCTGCTTCCAGGCTGGATCAGAGACGCTCCTTTGTGATTTATTTGCGCCTGGGTTTTGCTTCACAGACAAAGGAATATTGTGTACTCCATAACCTCACCACTGGCATGGTTCTAGAGCAGCTGATATTATTAAAGGTACACATCTCTACTCATTTACACTGTCTTGCAAAACTGTTCACACCCTTCCAACTTTTCCACATTCAGTCAACGTAAAAGTGAAAAAGTTTAAGGTTATGACTAAGTTCAACTAC
This sequence comes from Gambusia affinis, assembly GCF_019740435.1. Taxonomy (NCBI): domain Eukaryota; kingdom Metazoa; phylum Chordata; class Actinopteri; order Cyprinodontiformes; family Poeciliidae; genus Gambusia; species Gambusia affinis. The sequence continues at coordinate 8,135,046 of NC_057891.1, read as the reverse complement.
TCAAATTTAAGACTTAATTAAGACCCTTACGAATGCAATTTGAGAACTGCATCACATACAACGAAAACTGAGTATTGTATATAACAGCAGAAGTGAGAGATAGGCAAAAACGAATGTTGTCCAGCAGACGGGACAAATTTACACTTACCTATGATAGACACAAAAAAAGCTAGATAGCTAGCTAGCAAGAGTATGCTAGCGGCTAGTTAGCGGTAGCCTCAACCACCTTGAATCACAGATCCTGACAGAAAAGCCCCACAAGAAAAATGAACTTCATAGGATATATGAGATTAAAAAGTCCCGCTACCACATATTTAAGGCTAACGTATTTTTTCTAATATATTTAAGAAATTTTAAGGCCTTTATTTTAGATACATGAATTTTAGACATTTTAAGGATGTGCGGACATCTTGGTGACTGCTTTTAAAAATCCCAGCTATCGTGGGGGTCAAGACACAACAGTGACCTTTCCCTTGAGCTCCAAAAGCAGATAAATGGGCAAACAAAGGGGCAGGTTACGTTTTACTCACCAAGAGGAGTTGGCACGTGGACCAAAATAATCAGAAATCACTGGAGAGTGAGGATCAGCCAAACAAAAAGAGATTACAAACGGTACTCAGCCACCAACTTAACCCAGAAACTCGGTCAATACAACCTTGTAGTCACTTTCAAAGCTGCTGGGGTATTAGTCCGACAGATTTGGATACAAACAGTCGCACATACACACATCGCTTTATGAGATTAAGCTTGTAAGTTTGAGTTACTGTCAAGGGATTTTGCTTCAAAATCTGTGCCAATCCAGTTCTGCTACTGCGAGCATGGCCCCGCAGCCTTTATTGGCCGAATTCTTTCTGCATTGTAGGTTGCTGCAGTGAAACTCTAGATTCCTTCGCTGTCCTCAATAAACCCTGACGTGAAAAAAAATAAATAAATAACAGAGCAGCCCTCCCAGTGTTAGCTCTTACAGTAAATCCAGAGCACTACATAGAGGCGTGTGAGCAAAAGAGAGACTTCCAGATTTTGGCAGTCGATGCGAGGAAAAAGAGGGATGATCTCACCGCTTCCAAGTTGTTGTCTTTCGGATGAAACCTCTTCCACCCAATGTGTTTCACATTTTCCTAACAGGTGCGCCTCTGCTTCCTCCGGCCTTTCTGATGGGGGTCACTGCTAACGTCGAGTTCCCACCAATGAGCAGGGATATCAGCCAGCTTCCCCACCCTTCCTTGAGGCTTCACTGCCCACTTAAGTGCTGCCTGTCAAAGACATGAGCAGGGTAACTTTCCTAAATGTGGCTAGAAGATGCAAGAAGTGCATATTTAAAGAGTGCTCAGCCCTAGTTTTTGGATCAGAGCTGGTTTGCAGCTTGAACTAAGCACAGAAACACTTGAAACAGTTGGAGGATTTCAATAATGTATGGCTGCACCCGAGTAAGCGTGTCAAGCTGCAGAACAGCTTCTGTGGCTGCAGTTAAAGAAGAGGATGACTTGAAGAATCTGTTTCAGTTTTATAATTTATGGATGAGTCCAAGGGGGGATTATGTTAAAATAAACTGAACTTTTCAAATGTGTTTTGGTTTAACGGAGCAGTTAAATTTAGCCACAAAACAGTCACTGAATGGGTTGGATAATAATTTTGAATATGTCATTTGTAGCCGCTCAGCAGGGGACTCTTAAATAAGGTGGTTTTCCTCATATTCTTTCCTTGTTATATCCCAGTTGTAGTTTTTGAAAAATGTTCACGTAGATATTAGCATGTTTGATTAATGAGTTGTTTTCTTGTAGCCGTTTCCTGATTCATGAGGCTCAGAACCCATCGCTCTCATATGAATGGCACGTTTTTTTGTCATTCCCATTTGAAAAGTGGTTAAGATTCAGTTCAGAGCTGGCAGTAACAGAGTTTCACGCAGATGTGAGCACATGTAAAACAACCGGAGAACAGTTTTCTTCTTCTTCTTCTTTGCGTGATTCAATGTATCCAATGTTACTGAGACGTCAGTAGAAAGTATCTAGATGTACCACAGTAATACAACGTCATGGATTACCAATTAGAAGATGAAAAACATCCTTATTAGTTGTATTCATGTTTTTAGGGTTTGCTAATAAGTGTAGCACCTGTAATTTGTTTATTTATGATTATTCAATAACTAAAATCCAACACAATAAACTGCTTTGAGAATAGTAACACCACCAGATTAAACTACATCTGATAGCCTCATAATGTTGCCACTATTACATTTTCCCCGAATAACAAATAAAGCTGAATCCTCTGTGGATTTCACTGGAATTCAACCAGAGGTCAACGGTTCACGCAGCGACAATACGTGCCGCTCAAAGCGGACGTCGCTCACCTCGGCGTTTCAGGCCGAAAGGCCGGCATTTTGCAGTGGCGTGGGAGAAAACAGCAGTTTAATTTGTTTACATCTGTGTGTGGTTCCTCCATCACCCCAAAAACAGAAACAGAAGCAGCTTGCGCAAGTCGACACGGTGGAGTGATGAAAAGCTGTTGTGGTTTGATGAGAAGGACGTGAACTCTGCTCGGGTTCTGCTTCTGTTTATCTCGATAGGAAGGGTAATCGCTATTTCATTTAATTCACTATAGGATGTAAAGCAATCTAGTGAGTAGGATATAAATCCTGCTTCTCCATCTGCAGCTCATGAATCACCTGGTCTATAACTATGGGCCAAACAGAACAAACGTATCTCCTCTGAGTTAGCACTTTGCACACTCTCAGTAGGGCTCCAGCTTGCCTTAAGCATTCCATGTCATCTCCGATCCAAAGAGCCATTATCCTGAATCCGACTCCACAGACATCCCATGCCATACATCATCCCACCTCCCTACTGTTGTGGTGGAGCATAATCTAGACCCGTGAAGAAAGAAACCAAAAGCCATAAATCACATCTTCTGCGTTCTCCGCACCGATATTGGATACAGCCGCTGAAATTTCAGACGATAAGTCCCACAGGGAGTGGATTTGTGTTTTATTAATCTCGGATGTAGAGATCAGATTTGGGGCAACTGCTCAACTTTATTTGTCAGTGGGTGCACAAAGCCAACCCTTTGGCGTTTACCGTCTCAGGCGTCCATCATGCTGACTGCAGGTGGGAAATTTGACAACACACGAGGTGAGGTGCAACCAGAAACTTGAAAATATAGTTTATCATAATTAACACAACATCAGAATCCAAGCATATCATGTGTCAGAATGGCCTAGTCAAAGTCCAGACCTAAATCCAATTAATAATTAGTAAAAAGGTTAGAAAACATTCAATCTGACAAACACTGAGCTATTTATAAAAGAAAAATGAGAACATTTCCTATTGTTATTAGTGAGAAAATGTTGAAACTATGAATCATTTTGCTTCTTTTTCAAACATATGCACTAGTTTGTGTTGATTTGTCACAAACATGAAGTCTAGTTTTTCATGTTTTCTCTCAGGTGGATACATTTAGCCAACAGACAATCAGCCAGGAATGAAATGGGCCATCTGCAGTACAGTACAGGATAAAGGAAAAGGGTGAGGAGGGGGACGGAGGGTGTCACCCACCACAGAGCAGAGAGAATCGGCCACCTGCTTCTAGCTGGAGAAACTGTCGTTATTAGCTGCCTGAGCTGCTTAGACAAACTACAGGAAAAAGATCGAAAATGAAGAACAGAATAATAATAATAATAAAAAAAAGAAGAACATCTTTAGGAGAGAATATTCGCTCAAGCTTTCAGATTACTGCTGAAAACACAGAGCAGAGCGAGATGATGGCCTCGTTCTGCCTGCTCTAATCAGTGGAGAACTGGCTGCAGTGTTCATCAATTCCCCCCCTCAGCGCAGGCAGGTCATCTGACACACCTCGCTTCCTGATGAGGCATTCGGATCCTAAACCGTGCTGTTTTTTGTTGTTGTTTTTTTTAAGGCATAATGCTTTATTGTAAGTAAATGCCTTGGAAAAGGACAGGCAACAGTGCAAACAAAAGCATAAAAGGGGTGTGACTGGACCTCAAAGTGTTTATTTCCATCAACAGAAGTGGGAATGAGCTAATCTTTGAGTGTGTGTATATGAATATGAAAAGGCCAACAGGAAGAGCAACCTGCTATCTGCAGCAGCAGACGTTTTGCAGGCTTTGGGCAGCCCTGGTTAGACATTTGTCTTTGTTTGCAGACATTAGGGGCAGCTGCCACCAAAGGTCAGTGAAATGTTGGCAGAGCGAGGCCCTGCAGAGGCCGGAGCCACGTGCCCTGGGAAAAGCTGAGGACACGCCCACTTTTCCTGCCTGTTTTTACCCAAATCCCACTTGAACAGTCATGTTTTGCTGCGTCTGCAATTGTGGGATCACATTTTCATCTCCAAAGCTTTATCCTTTCACTCCTTGATCTTTATATTCTCTAATTTTATCTAGCACAATGCCAAGATCTACGCAGAAACTAAGATGAAATCACACAAAGTCATTTGTGAAGGCAGACTGAATTTTAGTTATTGGTGTCGGAGTAAACGCATATCACACTTTTCAGGATTGTAAAAACATATTTCTAATTCTACTTCACAATTGTGCACTATCTATCAAATAAAACCCCAATGAAATACATTGATGTTTTTGGTTGACAACATGTGAAAGACCTCAAGGGGTCTGCATAGTTTCACAAGGCCCAGTATCAGGTTCTGGTCCCCTCCTACACCCTCTGCCGCAGTTCCCAGTTGAGCTGCGTTTGAAGTGCCATCCCCCTTATAGCTGCACCTCTGGCTGTAACACAAGCCGGGTAAACTTACACCGACCACCATCGGCACCTCCAGCCTCATCTTTTGAGCTTTTGTGAGGTGTGGTCTAGAGGGACTGACACACACACAAACACACAAAAAGAAAACATGAGCAGCTTTTTGGATAACCCATCCTGTGGGTCAGATTCATTCTTGAAGCTTAAAGCTTACATAAGAGGGGACGTTCTTATCTTACCAACAACATTCCAGGGAATCAAAGAATGCTAAAAACAAGGAAAAAATTTTATTTTTGTAGCTTCAGGAAGGAAATCAGACTGAAAGTTTTTATCTTGTTATAGCACCCTAACTGGATTTTTATTGCAATATGCTTGCATGCATTTCCTCATCTGCAATAACCCAGTTGGGGTGAAACTCACAGGCCTGAATAAGACAAGAAAAGTTGTCTCCAACAACAACAACAAAAAGAAAAAACACAGCAAACATGCCGCAGACCTTTGCATTTACACAACCAAACGTAATTAAAGTCTTCAGGAGAACTTCTGGACTGGGATGGAGCGCAGGAAACAGACGCCGCTAACAGCGCCCGAAGGAATACATCAGCGAGTTTTCCAGATGTGTTTAGGGGCATCTTTTACGTCACAACTCTGACAAGACAAAGGGGGAAATCTGATCCCGACGTGCTGCTACTTTCCTCTCGCTACTTACTACTTGAAGAGGGAGGATGCAGAGGGCTAGTGGTTATTTTCAGCCCATTAACCGCACTGTAAACGAATGGATGGTCTACATTGTTGCAGGATTGTCTCCATGCCCAGAATAATGTGCTTCTACTCTACTGCTTTCTTGATGCAAATCAAGCGTGCTATAAGGCCACAGACGGTCTATTATAATGTGGGGAATAAAGGCCGGGCCAAGTGACTCTTTAGTGGCTTTTTGTCATGTTGTTCAGCTATAAATCAAAAGTCATAGACTGCGAAAGAAAAAATGTCAGCACAGAAGGGAATAAACTAGTCAGGCCAGCTTTAGTCACACACAGAAATGCATGTGTTTAACAAGCCAAATAAGAGGCAAAACATATGTAAATGAAGTGAGGTGGTTACCAAAAGAAAGAAAACGCTTAATGCTGGGTAATATAGAAAAAGAGGAAGGAAAAAACAACAAGAAATGAATGCAAAATTGCCAAAAATAACCATTCAAAAATAAGGGGAAAAAGGAGGGAGTTCTTGACTTCTCTGTCCAGGTCCCTGGACAAAAAATACTCTTGAAGTCTGTGTGCGTTTTCTGAACGGGTTGAAGGAGAAATGGATGGGCTAGTAGGGCTTCAAAATCAATCCGCTGCTGTTACACCACTGAGGCACCAACAAAGGTAGCCGCAGCTCCGTGTCACTTTGTTTATGGAAAGTTTGTCCAAGCTTTAATGTTGCTTTTTTCAAATGCTTCTGATAAAAATATCCAAGCCCGACGTCCAGTAATCTGCTCTGTTTGAGTGTAGGATAACACCTTCAATGTGTATTAAAGGCGCCAACTGATCCACCATGGCATTCCTGTAGCTGTCAGTTTTGCAATGAATCTGAAGGGGCTTCTAACTGAAGACTAAAATTATGTTTGTAAGAGGTACTACAAACAATGACTACAGGCGTCACCATGTTGAAATTATGACTTCTTAGTGTCAAAGCCATAACTTCAGAGGTAACCACATGCTGCATAAATCCCACTTTAAAGTGTTTTGTGAAACAAACTTTTCCTTTGCCTTATGGCACCCCTTACGTCATAGCACCCTGAGTGGAAAGCCATAATAACCCATGACAACTCCTGCAGCCAGCTAGAAATATGGCTCACTAAGGTCAACCCAGGGTCACCAGCTTCTTGTTGTTCAAAACACTCCAAAGACTTCAGTGGAAAACAATTTTCAAGTCATAAATAATTATTTTATGGACACTCCAGGGTCCAATGAGAGCTGAGCACATAATAAGGGGAGCCATTGGTCAAACTGGCTGAATGTTATCCAATCTGCTGCGGCCAGCGTCACCCAACAAAGAGGATTAAACCGGTGGTGATGAGCTGCAGAGGAGAGATGGTTCATCACCGGCTGTACATAACCAAAACACCCACAACACGTTTATTTTACAGCATTCCTATCGTGCTGTATTCCTCAAATTCAGCAGCGAAAGCCCGAACATTGGCTCGACATTCTCCTCGGCCATTACCAGAGGCTGAGCCAGCCTCCTCCCGGTGACAGGGTGGAGGCTACATCTTTTTTGTTTAGCTGGGTGATGCAGGCAAGAGGAGAAACTAAATTCACCCTGGATATACTCCCGGGCAGCGTCAAAGCCGGGCTTTGCCAACAAAAACTGACAAATCGCTCCCAAACAATGAGCTCATGTTGAATTGTCCCTCCCAGGAGAGCGGCGGCTCTTTTCCCAGTCGACCCAAACGCTGCACAGCCTCTCTCCCTGAGAAAGGGATTGTTCAATGGCCGCAGATGAGGCACATACTCTCCTCATTCAAACATCCTAATGCAGAAATCAGCCAACACAGAGAGACATACACAGGCTGGTATGGAAGGATATGTTTTTTTGTTTGTGTCTTTAAAGTCAGAAAGCTACTTCTTGTTTTCTTTTCCCCGAGGTCACAGTTTGGGATGGGCTAACAATGTGTATATACAATATTAAGGCTACATCAATGGGATTTTATCCATATAAACAGCTTTAATAAAACAGAATAAAAACGATTAAAGTCCCCGACGTGCCAGAATTGAGAATCAAATCTACTTACTGTGAAATGGGATTCACAAAGAGGCTTCCCGTTTTTCCCTCAGTGCTGTCCAATTTAATAAATAAATATCCTCGTCCTCAACGGGAGAAAATATCGGGACAAACTCCTGTTACAACGTGGATAATTAACGATTGAAAATTATGAGTCTATTTTAAACTGTCCTCATGTTTCCACGCGATCCCTCGCCTGCAATCCACAAATCTGTTCCCATTCCCATTCTTCTCTCCCGCAGCTGCTGGGGAGACACGCTGCGCGTCTCCGTCGTTTCCTGTCCAGCCCAGGAACGGACATGGACGATGCTTTCAGGGGCCGTCGGAAATTACATCAGGACAGTAGTATGGGGAGATACAGCGTCTTGCAAAAAGTTAACACACAACTAAATATTTTTAGCAAATCTGCTCACGTTAAAACTACAAACCTTAATGATTCTGCATGAATCTTTTTTTTTTTTTTTTTTTTTACCGAAAAAAATCCGAAAATATTTTTACGTTAATTCGGGGACCCAACATAATAGTTTCGATCCCTGGTTCTCAAACTGAGGTACATGTACCATTGGCGGTACTTGGGTTGCTTTTAATGGTACTGCTGTGAAATTGTTGTATTAGTTATTGAACACTAAAGACAAATTAACTACTGAAAGAATAGTAAAACAGCCCAGTCAAAGTGTAGATCTAAATCCGAGAACCAGAGACGAGTCATGAAAATTCATGTTCACAGACTCTCCGTCTAATCTTGAGCTATTTTTTTTTTAAAGCTGCAAAAAAAGAGAGGTAAACATTGTATAATTTTCCATACGCTACATAAAATCCCAATGAAATACACTAAATTTCATGTTGTGTGAAAACGCATCCTCAGGTCTGAGGTGGGTGTTGCAGATTAAAAGATTATTGTCATCCATATCGATCTCTGTCCTTCTTTTCTGATTTGAATGCTACACAATCCTACAAACAAAATAGATATTTTCTTCCTAGTTAAGGTTTCAAACACCTATTAATATAAGTAAACCGATGCAAATGGAAACGTGAACAGTAATTTATTTTTTATTTTTAAGGCAACACAGGGTATTAAAAGGAGGTAAACCATGTCGGGTACCAATAATGAAGCCTACAGGATGAGAGAGAACCACCAGAATGATTATAAAGTGCTTTGTTGCCATCTAGTGGATCTACGTGAATGTTTCTGATCGCTTCTTCTTTTTTTTTTTTAAACCAAGACGTTTATGCTGACAGGTTTCACACAAGTCATCTCCTACACCTGGTCTGAACATGCTTTTCTTGTGCATGCTCCTGAGATAATGACTCATAATACTTTGAGTTTCTTAATCACTTCTCATAATCGTGTCTTTCTCTGCCTGTCAGCATTTCCCGAAATCACACAATGTCAAGCGTTTGCTGCTGTCAACCAGAGGGTTCGGTAAACACTCCACCTGGTTCACGGATTGGGTCACTGCCCTTTTTTGTTTAGTTGTGCAATCACAGAAAGGTACTTCAGACGGTCGAGCCCAAAGCGGAGATGTTTGGATGTGTTGCACAATGTTACATTAGGAGAAAAACAAACTAAAAAGGGAGAAGCGGATGCTGGAGGGCCGTAATTTGAACTTTTAGAAGTGACAGCACTGGCCAACTTCAGCTGCACTCACAAAAAACTCGCCAGTCTTTCTCTGCCACTGCCAAACAAATTTTGGTAGAGGGAGCGTTTTGGTGTTGATCTCGGCCATAAATTGAGGCGATCGCGAAGCAACGAGATATTAAAACTGGGTCCTACAGCAACTGGTGATCCCTTATTTCCACTCTTAGGAGCTTAAACTGTTGGCTGAAGAATATGATGCCGGCTAACCAGCATGACGTGGTGGTGTCAGGCTAACTACAAACATCCAAATTCACTAAACACCCAACAAGAGTCAGTAGCAGACTGATCTGAAAGTTTCCTTACAAATGTTGCACCATTTACAGGAAACTAGAGATGCTATCCAACATCTACGCTGTAAAAGGAAACTTTTTGACAAACAGAAACGACTTCAGGACTTTGCAATAATTTTTGTGAGGTGTGTGCTTTCAGTCAACTAACACATAGAACCTCACATCATTTTACATTTAAATTCTTTATGTACGCATGTGATTTTAAAGGAATCACACTTATACAAACTTATAGCTTCATTTTCCAGCAAATATGTTCTATTTCTAACAAGTAAGGGTCATCTGGGGTGCATAGAGCAAATAAAAACAACACGTATCAGTGTGTTTTGTGTGACCTCTGTGTGGCTTTCATTTCTCCAAAATAAAATATCAGAAGTTAAACAGCACACACAAAAGAATGCAGGGTGTGGGGGGGGAGCAAATATTTGATGATTTCTGTGTTTAATTCATGATACGTGATCACAAGCTGTAAGTCACAGAAGGTCATAAACCTCAGGAGAGAGCGGAAACTTCAGAAGAGGAGGCGTTTTCTGCCACAGGATGTTTTCTCTCGAGAGGGCGCGTGAGCTTCTGTCACTGCAGCTCTGTGGGTGAGCTTCGTTCGGGGGGTAAAGTGAGGATGTGATGTATTAACATGACAAGAACACGTGCGTGGAAGAGGGGTTGACTGTGTCGGGGAGACAGATCAGATTCCTCTGCAAGCACACGGCTTCATGCAGCTCGTCGCAGGAGCTTAGAGTTGGTCGGTGATGAGGGAAGATCCTTCTGCTAGAAGCAAGTCGTCACTGTCCGGTCAGAAGTCGGGACCACGATGGGAGTTTACTGGTTGTTAATAATCCTGCTGAGCTGCACGTCATCTTGCAGATGCAGCGGTAAGTTAAAAACACAATTTAAGAGTTTACAAGTTACGGTAGAGGTTAGACTGACAATAGGAACGGTTGCCAACTTTAGTTAGGCAATTCCAAAGAACGCAATAATGTGTGGGACAAGTACAAGTCTGGTTTCATCTCTTGAATTATTGTTATTTAGTCTATTTATATGTAGCGTCCAACAAAGTAAAAAATTCAAGAAAAGCAGCAAAATATCATTCAGCGACAAAGTTAAAGCAGTCTCTGCAAACACAGAGTTATGTTGGACAAAACTGAACTTGACACACAACTTTGCGATGACACAGACACAGCAACACTGGGTGACTCAACTGTGCCACTCGCTTCACAAACTTGTATTTTCATCCTGCCTATGAGAAGTTAATGTGCCTAAAACGGCTGATATCAAGCAGATTCCACTGTGGGCGTATGGTTGCTGCGAAACAACCATTTCCATTGTTAGACGAAATTAAAGCAAAAATATCAAGAGGGATGGATTTCTAAAGCTCCTTCTTGATAAAGCTCTTTTGATTTGTTTAAAGGGCGTTTTGAAAATATTAATTCAGAACATACATTTAGCAATCAAGCACAAATGAAATGTACGATCACTGCTAGAAACTGTATTAATGCTTAATCTCTTTCACGTTTTTCTCTTCAGAGCAACAGTGGGACGTGCAATGCACAACAGAAAGCCCGGAATATGTGTTGGTGCCTTGCCCAAACATGACTGCCGGTCACGCCAAAGACAAAGACACTGAGGTGACATATAAGCTTTTCGAGAACCAAAAGCAGATTCAAGTGTGCCCCAATACTCAAAAACAGTGCAACCGAACCGATCCAGACATCCTGCTAGAAAAAGACGAGAAAGGGACACTTACAGGTTTCAGGATTATGAGAACAGCAAGCCCAAAGCAAGCAATCTACATGTGTGAGGGTACAGTTACTTACCCTCCTCCTGTCATCAGCAGCAACAGCACAGTCCTGGTCCTTGAGGAAGGTGAGTATGTCAGAGACGACATCAAAACTCATTTCAATATCAAGTGTGAATATTGTAGGATTAACTAAAAAGAAGAAGAAAAAAAACCTTTAACATCTGGTTCTTTCAGGACAAGGATGCCGGCGAAAAACAGAAGAATGTAAAACAGACAAACCAGAAGAGCAAAAAACAGGCATTCCTGTATGGATCTGGATAGTGGCTGTTGCACTTCTTTGCACCTACAGCCTAGCAGTTACTATTACTGCCTTGATTATCTGGGTAAGTAATTCCTGAATGTCACCCATCCCAAGAAGAAAACTCAATCATTGATTGATTTTTTTTTGTCAGTGGAAAGTCAAAATATTTCTTTTTCTATTGAACAAAGTAAAACAAAAGTTTCTCCACAGCTAACAATCCATTACAAATCTTCTGAACAGCTTAAATATGCTTTATAACCATGTAACTAAACATTTAGGAATCTGTGATGGTAGCAAAAACACCAAAAGCAGAAGCTGGATAATAAAATGTCTGTCAAAAACCTTTGCAGCACTTTAGAAGCTACCAAGAAGTAAACAAACTTTAGACATGTAAATGTTTGTTATTAAATGGTAATTATACACTAATTATTACCTAACCCATAGTAAATGTTAATTGGATATTAATGTAACTTTATTGTAATTCAGCATTATGCAAGTAACATTATCAAATGTTTCTGAAGCAAATATTAACAAGGAATTTAGAAACATTAAGCATAAAAATTAAGCATTTTTAAATGTAATTTAAGCATGCCGGTTGCAGTGTACTGATTGTAATAACGAAAAAACTGAACACTAGCATCATCAAGAGAATGTTTGTTCTCCTGGTCGGGTGTAAAACATTCAACTTTCTCTTCAGTTCTTTTACACGAATTGAAAAGTTGCTGAAGTGAATAATTACAGCTGGAAATGTTTGCGGCAAGCTGGAGGTTTGTGAATGTAACTTCCAGCCAGTCTCCAAATTTGAACATCCCACTGAATTACATTTTCACACCCCGACGGCGGCATGCTAATCGACAACGTTTTGCTTGGGCAGTTGTTTTTGTCTTTACATTTTTTACATCAGTCACCCAAAATTTACGCTGTCAAGCATAAAGGTGTTTCTGCTTTGGTTTTTGCACACATGCACAGGGAAAATTACTTCTTCAATATCTGACGTCAACGTCTGCCTTCTTTGCATAACGTGAGGCTGGCAGCGGCTTTTGTGTGACTGAACCAAATGATGAGCAGCATGTCAGATCTATACTGCATGGATCTATATAGGCATTGCACAAAGACGGTAGAAAATAAGTGACGAAACAACTTAATACACTTTAAAAATAATCCTATTTAGAAACAGAAGACTAAAAATAAGTAACTGCAACTTTAAATTATTTGTAATTTTTAAAAACCATGTTATAGAAAGCATATGCCACTAGTTAGTCATTTCATTAATTATCTGATTGGTGGTAAATTTGTAGAACCTGACATTAAAAGCTTAAACAACTATTTATTTAACTTAGAGGAACATAAATACTTAATATTTATGTGCTTATGAGCATTTTATTATAAAACAGCATTTTTAGTGCTAATGGCTGCAATAAAAAATACAGATAAAGGGCTTTATCATGTAGCATCACCGTATTTGAAAGTTAAGATGCTCAGCTCTAAAGCTTTAACCACCAACAGTGTCAACAACACAAAAAGTTTATGAAAAAAAGGATCTCAGACATCTGTCAAATTGCCACATATTTGTGATATAAAAATGTGAAAGCAGAAGCATTTTATCATAAAAAAAAAGCATTCAGGCCGGGCTGGAATAATCTAAAAACAAAGGGGGAGAGTTTATTTTTGGCTTGATGAAAACAAATTTAAAGCTAAATTAAAAAAAAAAAAAAAAAAAAAAAAGCCTGTTTGAATACGGCTACAAGACATTAGGGAAAGATGGAATAATATGTGTGGAAGTTGCAAGAGCGATATGATTTTCTATAAATAAATAGACAAATGAAATGGAGATGTCTTTTTGCTTTGCACTCATGGCAAACATAGACTCAGAGTGAAACACGGTGACAGCAGCAATGCTATAAAGGGTATATTTTCCTCTGGTAAAACTGGGTCAAGTGAAATAAAACTGTGAATTGTTCCCGATATCAGTCAGTTCCAAAAAGAAAAGAATGGCTTCACCTGAAAAAATCTTTCCCCTAATTAGGTCTTGTATGTTTCTCAATTGAATTGCACAGGACGTATGTCACATTGACAATAAGAGTTTGAAAATGTTTGTTTATGCACTCCTATGTTTTAGAAGTCTGCCAACCAAAATGGATTACAACCATATTTTTACACATTTTTTTTTACATATTTTTCCAACTCGTAAGCAAACCGCAAACGCCACAACTTGACTTCAAACTTTTGATTATACATTCTACTTCTCTGTGTAGATTTACAACTTCAAGTCACTGATTCGGTTGCTTTAAATGTCTTGCAGTACAAGATGAAGGATGTAGATTCCCAGAGCGACTACATAAACACCAAACCCAGACCTCCTGCGAAACGCAGGAAGAAAAGAGGACTCCAGCATCCTATACCAAAACACTTTTGATGATTCAGACATTGCAGGATCATTTTCCTTACCACTCCTTAACACACTTATTACCTATAGGACTTACAATAAATATAACATAACTGTAATCAGTTTCTTTTGTTTAATTTTTTTTTGTGTGTATTCATCTCTAGCAGAAGCAGCACTTCCTTTATGTGGGCGTCTGAAACAATGATGTGTATATTAAAGACAGTGTCAGGTTTTGCTCACTTCCTGTTTCGCTCACTGTAAAAGAAAGATGCGTGCTTGGGAACCCCTATCTTTGTGGTCGAAACAGAAGGTGGTGTCTCAATGAGGGGACTCAACCACATTTAAGGAGTTCTCTTGAGTTTGTAAATCAGTGCAACACCTTGTGGATCAACACTGACCACAACTTAAATAAATAGTTTTACAAGCTGAAACACCTCTCCTGCAAACATGTGCTCTCATTCATTTTCTGAGAATCAACACAGAGACCAAACTGAGGTTGATGACTATCATAAACACAAGGAGCTGCAAGCAGATTGAAAATAACAAGCTGCACCATTTCCTGTCTCCCTACATTTGTTTCTTTTTTCTTTCTCTTCGGTTGTTGGTACTTTCAGCAGAGGTCGGAGCTTCAAAGGCGCGCCACCTTTACCGTGCTCACCTTGCAGTTTCTGTGCAAGCGCTCACGCTGGTTTTATTGGTTTCATTTAGTAGCAAGTTTCTTTTCACAGTCACCACAAGCACTGACGGAATTAGCATAAGGTTTCTGTGAAGCCTTTAAACTGATTTGGGAGTTAAGCAAATGACTAAAAACACGTATAAATGATTTGTCATTTGCCAGTTATTGCCCAGTTTTTTTCCACAATGACTGAATAAGCAACTCTCAGAAGAAAAGATCATCTCAGGTATTTGCTGTAATGCCATCATAAAGCTGTTTGAAAAAGAAAATGTTTTTATTATGACAAAAAAAAATGCATTTCAAAAGCAACAGCTCAGTTCTTTCATGCCGACAAAAACAGAAAATACATTCAGAGCCCTTCATTTTTAAACACTTTATTAATAGTATTATATACAAGTTTTCATTTTGACAAACAATTAATTTGCACAATAAAACCTGAGCCATGTAGAGTTCTGTGTCATGTGTTTAGGATTCCACTTGTGGCTGTGCTTCTGATGCGTGTTCTGGAAAAATGAGTCCTCGCATCTTATCTGTCATCTCCTCCTCAGATGAAGATTGTAGAAGTTGCTCTGTTACCTTCAGATGAAGAATACAAATTCAAGTGTTGCTTCATCTGATAACAGCCGCTATTTCAACTCAATATGCATAGCTACATCAACCTGCTCGCATTTTATCAGCGTCACATTCCAGGAAGACGTTGTTGCCCGTAGATTTTTGAACCGTACGAATTCACATCATACTCAAAGCAATGTTCATTCAGTACATCTAATAAATTGTTAAAGTATGGCTGCGCATTAAGAAATTAAGTAACCAAACTGTCAAACTGAGAGACAACAGGGAAGATTTATGGGTACAATAAGACAAAAGTCTCACCAAGACAGGAGCGTATCCCAGAATCTTCAGATGACGGATCTGGAGAGCGAGGGGCCCACGGGGGTGTGAAGTGCCAAAGCAAAAACTAGAGTTTGGTGTATAAATAACAGCAATTCTAGAACATGAAACAAACAAAAAAAAAAAAAAGACGCGTCAGCTTTAACAAAATAATTGGATTTGGATACAGGGGGTTTGGCTATGTCTTTGAGGGAGAAAACAAAAACTAAAGATAAACTTTTTCAGTATGATTACTCACATTTTTCATGAATTTTATGCAACAATTCTTGGATGTTTTAAAACCCTTTCTGAAAAGTTTCCCTTGATTAATCCTGTTAGTGTGTTTACTTTGATTATTCCCTTTTTCTTTTATTTTGAATTGTCTAGTTTTGTTCAGCATCATTTCATTGTTGCTATAGTTCCTTATGATTAGTTTCTTAGTGCTATGCTTCCTCTATGTTTGTCCTCATATTCTGAGGTTCCTGTCAGGCCTGTTTCTCCTTTTAGTTCCAGTTGCTATTTGGTCGTACTTCAGCTTTTATGTCTTTGCAGTTAAGGCCCTTGTACCCACCTTTGCTACCCCATCTCAGTTATGCCCCAGCTATTTAAGTTTCAAGCTTTTCTTTGTCCAAGCAGGGTTTTTAAGTTGAAGTTTTGGCTTTTTAATGAATCAGAAAGTGTTTCAGCAGTCTTCTGAAGATCTTTCCCGACACTTTATTGTTGATTTTGTTAATGTTAACAGAACCGTACAAAGAACTACATCTGTAGGACTATCTTCTGCTGTATTTACCCAAGTCTTTATGGAAATATGCAGCATCTTGCCATTAAATGGAAATCTATTTGGACATTTAATTGTCTAAGACATCTAACTTCACATGTTTGGACTTTGTTGCCGTAAACCGTTGTGCAAACAGCAGTTGCACGTGAGAAATCACAACGGACATCATTACCTGGAAACATCCTCGTTACCCGCTTTCATAGCAAACTTTACCAAATATGAACATTAGTTTTTACCGAAAAAAGATAAACCTACCACAGATTGCAGATTTGCAAATAGCCTGGGCTTAATTGTGAGACCAACCAGTCTACTGCTGCCATTTCCTTACCTTTGACTGCTCTCTGCTGGGGACATGCTGCTTGTTTCCGTCACACATGGCTGGTTTGGAAGAGGTTTGGTTACAACACCGTCTGAGAGCGCGGACATAAAAACACGTGTGTTGAACCGGTTCGTGCAAACCAACGTCTTTCCTCCAAGACAAAGATCTTTACCTATGACATAGAAGTTCTCCACCACCAACATTTCCTGCAGAGTTGCATTCGCCTGATCTGCCACCACACTCTGCAGGCTCTTTGAGAGGAGCGGATTAACCGACGGGTTGGGAGTGGGGTTCCCCAGGACGGACGGGGGGACGATCAAGGGCTGAGGAAGAGGAGGACGGTCCAGACGGAGACATATGTCCACTCTCTGAAACATCCTCTCCTTGCTCTTTGTGAAACTTGCAGCTGAGAAGAAAATAGTTTAATTTAGAAATGCAAAATCAAGCACACAAGCACAGCCTAACTTATCAGAGAGTGCATGTTTATGGGTCCTTACATGCTAGCTGCTCCTGCGTACTACTACTCAGGAGCTGCTCCAGCAGTGCAGATGGGAAGTGATTCATCCCACACAGGTAGTGGGCAGCCTTTAGCAACTCCAAGCCAGACATTGTGGGCAGATAGGAGATGAGAGCATGGCTGAGACTATCAAGAAACCTAAAGATATGAAAAACAACAAGGAAAAAAAAAATTATCTTCAAATATAACAGCAGTAGTTAGGAACTTAATATACGGTTCCTAGATGTCTGAAATATTAGCCTCAATGTTTCTACAAGCAGAAGTTGGTAAAAGCCAAAGCCTGATCCATAGAATGCTGCTCTAACAATTTAAAGGAAATCAGAAAAAGCAACCCATACGAGGACATAGCTGTTGTTTTTTGTCCAATATTATCTTCATTTTATGAAAAACTAAGCAGAACAAAGGAGGAAATTTCTGCTTACTTAATGTGACTGTTTTCCCAGAGCAGCTTGAACTGGGTGCAGCTCATCGTGGGATTATTGGACTGTGGTCTATATGTGTGATTTAATAAAATACTAGTAATTATTTTGGAGAAAATCCTAATTACAACATGCGGAGGAACACAGCATTTTCCCACAAAGGTAAAAGCTTGATTGTCGTGAGTGTGTACATTACATTTATACAGACTTTAACTTCAAGGGCTTCCTTGTTTTGACAATATGAGCAGAAATTAATGTCCAAAACATTAAAACTATTAAATTATACTCACCCTAGTGTTTTTTAAAACCCTGGTTTTGTTGCCAGAGCAACTGTAAAGGCCAGGTAGTGATCCAGATACAACAAGACAACAGAGGAACAAATCTGCACCTTCTCCTAATTCATCACGTCTAGCACTTCTCTGAACATTAAACTGGTAAATCGTCAATAATTTTGTTAGCTGATATATATTTAAAAGTAAAAGTAAAAAAACATCTTTAGTCAGGCAATTCTGATTGCTAAGGAATCAGAATTGGTTGGTGACTTACGCCGGTCTTTGATGCTGCAGATCGTAGTTAAGCGAGGAGTAAACCGTTAAGACAGACAGGAGGTCTTTAAGGGTGAGCGCATCAGGGTTGGCAATTACTTTTTCAGCATAACGCTCCATTAAGGAGGTAGGACAGAAGAGACGGTCCTTAAATGCACACAGGAAGAAGACCAACTGAAAAAAAGAGGGTATATTAATATGCAACTGAATATAGTTGGCTTTTTCTTTTTTCTTTTTTTTACAAATGTCAACAAATAAAGATTAGAAGATGAATGTCTCTTCCAGCACCTGCTTATTGGTCCATATGTCGAATGTGGAGGCAACGTGATCTGAAATGCTAGTAAGCAAGTTTGTGTCTCTGTAGAGAAGCTCCTTATAGGACTGCAGTATCTTGTACAGGATGTTAAAAGGAATGTGATGAAGGTTGTCTACCAGAAAACACAGAAATAGGAAGAAAATACACATTAAGTACCAGTGAATATATCTCCTACATATTTTTTAAGTTTGTCAACAGTTCAAGTGATTCACAAGTCTTTCCTTGCGGTTAAGGTGTTACCTTTGATTTTGTCACTACAAAACTTCAGCAGCGGTTTGGAGTGGAACCCCACAGTGGCCATGGTGAAGACCATGTGCTGGGCATTGGGGAGGCTGAACTGGTCGGTCATTGATAAAGCCTTTCTCTGAAACACACGGGGTACAGAAAATCTGACAAGGCAGATTCGGTCCAGCAGAATACAACACATAACACACAATTTTTCAGCGTTTTGACTGGAAAACGATGGATGGGAGAATGGATAGTTAAATTAAAGCTGCAAACATATTCAATTAATGTCATTATTGCATATTCAGTATGTGAAAATCACAAATGAATGACCCAAATGAATATACTGGAATTTGTGGCTGTAAAGTGGATAAATGTAAAAGCAAAATTCTAACAAGAACGAATAGATTTGCAAGATCCTGTACATTTATTTATAAATTCAGATAATTAAGAGAAAAGTCATAAACCCTAAAGTAGTGAAGACTCAAACTTACCTCTAGTTTCTGTTTGAGCTCTCTTGGAGCATCTCTTCCCAGGAGACGCATCATGGTCTGGAGAGCCAAAACATTTTGAATCTCAGGAAGACGGCCCTCAACCACCAGTCTGAAGCATAAGAAAACTCTGTAAAATAAGCTTAAAAATCTACTGACACTATCTAATACTTGAGTTGAAATATCAAGTGATACCTCATGCCTTCCTTTAAAGCATCCACATTCTGACTAGCCTTCATACGCTCCAGAGCAGAGGCCAAGATGGACAGCGCTTTCTCATCAAAGTCATTCAGTCTCTCCTGTTTGCGAATAAAAAAAATTAGGGTCAACATGAATAGAATAGAGTGTCTTTAAATTGCAGAAGACAATCTCTGACTGCTCACCTGGCAAGTTCGAAGTAAGGTCTGGATCACGCGGCTGCGCTGAGCCACACCCAGGTTGATCACACTCAAAAGGGAGTAGGCAACGTCCTTGTTATGCATGTACTGGATAGACCTCGTCACCCTTTGCAGAAGATTTTCAAATTCAGGATGCTCAAACATCAGCTGCAACTCGTAGCGCTGCTGTTCGTCCGACAGCTTCTTTGTGGAGAACCACATGTGGCTGAGGCACTGGCTGACCTGTCGATTTGTGGGCGCGTACTTGGATGTGAGGTCTAACACGTCTGATGGGGAGTTGCAGCCACGCAGGAGTTCCAAGAACGGGGAAGTCCTCTGTCTCTGCTCTGAAGAGGTCTTGTTGAGTTCATCAGTAGAAAGTGAATTGTCTGTAGTGAGACTGTTGCTGTCTTTTAGATCGTCATTGTCCTTCTCACCATAGGAATAGAACCTTGTGGTACTAAGAGTCCCAGAAAGGCGGCTTTGGTACAACCTCCCGCCCCAGAAGCCATTTGTAAAGCCATTTCTAGATAAAGAGGAGTCTTTAATTGATGCTAGCACCGAGATGCTAGACCGTTTCCATGGAAACCTGCGGCAGCATAGGCGCAGTGACCATTTTATGATGTAATTTGTCACCCAGATAGTCATATTGTGGAATTAGATTGAGTTTAATTACATAAATATGTAAATTAAATAGGTTTTGTTTGCTGGTTTGAAATAATATGCAGGTCATGTATATTTTAATATCAAGCAGCTGAAACGTAAACAGGCAATACGTTACTAATTTCCAATGTTAATCAGTAACACTCATAAATAGAAACCAGGCACAAGAAATTATCTGTTAGTAGGAAAGACCAACGTATTCGGCTAACAAGGTCAAAATACTTCCCTCCAGTTATGAAATGACAAGCTAGCTCTCGTTAGCTGCCCCCTTTTTCAACGGAACACAAACACATACAAAGCAAACACTGTTCTGTAGGCTTTGCACTTGCCACTCCATAAAGAGTCGAAAAGAAATGTTCGTTTAGTGATGGTGAATAAAGATAAAAAATAAGATAAATATTGCCTAACTGATGTTAGCGTTCACTCACATGGGCAGGTGAAAGTCGCGTGCGCTGCAGTATTGTGTCCCCCCAGCAACGTCGACCTGTCCTTCACAAATTTTCCTAATGAGCCCAGTATTTTTTTAAAAAGAAAAATCTTCTCTGTACGTCAACCTCACACTGTTGGACAAAGCATTTAAAATAATAGTTCCTAAAAATAATATATGCTTATATTAGAAACTATGTCTATGTTGTTTTTTTTTTCTCACATGTTGAAATCTGAAAAAGTTTACATTTATATTTTAAGGATTTATGAAAACTGTTTCTACACGGATTCAAATAAACGCAACAGATCACCTCGGTTGCCAAGCAACAAACGCCTTCTGTTTTCAATTATTAAGATGCGACAGTACGTTGTAAAATGGCAAAATTTGTGCTCGCTGGTAATTCTTTATCTTATTTTATTTTATGTTTTAGGATATATTTCTACTGATAATTATAGTTACATGAAGGACGTATCAAAAATATCCACATCTATAGGTAAGGCGGACTGTCCTCTGTATGCCGAAGCGGAGCGGTTAGCAGACATTCTGCAGCGAACCCTTCCGAGCTTCAGGGTCCATAAGATCCCCGTCCTACCGTCTGAGTGGGAGGTTGATATGTCTCTACCATTTTAAAATTTTTCATGTGATTTGTAGCACCTTTGTTGTCATAAATGAAAAGAGAGAAACATGAAGTTAATATATGGACAATAAAAAATACAAAAGTATCATGCCATCCATTACGGAAGCCGAGAGGGGACGTTTTCTGGAGCAGATGTTCGACTTTTTTTGGGTTTGTTTCCAAAAAACACCTCAAAAACAGTCCCTACTGTTATTTGTACTGTTTTTTTTTTTTCCATTTCTTAGAAATAGTCTCCTGTTGTTTTTTATGGATTAATATACATTCATCTTCTGTCAAATATTTTTAATAATAATTTCTAATCTATCCTTCTCTCAGTTATGTTTTTATACTTTTATCTCAGTGTGAATCTGCTTCAATTTGACAGTCACTTTTGCCGCCAGTAATTTCCAGAGACAACAATGTTATTTCTATTCTATACTAAAACCGTAATTTCACCACAATACACCATTCTTGTGTTTTATTTACTCTTGTTCGTCCTTCTCTATTTGTCTCTATACTTTTTCTTTTACTCTTACAGAGATGGCTTGAATCCACATGCAATAAAAATGGCTGGAAACACGAGGAAAGTCCCATAATTTGGAGGGAGCTAGTCGAACAAGGGGGCAAAGGGATGCTCTTGGGTGGTTACAATGACTTTGTGAACCATTGCCAGGTAGAAACCGACATGTTCTCTGGTTAAACATACAAATCACCTATTGACTTTTCTGCTATTATATTAACTGCTATTGTTCAAGTTGGCCCAAAATCTCCTTCTTAGACTTTCAGATCTAATACAAATACCTTTATATTTTTGAAGTTAGTTCGTTTTTTTTTTTACCCTGTGGTCTCACTTTGTTGTCATGCTTGGAAAATGTAGTTTTCAGTAGTTCTAGTTTCTCTGTAGATGTTATTATCCTTTATTCAAACCATCTTGTGAACTTATCTTTTTTTAAAACTGGAAATACTTATTGCTGTAAGGTGGAGTCTAGAGGGTCACATAAAAAGCCACGGCGAGCCAGATTTGACCCCCAGGGCCTTGAGTTTGACACCTGTATTTTGAAGGGTAGTTTCAAACTCCATGGATATGTTAAGAATTAACCTTCAGATTAAATTAATTGTTGATTATCGTTGCATAGGTCTACTACGGCGTCACGTCGAAAATACCCGAAGATGAGTTGGAGTTAATTGTAGCAGAGAATCTTGAAACACAGCTTAGCCTCATTGCTGAAGAAGAGCATCGCCTGAGTCTAATTCATCCCTGTAACGTATGGATCACAGGGTAAGTCAGGATGATTGTTTCAAATGGAAATAGACCTACCCCTTCAATCTGTTTGCCTTCATATTTCTTCTGTTTTTTGTTTTTTTTGCAGCGCTCTCTGCTTAACATCCCAAATCTTGATCCCACTCCTGCTGTCCGATGAGGCGTTCCCTGACGCTCAAACGGTCGCTCTCCATCTGCTGCACCTGAGCGGGGATGAGGAAGAAATGCAGATGCTCAAGTCGGACATTGAGGATTCGGCACTCAGTCTGCTCTATCGGGTACATCGCCTTGACGTGACTCAGTCGTGCGGATTTAAAAATGTAATCCAACACCGCGAATTCACAGGTGACGGTTCACACAGACCTGGAACAGGCTTTCCATGAAGCGCACGTCGTCATTCTGCTGGACGATTTCAATGCCGAATCAGGGAGTGAGAGCAGGAAGGCCAAGAAGCAGAGAGTTAAAAACTTATGTGAGCGCTACAGACAGTATGGGCGCCTCATTGATGGACGCGCCAACAAAGAGGTGAAGGTGATGGTGTCAGGGGTGTCTTTCGTCAACATGAGATGCTCGCTGCTTGTGGAGAACGCTCCTTCCATCGACAGCCACCAGTTTGTTGCCATAGCAACCCAGCTGGTGAATGAAGTCAGAGCTGTGCTCGCAAAGAAGTTGTGCGTGATGTCATCAGGTGTCTGCTCTACTTCTTCTGCATAGAAAGAAAGAAAGAAAAGTAAGGAAAAAGAAACAAGTTACCCTAATTTGATCTTCCTCTGCTTCAGATGTCAAGGATGTCGTCGTGTGGGGGAACATCAGTGGCAATTTTGTCATTGACCTTCGGCAGGCGAAAGTTTTCAACTATCCAGGGGCGGTCAGGGTGCCGCCTCCCTTTTCCCTGCCGGTCCTCGGGGTTTTATACGACAGGTTTGTTTGACAGGACTCCAGCTAGTTTTACAACAGTCCTTTTTCTTTTTAATGTAGGATCATCAAACACGCAGTGAAATATTCAGGCACTTCTGTTGCAATTACCCATAGTGCTGTGTGCAACTGTGTAAAACAAAAGTTGAGTGGAAGGAAAACATGCAGTAGCTGCTTTACTGACCTCGATTGACTTAAATCCCAAAAAGTGAATAAGGCTTGTATTAGCTTGCACTTATTAGAAATCATAGTGAAATAAATGAACATTTCAGTTTAATTCCACCTCGTTAGAGTTCACGTCCGCCAGCTATCAGCTAAAAATCAGCTTGTGCAAACAATGTCAGCACAATGCACCTGACTTACAATCTGCCATAAATGATCGCATGCATGATGTGCAATGGAGCAGAGCAATAGATAAAGGCCTCCTTTTGTTCCAGAAAATGGATAGAAACAGAATTCAAACCTCTGGTCCATCAGCAGCGCGAGGCCTTGCTTTCAAACACCGGCCGGGAAGCCGCAATATCAGCCACTAACGGGATCCTGCAAATGCTGAAGGCTTGGCACGGAGCCTTTGGTCCAGATGAGATTTTTTCAGTCGGTATAGATTGCGCAGGTTAGGACCCGGGCGCACGGATTTACGCAGCAGGACATCGAAACGTGCGTTGATATGAACACTGTTGCAACTTTCTGCACTTAGACATCCACGATCTCCCACACGGCATGGTCATCTCAGCTCCGGCTACATGTACGGACGGCAAATGGTTTCTTGTGGAGGATGCGGCTATTGAAGGAAAGCTGTTGGATGAACTCGAGCTTTGTGCAGATGAACTGCAGCAGGTTTGGCACAACCTACTGTTGACTAAATATTGTTTAAAACTGCAGTCCAGTTATCTTTAATGCCATTTTTTTTTTTTTTTCGACGATCTGAATCATGTTTTTACATACAGCCCCAACTTCATAGAGTGTTTTCTTTCCATTTTCCAGGAAAGGGAATTCCAATTTTGAGATCCTGTTTGAAAGACGTGAAAACAAATAAAATGTTTGGTCAATTGCTTTTCCTTTGGTTTCGGTTTGTCCTTTTATTCTTCAACCTTCACAAAAGTGAAGGTTGAAGTTTTCGTTTTGCCACGTTCAACGTCAAATCGGTTCTGCTTTGCTAACTTTGTGGATAAAGGAAAGATCAAAAACTATATTCTTTTTTTCCCTCATAATTATGTGTCACTTTTTATAGTCGCTGAACATAAAATGATTTTTCCATCACACGTTACCAATCCATCTCCATGTATAGAAGTCTTTAAACATTAAACTTTTATTTCCATCATTAGTAACAAAATATCAAACTGAACCTCTTTTCACCTGAAGCATTCAACGGTTTGTTTTTTGTTGTTTTGTTTTTTTTTCCCCATCACAAGTTGTGCAGTACTTTGTCTGAAGACAAGGAGAACTTGAACAGAGTGCTGTTTTTACATGCAGAAAATACACTTCCCATCTTTTTTTTTTTTTTTTTTGCACTTCTACACTATTAGCAACTGGGAGAAAACAGAGCAGAGATTAGTAGAAATACGATGCACTACTACTGGGCAGGAAACGGAGACGTCTTCCGCTGTGTTGCGTTCGCTTTTGTACAACCTGAGTCGGATGCCGAGTCGTTTATGAAAGCAGAAAAGGCCCCTCCCTACGGACTTGATTGTTTCTGAGCCAATTGTTGTAACAATTCCCAAGCCGTTACAAGAAAGGGAGAAAGAAAAAAATTTAATAAAATAGCCAAAGTCCCCTGAAAACAAAATGTTCCTACATGCGCGATACACCGCATGCATGAACAGTAACAGACAGTGACAGCTATGCACATGAAGGGCCTATATAACATTTTTTTCAGTCACAAACAGACAAATTATGTACAGATGACGATAGAAAAAAAAATAATAATTGCGTCCTTCTTCTGTTTTGCCACACATGAAAGTCACTTGTGTGCCATTTCTATATTCATAACATCCAATAATGTCAAAGCTGCAATTTTCAGGCAACGAGTCACTAAAAAAACAAAATCGCTTCTTCTTTTTTTTTTTTTAAACGAAAATGCAGAGGTTCAGTAAGGGATTCGTGTAATTTTCCTACAATTTACATCTGGATGTACACTGTGCCATTAAAACACCTATATACAATCAATATGGTAGCCAAAAGGATAAAAATAAACTTTCAGTCTTTCTATACTAGCTGGCTGTTAATTTAAATAATTTATAGCATATATTAATAGGTATAAATCTTTTTACCTTCCATCATTTTTACCTTCTCCCAAACTTATGCTCGGACGGATTCAGCGAGTGAGCTACTGTCATCAGGAGCCAGATTCTGGTTGCCAGGCAACCACAACCCGTAACCAACAATCCTTCATTCAAGTTCTGCCTCCTCAAACATTCAGGAGGAAACCGACACAAACCTCTACTGTACCGTCTCAACCAGGGGACACATTTGTGGTTCAGGTACACTCATCATGGGAAGCAGTTGCATTAAACTCCATAGTTCCCAAAGGTCAAGCACGGTGGTGGTGGCAGCATCATGGTGTGGTTTCATTGCCTCTAGAACAGGTGGTTGGACAAAAAGAATGAAGACAGGACTAATGAAAAGTAACAAACATCCAGTCGTGTCCACACAACGGGACAGTTCTGGACTGGAAAACGCTTCTGGAATCAACAATACATTTATAAACAAAGCAATGTGTGTTTATGTAACAACATGGATATTAGTGTCTCATTTACTGCAGCAGTTGAGAAACTGGCTATGCATATGCAATTTTCTGATCCCACCCCCCCATGACAATCACTTAAAAAAAATATAAAAGTGGATTAGAGAAAACCTACAAAAAAAACCCCCAAAAAACCCGAAAGCTTCTTCCTGTTCTCTTTAAGAAAAAAAAGAAAAAAAAACTGATAACTCTTTTCCATGATGAGTCAACCTCTGCTAGCACTGCATATAAAGGGGAAAATTTAGGGATTTTATCTGAACATGTTATACATTTAAACTTCTCTACAAAGTGCTGGCTGCTTCCCAACTGTAAGACTGGAACAGTTTTCCAACTTGAGCTAATTTAATGCCAGACTTTGGATCAATTACGGGTTAATCAGAACCAGCTTTTCGTTTTTAAATGAAAGGATATTGGGAGTAGCAAAGAGAATGGGAGAAGTTTGACTGTAAATGCACTAGAATGGGTAGCTCTTGAATAAAATGTCCCCTTTAAAAGGTACAGTAGAGTTTTGTTTTACTGAATGGAGCCTCACTAGTAAGCTGCAGAACTAATGCATTTTATATATATAGATCTATATCTATCTATAGATAGAGAGACATATGTATATTTGGGGTTTTTATAGATATGATGTACAAATAAAAGCAAAAGCAGATGGAAGGGGGACCAGTGGGGCTATGACTGTGGTTGCTGAGGTGCGTCTGGATCTGGATCTGCCCCCCCCACCTCTCTGTCCAGACCTTCGTCCTCCTGCTCCAGTTCACTTTGGTCCAAAAGCTCAAAGTCCTCTTCCTCAGTTGCTACTAGAGTGTCATCCGGGTACTCTTCGCCAGCTGCGCTTTCCGTTGTCGTAGCCCCGTCCTCCGGGTCTCTGTCCGGATCCGGGACTCCCACTGTAGTGTCGGCGGACTGGCTGGGTGACTCCAGAGCGCCCGGTAGGGTTTCAGTCGGGAGGAAGTCGGCCAGGGAGGGGTCCTCGCCGGAGCGCAGCAGCGCCGACAGAGTGTTCTGCACGACGGTGGAGATGGCTGTGCTCACTATCTCCTCGCTCAGAGCCTCCAAGGAGCGCTGAGCGCCCTGACTCACCGCCGCCTCCGCCTCTTCCCTGATCCCCGCTGCCGGCAGGGCACCCTCCTCGCCCCCCGGTGGCCGTCTGTGTCCATTGAAATGCGTGTTCACAAAGTGCAGAGGCGACGCTAGGTGCTGGATGAGGAGCGTGGCGGGGCTCAGCGGTTCCTTCTCCGACTGGCCGCCATCGCTCTGAGCTCGCGGGGGGAAGTGAAGCAGACTGTGCTCTATGGAGGGGAACTCCTCAACGGAGGGGAACTCGGGAAGATCCCGCAGGTAGGCCTCCTCCGGATCACTGTGGAAACTCTGCGGGTCCAGGTCTGGATCAGAGAAGCGACACAAATCTCTTACTACCTTAATAGAAGCCTACCAACCTGATCTTTAGTTCCTCCTTGGAAGCAAACATCTCATCATTCATTGTCAGAATAATTGATGTATAAATTAATATCTAAAATAATTGCAGAACTGACTGAAGGGGTCAGACTTACCTTCAGAGAAATCAGTTAGTTGAGGCGTGGTGGCTCTGGAGACCGGGAAGCCTCCGCTCTCCAGGATGGACGCTTCTTCATCTGACAGTTCAGAGTCTGTGATGGCCATTGCCAGAGCTGTCGTTTTCACATCCACCTTGCAACAACACAAGCAAAAGGAAAGAGAAAAAAGAAAGTTAGCTGAAGTTTAAACGTGAATCTCGTCTTTGCCTGAAAACTTTTGACGGGGGAAAAAAAAAGAAAATACTTCTTCTGTGGTGACGCCGGGTTGCAACATCAGTGAGACTTAAAGTAAATTAATCCAGGAGCTCAAACAGCTGCTAAGCACTCTGAATCAGATCTAGGAAGAATCCTGAGACTAATTACAACACATGACACCTTCACACACCTTCCAGGTGCAGGAATGTAGTCGAACCTGAAACACTCGAAATGAAGACACTCACCATAGCCCTCAATTTCACATCCAAGCTCCACTTTTCTCCTGTTTCCATTAACAATCCCACATATATATATATATTGCTTTCTGTACACATTTCATATATAAATATATATTATATAGCTTCTGTGTAGTATGAGTCCATACCGTTGGAGCAAAACAGGACAATTCTTCCTCCTCTTCCTCGCTCTCACTTTCGGTTTCTGCTCTGGGCTCATCGCCCTCCTCCAGCTCCTTTTTTACCTCTGTGGAAAGTATTTACACACATAAACGCAATAAATAATACGTGATGCTCTATCGGAAAAAAAGTAAAAAGCAAAAACAACAACAACAACAACAAAAAAAAAAGTTAACCGTTTTATTGTAACGAACACTCACTCCTCTTGTCGTGCTTCCGGTGCTCGGTGTCGCCCTTCATGCTGTAGTCCAGTTTCATCAGAATCGGCTCCAAGCCGGTGTACATCCTCTGGATCAGCTCATGATACACCACCAGGGGCCACAGCAGCACGCTTAGGGCTGAGAATAGGCACACATGAAGAGAAGACGTACACAGATTTTATTTCTTTTTTTTTAAATGGCTTTCTGTACACATTTAATAAACCAAGATGATAAGGGATCTATAAGGAAATATGCAGTTTTAAAGCTGCACATAATGGTTTTTTTTTCTATCAACAGGATTGTTATCAACA
The DNA here is from genome assembly GCF_019740435.1 of Gambusia affinis. Taxonomy (NCBI): domain Eukaryota; kingdom Metazoa; phylum Chordata; class Actinopteri; order Cyprinodontiformes; family Poeciliidae; genus Gambusia; species Gambusia affinis. The sequence continues at coordinate 8,106,387 of NC_057891.1, read as the reverse complement.
CTGCGTTTACTCATTATCCTGCAGGCAGTTTGTCACGACAACCAGACAGCTCGACTGTGTTTCTGCATGACAATTAGACACAAAATGACTCACCTATGATATATGAAATCATGATTCCTGGCACATAATGTCCAACCAGAGCGAGCACAAAGCAGCCGCTGCACATCATCACACAGAACTGGGAACCAGAAAAAGTATTTTATAACCAACGTTTTATAACTATTTATACAAATTCCCTTGGTTAAAATGGACTGAGCGCCTGAACGCACCCTTCCATGGTTTCTGCGTTTGTACTGCAGCATCTCCTGCAGATACAGGCAGCAGGTCAGGTAGCTCTCGGCGAGGTGGTGGCTGAGCTCCGGGACGCTGAGCAGATGATGCTCCGAGCTCAAAGTTGGGCTTTAATTGAAACAAAGGAGGCGTGCAAAGAAAGAGAAAATTAACACCTGTGAAGAAAACAAATCTGCCTTAACCTGCAGCCTGAAATATGAACGTGCTAAGCTATCATCTTCACACACTGACAGAGAAGCGGAGGACTAAAACGAAAAATTGTTTTCTAAAAGGAAAACCTGAAAACACGCAGAAAATGTGATTTTAAGCAGACCTTTGTGTAGGTTCAGCCTCAGCATGTTGGACTGTAGGGATAAAGAAGAAACATGAAAAATGTCTTAATTTTACAGATAGGTGCATTCGAAGTTATCTTTATCCAGATTCCTTATTTTCAAATCAGAAATCAAAAATTATTCCTTTATCTTAGTACAACGCTGCCTTAATCTGGTGCAGTTAACAAGATTCAGTGTTAGATACATAATTTACTTTTAACAAGCACACTTCTTAAATACAATTACAGTGAAGAGTGCAGGACAAAAGTCACAGTGGTGGACTCGCAATGCTCTTCAAATGACCCTTTTAAATCCAGTCATAGGGTGTCGGTTCAAGTCTCTAAGCTTTCACACTTATCCCCTCCTCAACTTCTTCCTGATCACTATTATCGGGACTTTCTGAACTCACATTAAAGCTGAAGATTTCAAAATCAGGATTTTATTTTTGTCTTATATGTTTTTACTACACATTTCTCCCTTTTAGATATGGGAATTACATAACTACAGTGGATTACAAACATTAACTACTGAAATGGAAAAACTTCAAAAATGATGGCAAGTCCCTGTTAATTAGTTTGCGCAATGATCCCACCAAGTCTTTGTGCTTGCATTTTTTTATTTTTTTTTTAACTTTCGAACAGTTTTGAGGTGTAATTATGGCAACAAAATACTGTTTTCACAGCCGATTAGCCACTCCAAAGTTTTAAAAAAAACAAACTTTTTTTAAAACTTGAACCACAACCTTAAATTCCAGAGGAGTTGAAAAGGATGTGTCATGCATTGATCATAATGGGAAAGGATCATATCTCTAACGTCTCTCTTCCACAGTGCATGAGACTCTCATACAGATCCTTCCAACCCACAGCATCACCTTCCATAACTCTTGAAGACACGTGGATGATTATGATTTTCAACAACATTTAATTTCCCTTTTGGGATAAATAAAGTATCTTTGAATTGAATTGAAAAACAGTGCTGAGATGATGCAAATTCTATCACCACAAATTTTCCTCAATGTGAAAAATCTTGACCAGACATCCGCGTGAGGAGCCAAGCCATTACCCAGATTTATTATTGCCTTATGGAGTGTGAACACAGTGAAACAGCCTAGAACCAGGTCCAAAAGACCGCCAGTAATAACAGTAGTTAGACCTGAGCTCACCTGTAATGATGGGCAACTTGGGCTTCCATCTCTCCAGCAGCATCAGGCCCAGCAGGGACACACTCAGCAGGAACAGGGGCCGCAGGGAAGTGGAGGACAGGACCCTGTGGAGCCAAAAACAGATCCTTATAACTTGCTGATGCATTAATGGTGTCGGAGTCCAGCGAGTCTGACACCGACAGCTGGTCCACAGCTCCGACACACAGCAGGGCAAGAAATGTCTGTTTGAGCAGCAGCAGGTGTTTCATTAGGAAACAACTTATTTATTTACTCAACAGACACGGCTAAAGCTTTCCGTGCTAACTGTACTTAAATTACAAGCTAAGTTAGCATCAGGCTAAAGACGTGGGATTAGCTAACTTCACTTGACATTTATTCGTGCTACCTACGCTGACATCAGCTTAAAATGTGATTAAAAGCTGTTTTATTGCTAAAACCTGGATAAACGGACTCATTCATTACCAGAATAAAGTGTTAAGAGTCAGGGCGGCTGAGACGCTATACAGCGGCCTCTCCCAGACCAGCAGCCTCTGCACCCACAGCAGCAGGGGCTCGTACGGCGATAGCCAAGCTTGGAGACATTCCCGCAAGCGGTCGAGCTCCGGGTTCCCGTCCCCGCACGCCTGCTCCGAGGTCCCGGCAGGGAACAGATCCTCCAGGCCGACCGTAGAGGAGGTTAACAAGGGGCGTTTTGTGGCCTCCTCTCCGCACGCCATGTTTTTTCCCCACTTTTGTTATGTTGTTTTGGAGATCACGGGGTATATGGAACGGTCTATGTCAAGACAACACTCTAAATGAAAACTACAGCTTCCGGATTACTCCTTCAAAATAAAAAAACACTAAACCTAAATTTAAGAAAAGGTTCTTATGCAGTCAAAGATTAGAAGACTGGCAAGATGCTTTAAACGCATACAAATTTAAAAGTAAATCTACGGAAGAGGATTTGGGACACCGAAAAAAATTATTCCGACTTTCTTCCATTAATGTAACAACGTTTATCTACTTTTTAATTTTAGAACAGATATGGGTCTTTTTTCTTCGTAAATTCCAAAACAAAAGATTAATTGGTAAAATAAATATGCATTACATATTTTCTTGCTGATATTGATACCATGTATTTAATTGAAATTACATTATTAAATAATCACAGTACGTGGCAGCAGTAAGTGTGGATCTAAAACATCTTTCTTATAATTAGCAGAAATATGTTGAAAATTATTTGGACAACAAAAGTAAGATGAATATTTTACATATCACAATTTATTAATTAATAATGTGGCAGTCTGAACCCAGGTAGCAAATTTAGTTAGACTTTTTTGTACTACAAGGCAACAACGGTACCAGAAGGTTATTAATTAATTAATTAATTTATTTTTATTAAATTACCATCTGGGATTAATTGTTAAATTGACTGAAAATAAAATAAATAAATAAACACTCAAATATGTCACGATGTAATTTTCTTTTAAGAAAACGGATCGTTGACATTGTATTTGATTCACATTTGCTCGAAAACATCTACTTCCGCTGTCGCTTCTTATCATTTCAACTTGACGTCCTCTCGGTAGGAGCACAGATGGGCGGCGGCATCATCAGCGTCATCACAGATAAGGGGAAAAAAGGTCACGTGTTTCTTGTTTACCGTGTAAAGTGGGGAAGAGAGTGAGTTAAAGAAAGCAAGAGTGAGACACCATGCGGTCACGGTTCCTGTTTGGCCTGTTTATGACAAAGCAATAAGTCAGCGTTAACATGTCACAAACCCCGGTTCAACAAAAAATAAAAAATAAAAAAAAACCCACACGCACACAGCTAGATCTGTTCACATGTATTTAATACAAACGCAGGATTACAGGGAGTAAACATATTGATCACGTTGTGCAAACTCAGTCAGTGTGGGGAGCCTCATTAGAGATGGGATTGGAGACACTCATCATCTTACTGTAAACAGCACAGCTTGGCAATCTTCTCTCCTTTCATTCATTCTCTAAAAGACACAAATCAACATTGCAAGCTATATCTGATGCATCCCAAACATACTCATTTTCATGTTTTTCACCTTAGAAATGTAAACGTAGTCTTAGATAACTTCTGAAGGGGGTTGAATAAAAATATACACCATAGTTATGGTAACCAAATAAGATGGTGGACGGTTGTTGCTAAGGGTGGAAGGGAGAGGAACAATGTCAGAGCATACCTGCTTTTGCACATTGCCAGACGTCGAGCCTGCAAAGGCAGAAAAGCAGAAAAGAGGAACTTCTTTTATTTCTTCCTAGGATAGAAGAGCATCGATCCCTGCAGGTGTAAGGACCAAAGCCTGCAGGAGGTCAGACAGAGAAATGATGCCCTTCACAACGTCCAACCTGTCCACCAGAACCAGCCGGTGGACCTGGAAGAAGAAAAAAGTGGGGGTTTTTAACACCTGATCTCCTGACCTGATGGCAAAACACAAGCCTAAATAACACAAACCTCTGCTTTAACTATCCGATCTATGACCATTTCTAAAGATTCATCTGGATAGCACTTCATCACACCCTCAACGCAACACGTGCGTCTGTGAATGGCTTCCTCCATCGTCATGTCCAGGTTGTTATAGGTCTTCTGGGCTGCCAGATTCTGTTATGGAAAAAAAAAAGAAGAAGTTGGTAAACAATGGTCCAGAAAGGCAGAAATCAGAGGCTTAGATCAAATCTTTTCTGCTGTACTCACGATGACATCAAATCTTGAGTAGAGCGCCACCACTTTGCCTGTGAAAACAAGCAGCTGAATGCTGATACAGTCTAAAGAGCTGATAATATCAAGGAGATGTAAAATGTTGGCTTTAAAAAGCATACTTTGCCCATCCACCACAGGGAGTGCTGACACTCGCCGCTCCACAAATATGGACAGGGCTTCATAAAGCGATGATGTCTGGTGGACAGTAGCAATGTTCCTGAACGTCCCTATGCCCAGCTCCTGGATCGGCCTCTTTAGAAGTGCAGGCTTGGGCAAATTTTTCCCCTGAAAATACATCCGGAAACTATAAAGTACAGTGCTGTTAAAAAAACAAAACAAACGCTTTTGTCCCCATCCAGAGTCCTTCTGGTTTTGTTGTTTCATTTCAGGAAATAACAGCAATAAAACAGAGGCAGCTAACTCACAAATATGTGCAGGAACTTGAGGATTCGCTTGTGAGTCAGGATGTGGAGAACGTTTCCTGACTCCGGGTCGATGACAGGCAGTCTGTGGATCTTGTATCTGAGTAAGGAATAGATGGCATCGAAGAGGCTGGAGAGGAAAAGGGGACGCAAGAGAGGAATTTGATGCTCTGCGGAAAAGTCAGTGAGAATTTACTCCAAGAAGAGTTTTTGTTTTCACCTGGCCTGTGGAGAAATACTGATAAGGAACTGAGTTGGAGACTTTAAGTACACATCTAAATTAAAAGACAGGGAGAGCTCAATTTGACATTCAGCGAGATTTTAGCTTCAAGATAATGTTATTGTTAGTGGTTGTTATTTACTTTGAAGGGAATCACCTCTCCATGTTTCAATCTTATGGCTCTCCAGTCCATACATTTGGACCTTTGGGAAGAAACAAGAACAAACAAGTAATGCTAACTCTGTTTCCCGCGCTTCCCTTTATGCAACTTTGTTTTACTCTTTGCACCCCTCTTTACAGTCCCAGAGTTGAGATGCAATAATGCAAAATTACGATCATCAATTAAAAAGTAAAAATTACAATCAAGGACAGAAAATGTAAGTTTAAAACAAACACTAACTAAGAAGTTAAATATCAAATCCTAATTTGTAGATGTTTGTGTAAAACAGTGACATACAACAGAACCTCCACCAATGTTGAAGTTACTAAAGTTGTTGTATATTCATGCTCACCATTGGTGACTTGTAGTAACAATGGAGTATGTTGATGAAATCGGTAATCGTCAGCATACCTGTGGAAGAAATGGAGTTACACTCCTGTTCTCACACAAACCAACATGAAACAACACTGTAGACGGGGAAACACAAGGACTTACCCACAAATCTCTGCAACTTGCTGTCCCAGAGCGGCGCAGCCCTCAAGCCATTTGCCACCAGGGCAAAAAAGGCCTTTTTCACCTTCAGAGAAAACAGAACCAGAGTCAAACAGCAAGTTTGAAAGAGGTGACATAGAGTGTGAAGCCAGATACCAGCATCATAGTTTAGCTTGAGCAAATGAAAATGCTTTTATTCCTCAGATATTAATCTTAATACGCTGCGTCGGCTGTAAGAACAGGAAAGAAGACTGCGGTCCAAGCTCCCTGGGCTGAAATTCCTGTTTATGGATGCTAAGCGTTGATGAACGCCATACAACACAGATGTGAAGCAGCGATATAACTGGATTTTACTGGAGCTAAATAGTCAACACCTTTTAGTTAAAATGGTACCTGAATGTAAGAGTTTGTATAGAAACAGGGATAACAGGTTTCTTTATTAGCATAATATAACAATATTGATAAACGTCTCATGTTTTGGTTTGGAATAAAATGTTCAGTGTTCCCAGCACATTTGCTAATATGGAAATAACAATCTATTATTACTATCATTATTTTATATGGAGTAGCTCTTTTTCTAGACTTTTGTTTACATTTTATTGTCGATTATTTCCTCTGATTTTGGAAGCTGTGCAGCTGGAAGGATTTTTCTTATTTAATTTATTTTTTTACTTTCAGACAGTTGCTATGATATATAACTGTGGCAACAATGATGGCAGACAGAGATTTAAAAGGGAGCAGCAAAAGCAAATGAGGTGGATTAGAAATGTTTGTCAACAACTGACGCCTTCATCCAGGACATTTTTCTGCAACCTGAACACTGAGCAACAAGATTGTTACACAGCAACAGGCTTCAGTTAGAGGACTCTTCAGTGTAGCTGCAATACTGACTGCTTCTGGAAATCCTTCCTGCCCACAACATCCTCATCCACGTTTTGAAGATACTTGGATAATATGAGTTTTGAGAACATTTAATCTTCCTTTGGAATGAATAAAGGATTTTTCATTGAATTATAAGGGTTTTGAGCTTTATGCAGTTCTTAAGCACCCCGACATCAACAAAATCTAACTTCATACGTTATATACATTTCAGATTGAGAAGCCCTCGCGTCCCCGTTTCTATTGGAAAAATCTACGCCTACCTGTAAAGTTGTATCAAATATGACCAGTTTGCAGCTGATTGGAATGGCGTCGTAGCAAGTGTGACTTTTCATGAAGTTCAGGTAGACCGTGGTGTCGGCCTCTAGGAGAACCCACAGCAGCTCATCAGCATGGAGACAGACGCCTGCATGCAATATGCGACGCACTACACATACCACGAAATCTACAAATGCACAACTGCAATAGAGCAGTCCTTGTAGACGTACCTTGTTTCTTCACCTTCGGCTCCTCTGGTGAACCCGACACCTACAACACAAGGCAAGTATTTTCTGAAGACCTTAAAATGCAACCTCTGTAAATGGTCTTTTTCATCGGCAGCTCAGTTACAAACAAACCTGTGAAAGAGGCTCCATTATGCTGCTTGTCCATGAAAAAAAAAAAAAAAAAAAAAAAAAAAAGCAGGTCTCGAATGACGGGGACTGTTTGGTTTGTTACAAACCAGTTGGGTCTATATTAGGAGCTGCAGAGTGGTAGGAGCCGCTGGTGGCGGCGGAGGAAAAGGGGGAGGGAAAAAGGAAGCTGGCATGGGTTCAAGGAGGAGGGACTGTCTGGTTTATCCCAAATCTAGACATCTGCTTTCTTGTCCTTCAGGACATTGTGTCCTTCTACTCCCATTGTCTCTCCTGGATGACCTGCGTAATTCGAGAACATTTATCGAGCAGGGTGTGCTTATTACCTGACATCATGTAAACCACAACTGAGATCGCACTGTTTAACTTTCAATTATTCTGGCACTGTAACAAGGTTCCCAGGAAGAGAATCAAGCCCACAGCATTACACGTCACAGCTCCTCCACCTTACTGCACCAGTAGGACTACTGGATTACTCACTTTATCTCATCAGCTCTGATGACAACTTTAAGTCGTTACGAATACACTGCTCTAATATAATAAACGCTAGAATATTTAGAGATAAAAAGTTAAGAGTTCAAATTCAAATAAATGCAAACAAGCAAAAACAAACTCTTTATAAAAGCATTTATTAATTATGGGTTCATCTTTTTTTTTTCTTTACACCATTTACAAAATTAAATGTTTTTCTGCTCCAAAATGTATCAAATCCAAACCTTGAATGTATCCCCCCCCATTCCTTGCTTAATTGCACATAAAAAATATGTTTTTCTTCTTCTATGGTGTTTAAATGGAAACAAAGCAGCAATAAGATAATGAAAACAAGTGGTGTGTTTCAGGAAAATGTGCAAATTCCAGATTGCATAAAAAAAACAAAACAACAACACTTCAGTTAGCCTTCTTAACGTGTTGGACACAGAGGCAAGAAACCTGCTACAAAACCCATAGAGGCCAAATCTTCACCGCCGACCTTCAGCAGGGATTATTACCAACATGAAATATGGTGCATAAGAGAAGGAAACGCTAAATATTGTAGAGAAAACAGCATGTCTTTAATCTCAATGAAACAAGTGACAGGTGCATTTGGATATGCAGAGAAAGCTCCCACTCAGTAGTCTACTTCCACTTTTTGACACTTCCCTCTGCAGGTACCGAACCCCGACTACTTACTCTGAACAAAACAAATCAGTGCTTGCAACCAATCTGACCCAAACTGATAGAAGAACAAACAAATGGTAACACAGAGTACGCATGGGCAAAGTGGAAACTTAGCAAATAGCCTCTGCTGGTTAAAGCTAGTAAAAGAAGCGCTCGCTGGAAAGCTTTCTTGTAGATAGGTTTTGTTTTTTTTATCATGTATAAGTCAAGACATTCAGAAGAAATCGTGTTCATCCCAATATGAAAAAGCAGATTTGTCACCCTTAAGAGCGCCTCAGTAAAAATAAAAAGTGCCACTTTGCGTCTGCGTTCTTAACAAGAAGACAGTGGTGAGTCGTGAAAACAAAAGCTTTTACGGTTTCCAGGGATGTTCCCAGCATGACAACAGGTGACGCCTCTCTAGCCGGGGACGAGCAGAGCCTCCGGTCGGCACGGCAACAGATCTATAGTTGGAAACGCCCCAAAGTGTGAGTCCAGACTTGATCCTGCGGCTCCCATCAGGCTGGAGGAAAGCCACGTCGACTGAGGATAGGGTTTGACAGGACCGTGGCAAGGGAGGGCCGAGGTGTTTCGAAGTACACACTGAAGATGAGGAAGGTTTGGAAGACAGCCGGAACAGTCGAAGGAGGAAGACGGCCAGGCTCGGGGAGATTCTGCGTCGGGATTTTGGACAGGATGCCCACGGCTCACAGAGGCCAGCAGAGAACTCCAGAGACACAAAACAGAGTTTTTTGCAGAACCCAACGGGGAATTGTTCTGCCTGCGTTGCTGGTTGATTTCAAGCGAAGTGGTTTGACCGTTCAGCGACTTATTGGTCAGAACACAACAAGGCGGGCGGTGGGCCGGCGTGGCTGCTTCTGGGCTGAGACTGGGGGTCTGGAGGAGGCCAATTTTGTTTGGTGAAGGAAGCGCGGATTGGTCGCCTCTGCACAGACTGAGCTGGTGCACAACAGCACTGCCAGCAATAAGAGCGGCTACACCGGTCAGATACACCAGGCTGAGCATACAGGACACCTAAAAACACAAATGGGAAATATAAATGTACTCTCTTTGCATTAAAAGCCTCTTCTGTTTTGACTCCACTGTTCACTGCTAAACAGGTTTCTAACCTTTAGAAAGTGCTGATAGACGGCAGCGAGGGCGTGACTCCACGCGGAGTGATCCAGCAGCACACACAGGTCAGTGTAGGTGAACCAGCCACGTCTCATTCCTTGCTTCTCCGCAATGCTGCAAACGACAGCCACCCCCAAAAACTGTAAAGAATTCATGCTTCTGCCATCTTTACTTATGGCTCAACAAGAAGTAAAACATTCCAAAAAAATTCACAATAAATTACAACCTAAACTGATATTAACTTTACTTACTGAGGATGACAAACATATATATATATTTTTAACATTTTTAGATTAAAATGTACACACCTTGTTTCCAGGTGGCAGAGTATATCAAAGACATCCTTTGGCTCTGTGAAGAGGCTCCACTCCTGGGGAATAAAAACACAAGTCAAGATAAATCATACATACAGAAAAACATGAACACACACACACACACACACGCACACGGAGTCTCACTTACAATGGCCTTCAAGAAACTCATCTCCAGGTTGTTGATCGTTTGGACGTCCAGTTTCCCAGCTGCTCCCCACTCGTCATTGAAAACCTCCTCTTCCTCACCTTCATCATAGAGGTATTTGCTGGCAACCATCTGGAAAACAATCAGAGAGAACATTTAAAATTGCCTTAAAATTCCCACACATGCTATTAATAATGCTACTTTATATTTATAACGACACATGACCCCCCCCCCCCCCCAAGCCTTCGAAGTGCATACCATCGAGATCAGGAAAAGGTCAGATGAGGAGATCTTTTGCAGGTACTCAGGGTTTCTGTGTCGGAGTCTTTCTACGTAAACCAAAGCCAGCATCATGGCACACGGAGAGATGCAAGCCTCCCTAAGCCAAGAGAGAAATGTGTTTTAATACAAAAAGACAGCAAACTGTAATACTTAGAAACAAGTGATATTATGGAAAGAACTAACCTTGCAACATGAGCAGCATACTTCTTCTGGAGCTTTCGGATTGGGCTCGGGGCAGACTTTTGGAAAATTTCAACAGCAATATCTGGAAGCACAAAGTCAATATGATGGCCACTAATAACATAAACCAACGTGCAATTGCAAAATAGCACAACACAATAAACCTAACGTTATAATAATGTTAGAAAATAAATAGTTTTCAGATGAGTCGTTTTTGGTATTAGTTAATCCAGATGTAGTTTTCAAAGTCTAGGTTTTCTGGGGAAGGTTAAAAACTCATTGTAGGTAAAAATATGAAATTTAGCAAGCCTCATGTAAGTATGTCGGATGCTAAGACAAAAATACTGACCTGTAACAGGGCAAGAAAGGGCATCTAGTGAAACATCTTTGTCCAGGCCATAATACAGTCTTTTTCTCACTCGCTCCCTCAGTTTTTGGTGTCCAGGAAGAAACTGCAATAATAGCATGAGCTATAACGTTTTATTCAATGCAACGCAACATGACAAAAATCATTCCTTAAAAAGCACAAAAACAGCTTAAAGTCGACATTCTCTGACAAAGCTAATGATTTAGAAAATATATGTTCCTTTTACACCGCAGCAGTGTAGAGGAAGCCATCTGTAACAACAATTAACCACAACCCAGACTCTGACGCTAGTTAGCGTGCTAGGCTAACAGCTAATAAACACCTATTACCCGACAAGAAACACCAGAGTTACAAGATTATAGCATGTTGTTTAAAATTTTATAGTAATAATTCGTTTTAAATTTGAGTTCAAACTAGTTGAATAGCGGTATAGCAATTTTCTCTCCTGCCATATAAGGCAATCCGCGTTATATGTCACTGACATCGGCAAGCTAACAAGCTTAGCATCTGCTAGCATGACTCTATCTAATTGACATACCGTGAACTCCTGGAAGTCCGAAAACTGAAACGTGTTTTCATTAAATAACGCGTCGAAATCCATAGTTACTGTAAATTACACATCAGTAGGTTAAATTTGGAGGAGAAATAAAGTCTGCTCGGCCTGGCGCCTCCTCCCTGCCAAGCTTAACTTGGCTTGAAAACACGCCCTAACAGAAAGACAGCCAGTGACGACTGAACTGGTGTTGTGTTTGGTTTAGTTTCAGGCAAATTGAGGCGTATCGACGGCAGGGGGCGCTGCGAGCATAAGAGTACGGAACCCAGAACGTACCAAAATACTACTTCTTCTTCCTATCATTAATGGCGGATCGAAAGCAATTTTAAGGTGCATACCGCCACCTACTGTAAATGAGTGTATGGCAACATTACTTTACATCTATTAAATTCTATTTTTTAACTTTGTATTCTGAAGATAAATAATGATTTCCTTAATCTGTAAACATCCACTATGTTTCCTCCATTCCTGTCATGTCCTTCCAACCATTCTTCTCAATTTTGTTTTCTCCACATCCTTCACATTTATCATTGTTTTTGCTCCCCGTTAGACATAAAATATCATTTAACTAGGTATGACCTACTTTTACCAAAATACTTTCTGACCTCTGTGGTTACATATTTTAATTTTAAAGTTATGTTTGAACAAATTTGAGTTCATTTTATAAAGAGATGTTCAGAAACTATTTTTTATTTCAATGGCCGACACCCATAACAAACTTCGTGCTTAAAATCCTTCACCATCAGTAATTATTTAAGGCAATACATTCTCATGAAAATCTAAAGGAAATGCATGTTTTTCATTTAGAGCCCAGAGCTTGTGAAAAATAGATTTTTATTGTTTATAATAACAAGGCAAACACTTCTATAATTTCCACAGAACCAAGTATACATTTTCAGATGCACAAGTCAGAAGATAGAGAAAAAAAAAGAAAAAGAGTTGAAATAAGACGGCTCAGCACAAAGTGTATGTTTACATTTCATACTGAGAACTAATGGTTGTGTTGGTGTTTATCCTGATGGTGTGAAATGGTTGGTACAGCAGTAGTCATGCATGACCTTTTCTGTAAACCATTATGAGGATTGTCACATCCCACTATGCTAAACTGTTTGAACTGTACATTTAAAAAGTTTTACCTTAAGTAAAGTTGTATATGTTGACATGTAAAAGAAAATTTCTGACAGCTTGTACTTCAACCCATTCCCATTCATTACAGTCGCACCGAGTTATTCATTTCTTGATTAAACTGAAAGGTTTTGTAATTTATTTTCTTATATTTTTATATTTTAGAGTTGAAAAATGGATGGCTTGTTAGAAGAGCCTGGGGGTTGAGGGGAAACAACATAAAGTAAATGCAAAATATAAGAACAAAAAGACAAATAAAAACCTGACAAGTAGAAGTGCTTTTTTTCCCCCCTAATATTTTGACCTTTTGCCCTGGTATGTCGATATAAAGTCATATCAGCTTTAGCATGAGTGTGTATTTCCATACATTTGATAGTAGTAGTTCTTTAAAGGCACCTTCCCTTTTCTACCTGACCTGACATTGCACGAGCATTTCCTAAAATAAATAACATCACCACGTCGCTCAGTGTTCTCAGTATGACTTTTACA